>NC_142243.1:16197567-16808025 GCF_052056855.1 Sturnus vulgaris
GATGAACATGCAGTATCAACAGTCAGAGATGGTCCAGTCAGATTAAATGTGAAAGAGACCCGGTTGGCAGCAATGCTCATTGCTGTTCCAGTACCATCATAATGATTTATTTCACTCACTGCTCTGCTGGTTATGATTTCATAGTCTCGATTCATGAGACCTGGAAAACATCAGATATGTGTCAAGTTAAGCCAAGCCAACAATAGGCACATAAAGCTCAAAACCTGATGGTGTGGTTTGGTTTTCAGTGTTAAGACAAAACCATGTGGCATCAGGGCTTCTGTCATGAAGCTTTGCTCCAACAAGTCAAAGGCAAAGTCACAGCAATTTCCCCCAGACCCAACTCACACAAACATACCAAATATTTGAAAATCCTACCTGCCCAGGAAATAACAGGAAATTCTGACCTGCCCAGGAAATGGCCTTTCCTGATAGCTTAGCTCACCGTATGATGCAGCTAAGATCTCTGTAGTCTGCTTAGATCCCTGTATCTCAGTTTGAGACTGAGATACGGTTTGGAGACTCAGGCTGTTTTAGTTTAGCTGAGAATATTTCACCAACAAGGTACAAGGAGGGTAGTTCAGACACAAACGTCCAAGACATTAGCTTCAGTTCCTCAGATGTACCAAGTTAAAGGTCACAGCACAAACTACATCCAATACTTTGTATTTGTCATCAACTTGCACACTTGCAACCAGAAAGAAATAGTAAAGAAGAACAGGGCCTGTGAGAGCACTTGTGTCCTCTTTCTGGGAATACTACGCTTGAAATACCGTGGATTCCCAAGTCCATGAGCACATATGGAAAATGCAGTAGCTCTATTCAGGGAGCAAGGAATAGTGCCCTCAGTGAAAGAAGAGCATCTCTCAGACTAAAAGGTAATCTAAACCATTGCCCCTATAGGTACATCAGCCAAACTCCTCCAGAAAACTCCTTTTTAAAGGGACACAGATTACACCAGCAATAATGTGTTGTTATTCTAGTATTGTCCTTTAAATATCTTTCAATTGGTATCATCTCCTCCATAACTTTTCTGGCACTGACAAAGGCAGTTAGACAAGTGCACTGTGGTACCATTCTAATGTCCACAGGAGGATTTCTGCTGCTTTAAAAGGATATTAACCCCCAGAACACCTTAACCAACTTATATTGGAAAACAATATACTGGGGAAAAAGTGTAGGCCTGTGTAGAAGCCCAGAAGATGAGGGGCTAATGTGTACATGTCAAACACCAATTGTCAGACAGCCGTGGAGCCAACCAAGGATTTCAGTAATAAGCAAGAATTGTTGGGAGAACAAGAGGAGGAGGGGTCCATGAAGAGGTACAGTAGCACTCACTATTGGCCACACCAACACTGGAACCAGGACTGATCTCTTCTTCTCTCTTTCTTTCATTCTTTCTCTCTACCTTCTTTAAGTAGTCACTTCCTTTCTCTCTTTTCTTCCACCCTGCCTCTTTATGCACAACCCACTGCCATGTGCTGATGCAGCAGGTCAGAGACTAACATTCCAATTTCTATGCCAAGTGTGTAATTTCCTTTTAAAACTTCGTGATTTTTTTTGCAGAGCCAAGCTATTACGCATTTTGGGCGTTCCCTTCCCATTAAGGCTGGAACGTCACAGCCTTGCTTGGAAGTGTCTTTCCTAAGAAGGGCTGGGCTGGGGAGGCAGTTTTAACTGTTTTCTGATTCACTTCAGTGCCTGAACACAGGAAGAAGAGCACCAAAAAGAGATACAGGAATTGTACCATGAACTTCTAGAGTAGCCTGGTAATGCTTACCAAAAGTAATCAGTAGTGCCATAGCACGGTAGCCCTACATTTCCAGTCTAGATCCAGCATAGATCCAGTGCTAGATAACATATTGAAAGGTTATGAAGGATTGCTCCAACCTTTATGAGCTTCAAACACACTTTCTTTGCCGTGAAATTCTCATCTTACCAATAAAAACACCTGTTCTGGTGCCACTGACAGATTCTACAGGAACTCCTGCATCCTCCAGGGCTTTGTATGTGCACTCTATCAGCAATTTCTGTTGTGGATCCATGCGTTCTGCTTCAATATTATTAATCCCAAACAGGTGGTTGTCAAATGTATTAAATCTGAAATACACAGACCAGACTAGTATATGACATATGTATATAAGATGCATTTCCTTCTAGACTCACAGTAAACATTCTTTGCAATTTCATGGAAAGCAGAGCAGTAACTGGTGTTTAGACCACAGTTCCCATTATGAAATTCAGAAGAAAATATTTATGAGCCAAAGATGTTTCATGTCCCACCACAAACTATGTCATTTTATCAATGATTCTGCATTTCAGAGGTAAGAGCATACTCCTACTCAGTTTTATTCTCATGGTTATTGCACTATTACCATCTGGATTCCTCAAAATATGAAATGTGCAAAATGAGACTCCCTCTGCTGTTATATGGTCACAGACAACAAGTTACAAACAAATATTGATTTCTACATGATCTTTAGCCAATGCATACCAATACTTAACAATCTATAACCAAAAGGATCAGCTCAGGTGTTTTCAGCGGATACCCATGCATACAATAGGACATTCATAAATATTCTCTGTTTGTTTCTGTGTGTATTTATCTTTAAAAACATCTTCAAAATAGGCCCACGCTTACAAAAGACCAAGTCCAAGTTTAATCTGTGTTCCAACATCAGATTTATATGCCCTTCTATCATTTCTTGATTCCAGAGCAAGATTCAATATCTAACATGGCACTAAGCACTAGATTAATTCTGGGTCCTATGGTTCAACCCTGCCAGGTATAAATTTCAGGAGACAATGAGATTTCTTCTGTGCAGGTCAATTTCTCCTTGGAATGAAGCTCTACAGTCTGAGGGTTCTAAGTGAATGTGGAATTGTAAACAGAAAACACTCAGGTTGACACTACTGTAATTTGCTATTCTTCACACTATCACAGCCCCTGAGCAGCACTACCCATAGTCTAAGCACTACAAAAATCAGTGGTGCAGCAGGGTAACAGACTCACTCATCAAGAAGAGCAGCTCGTGTTGTGCACATTTTTCCTGGCTTGTTATCATCTGCATCATACCACTCCTTGGCATTGAATCTCTCAGGGGGGATTTCTATGGTGCAGTTTTTGCCTTCCTCCAGGACTTTCCAGAAACTGTCAATTCCATCTCCTGTTGTACAAAGTTTTCAAAACAGATTAAAGGATGCGCTCCCCTCCCCATGCAGACTCAGAAATGCACAATCACCTACAAGGACCTCCCACATGGAAATCTAGGCTCTTTAAATAGACTTGACACAGAAAGATGTGATCCTTCTTTGGTGAGAGAAAAAAGGAAAAAGCATGACTGATCCCCTCACTGCTTGTGTAAAAGCAAAGGAACCCCATAAAATCCTTAACCACCTTCTCTCCCCATTTCCTTACTATCTCACTCCATCTACTCTAAGTGCTGTAATAAATCAAACAAATTGTCTGTCTGCAAAATTCAAGCCAAGTAGTTTCCAGCACCGCACTACATTTCAGAAAGATCCCACAAGCAGCAAAGCAACAAATTTTAATAAGGGACAAACATGTTGCTTTCTTCCATTTCAACATTAATAAAAGACTCTGCTTTTCAATGTTCACTCACAGCTTGCTTTGCTTTTACCCCAAACTTACCTCCAGGAAAGTTGCATCCTATTCCAACAATAGCAACTTCATCTGCACTCTCGATCTCCATCTCTCGGGCTGCACAAGACAGGAGTGGTGTCAGCCCAGTCCAGTCCAACAACTATGCTTTTACCATTGAATAAATATTAGGTTAAAAGGTGAACTTCTCACAAAGACCCAAACTTGTTCAGAAGTTAGTTAATTTGAAATTATCTACTGTTAATTGTGATGACAAATGACACTGCCCACAAGTGACCAGAGCTGTTCTATATTTTTCTTCTTGTCTCTACTTTTGGAGGAAATTCCACACTTAATTCCCCAAACCCTCTCATGCACCAACACTTCCTTTTTACTGTTTAAACTCTGCTAATAAAAGGAGAATCTTTTCAACAAATTAGATGGCAAAGACAAGAATTCCCTTTGGGGTCAAATTAAATAGCCCACCACAGAGTTGACAGATGATTTGTTTTTCCTTGATACTCAGGAACTTGTCAGATGAAAATCAGTCCAACAGAACTAATAAGAATTCACTAGGATGCCCAACTCTAAGCTCTTCCTCAGTCCTCCTGGTTTTCTTTGAATCCACAAAGAGGAGAGGATTCCTCTAGAAAGGTTTTGTGGGGAATTCTTGGCAGTGGGGAGAGTTTCCCATCCCAGGGATAGCACAGCAGGTCCCAAAGAGCCTTTCTCTGTCACTGACTGGCAGTAGGGAGGCACAGATGAGGCTGTTTCACAGCCCCACACATCACTCAGAGTTATCATTTCTTGCAGGTTTGCTTTGAAAGGTGAAATTAGGAACAACTGCTCAGATTCACACTTTGTACAACTTACTTCTATGTTCCATTAAGAACAGAAAAAGACAGAAAATGTTAAAAGGCCACCGAGCAAAAATATGGAGAGCAGAATCTGATTTTCTAGGAGTAAATTCTGTTTTACCAATAATGTAAATTCAATATTGAGACAAGAATTGTTTCCTTTCAATTCTTTCAGAATTGTCTATGATTCCTGTGATTTTATGATTTCTTACTTTAATGTAACTTCTAAACTAAAGCTGCAAAGCCCAACAAAATACTTACATCACAAACATTTTCCATAAGTTAGCACTTAAATAGCAAATAATAGAAAATTAAGGACCTTCCAATCATAGCATAAAACATATCTTTGGCATCTCTAGCGCTATCCAGTGAGCTATGTAACTCTTACCTTATATCATCCAAATGAAGGAGTGTAATAGGCTGAATGTGTGGAAGTCCTTTATATAGGATTCTCTGTGGTTTTTTTTTTCAAATGGGGATGCTATATTGTTAACGCCTCTCAAAGGAAAATGAAAATGAGTCATGTGATTAGTCAGTAAACCTGACTAAAGTTCAAAACTAATTCCCTGAAGCAGTAAATTCTTGATGTCATAAGTTTTCACACCAAAACAGTAGTAAAACCTCTCTTATCTAACTTTTTACAGTTAGCAAAACAGATAATTTATCTTGCCATGAAATAGCCCATAAAATCTTTATGATCCTTAGGCTATAATTTAAAATACTGTCTTTAAAATAACAACTCAATTTGATTTGCTCTTAATATCAATAAATATGAACTAGTGTCAAAGCCCTATCTATTTGTTGGAGGCATCATTTGTGAAAATGAAGAACAAATTCTCTATAAACTTAAAACCCAAGTCTCATGTTTGATTCCACAGCTGCTTCCTTTTACCAAGCATGACCATTTAAATGTACAAGCACAAAAACCTTCTCAAAAGACAAAAGGTCCCAAAATATTTCTGAGTTTATCACAATATTAAAGGCAATATTGAGCTTTCTTTCTAAAAACTGCCATCTGCTTAAAAGCCAAATAGCAGTGGAATATCCAGAAGGAAATTCTGAAGGGATCAATTTCAGTAGTCACTGCTCAATGCCTTTTTCAGTCTCCCTCATCTGATTTCACCCCAACCACCCAAACTAATTTTCTCCTCTTCTGACTTTGTAATGGAAACACAAGGTTACATTCACTTGTGGTTAAAGTTTTCCTTGATGGTGGGACCCAACTCTTTCTACAAAGGCAGCAAAAAAGCATTGTGCTGAGAATAAACAGTTTATTCTGTGACCAAGTAGCTTCATAACCTGCTCTGAAAAGTGTTAAATTTTGCTGTCCATTTCATAGATCACTCACTTTTCTGAATTCTGAGGCTGTTGGGAGTTATTTAATTATTTTTTAACTTAATTAACCCACTCTCCTGATATCATTATGAGGCTTATTAACAACATGGCTAGTCTGAAAGTGACTTGAGAATCTCCACAGTTTACACATCTCTAAAGAGCACTCTTGTAAGTGCTGGTAACATTAACATTCCCTGGCAGAATAGAATGTGGATTCATCAAGTGAACTAGGAATGCAGTATGGAACCTCTGTTAGAGTATCACAATCAGCACATGAAGGCAATGGTTTTTAAGCCATATTTTGAGGTATTGGTTAGGTATTGGTAGAATATAAAAATGAATCCTGCACATGTGTGGCCATTAATTTCAATGCAAGTTAAACCAATGTGAGCCCCAGTGATCCAAACACAATATGAACAATGTGAACACTAGGGCAGGACTAAGAAAGAGCTGTTCATATCATTGGTTCTGAACATTTTTGTTTACAGTTTAGTTGTGTGTTTGTTGCCTGAGTGCTGATGACTTGCACTAGTCTTATCATAGTTGGAAAATATTAATAAACCCAAGTGCTTGCCCAATACTTTTGAGCAATGACAGAACCAGAAATAGGAACTAAGTATGGAAGTACATGTAGCAATAATAGATTGAGTCTGTTACTAACATAGGCAGTCTATTTATAATTGAATTACATGTTGGTCTGTCATCAAGCTACATGATGTTTTGTCATCCATTTCATCTAAATTTAAAAGTAAAAAGTTGAAAAGGAATATAAAGACCTTTCATATGGGAGGCACTGCATTTGTTTTGTCTCCCATGCCATGGTTTCGGTTCACCGAAACCTTTGCTTTCTTCTATCCAGACCTATGTCTGCGGCTTTTTCTGGCCCTTAATGGGGTCCTCACCCTTTCCTCCAGTCTAGCTCAGCTGTCAGGGTGAAGCCTCCCGGGCCCTTGCCACATGGATGTAAATAAGATAACAAAAGAGGCTCTTTCCCCTGATGAAGTTGCAGGGTTTATTTCTTGTGGGTAGCGAGGAAAAGAGAGAGAAAGAGGAAGAGGGCAGGGGACACAGGTCTTTTCTAGGGTCTGAAAAGGGGAGAAATTGGATCTCGGCCAGCCAGGTATGGCCAGGAGGGGAGAGGGACCAAGCTACAGGGCATAACAGGGGTCACTGAATGTACCATTCACAATGCATCTCGGAAATGCAACATATGTCTATAATTCCAAAAAGAAAAATAAAATACATGTGTATTTCCCAAAACAATTACATCCAACTGAGACTTGAATATAGAAAAATAGCTATTTATTTGTCTTGTCTTCATTATTTCAATTAGGTTTTTACCATCTTCTGGTGGGAAAATATGCATGAGTGAACTATCTGTGGGACTGCATGTCTTTCAAAGAAACACAGACAAAAAAGTTTTGAATGCTTTTTAAATCCAAGCAGATATTAAGACTAAAATACTTGTGGGTTCCCCATTTCCATCAGGACACAAGAAGGATTACTACACAAATTGCTAGATATTATTTCTTCACTGAAGCAGTGCTCTGACAAGATAGAAGTTTGTGACACAAATGTGTCATTCTGCATTATCATGAAAACCCAATAAGAAAAGGTACTGGCTCTTGGGCAAAACAATTTCCAGTCAGTCAAATCTCAAAAATTATCTTTGTAGATAATTATAATTAATAATAATTAATTCATGTGTCATTGAATAAGGGAACAGTTTTTACCTTTTTCATTCTACAGCTGTGAAGTTTCCCAGTACACTTATTATCACTGTTGTTGTTACTGTTATAGAAGTTTTAATAACACCAAGCACAGCAGGGTTCTGCCGTGCCAGCAGCTATACTAATCCATAGGGAGAACAAGGACCCCAGCACCAAGAGTAATATGTGTGACAGCCCCCAGTTCTTTTTGTTAGCTCTGCATTATGGGGCTACTTAGGAGGAACAGAAGTAAAAGGAAGACCAGCTTCTGGCCTCTACGTTATTTTTCTTGGATTTTTTTTTCCACTTTAATAGTAATCTCATGTGTGACTGCAAAACCAAGCTTTTTATATGACAGTAAATGATGCAAAACTGGATGCATGCATTTGCTGAAAGCCTGAAACAATATCCAGGCCCTGCCTCTTTCAGAGCAGCTGTGGGTAGTTGTGGTGCCATTGCTAATAGCTCGAGCATGGACAGAAGCAACCATTTTCCTGATGATCAATAAGTAGAAGACATGACATCATAGTATGAATATGTCTGCAAATTTTTCCTAAAATTTGAATGATAAGGAAAGGATGGAGTACAAGAGGATTTTTCTTAACTTCCTAGAGCTGGAATCTGGAAGCTGCATGCCTTGTGTAAACTCTGAATATTGCTGGGACATGGATAGGGTTCACCCCATCTAACCTGAGCTACACAAGTGTTATGCACAGTCTGTGGTAACCATCCAGCTTCCTTCACTGAAGACAACAGAGAAAAGCCTGCAGTGGGAAAATCAGATCAATTTAGAGAGTTAAAGTTATATAAAACCACTTTCACTCGCAAATGCAGTAGAACAATAATTTCCCTCTATCTATTCAATATTCTTTTTCATGTATGCAGGGATAACATTAATTCTTTTCTCCATACACTTAATCTGAGATGGGAAATAAGATTATTATCTAGGACTCTCAGTTTCCTTTTCAGAATTGCAGCTTCTCAGAAAGAAACACCACATCCTGTCAAAACCCCATTTTCTCTGCTCCTGATACACGACATTGCATTCAGCTATCTCAAAAAGTTCCCCTGACAATTCCACTATTAAGCAACTGCATCTGGCATCAAGGCTTATATTTAGATGTTTAAGATGTTATTTTTTAAAAAAAGATGGAACATAACTGGGCATAGTTATACCAAAAAAAAGGGAGGGAAAAAAAAAAGTGGAACTATCTTTGAGTCTGGTGTAGCCTTTATAGCAAATACAAACAAGCATTTTCATAGTATCATAGAATACCAGGTTGGAAAGGACCTCAAAGATCATCTGCTGCAATCTTTGCTAGAAAAAGCATCAGATGATCCAGCACCCTATCCCCCTGAATCTTAAAAGTGTCAGAATTTGGGAATCCCACTTCCCTGCTGAGATTATTCCAATGACTGATTGTCCCTGTTGTGAAAAATGTTCATCTTCTGTCCAACTAGAATCTCAATTGCTGTAGTTGACTTCTACATATTCTGGTTTTCCTTATCATACAGCATGAGTCATTTTCTTCTTCCTCCCTGCCTGTCTTTACAAAACAATCTACTGCAATCCATTGTAATTCTTCATGTGAGTTGTCCCACCATGGTTCAGTTATTCCTGTGACATCGTAACTTTCTGACTGATGCACGAAGTGACAGTTCCTCCTGTTTGTTCCCAGACATTGTGCATTGATCAACCCACACTTGAGGTGTCAGGTGGCTGCCTTCTGTTTCTATCAGGCCAGGCAAATAGCAAAAATTCATCACTACTCTGTTGGCCTGACTTACTCCACAGTTGGTGGAGTTGCAATGGTCTAAGTGTTGCCACTTTGTACCCCAGCCCCAGAGTCCTCCTGTTTAAAGCCAAGTTCACCAAGTTGTCCAGCCTGCTACCAAAGATTGCTCTTCTGCTTCCAGAGAGATGGATTCCATCCCTCCTGAATAGGCTACAGTCATCAAAGAATGTCCTGTTCTCAGATGAGTGCCTCAATACCCCTTAACTGTGCATCACCCACAAGCATTTGTCATTTCCTTCTGTGGCACCCACTGCATGCTGCTGGTAAAGTTTTCCCTTGCAGACCTTGTTCATGGGTGTCTATAGCAGTTAAAGCTTCCTATCTGGTTTTGGAATACTGGAGGGTGGGGAATGAAGCAGAGCCAGGCTTTTGTGGGTCACCAGGGTCAAAGGTGTCACATTCTCTGTGTTGTCTGCTAGGAGTGTAAGATTCTGAAGCCACTTATCTCCATCTCAGCCTCTCTAGTACTGCACAGCCTTTTAACTGTTTCCTGCAACTCAGCCAGCTGATGCAATACTCTGTGCACATCTTTTGCAGACATTTACTTTTCTCCAGAAGAAGAGTGTGGTCACTCATTGCAACCTACTGCTTCTACTGAAGTCTCCTTTCTTACCAGTCCCATCTGCATGGAAGCCTCAAACATCTCAGAGGCTTTCTCTGTAGAAACACTGGGTTTGATGTATGAGGCATGTGCCCACCATTATGACAGAGACTTCAAGCACTTTCCTCATCTGTGGGCCACAGGCAGGGTGCACAGCCCTTCTCATGTGCCCTTCTGAGCAAACTGCTGTGCTCTCTCAATCCCTGTTTGCCCTCTCAATCCCCATCTGCCCACCCTGGTCACATTGCTCCCCAGGGCCATTTCAGTCTCCCACAGTTGTTCCTGGCAAGGCTTGAATTGCAGAAGCCTCTCTCACAAGAGCTGTTGGCTGCAGGCAGGAGCTCCCTGCCTGCCTTGGGTGTCCCTGGCACCAGGAACCCCCTGGACCCTTTAATCTACACTCTACCGTGCACCTTACCATTGCCACCCCTACATGCCTCACTGGCTTCCCTTAATATTCAAGAGAAGATCGTTTATACTTTTCTCCAGTATTAAATTACTGAACAATTAAGAAATTTAATGCAAAAATAAATTGTGTGCATTTTAGTCTAGCCTGCAACCAAAACAATTATAAGTAAGGCAGAAGCTCTCTATTTGAAGCTGATAAATTGCAGCCTGAGGCCTTGAACAATAGTTCAATTAACTCGGAACTGCTCCTTTAAGAAAAGCTGGTTTTCTTCCTGGTCCCTACAAACCTGTCAGCAGCCCTCAACTTGAGAGCATGTATCAGCCTTTGCAGATTGGCAGGCTGTTAGAGGATTACAGACAGCAAACATGTTTTCACAGAAATTGCGTCTTCTGGCAATTCACAAGGGTCTTATGCAAGTGGTGAGACAACCATATAACTTTGTTTAAATATACATAGGTATTACTGAAGGGAGCCTCTAGCTGGCCAAATGTACAGGTTGCTTTGTCAGTCTCGTAGGCAGCAATAACATATTTAACTATTTTAATAAACTTCGCATACTTTGACACACAAGACACGCACAAATCCCAAACACATACCAGGCCATAAAATGCAAATGGCTAATGTTAGCCGACAGAGAGATAAATAAAGTTAAAGGAATTAAATAATCCTTGCTAAAAACAAAGGCATATAAAAATCCTTGCAGGATCTCAGATATACAAATTGCACACATTCATATTCACAGTGGAAAAAAGCAGTCAACATACACCTGGTCATGCAGAAAAGCACTGCACTCTAGAGATACCTCTGGGACTAAGAAGTGGACAGACTAAGAAACAGAGCTTCTCACTAACAAACGTATTCCTAAGATGTAATATGTGTTCTAAGCTCCTAGCAAAGTAAACTCAGATCCACCTCACGTGTTTACAGTTCAGGGTACAGTTCCAGTATTTATTAATAATTCTTTACAGCACAATCACCAACACAGAGAACAACAGGTGAACAACAGCCCAGGAGAAAGACTGAAAGACAGAGGTGACTCTTGTGTCCGCCTGTGTGCTTGCTTCCCTGCAGGCATGACTACTTGGCATGTCAACAAAAGTTGTGGGAAATGCAAGTTTTTGTAGAATCACAGAATGGTTTGAGTTGGAAGAGACCTATGGCAATCATCTGATTCAACTTCCCTATTCAAGCAGGAGTTTAAAACTTGTACAGAGTTTTCTGAAAACAGGAAAGTTGAAGTGAGTCTCCAAAACACATTAGTAATGGAAATAGAAAAAAATTACTAAAGAAGTGAAACTGGTGTAGATACCAGCATGCAATGACCCTTTTATTTTCTGTACTCCATGCTGCACTCCAACAAAGATTATTTTTGTTCTTCACTTAAAAACGTCTTACAAAACATGTTCATCTACCATTGTCAACAGGAAGGCAATATGGACTATATCCAAATAAAGATTTCAAGAGCTACCTCAGGATTTCAGTGAGTGTTTGAGACTTAATGGACAAATTTAATTAAAAACAAAACCGAACCAACAAAAAGACCCCCAAACTCACTCACCCAGCAGACCAGAATGTGAACTGATAAAATACCTACCTCTAACTTCAACTTAGAAGATTCCTGAACTCCTGTTGTTGCCATCCTGTTCACACTCAAAAGTTTTGTGTGCTGAAAAAGTAAACATCCTGTTCTAGCAAGCCTATGAGATTCCAAAGACACACTAGACACTCCTGTGAATTCAATCTGGTCTAACAGGCCCAGAGCACAACCAACACATGTAGATTATAACAAAATATAGCACTGATAACATTCATTTCATATTGCTTTGTTGGCACTGAAGATGGTGACACATTTTCAGTCTTTAGCCAGAGCTAATAAATTCCTCACCATAATGAGGCTCTCTGTCACCTACACACCTAATCAGTAAGGAATCATCAGGAAGACTTTGAACCATCTACACTGAATTATTTTGCTAGTGGCGGCAGTAGCTATTTCAGGTAAAACCCTTAGTCTTGATTCAGAAGCAGAATCAGTCATTTTCAGCTCCCAAATGAGCACCCTTGCTGCTAGGTTGCAGAGCCAAACTCCATTGCACTTGCCCTCTTGGCACCCTCTTTAACATCCTTATGCAGCCACTCAGCTAGAAGCACTCATACCCATGCTCAACCCTTCCTGGACAGTGGCTGTAGGCAATAAGAGGCTATTGAAGAAGTTGGCATCTCTTTACCTGTTTGCTATTCACTTCTTTTTAACTCCAGGTACACAAAATTACCCATCTGCAGCCTGTAAAACATGTGATGATCGATTCCACCTGGAGTGGTCAATTCCTTTTTTTTACTGGTAGTAGCGCTTCTTCCCACTCTTCTGCATTTCTTGTTGTTTAGCTTCCCGAGTCTCCCATTTCCTCATCCCACTGAGGGATTACAGCCACCTACCTTTGGCTTCTGTAAAGTCTGTGAGCCTATCAGCTAGGTGAGTGTCCACCATTAAAGTCTTAAAGTCTTACCCACGAAATGAGTTTATCCTTTCTGGCTACAGTCTTCCTTATAAATCCACAGTTGATTTCTTCTGAAGGCTGTAGAAGAGCTTCAAAGTGTCAAGTGAGATGGCATTTCTTGACAATAAGGTTGACAACAACCTATGTCATAGAAAATTTGCCTAAAAAGACTCATGAACTAATCTTCATCTTCCACATATTTTCTCAAATGACAAAAAACCAAATCTGCAATGAACCAAAAGTATTGAACTTCCAAAATCACAGAGAAGATCGCATTCAGAGACAGGTATTGTGCTCCAAATGAAAACATAAAGGAGATGCACACTTGACCCAATTATCCTGTAGCAGATAATTACCCTGCTTATTCCTGAGCAGGGCACTCCCTACCAGGATTATGTTCTCTTGTTTATCTTGCATGAAAAGAACTCTCTGTGAGAGCAATCACAAAACAGAGGAAGGAAGACAGGTAGGTGCCAATTTTGAAGGAGTCTTTGGGAAAGGAACAGCAAAGTTCTGCTGTGCCAAAAATAATTGCTCCTTTGGTCTGCCTCTCTGCAAGAGGTTCTGCTCCACACCAACTAACAGTCCTGCCAATAAGGAAGAATGGGTTGGTTTTTTCGGTCTTTTGTTTATTGGTTTTTTTAACTCAAGCCATTCCCATTAAGCAAGATATTTTAGAGCAATTTTAAATAGAATAGTTTGGGTTGGAAGGAACCTTTAAAGGTCATCTAGTCAAAGCCCCCTGCAATGAGCAGAGATCTCTTCAACTAGACCAGATTGCTGAGAACCCTGTCCAACCTGATCTTGAATGTTTTCTGGGATGGAGCACCTAACACCCCTCTGGGTAACCTGTATTTCTCCTGTATTGCTCCTGTATTTCTCCACTCTCAGTGTAAAAAATTTCTTCTTTATATCTTCTCTGAACCTACCCTCTTTTATTTTAAAACAATGAGACCTTGTCCTATGACTGTAGATCCTATTAAAAAATCTGTCCCAATCTTGTTTATAAGCCTCCTTTAAGTATTGAAAGGACACAAGGTGTTCCTGGAGCCTTTTCTTCTCCAGGCTGAACAGCCATAGCTCTCTCAGAGCTGTTTCATTGCTTTGATCTTTTTTGTGGCCTTCGTCTATACCCCCTCCAACAGGTCCATGTCTCTCTTGTGCTGAGGACTCTGGAGATGAATATAGTATTCCAGGACAGTATCACAGATTAATTGATACACTTCACCCATAAGAGAGAAGTAGCAATATGTTTATTGATATAAAAAAGCAATTTAACAAAGTCTGATAGTAAATGTGACAGCTTTTTAACAAGATTTAATTCAAGGTACACTTGATTTTTTTACTGCATAAAGGTCAAAGTCAGACAAAACTGTCAGGGACACCCTCCTGTTGAGTCATGAGGTTCAGAAAAAACGCACTGCTTTCTAAACTGCTTTCCAGGGGGAATTTAGATGGATGCAGACTTAGTCCCAGACTAAGTCAGTGGTTTATGCCTCAAGGATAACCTGTGCATAATCAATCCTTTATATCACTCAGCTATGATTTCGAAGTTTAGCATGCTATTAATCACTTATCAAGAATCTGTAAGAAGTCTCTCAGCCATGAGTAGACCTGAGAAGTGTTCCTGCTCTAAGGGAGATCCTGGCATGCGATTCACTCCCACACAGGACAGCTCAATCGATACACTGTCCACTCTTCATGGAATAAGAAGATTGATTTACAGTCATACTTACATGCCAGATATATTTTGGGTTGTCGCACACTCAACTAGCCCTGAGCTAAGGGCTAACTGCCCTTAGTTGTTGAGCAAGATTTAGGGCCCTTAGCTATTGTATTGTTATCTGTAAGTCAGACACAGCCATTACAACCCATACTTGTGGCTATTAGTTAAGCAGAAAAAGGCAGGGTAGAGACCACAGTGTCTCAGTGGTGTCCCACAAGAGGAAGGCAGAGGGACAGAATCATCTTTCTCGACCAACTGACCACATATCTTTTGATGTAGCCCAGGATGCAGTTGTCTTTCTGAGCTATGAGTGCATTCCTGGCTAAGTCCAGCTGCTCACCCACCAGTGTATCCCCAAGTTCTCTCAGCAGGGGTAGTTCTCATTCCCTTCATCCCCCAGCCTGTATTGGTATCACAGATTGTCCCAACCAAGGTAGAGAACCTCACACTTGGCCTTGTGGGACCACTTCTCGATCTTGTCCAGCTCCCTCTGGATGGCATCCTGTCCTTTGGGGCTGTCAACCGCACCACTGAACTTGGTGTAATCTACAAATTTGCTGAGGATGCACTCAACCCCACTGTCTATGCCATTGATAAAGGTATTAAATACTACTGATCCCAATTTGGAAGCCTGATGACACCACTGATCACTAATCTTCATTTGAATATTTGAATATTCAGCATTAGTTTCTGGTTGAGGAAATTTGGCTCTTCCTAAAAATTTGTTTTGGTAACCTTGTATCCTTAGAATGAGCCAGAAGAAACTGGACAGAGAAATTTTTGCTTTACTGGTAGAATATTCCTTTAGAAGACATTATTCTTCTAAACAGATCTCATGGAAATGGCAGATAACACGTGAACTGCAGATTTACATACTAATCTGGCACACATAAATTGAAGCCTCTTTACCTAGAACTGCCCACCCACTCTAGATGGTGACAGTATAAGGATCTACTTCCATGGGAGATGAGTGTCTAAGTGCCTTTAACGGTTTATGGAGATCTGGTATGCTGGTTTGGGCTGGGATGTTTACCTACCTTCACAGTGGCTAACATGGGGTTGTGTCATGGATTTGTGCTGAGCAGAGTTGATAATACAGAGATGTGATTGCTGAACAGGGCTTACACAGAGCCTAGGCCTTTTCTGCTTTTTGTACCACCACTGTGGCAAGGAAGTTGGGAGTGTGTGGGAGGCTGGGAAAAGACACAGGTGGGACAGGTGACCCAAACTGACCAAAGGGATATTCCATACCATGTGATATCATGCTCAGTATATCAAGCTGGGGAGAAAAAGGAGGAAGGGGTGGGAGAGACACAACACATTTGGAGTGATGGACTTTGTCTCCCCAAGTAACTATTGCACAGGATGGAGCCCTGCTCTCCTGGAGATGGCTGAACACACCTATCTGCCAATGGCAAGGAGTGAATTAATTCCCTCTGCTTGCTTGCACAGCTTTTGCTTTCCCTATTAAACTGTCTTTCTCTCAGCCCACGAGTTTTCTACCTTCTACCCTTCTAATTCTCTTTCCTAATCCTGCAGCTGAGGGAGTGAGTGAGTGAGTGAGTGAGTGAGTGAGTGAGTGAGTGAGTGAGTGAGTGAGTGAGTGAGTGAGTGAGTGACTGGGGCTTGGCTACTGAGTGGGGTTAAACCACAATAGTCCTTGTTTGGTGTCCAAACAAGCCCCTTGTTTGGGGCTTGAAGGGTTTGAGATAATGAGACATCTGATTGGGATGTGCTAGACTGAATTTATATCTGTTAGTGCTGTTTAGCTGTGTCCTAGTGTGACGTTATGGTGTTTGTATCTCCAGTCGTGTGTTCTGTTTATGCTTGGTATTATGTCCTGTGCTTTCAGGACTGAATCTGAAAGTAAAAGTTTGTTTTGTCTTGTTATCAGCCGGCTCACCTCCCCCATGGTCTGTGTTTAGGAGAGGCTCGCTAGCTTGCTGACTGGCTGGGCTTGGCTTTGCTTTGCTTTTGCTCGCTTGCTTGCTCGCTTTTGGCTCCTGCTTTTCTTGCTTTTGCTTATTAGTTAGTTCAGCTAGGCAGTCCAATTTTTTCCCTGGACTGTTTTTTTCCCCCCTCTCCCTTTCCTGGATACCATCTGAACCTGTTCCGGATGGGGACCTGGGAAACACCAAGAAACACCAGAAGTCTGCATTCTGTGACCTGCAGCAGTCATCCCCAGCGCCGGAGACTGAAAACTGGGTGACCACTCGCTGGAGAGACTTTCTGAGTTTGTCATCTATTCAGAGCGGTGAAGGAGTTTTTTGTCATCTGGTGTTGGGTTTTATGTTCTGAGGAGTGGTTTCACTTGTTAAATAAACAGGTTTTTTTCCACTCCTCTCTGAGGAAATTCTTCCTGAACCCGGTGGTGGGGGGAGGAGTCGTGGGGGATTTGCTTTCTAGGGGCTCCTTCCGGAGGTTTTCCCCCAAATTTGCCCTAAACCAGGACAAGCTGGTAATGAGTGGGCACCATGCTTGCCATGGTGCTTGCTTTCCTGGCTGCATTAGAGCCTAGTGCTAGTTAGTGACTGCTTTTTGCTTTTGCTGCTTGCTGCAGTGCTCTGCTACTTCTCACCTTATTGAATTGTGCCTGGGAACATCTTGATAACAGCGATGTGCTTGGGCTGGCAAGTGGCCAGGGTGCTCCTGCTGTTTTTGTGCTGCTGCACTGGACAGGCTGGAACATGGGTCTGAACCTGAGCTGAAGTTCAGAGGGAGCGAGCAGCTGCATGATGCTTGGTTGCTGGCTGGGGTTAAACCACAACATCTGGTCAGCTAAGGCAATGGAGCACTGAAGAGAGCTGGATATTGGACCAGTGCAAGTGGTCACTGCCCTCCCACTCCAAGTGGATGGACTGAACATAAAGAATGGCTGGGAAAGGAAGGAAAAAGACTCTTTCAGTTAGAGGATAATTCCTATCAGAGAAAAGTAAAGGGAAAGGAAGGCAGGCAGCATTACATTCGTGTTTTACAATTAGTAATCTGAGAGCATTGCGAAGTGAACAGGAGAGATTTCCCTAGACTGTATTCCAGTAGCTGACCAGTGAGGAAAAAGAAAAGGGTGAAGAACCCAGGGGAACACCAAGGTGGGATCAGGATGCACTCTGGTTCATGTATGAGAAGTAATATTTAATGTGGCTGTCAGTACTGAGGGATCAAAAATGTTTTTTTCTAAGGATATGAAGACTCCGTATGACAGGTCAGCATTCCAAGAAATACACTTCCAAGCTGACAGGAATTCAAGAAACTGAAATTCTCTATAGTGTTCTGCTATATTGTATGTAAAGCAGGTACTGACATCTCTGTAAATATTCTGGCTCACAAAATGAAGTTTAAAACCACATGTTGATAAAAATAAATAGGTACTGATAGAGCTAGACAAGCAGACTTTCACCTTTGCACCAGCAACAGAGAAGATATGACCCTGACATGCACACCCATAATAAATAGATAGATGCTAGGAGAGACTAGATTAATCTGACAAGGAGACACCTTCTCTAACATGCAGAAACACTGTGGAGCAGAAGGGCATTAGTTGTGGATTTGGCAGAAAATTTCCATGTCAAGGAAGTATAAAATTTCCTTCCAGTAAATGAAATGGGGAGGTATTTGAAAAGTCATCTCCTCCAGAGATAACAGAATAAATGCTCACATTATGCCCTGCAATATCTTTGTTGTATTTCTGAGCTCTAATAAATCAAGAGTTCAGTTCATGTTCAGTATCAGTATTCTCTGATATATAAATATACAAAATTATGAGGTAGTGTTTAAAATAAAATCTACCAAAAATTTCAAGCAGACATTGCCTGATCAAAGCAGGAGGAAAAGAGAGGCACTGTAGTTTTATTCTGTTTTTCTCCATAATGATATGCACTTATAGTTCCTGAGTGACTGACCATTTTATGAAGAAACTTAGAAACATGTATGCAAAAAAAAGCTGACTACAAATATAACATATTCCCTAGTAATAACAAATAATCAAAGAGGCAAACCTTTTGCAGTTTTCATGGAAGCAAGTTGGGAAATCATTAATGTATATTAAGGAAAGTGAAATGTTATGGACCGTTGATAAGGATATACAAATACAAAAGTTGCTTAGTTTCTTCAGTAGAATGATGTTCACGTTACATCATATCGTCACCTCCCAGGGTTTTATGCAGTCTTCTTGGGAAACCTCATGATTATGAAATCTCTGTGGAGATAGGAATTTTTCTTGTAGTCAGTTTGAAAAGAAATATTCCCCAGAATTAAAGTAATAAAATCTGCCAGTTCACCTTGCCTTTCTGTTATCATACACTGATAAGCTGAAATTCTGTTCATCATGATAATGTTCAGTTGAAACAGACAGTTTCTATCCATAGTATCACCCAGACAGTTAAAACACTCAAGCACCTTCATTCTTCCCAAAAAACAAAAATGAAAAATCAAATGAACGCAGTCTCATCATGCAGCAGAGAAGCCACTCATCCTGCCAGCACCCAGCACGTGGCAATTTCACAGTGTCACTGTGCACTCACAGAGGAAAGGAAAAACAGCTTCTCAACACAAATAAACATCTGTTAGGTGTGGGTCCTGGTGCCAGAATAACTTCTGGGGTTTCTTTGGAATCTTGTATTCTAGACAGACAAGCCACCCTAGAGGAAACCAGGAATTCACCTCCCATTCTGCTGCCCCCATCACCCGGCCACCCCCATCATTCCTTTGTGCGCATTTTCCGGAAGGCCAAGGGAAAGGTGATCCTTTCTTGCACGCTGGCTGGTGAAGGCACAGAGGGCACACATCTGCCACTGGCAGCCCCCAGCTTGACAATTCAATGCTCCCTTTGGACACAGGGCTTTGAGGTTCTGCATTTCCCACATGCATGGAAAGAATAGCATAGCCTAGCATAGCATAATTATGGCATCATTATGTTGCATCATGGTGGAAGAAATGGGATAGAAGACTTCTTGATGTCACTTTGTTTTACTCCAGTGTCCAGTGTGTCTCACATAATTTGCTAAGCACTTTCCAAGGGCAGACTGAATGCAGTTGGAAATGCCTCTCTGTCCTGGCATTCCAAAGAGAGGGTCAGAAATAAGCAATCTATGCTCTGACTGAGAACTTGGAACTACAAGCATCCATCCCTGATGTAAGAGCATAGCTCTTCATTTTGAAATTAAAATATACTGTGCTTTCTGAGACTTGGTTATGTCACATTTCACCACAGTCTACCACTGAGCTCAAAGACTTCATGAAAATATACAAGACTAATTCAGTCCTTAGCTTCTTGAGAGCTGCACTGGTGTTCAAAGTCGATTTTACAACTTTTCTAGACTGCCTCTAAGTAAGAATCAAACCAAGACCTTTTTACAGTGAGGATTCTCAGGTACTAGAACAGGTTGCCCAGACAAGTTGTGGAGGATCCACCACTGAAGATGTTCAAAACTGGACTGGACAATGTCCTGAGCAACCTGCTCTAGTTCACTTTTCAGCAGGGCAGGGTGGATTAGATCTCTAGACAGCTCTCCAAACGGAACTTTTCTGTGAAATTTATTTTGCTTTACAATTAATTATGACATTTTGATTTCCCATTTCTTCATGAAAGCAGACAGATAAGAAATGAAAAGTAGCTAAAGAACAGTATTAACATAACTTGAAATAAAGCACAGAAAAATTGTCATTTCTCCTGTATCAACTAAACATTCCAAACAATAGAACATACAAGCTAGAATTCCTGATGAGGTTTTCAAAAAAACGGGAAAACTTACATGAAATGCTATCTCTTGGCATTGTATTTCAAATAACATGATTGCAAAAGATCTTCACAGTTCTATAAGGAAATTACTTTAGGCTAAAGGGATTTATTGAAAGGACAGAAATCATACAGATATTTTCTACCTATGAAACACAGAGCAGATAGGGATTTTCATTAATGCATGGCTGGAAATAAATACTCATGGAGCTGAGAAACTAAAAAGTGCTTAGTTTGTTGACATCGCTTCCTCCTTAGTTCATAAGAATTTACACGTCACAGTTTTATTGTAAGACTGCATTCACCACCCAGACAACTAAGCAGTGTATGAACATGACTCAACAACACAACCTTGTGGGGGCGACAGCCCAGAGTGCATTAGCAAGAGCGTAGCCAGCACTGCAAGGGAAGTAATGACCTTCCTCCATTCAGCACAAGACCTCATCATCACTATGGTGCTCAGGGCAGGGCTCCCCAGCACAAGAGAGATATCAGCTCTCTGCAGTGAGACCAGTGAGGGGCACCATGATGGTGCCGTCCTGGAGCACTCAATGTACCAGGGCACAGGACCTAGACCTAGGCTGGAGATTACCATGGGTAGGGAGCATCTTCTTGCTGTCTTCAGACATGTGATGGGAAGGTACAGGGAAGACATAGACAGGCTGCTCTCAAAGGTATCTTGGGAAAGAACAGGGACCAACTATCACTAATTGTATCAGAGAAATTTCAGTTCGATATTGTTACGGGCAAAAACTCTTTCCTCCTTCAGGGAATTTCCATGAATTTAATTTATTTTCCAATTAACAATCTATTAATTACAGATTCTCAGATCAAGGGAGACTGAAAATCCAAACAACCCTCAGGAAAAATCCTGCTTTCCTTCATACACTTCTTCCTCCCCCCCTAGAGCTTTTGCTCCTCAGTGCCCTCACGCCAGGCCATGCCCAGCTCCTTTGCTGAGGCAGTGGCCAGAGCAGGAGACTGGGACCAGCACACACGGGGCTGGTTCCTTCACTGGCAGCAGCTTTTCCAGGCTGCACTTTCCAGACCCTGCTCTGGCAAAACCTTGGACCCAACCTCTGCCCAGGAATCCTCGTCTCTCTTCCCTCCTCCTGCTCCATTGACTTCTTTCCTCCTTCTCCTCCCACCCTGGCCTTGTTTCTCCTTCTGCTTAGTGTTTGACACCAAAACTTTATGACACTTTAAGACCCAGAGGTGCCACAGACTCCCCTGAGGATGGGCCCAGCCATGCCTTAGGCTGGGTCTCTTGGATCCTGCTGGCATTAACCATGACCAGCTCAGGGCAGGCCTGGTCTCTCCTCACAGAGGCCAACCTGCAGGCCCTCTACCAAAACCTTGGCATTTATGAGGGGGGAAAATCATGATGAAGTAGTCAAATACTGAAGCAGGTTTCCCAGAGGCTCTGGAATATGCACCCTTGGAGGAAACTCCAAACTCATCTGAGTGGCCTAGCCCAGCACCCACAGCAGCCCTTCTCTGAGCAGGGCATGTGTGAGACGAGTGCCAAAGGATCCTTCCAAACCAAGTTATTCCATGATTCTACAAAACTGTTGGAATCACTTCCAGGCTCAGTAAATGTCCGGGAGACACAAAAATACAGAGACCAAGCAGAAAATGTTTATCTGCATTACTGGAGACAGCTTTACCTTTCAAAATAAGCAAATATTACCACAGAGCTTGTGAGCGGAGACAGCAGGCAGCAGTAGCCAGAGCAGGAGATGAGCCCTGTTCCAAGCAGAAGGAAATGGAGGCCGAAGGGGCAAACTGAAGAAGAGTTTTCAAACAAAATGGCTATGAATCAGAGAGTCTCACCAGCCAAGCACATGTTGATTCTTAATTTCAAATGCTGTGCTGAAAGTTACATAAGCAAGAAACTGCATTTGCTCTCCCTACCCTGGTGTCTCTTGAGCTAGAAGCTGGCCCAGCCCTGGAGCCATTGTGACACTCAGACCACAACCAAAGTCATGTCTGCATTTGTCAGCCTGCCTGGGCTGTGCCTGAAAGTCACCTGGGCTGAATTATTCTCCTTGCTTCTTGCTTCTGTCCCAGAGACAGACAGTGGACCCTCCTGTGGAAGAGAGAAGGTTCTTGTACTGCAGTTTCAGGGTGGGGTTGAACCTGGGTCTCCTGATTCCTGAGGAACAATCTGACCTTGAGTGCTGTGCAACAGGGACACAACTCAGCCACCCAAACGGGATCTGCTTTTTCTATTGCTTTTCAGGTTTTTTCTTATAGCTGGTCTTGACTGGCATATGTGAATTTCAAGTGGACAGTGTCAGGCATATTCTGATACCATCTAGAGATAAGGCCACTGGGGATATTAGAAATTAATTTATTGTATGGCTGGGTCCCCATAGATATTGAAAAGATGCAAATACAACCTGCTTAAATGTGGGGCACCAGCAATCCCTCTCAGCTGTCTTCTTAGGCACGTCAAGTATCTATTTTGTTTGACCATCCAAATAAAATGTCCCACCAATGGACCTCCCCATCTTTCTTCACTTGCACCATCACCCAGTGGATTTCTTCCACATGATGATGAACAGTAATCAAAATCTTTTGTACTTCTTGTGCTTGCTTCAGTAGGAGCTTTCTCAACAAGGTGAGATTGATTCCAATAGGGGTAGGCTGTAGATCTTACATATAATTAAATCATAACAATTGGTAAGTGCATAATTAAATCATAACAATAGATAAGATATAACAGGAGCTGAATACTAAAATCACATCTTATAATTTCAAAAAAGTTACACACCAAAACATAATGGTGATTTATTGAATCTATCATACAAGTCTACAAGTACAAAGTCACAGCAGGTTCTCACACAGGCACCTCTATTCCCTCAGGCCCATACTCTGTTCTCCAGAACATACTCTGTTCTCCAGAGTGCAGCTCTGTTGTGATTTAATTCTGACAAAATGATTGGGTATATAGTATATACCATAGCATTGTGCATTATTAAAACAAAGCCTGTGCCTTTACTGATGGTTGGGTTATAAGTGAAATTAACTAGTAAACACCAAGAGTGGAATTCCCTTTTAAATCTACTTGCATTATCTCAGGTAACCTTTTGAATTTCAGTCGGTAAATTGCTTTCATCTCCTTTATACTTTCTACCACAGTAAATTGCACCCACAGCTGAGAAGCATGCGTGGCACAGAATGTACCAGAGTTGCCACACTGATTAGCACAAATGAAGAAGTGGCGGTGTCATGTTCCAGTGGTGGAAACTGCAAGGAACTCTTTTAAAAATAGATGGCCAGGAACTAAATTAAGCCAAAGGAGGCACACGTATATGAGAACCGTTTATTGGTAACAAAGGAGAAAAATAAAAAGGAGTTATCCTGCTAAATACGACTAGAGAAGACAGAGCAAGAGGAATAAAAATGGGAGGGACAGGGACAGGGACAGGGACAGGGACAGGGACAGGGACAGGGAGGCATTACCACCGGAGGTCTGTGAGTGCTGTGGACATCCACGAGGCGGGGGCTGTGCCCGCTGCCTGCCTGGTGACAACACCTGCGATGGGCAACTGGACACGAGGTGAGGGGGGCCGGGCAGGAGGGCCAGGAGCCTGGACGAGGTCACCACGAGGATCACAGTGGTGGGCAGGCTCGGAGGTGGGGTTGGATGCAGGTGCTCAGGCAGGGACACAGAGACAAAGTAGGCAGGGTTCTGGTCAGGGACACAAGGAGGCAGGACATACGTGAGGGCGAGCAAGAGCCAGCCAGGACTGGAGAGTCAAAAGGCAGGACTCCAAAAGCAAGATCAGATAGCCCCCAGAGACTGTCAGAAGGCAAAAGACAGAACAGCCCCCAAAGAGCCCCCAAGGCTTGTGGTGCAGTTACTTTTTACACCTCCCAAAGTCCACCTGCTCACAGGAGACCACTGGCCCAGTCCAATATCCCACTGCAGTCCATTAGCAGAGACCTTTTGCCATCTGACTGCAGAGTGTCTCTGCACAGCTTCTGCGGTGTTCTCCTGATGACTGCCTGTCCCATGTGAAACCTGATAAAGTTGCCAGCCAAAGTCTCCTCAGACAAGGCTTTGCTCCAGCTTCTCCTCGATGCCTCCTGGACATGGCACACATGCATTCCTCCTCCATGTGCTCCTGACATCCATTGTTGAGGCATAACAAAACTGAATTGGCTCCTCACAGAGGGTCCCCACCTTGTAGGTCAAGCTTGTTTATATGTGAGCCAAATTGAGTTTTCATTACCCAATGTTGGTAATGATTGCTCCTGCAAGAAGTATAAACAATCCTTCAATGGTTAGCTTGATCTTCAGTGTGGGTGTATGGCATCATTCCCAGTATCACTCCTGGGAAGAGAAAGTCCTGGAGGGGTTAAGCCAGACACTGGCTCAAGTAGTTTAACAGCTCGGGCTAGTGACAAAAGTCCTTTCTCCCACTCAGGATATCTCTGTTTTGTCTCTTTAAACGCACCTGAGTTGAATAGTAAAGATCTCTTTGCTCTGTCAGGAACAGTTTGGCCTTGGCATTCCTCAGGTAGAATCTCAACCTCCAATTCATGAAGTGCTTGCCATACAACTGTTACTGCTTCTTCCACCTTTTTGATGGATGGCTCTTGTGATTAGAGTTGCCCTCCGTGAGTTAGATGCTCTCTGAATGTGCCTTACCAGTTTTGCAAAATTTAGCACAGCAGTGGTTAAAGGCATGGAATATCAAAACCCAGAATGTTTTTGTAACAAACGGATAGTGTGATGATGGCTCTTGCAAATGTTAAATGTATGTTATAAGATTGAAAGGAGCTCTGTTAATATCTGGTGCTTTTTTATCTAAGTTTTGTAATGTTAAAAACTGAGCTCCAACCACAGGGAAAGCGGAAGCACGAAGGACTGCCCAGACTCCGAGAGGCGGGACGAAGGAGGGGCTGGGTCGGAAGAGTGACATCCGCACATTGTGGAGCGGTCCGTAGCACGTATAAGGGTTGTTACGGGTGTGGGCGGTGCGCCTATGGCTGCAGCTAAACGACCCGCGCTGCCCCTTTTTCCTTATTCAGTCCCTTGTTGTGGTTCAATAAACCTTTCAAAAATTTAAAAAGTGAGGCGTCGTTTCTCACAGTTTTCAATATGAATTTTAATTACAGAGTGAGAAGCTGACATCCGCTTCTCGTACCTCCTCCTTTTTCCCGATCGCGTTCCGCAAGCTTTGCCTCGGCCTGCAGCTCAGTGTCCCTTTCCCGACCCTGCTGAGCTGCGAGCAGCTCCTGTGTCTGCAGCCTCTTGGAGCGCTCCAAGCGCCCGCCGGCAGCCTCTCTTCCTGCTCCTGCGCTCAGCAGCGAGCAGCCTTTCACTATCGCACTCGGCAGCAAGCATCACTTGCTACAAAGCCTATTTCCTCTCTCATTTAACTGATCCTGCAGTCCTTTCTCCAAACCCTGCAGAGATCCAATCATTTCTCCCCCGGCCTGTTTGTTAGTATACCTCTCCTTTTGGGCAAAAAATGGCAGATAAAACTGCTTTACTTTTGCCCTTCCATACATTTTGTTTGCTTATTACCACATTTATCCATTTAAGCCCTATTATCGGGACAATTCGAATTTCCATGTGCCCAGGAGAGTTGGGCACACCTTATCATCACTACCTGTCTGGAATTCACGGGTGACATCCCAAATGGGCCCCTTTAACCATGACATCCTGTCTGTGATGCCAAAAAAGGGATGTCGCACCCTTAAAGGGAAGGGAGCAGCCAAGATTCATAAATGCTTATAGGTGAAAGAAACGACAAAAGTTAGATGGTCTGCAAAAAATCACAAAGTTTTATTGTACACTTGGCATGGAAATTGGAGTGATAGTCCTTTGACCTACTATACCAGTGCAGGGAAGGAAGGCCAAACAGTAATTCACTGGAATCGCATTTTGAAACTTGCGGGGAATGCAACATAACAACAAAGAGAGAGATTGTGTGTTCATCCAAAAAATACCAGAAACCCTGACTTGCTGAAAGCCCTATGACCAGTTCCTGGCCCTGCCCCAAGGAGTATATTTTATCTTATAAGAACTTAATATAAAGTGCATGAATAGGCCAGGGAACAAGGACAAGCATTCAGATTCTGGGAGAAGACTGGCATGCACTACCTCCTTGACGACTACTTTGAACTGAGAGTTGGTAGAGCCATCTTTCCATGCTGTTAGGCAGATTCCCAAGCCTCAGAGTTAACCTAAAGGCACTGGCCTGTGCCCAGTGGGTACCTGACTGGGTAGCTAGTGCCACCTGGCCAGTTCCTAGGTTCCAACAAATTAGGAGCTTCCGGAAATAGCATCAAAGTGCTTGTCTGACATACCTGTCTCAGAACACCTGTGCAAAGAAAAGGGAATCACCAGGATCCAACCTGCCCTAGGTGCTGAATGCAGCAGGAGATATATAACCTTGCTCAGAGCCTGGCTGGGTATCTTATACTCACAGGTGCCAAGCCTGTCTTCCCTAAATGGGACAGAAG
Source organism: Sturnus vulgaris (assembly GCF_052056855.1). NCBI lineage: Eukaryota > Metazoa > Chordata > Aves > Passeriformes > Sturnidae > Sturnus > Sturnus vulgaris. The sequence goes on from NC_142243.1 coordinate 16,224,314, forward strand.
ATCTACCTACAATTTTTCTGCAAGTACTGGCAGGAGAGGAGAGAGTTGCTTCTCTCAAAGGCAAGGAGAATTGCTTGCCTGTGACATATTGTTTGGAGGACACCTGTCTACTAGCACTGTCATATCTGAGCTTAATGATCTTCTCAGCCTGAAACCACTCAAGTCACTGTTACCATTCTCAAGAACTCCAGACTGCAGGATAATTTTTTACTTGGAAAGATCCTTTCTATCATTGCTAATGCTTAAAGCTCTGGCATATCACACCAGCGATATTCTTGTGACTTGCCAATTGGAATAGCTAACCCTTGTTTCAAAGTCTTTTATTTCTTCTGCTGTCACCCCCCTTTTGTAAACCTGTACACTGAAAGAGCAAACACTGCAAGGTATACATCACCACTGTCTGTATTTGGCTCTCCGATTGAAGAATAATGCATAGTACTGAAGTAGCGACTGCAGCAGCTTCGGGGAAAGCACGAAAAAATGCGATGACGTCTACAGGACGACATGTAGGCGCGTGGCCGTGCCGGGAAGAGGCAGGGTCAGCCCGGAGCCAAAGCCGGGCTCCGGGCAGCGGCTCAGCACGGCGGGACCCCGCGGAGCCAGAGCCAGACGGGAAACGAAGGGCAGGGGGGACACGAACACGGGCGGGGCGCGGCGGGGGGAGCCTGGTCTACCCGTCCTGGCCCCCACTGCTAGTCCCAGGGAGGCGGTGGAAGACCCGCTGAGTCACGGCGGGGGCGGTTACGTCCGCTAAAACTCGCGGTCCGAGGTCCTGACGGGAAGAGGGCTTCTCGGAAAGCGTCTCCCTCTTTCTCTCCTCTCTCACCCGTCCCTCTCCTCTCCTCCGGCGCCAGCACAGACCGCTCTGTCGGGTCCCGGCGTGGGACGTGTCCGCGGCGAGCAGCCGCCGCTGCAGCCCGTGCCCGCCTCGCCCATGGCGGGGCCGCGAGACGCCGCGGAGCGCTGCTCCTGCCGCAACACCGACTGCGTGGAGCGGCCGCTGCGCCGGCTCTTCCAAGGGCTGGCGAGCGCCGTGGCCGCCTACCCCTGGCCCTTCGTGCTGGTGCCGGTGCTGCTGTCGGGCGGGCTGGGTGCCGGCTTCGCCTTCCTGCCGCAACTGAAGGCGAACGACATCGAGGGGCAGTTCACGCCGACGTGGGGACCCGCCAAGGCCGAGCGCGACTTCGTGCGGCGGCACTTCCCCACCGACGACTCGGAGCGCTTCTCCGCCGCGCGGCTGCCCACCGAGGGCGCCTACGCCGCCCTCATCGCCGTGGCCACCAACGGGACCTCGGTCCTGGAGCCGGCGGCGTGGGCAGAGGTGCTGCGGCTGAACGCGGCCGTGCGCGACGCCGAGTACGAGCGGCTCTGCGCCCGCACCGCCGACGCCTGCGCCAGCCCCAACCCGCTGCTGCCTCGGCAGGGCGGTGAGCAACCGCCCGCCCCGGAGAGCCTCCGCTTCCCCCTCAATGACAGCGTCTTCCTGGGCACCGCGCTGGGCGGCGTGCAGACGGACGGCGGGCTGGTGCGCACGGCGAGGGCCCTGAAGCTGCTCTATTACCTGCGGGAGGACGGCCCCGAGGCGCAGGACAGCCGGCAGTGGCTGGAGAGATTCCTGCGCGACATCTCGTCCAAACTGGCGGAGCTGCGCCTCAGCTCCATTCAGGTAAGGCAGGGGCGGGTGCGGCCGTGCGGAGCCGCCGAGCCCGAAGTGTCCGGGCAGCGCCGTCGCGGAACGGAAAGGAAAGGAGGCGGCGGCGGGAGACGGCGGGCGGCTTGCGCGGGCCAGGACAATGCTCCTCTGCCGACGCGATGGTTGGCCTTGCTGTGCGTGTGTACAAAGAACAAGGAGAAGAGAAGTGTTTTATCGTTTCTTGTTTCTTTTAACGGCAGGTGTCTTACTTTACCTCGCTGTCCAGACAACAGGAGTTTGAAGGAAATACCAAGAGTGTGATCCCGCTCTTCTCCGTAACATATTTCTTGACAATAAGCTTTGCAATCATCTCTTGCCTAAGGTAAAACGTCTCTAAGCTATGGCTCAATGAGCAGTGATCTCTGCTCTTCTTTACCTTCCTCAGTTGTTTCTGCTCTTGCCGAGTGAAAGTGTTCTTCAAGCTGCATTTAATAGTGACATTTCATAATAGGCAAAATATATTTCTTTGCTTTTTCTTGTCTATCTATGCATAATTCCCAGCTGCTTAGATAGGGTTCATGGTAAGTACCAGATAAATACCTGAACAAGTGTTCAGTGTAGACACGACCAAGTTGAATGCTCACCTCCTAGAGAAATTAATCTTGTCCAATGCTGACACCTGGGATCACTCATAACATCATTCATCAGGTGTTCTTTTCAGACAGGGTATTGCCTGTGAAATATTTGACACATAACTAAGATATTCTTTTTAAAATATTTTCAGACTGAGCTGTATAAGAAATAATACCTGGCTTGCGAGCTGTGGAGTGCTTTCCTCTGGCTTAGCTGTATTAAGCAGCTTTGGATTGATGCTCTTCTGTGGAGTGCCGTTTGTGATCACTGTAGCAAATGCACCATTCCTGATTTTGGGTAAGTAGAAAATGTGAGTTGTATTCAGATAAAAAGAGCAGGGTGGAGTAAAAGCAACCTAATGGTGTCAGTCTTTTATGGTGTGAATGTCAGATAATCCAACATTTTCTCCTGAAGTGAGTGGAGGAGATACCCAGAGGTGCAGCCCCCTCAGAGCACCTACAGGCAGGCAAGCCTCTCAACTCAGCTCAGTGTGCCCACAGTGGGACTGGAGATGGGTTCTGGTGCAAGGGCAGCTTTTCCTAGAGGACAAGGTCTGATCTAGATCCACTGCTACAGCAGGAAGACTGTAAATGAGTAATGTGAATGGTAAGGCTAGCACCTCTGGCATTGTTCGAGTGTCCCTGGAAATGTAGCCAGGATGATTAATCCTCTGCAATATAACATCTGTGTACTAACCAGTCTCATTCAGCTACACAACTGAAGTGATGCACCATTTGTGCAAGCAGCTCCCCCCAAAGACCCAAGGAAGTCGATATCATTGCATCCTTGTTACACAGACTGCTTAACAGCCAGTGCTGAACTTTCCAAGTGCTGTTAGATAATGTTGCTGCAATTAGATCATGTTTCCAATTAGATAATGTTGCTGCAAACAAATTACTGCTTTTAAAATCCTTACTGGTCTCCTATATGATACATTCACCTGATGTTTTCTTGTACTTGGTTTCATGCTGAGGAAAACACATGGAGCTCCCAGGTTGATAGAGGCTGTGCATCATCCTAAACTGTCCAATGCTAATGCTCCTTTGGGCAGACATTGTTTCTTTGTTTCCTGCATAATTACGATGCTTTTTTTTTTTAAACTTTGTTTGCTTATCCATTGCAGCAGCCCTGACTATCCAAAAGACCCTTTTGTATCCCTGGGAAAGGGCTTAAGCCGATCTCTTCACATCTTCAGAAATAACACGCAGACTTTTGTCTTCCTTGCATTAAAGCAAACAAATTCTCAGTACATCAGAGGATTTGCTTAGAAGGCTGCTTGCTTTCCAAAGCAGGGTCACTGCCATCCAGTAGTACCTTTTGGCCTGCTGCTTAATTCATTTTTGCCTGTTTACTGGCAATTGCCTGTTCAGGTAGCAGGTAATTATTTCATCTCATCTACTGTGCTTGGCTAAATCTCACTCCACTAGTCATGCAGCCTCGCTTTCCCATTTGTGTGATGAATTTTCAGTGACTAGTAGAGCCCCTGACAACATGGAAAAATGCTGAAAGGTGTGAGATGATAATCTTGAGGGTTAGCAGAGGTGAGAGAAGCCCATAGGCTCTGCATTTTTGAGCTTCAGGTCCCTTACTCTGGCATCATAGCAAAAACCCAAGGCCAGGATCCATTTTTCCTGGCAGGTTTTCCCAGGGACCTGGCAGGTAATACCTGTGAGCGCATCAGTACAAATATGAACAAAAATGAATAATAAATCATGAATAAATGATGGAAGATAAACTGGAGAGAAGTGGAGGGCAGTGAGCATTAAAAAAGCGAGCCACTGACTGGAATCACTCTTCTGCCATGTAGTAACAACTGCTCTTCTTGCCTTCTGAAGGCAGAACAAGAAATTGTTGGTCTAAGTTGCTACAGTGCTGAAGAAGAGATTCCATAGATAATGGAGGATGCTTCCAGTGATGAGAATAGTTGAGCATCAGAATATGTGATGCTTTGAAATCTGTGCCATCTGCATCAGGGGACACCTGGACATCAGCTACAAGACACTTGTCAGAGATGCAGTAGGTGTGCTCAGCCCTTCAGCAGAGTAGGTGAGGGATCAGCACCCCATCAGGTCACCAGGAGGTGCTGAAAGATGATACATTCAGCTACACCCGAAGGATCTGTTTTGCAGATTCTCTTGTAACTTGCTTCAGCCCTCGAGCAGTGTTAGTAGCCCAACTGCCTTTTCAAGATTTCATGCAGAATGAAATGTGATTGATGTTGTAGTTTTGTTGGGTGTTGGTGGAAGCTGCCGTTTGCAGTGCAGCATTAACAGACTCTCCTCTTGCAGGGGTTGGCGTTGATGACATGTTCATCATGATTGCTTCCTGGGAACAAAGTTTAAGGAAAAAAGATAAATCCAATGTTAAGTCCCTGCTGGCTGAGACTTATTCAGAGGCAGCACTTTCTGTGACCATCACCACTCTGACAGATGTTTTGGCCTTCTTCATTGGCACCTGGACTGCTTTTCCATCCGTGAGGTCTTTTTGCCTCTATACGGGCACAGCTTTTGTCTTCTGTTATGTATATACCCTGACCTTCTTTGGGGCAGTTCTGGTATTAAATCACAAAAGGGAGCAAGGGAACCGACACTGGCTGACTTGTATGCGTGTGGATGTAGGTAAAGATCAGGCTGAGAACTCCTGCTTGTACAATGCTTGCTGTATCGACAGCGGCTCTAGGCAGCCATCTGAGCCAGAAGGTGAGCATCCAATGATCATATTCTTTAAGAAGTATTATGGCCCTTTTGTTACAAATAAGTGGCTCAAGCTGCTCATGGTGTTGCTGTACGGAGCATATTTGGGTGGCAGCATTTATGGGTGTACTCAGATCAGGGAAGGCATCGATCTCCGAAATCTGGCAAATGACAACTCCTACGTTATTCCATACTACGACGATGATCAGAAATATTTCTCCACATATGGACCCAGGGTCATGGTTGTCATTACTGAGAGTGTAGATTACTGGAACGAGTCCGTACGTCTTGGCATTGAGAGCTGTGTACAGAATTTAGAGAACATTTCCTATGTAGATAAGAACCTCTCAGAGTCATGGCTGAGAGTATACACAGAACTTGCCAGAAGGGGTTTGATAAATATAAACAATAAGACTGACTTCTTAAACAGATTAACTATACTGTTCAGGAGTCTTCCCAGTTTTGAGTGGGACATAAACAAGACGCAGGATGAAATAGAAGCTTCACGTTTCTTCATCCAGACAGTGAATGTGACATCAGCTGTGGATGAGAAGAATCTCCTCAATGAGTTAAGAGAGGCAGCCAAGCAGTGCAGCATTCCACTGCTGGTGTATCACCCAGCCTTCATCTACTACGACCAGTACCTGGTAATCGTGCAGAACACTATTCAGAACATTGTCGTTGCTGCCGGGGCCATGCTCGTTGTCTCCCTCCTGCTCATTCCCAACCCCTTGTGCTCCTTGTGGGTGACTTTTGCCATAGCCTCTGTTGTAGTTGGTGTTGCTGGTTTCATGACATTCTGGAGCGTCAATCTTGATTCCATATCCATGATCAACTTGGTCATTTGCATTGGGTTTTCAGTAGATTTTTCTGCTCATATTTCCTATGCCTTTGTTACGAGTGTAGAGTCGTCAGCCAATAAAAGGGCAATTGAAGCTCTGTCCCTGCTGGGTTACCCAGTACTACAAGGTGCAGTTTCTACGATACTAGGAGTACTTGTCCTGGCTGCAGCAAACACCTACATCTTTAGGACATTCTTCAAGATCATGTTCCTTGTTATTTTATTTGGGGGTCTTCATGGCCTTGTTTTTATTCCAGTGTTTTTAACATTTTTTGGAAACTTTGGCAGATCACCCAGTACCATATCTAAAAAACTTGGTCTTGAGAACTTATAAAGGTTGTTTGTGACTAAGTTTAGTGTTTTGTAATTTTGAATTCATAATTTAATTTTTCTTATTTTTTATTTATTATATGTAGATTCAATTGTAATGATTCTCAGGGAATATAAGACATGAAGAAAATGAAAGGAAAAAAAAATAAACAGAGCAGGGAAGTAAAGGCTTCAGAAAAGCCAGGCAAGAAAAATAACAGAAGAAATTAAAACTTAGAGATTCGCATTTCTCATTTTTGTGTCAACATCTTAATGTTGTTAAATGTATTTTTTGTGTTTACTGAATGTATTAAAGTTATTATAAACACTAACCACTGCGTCAAAATCTGCTACCATGGAGGGTTTCTTCTGACTGAGCAAGTGTGACAGGGTCTGCCTCTGTTTCCTGTGACTTCTGGCCTGTTCCATGAAATCCAGTAGACAGGGCAGGATCCTTCTGTTTCCTCCAGAACAGTTTTTGAAAGAGTAGTGAAAGAATGAAAGCTCATATTAATCTTAGAAGAAATCTGCTCCTGAGCTGCAAGTCAAAATCCCGTGCTGAATCCCAGAATTACAGCTAGCAGCGTTATGTTTCCAGGACAGGGCATTAACCACAAACCTAGATTTGAGAAAAAACAAATGCACTAAAGTGCACAACCTCAGCACTAGACTCCCCACTTCTCCCATTAAATGTTTCATGGTGCATACTAATGCTCTAATGGCAAATGTTGCAGCCATTTATGCATTGATGATGCTGTGGAAGGAGCAGATGATGATCTCACGTTGCCAACACCAGAGGAAGGCCTCTTAATAAACATGTATGAGTCATGGGTTTGGAAAAAGTGAAATCTACTTCTGAGGGAAGTAGAGAGAGCAGCTGTCCTGGGGTGACTTTATAATGCTTAATTGTATTCCCATTCGTCTGTTTAACCCAGAAATAAGTTTTGTACGTTTAAAACTAGATCTGAGAGTGAAGGGGGGAGAAGGAGAAGCAGTGGACTGTCTGAGGCGGTTGTATATTCAAAAATATATCGATAAGAGCTTCAGCTTTCCTTCTCACATACTGTGTTGTCTGCAGCAGGAGAGGGCTCTCCTTTGCTTTTATTTAGTTTTTTTAGCTAGCTGAGTCAAAGAAGTTCCCCAGACTGTGGCTTTTCTTCTGCTTGGAACTGCTCAGCCTGACTCTGGACTGAAAATGCAGAAAAGCACCAGGAACTCACACTTGTGGCCCACTGGGGCCCAGGATTTGGCATTTTCCAGCACAGGAGGGACTGATGAGAGACTGAGTGACCTAAGCTGCGTTCTACAAAAAGGACCTTCTGAATTTGCCATGTCTTCAGAACAGCAAGAGTTTTATTGTTTAATATTACTAATTTTTTATGTTTGTGAATACTTTGCTTGATAAATAAACAGGTTTTTTCCACTTTTCTCCATGGAAATATTTTCCCAAGTCAGTATGGGAGAGTGGCCACTTGAATCTGCTTTCTAGAGAGACGCCTTTGAAAATTTCCTTCCAAACTCGCCCTTAAACAGGACAGCAGACTGTTTAAAGTGCTTACTCTCACCTCTCATCGTGTTGTTTGACCATGTTTTAGAAGCAAAAATAGCTCTCTTTGCTTCTAGCCCAAGTTTCCAAGAAGATCAATAGAGCAGAAAGTTAGAGCAAGCCATTCCTAACTTCATGGCCAGTTTAAAGGAGTTAAGATTTAAGAAACTCTTCTGACATTTCAGTTGACTCAGGTGTAGACAGTTGACAGAGTAGGAAGCAGCCAAAAGGAGCAGGCCACAACTTTCACTTGAAGTTTGCATTTTCTTTGTATTAAGCTTGCTGGTAGAATTCTGGCACGCCAGCCTCAGGAATACAGAAAATTCAGAATTATGTCCAAGTTTGAATTTCTTATTTTTAAGTGCCACCCTCCTTGTGACCACTTCAGAGGTATTTAATAAACAGACGGTCTATCTAAGCACTTAGCTCTACCCAATTTTCAACATCAGGAGACTAAAAGAAACTGAGGTTATCTCCCCTCTGACTGATTTCTGGAAGCTGCTTTTGTGGTTGTGATGTGTTGACCCTGGCTGGACACCAAGAGCCCACCAAAGCCTTTCTATGTCTCCCCTCCTTAGCTTCCTCCTTAGGACAGGGGAAACATGGCAAAAGGCCTGTGGGTTAAGATGAAGGCAGGGAGAGATCACTCACACTTAGCATCATGGGTAAAACAGTTTTGAGTCAGGAAAATGGGTTTAGTACCAAATCAAATGAGAAATAAAACCAAATCAACGCCTCTTATCTTACCCCTCTTCTTTCCTGTTTTCAACTTCACTTCCACTTTTCTTTCCCTCCTCCCCCTCAAGTGGTAAGAGCAGGGTGGGGGTGGGACAGGAACTGGGGCTGTGCTCAGTTCACAGGTTGGCTCTGCCGCTCCTCCCTCTGCAGGCCAAGGAGGATTCTCACTCTAACCCTGCTCCATCTCCTTCACTGACCTTGGTGTCTGCAGAGTTTCTCTCACGTACTCACTCCTCTCTCTCTGGCTGCGTTGCTCTTGGGCAGAGCTTCTTCCCCTTCACTTTGTTGTCTCAGAGGCTTTGCCACCGGAGCTGATGGGCTCGGCCCTGCACAGGAGCGGGTGCTCCTGGAGCTGCTTGGCAGCGCCCTATTGGATATAGGGAAGCTTCTGGCATCTTCTCCCACATGTCACCCATGTAGCCTCCTCACTATAAAACCCTGTTACACAAACTCAATCCAGTGCTCTCCTGTCTCTGCCCAGTAATTATGACAGGAGAAATTCCAGCTCCTAGGTGCTTCCAAGTGCACCAGCGATCAAATTCCAATGCTTCAACAGACAAGTTTCTTGGAAACCCCATATATGTAACAGGCACAAAAACAACCAGGAATGACAATAAACTGTTCATTAACACTTGTGCTGTTAAGCTGGCCAGAAAGCAAAGATAACCTTTATGCTTTATGGGTAATCTTGTAATAATCTTTAATGACCCAATGATGCATCACTATTTCTTTTCCTTTTTGACACTATCCTATGCATATAGCAAGAAGCTTTTGAATAAGAAAAATAAGTTGACTTCAAGGACTTACCCCCCCAAATGAGATCATTCAATACAGATTTTAGTAACTTCAAACAAGAAGAAGTTTTTTTGCTTCTTTTTCTAAATGCAAATTCACAATATTTAGCTGGAAAAGACCCCTTTCAAGTCCCACTACTGAAATAGCAATTGAAAAAAGGTGTGAATGTCTAGGGAGAATATTCCCTAGAAATCTCATTTAGAGAGAGTGCAATTTTGCCATAATTCTTAAATTTATTTACAATTTTAAATGTTTTATACACCTCAATTTACACACTAGGGAACTTTGCATTATTACATTTTATAGCAATTTACAGTGAATAAGAAGAAAACCAATGTGCATAATTAAAATTAACCTTTATTACTCCAAAAACAGATGCCAAATATGCAGTATATTCCTGTTTCTGTTGGCATATTTCTGAAATACATGTACAACTGTAACTAGTCAGCCTAGACATTTCGTATACTGTTTTATAACATTTGGAAGTTCTCCCATGCTAAATGGGATACCACTAGAGTAAGCTGACAAAAACAGGCAAAAAGAAAGTTGATCTTGTTTTGAAACGGGAAAAAAAAAGCATGTGCTCTTACTAAAAAAACTAGGTTATAATCAAGCATTACACTCAGAAATTCTAAAATACTATGTTACTTCTAGTTTTAGGTGTAGCTACCTGTTTCCATTCACATTTATTGGCACCAGCCCAACTATTTTCATGTCCAAGTATGGTAACCTTCAACATTAATATGCTAATACATGCCCTCTCTGCAACAGAAGCTTGTAATCCCACAACACTACAACTGATTGTGCAGAAGGATTGTAATTAAGATGTGTTATTCCTAAAAACCAGTTCCATGAGATCAGAGGAATACTGGCATATAATTGCTACCCATCACTTCCACTTGATTGGAAACTGCTTGTTTTCAATACCTTTTTTTTGGATTTTCTTGGATTTTCCCAAGGTTTCTGTAAGGGTTGGAAGAAAAGGTTTTATTTCCCTACTTCTACCACAGAACAGAACTGGGAATGTTATTTGAAACAACACATGCTTCAAACACTTTCTGAATTACTCTTGAGTGAGCAATGTTGTCCTCTTCAAAGAGATTATCTGTTGGATTATCAAACACCCGTACATAGTAATAATAGAAACTAGTTCTGTAGAATCTCCAGCAGTGTAAAAGCACTGTCATCAAAACTGTCATCTGTCTACTGTAGTAATAAAAATTTTAAGAAACCTGTTAGCAGCACGTCAGAGGTCTTAGGTATTTCTCTTATCCCTGCTATGCTTCTACCCAAAACATGGTCCAAAGAGGCTTAGACACATTTAGCCTGCTCTTTTTGCATTAAAATTTTTCTCCCAGCCATACAAGCATGTATTTTAACCCCAGGAGTACTGGAAACATGACCACTAACATTTCTGTCTAGCATGGTGTTCCCACAATGTAGCTTGTTAATTCTTTGAGATGTTTTGTTACATTTCCAAATAAGAAGTCTTTAACAGTGGTCTCTAACTTCAAACAGAGTATGAGCAATAGCTGCATGACATACTAGTGCTTTACATCTCAGTCTGTCACCCTCCTTAACACATCCCAAGCACATATTGTGGGGTATCACTTCAAACACACATGTAGCAGCACGGCCCAGGAAGCTGTGCCAACACACACCAGTGGATCTGCATGTTTTTCTTCTCAGCTTCAACACATTTGATTGGATCAAAATGCTGAATGAAACCCTGAGATTTATCCTTCTGAATAACTTCTTGTGCGAAGAGTATAAGGAGCAGAGGATGAGGAACTTGCTTTATTTTGTGTCTTATTCTGATGAGACACAACAGATAGATGAGTAACAGAAGCTCACAAGAGACAGAATAATATTGAAGTGACACTAATGCCATACACACATCAGGAAGAGAAAAAAAGGCTATGCTGCGTAGGACTACTGCATTGCTAGATGTACATTCTTCAAATCATCAGTTACATATTCCAGAAGTTATCATCTTACTTCTAGTTTTTTCCCCTCTAGAACAATTTGGATTTCTTTGGCATCCAAAGTCTCATATTTCAATAAAGCTTCTGCTAAATTCTTGTGTTCTTTTGCATGAGTCTTCAGGATGTTTTTCGCTCGCTCATAGGAGTCCTAATTTGAAGAACAGGTAGAAGGAGATTTTAAGACTTTACAACAAAATCAACAGCAACATTCCACTTTAAGAATTGTTTCCAGGTAAATACAGCTTGAGATAAACATTTAAAGTTGTGCCTTACATTTCTAAACTAGCACAGCTCCTGACTCACAAAGCTTTCAAATATAGCTGGCATAATTAATGAAAAACAACCAAACACTTTATGCCGCCTGTGGATTTTGCACAAGTAAACCTAAAAACAAAATCCTGAGACAAACCTTAGTGTTGTTACATATGACTATGGAAAGACTTACTAGATTTGAAAATTTCTTGATTTTTGTAAAAATTTTTTTTTGCACTATGAGCAAAGCTACAGCATTCACATTGTTCCTCAAAGAAGAGCATTTTTAAACTCAAAATACTATGCAGTTTTAGACAGCTGAAAGCTACCAACTGCTGAAAGTCACCAGTTGCTGCAAGTAGATGCACACTGCCAGCATTACCAGCTTTAATTTTTAGTTCTACCCTGGTAGTTCTCACCAGGCCAAGTCAGCTCAAAAACAATTACAGCAAAAGTTACTCATTTAAATGTTACAATATAAGTAATTTTCCTGTATCTGTAATTGCCTGTACCAAACTAAGTCAGATTACCAGAACAGTAATCAGGAAGTTCAGTAATTATCAAATGTTACAAATTTCCCTAAGCATCTGACACTGATCACTGTGAGGAACAGGATACTGAAGGCAACTCTGATCTGATACAGCTATTCCTGTGATTTTATGCAAAATTACTTATCTTGGGAGTTATGAAATATGAAAGTAACATAAAACATCCATATCTGTTCTTAAACAATTTGTAGCCATACATTTCCTGTGAATCGAATAGGAAAAATACAAATCTTGACCAAATATAAAGGAAGTGTTAAAGAGTATATTAAAGATCCCAAAGCCACCAACTTGATTGACACTATTTGTGCATGACAATCACCAGCAAGTTTTGATATGCAGAGATTCAAAGTTGCAGATACACTAAAGACTTGGGAACACTTGCATCCACTTGTGTATTTTCACCAGTATACATTAATTCATTTAAGTAAGCAAGCAAGCAGCTGCTCAATTCATCTCAAAAGTGTGAGAGTGGAGGGGGAGAGGCTCTTACCCGGAGAAGTGTCCTCACTTCCTGTTCAATTGCAGACTGGGTTTCAGGGCTGACTTTCCCCGTATCACTGTAGGTCATAACACCAAGCTAAACAACAAAAATACCTTTATCTTGCCACTGTTGCAGTCATACACATAAAACTCTCTAAGAGTTTCAGCACCTATTGCTTCAAAATCACGAGTCAAATGCCTGGTGAAGTGCTTTAAGCAGAAGCAAAATGAGAAGCCTATTCATCAGCTAGGTAGTTACTGCAGAATTCTGTTTCAATAGGTTACAGCACAGATCCTAATTAGGCGCTTACTTAAAAACCAAAACAAAATGTCTAGACTACTGATGGACAATCAACATGACTGAAGAAGCTTCTGAAGAAAATCTAGAAAACTCACTGTTGTGAGTGTGCCCCTTTGCCCTCCTAGACTAAGAGTCATCCTCAATCCCAAAATATCTGGCTTTATTATAACTATTTCCTAAAGATACTAGTAATTTTCAAGGCAATTTTGAAGTGAAAATCCTGCAAGGTAATTTTTTAAAACTGTCAAATACACAGATTTTCTAGTTGAGCTCTCTATAGCAGACCAGGTCATAAAACTTACTCTTTTCATGAAAACTACTTACCCTAATCTCAGAGATCACTGACAGACAAATAGGCTTTAGCTATAGAACAGAACTTGGTTTTGCTCCATATAAATATGAAAGGATCGATTATACTACCTTCTCACTCATTCCAAATCGAGTCACCATCAGTTTTGCAATTTTAGTAGCATTGTCAAAATCACTGGAAGCACCTAGAGAGCAAACAGATCTAAGTTACATTACTGAAACCATTACTGTTAACCATGCCAGTCCACAGCCTTGATCAAAAACTCTTTTTAACTACCAATCAGCTGACCTGTTGTGATGTGATCACTTCCAAATATGAGCTCTTCTGCTACTCTTCCTCCCATACAGACATCCATCTGTGCGAGCAACTGGGATCTAGTTTCACTCCATCTGTCATTTTCTGGGAGCAAAGATACCTGTAACAAACAGAACTGTGGTCAGGTAACAAAAACTGAAGAAGTACTGAAGTAATCTCAAAAATATTCTTGTTTATATCTGAAGGAGATATAAAGATTTTATTTATCTGGCCTGCCTCTAGTATATGCATTCATCAGGATTGCTTGGAGGTGCTCAGCTGAACCACTGAAACAGCCTCCTCAGACCCTGAGCACTCCATCAACGTGAGCAACTTACACCTACTGCCAGATGAAACAGAACAACCTGTTCCATCAGTTTCTCCTTATTTCTTACACTTGGACTGAATACAAATCAACTTGCCCAGAGAATTCTGACCAATGGTTTTCAGTAACTGAATACATTAACTTGAAAAAGGTCAGCAGGAAGAGACATAATAGAAATATTTTTCTGTTCAAATGCTTGGTAAATAAAGGCAAAATAGAAAAACTTATGGATATCTATGCAAAAAACAAGACAGGTAACCAATGAAGTTTAAAAAAGCCAAACCAGACAAAGAACAAATGATAAAGGATGTCTGTGCTAAAAGTACAGTTGATCTTCTACTTACCAGTCCTTTAGATGGTCTTCAAAATTTTGCTATTGGGTGCTATTTCAAATGCAGCAGAATCAAACTTACTTATATTTCCTTCCTGTACATGTGAGCTGTTATACCAGTGCATGGTAATTTATTACAAAATGAAAAAAGAAAGCTTTTTATCACACAGAAAACACATTACCTTGAGTTTTCCAAGAGACTGCTCATAACTGAGTATTTCAACAAACTACAGTATTTATTAACATAATCACAGCAAATAGCATCGTTACAAATTCCTCTATACCACCAAACCAACATAAAAATAAAACTAACTAAATAAATACTAATAAACTAAGTAAAATTTTAAAAATACTAAAAAAGCTGGCTGAAGAAACACTCACATGTCCCAGTGTTGTTCCTCGTGTCATGATTGTGGCCTTGTTGATTGGCATTGCATCCTTGGTGTAATAGGCAATGATTGCATGTCCAGACTCATGGTAAGCTGTGATGGTTTTGTTCTTCTCATCAATTTCTACACTTCTACGCTCAGGTCCTTAAACAGAGGAACATCAAATTAACCACAATCCACACATTACATACACTCAAACAGAGCACAAAGCAGCCAAGGAACAGCATGTGATCAAAGGGAACTAAAACTTAAGTGCAAAATGTTTACGAGTCAGATTTTAATGTCTAAAAATGGACTCAAACACATCCTACAAAAAACCTGCTTTTAAAGTAAGAGATTTAAAATGTAGTCTAAGTATCTGAGAAAATTCCATTTCCTCTTTCAAGCATCAACAGACCAGATTTACAGTGGTTATGTCTAAGATGTTTAGGATTTGTGCTACCACATGAGAAGTTAAACAGAAGTTCCAAGTTTCATAGGTAGGGGAAGGATAAGAAATCAAGCCTGTGTCTCCCTCCAGCCTGAAGTATGACATGCAGCATTTTTAACTTCAAAAATGGTATGAAACTTTAAAGAATGTATTCCACACTAGATTTTACATACTACTCTCTGGTCTCAAAAGGTTCTATTCAGAAATAACTAATAGGAAACTTTATTTGATTTAAAAAAAAAATCCATGCAAACAAAAGAATCCCCCCCAACCCCACGATAAAAAAAAACAAACCAAACAAAAACAAAACAAAAAAAGCCACAGTGCAACAATCCAAAAAATACCACCATAAAAACTTGCAAACACCTGCAAAAGTCTTCATCACACAAGAAAAGCTCTGTGTATTTAATATACATGTATGTCTTTTGTATAAAATCCTACCCATCAGAATTTTGTCCTTGGAGAATTCTAGTTCTTTCATGGTTACCATATCTTTTCCATCAACAGCTGCCTTTAAGGCAGCTTGATTGACAAGATTTTCAAGCTCTGCTCCAGAAAATCCTACTGTGCCTCGTGCAATTATTTCTGGATCAACAGCTGTAGGGGAAGGAAAAAAAACAAAACAAAACCATTTTGTTTATTAGAGTGCATATTGCTCCTGAAATTTTAAGCAAGAATCACATTCTATTGAAAATTATGCATTAAACAAAACAAATAAGCAAAAAACAAGAAACAAATCAGCTTTAAAAGAAATTAACCCTAATTCTCAAGACATTATGAACTCTTAAGAACTAGAGAGAAACACTACATATGAAATAATTTTTGTGCTCCTTATCGACACAGTAAAGCCACAATTGCCAATGGAATAAAGGACTAATATGAGGGGCTGATCCAGTATAAAAACTGTTACATAAAAAGACACTACAGTAAAATATTTACTTACATGGGTCATACTTGATTTTATTAAGATACCACTTCAGAATTTCTGTGCGACCTCTTACATCAGGCTTGGGAACAGTCACTTGCATATCAAAGCGACCAGGACGTATTAGAGCACTAAAGAAAATGACAATTTAGTACACTGACTCAAAAATGCTGCAGTAAACTTACTAACATATATCAAGAAAGAAAAATCCATTGCTGTTTGTAAAAGTATCTACACAGATTACGTCTCATGCACACAGGCGAAGAATATGTTTTTCTTATCTGCTTGTAAAAAGACAGATGAAAGATATTTATTGTCAACTAATTTTAAAGGTTTTTTTGCATTTGAAAATTTTGCATTGTGAACAAGGAATGCAGCTTATCAATTTAGCTGAAAAACTTCCAGAAATTTCAAATGCTTAGAAACATATTATTTCTCCATATTTAACTCTGCAACCTATTTAATGCTAAAAGCTGGTCAATACACATCCTTTCCAAGCTGGAAAGCTCCAGCTATGACACCGTAATACTTAAAGATTATCACAAGCAACTTTGGTTTAGTTGCAGGGTTTTTTACTACATGGTCTGTAAAACAAGCAATGCATTATACTCACTTGTCTAATGCTTCTGGGAAGTTTGTTGCACCAATAATAACAACACCTTCGTTTGGTTTAAAGCTGTGTGGAAAACATGGTGTGAATTATTTTTTTTCTGGACGCAGAATTTACAATTTTGTCAATAACTGTTATTGACCTCACTGGCCAGTAAAAAACATGCTTTCACAGTACAACATGTGATCCAAGAATGACCAAGTTTAACCCAGCAACAGGTTAAAAACGTGGTCTAATCCGTGTTGAGCTTCTTCCTTTAGACATATAACCAGGGTAAAAAAGCCTGAAAAATTACTTAAAATAAACGGCAGCTGTTGTGCAAATACAACTCAAAAGCTTCTATATTCTTTACAACAAGTCCATTAATGCTACTGTTGACAGTACTAGAAAAATAACCATAAAAGCATATTAAATATATATCCTTAAAAGCATTACAAAACATTACACAAGATTTCAAAGCTGTCAAGAAGAAAAAGTTCACCCACACATTCAAAATACCAGTCAGTCAAGCACCTTCTGTGCCCTCAGAATCCATATATTTACCCATCCATTTCAGCAAGGAGTTGATTAATGGTCTGTCTTGAATAGGGGTGCATTGGAGATTCAATTCTCTTCCCACCAACGGAGTCCAATTCATCAATGAAAATAACACAAGGTGCATTTGCTTTTGCTTCCCCTGACAAAAGGAAAATAGCAGGAGCCTTGAACCACACAAAGGAACAGACAGTGAGTGTATCAGGTAGTTTAGGATTCTACTCTTTCTGTTGTTCTTGGATTATAAAATATTCTATTAGACATCACCAAAACTGTCTTGCTTGTAGCCTAAAAAAGGAAATAGAATCTTGATTCTCTTTATCTTGTCATTTCAAAAATTTATCTCCTCATCAGCTTATTCTTATCATGCTACAAGGAATCACTAGTAAAATAAACTGTGGAATTGTCGTATTTTGTATGAACTCCCTAAGAGAGTTTATTTTACAGGCGTGGGTAGAGAATATTTGCCTATTAAATAAAAACAATATGAAATGTGATGGGCCTCAACACTAACTTACTTTAATAGAACTTGCTTGTTATTTTACCGTGAAGGGTTCACACTCAAGTTTACAGATATCAAAACACAAAATAAAAATGCAGTAATAAACATGAGGACTACCAATTGGTACATGCATACCAAGCGTACAAGACACAATTCATCTCACCCCCCCAGACATATCTGTAACATTAACATTAATGTAAAAGTCAGGCATCTACACTTCTGTAGTCAACAGAAAGAAATGCATTCTTAAGGTACTATATGTATTAGATTTTGCATCCCATCCATGTGAAGTCACATTTTTTTCTACAAATGCAAACTATTTTGTACATTGTATATATTTGACCCTATCAATCTTCCATTTAAGAGGGAAGCTGAATTTTCTTCTCCCCAATATTTTCACACTTAAAACAGGATGTCTTTTCTGTGAAAGTCATAAATCTTAACATTAGTTTTGAAAGTTTTGTTATCATGCCCTTTATTCTGAGCTTGTTGATGGGTCTGAGAAAGGAAATCTCAGCTTATTATCATGCCATGATGCCATAAAGCTTTAATTCAGAGGAAAAAAAAAATCTTAATATGAGGGCAGTAACTGAGAAGGTTAACACAAGTTTTTTATCTTAAATTTACAATTCAAATTTACAACAATTTATGTATGACTAAGTAAGTTACAACTTCAAATACTCAATTTAATTTATGGAACATTATATTTCTAATTAAATTACTAGTTCTCTCTGGGACCATTGTAAAACCAGTTACAAGTTTAGCAATAATTTCATGCAATGGTTATGAAGATTCTACAGTTAACTGAGATTCACAGAATTGTGACATTTACCTACACAATTAAAGCTTGATTTATTAGCCTCATACACCATTACTTTGCAGTAACCAGAACTGTAACTAATCAAGCTGTACAAACAACACTGAGTACCTAATCTTTCAAGTGAAAAGATTTCAAACCCAGGAATATTTAACTTACTGAACAGGCTTCGGATGCGACTGGCTCCCACTCCAACAAACATCTCATCAAACTCTGACCCGGACGCGTAATAAAATGGAACATCAGCTTCACCAGCCACGGCCCGTGCAAGAAGTGTCTTGCCAGTACCAGGTGGTCCAACTAACAAAATGCCTAAAAGACAAATAAAAAAGCCCAACAAAACCACCACATCCACACAGTCTTCTTATATGAGTAGTTTCTTCCATGCATTAGAAGAAATAATGTACACTTGGCTCCAAAAAGCTGCTAAGATCCCATTTCAGGAACTGCTCATTACTGCCAGTCTGAAGGAGTTTCCATGCAACAAGTCTAGATACAATCTGATTCATACTTAAACAAATACTTGTAAGACCATCAAGACAGAAGCCTGAAGTATTCTGCAGATTTACTACTGAGTTTAGCAGCTGAACCCCCTACCAGTGCTTGCTTCAAACTGACATTTTCCTGGCTGTTTCTATGGAACCTTGTAAAATTAAATCCTTCCAAGTAACTGTCTTTAAACAGTGTAGAGCACTAACAGGAAACAGAATTCTCCCATCTATGCATTTCAGATTCAAGTGAATTTCCACTATGATCTAAATCATCCTTTTGTATGAAAACATTTGTTTCTGAACTATCTAAAGTAGTTAGGAAGCACTAAAGGCGCTAAAAGCCGTAAGGAAGAAATAAAGGCCTTTTAAGAGTTCAGTTAATAAACCTTCCTGCTTTACAGGATAAACTACTATTGTTTATTAGTTCAATATTTGAAGAAAGCACACTAAATTTTGTCTAACCTCAAGATTTTCCTTTGCGTAATACATGAAGAACTTACAAGAAGTAAGAAACTAAGCTGTAATCACTCAGTACAGAACATGCCTCACAGCCATGGCTACACAGGTTTTTCACTTCTGCTGAGCAACAATTCTTACCTTTTGGAAGTTTACCTCCTAATACAGTAAATTTGTGAGGGTTTTTCAGAAATTCCACAACTTCTTGTAATTCCTGCTTAGCTTCTTCAACCTGTACATGAAAAGCATGCCACAAATATAACTAACCATTTATAAAATACTGCACATTTTTCTAAGTTTTGCATCAGAGATTAAGTCCCTAATTGTGTATTGATCAAAAATACAAACAGAAAAAGATCAAAGTGTACCATAGAATTTGTGTCTTGGCAAGAATTTGTGTGTATACCAGTATTTAATTCAACCTATCCTACAACTGTTTGCAGGTCTAAGCAAACAATAAACTTACTAACAGTGAAGGAACAACCAAACAGTTCAAGACCAGATCTGACCAAAGAAATAAATAAAAAAATCAAAACTTCTACATCAAAACATTAGTCTTATTAATTAAAAAGAGATTAATTCTATTTGTCCAAGGTGAAGGAAAAGGGGAGGTCCTCATTTTGCCAATAACAGTCAAAGAACAATTGAACAGGAAAAAATAGAAGTATCCCATCAGCAGTGGCACACCCACTTCTTTCTGGGCATCCTAATAACACTACTTGCAAAATATGGTACTAAGGGGGAAACAATCAACTGGCATTATCATCTTGTGCCAATTAACTTCTGCAAAAGGTAGGTTAATATTCAGATTTATAGCCTGCCATTGGCTATTGTAGTCTTTAAAAATGTTATTCAACAAGTGGAGAGTGCATCTTTTATAAGATATTAAATGCCACAAAAACGAAGTACAAAAAGAGTGGTTAAAACTTTCCTTCATCTTGGAGTGGCCAGTGCATATAAAGCTTCAGTTCATACAAAGAAATTTCTTGAACAGAGTAAGATATTCATAATGATTAGTTAAACTAAAACAAGAACTTGCACAAATTTCACTTTTGATCTTACCCCTTTAACATGTTCAAAGGTGACATTTTTCAACTGGATTGGATCAACTGCTGCATCAAAGATACTTGATGTTCGAAAGCGTACTAAGAGCAAACAGCAGATGACGAACAACAAATTTACATACAATGTCATTTCACTGCAAGACTGAGTGCTGCACCTGACTGCATGCCAGTAAGACACTGACCTTACACCTGCCCTTTTGACAGGGCATGTATTCATTTACAAGTGTCCAGCAGGAATAAGATATGCTTAAAAAAAAAAATCTTTAAAATATTTGCAATTAATTCAGTGATATGCTTTTTAGTCACGTGTAGCACAGAAAGCTCTTCGTCCACAAGCATATACACAAAGGCAGAACTTCTCCCAGTGTTTCCATACATATCCTAACTTTCCTGAGACCCAGGTGATAACCTAGCATCAAGCTGTGTCCAGTTACAGTAGCTCAGTCTTTTGATTGTTCCACTATTTCCAACAGGTTTCTTAAGACGGCAATTTAGCAATGCAAGTTCCTAGTTGCTATAAACTAGGCTGTGATTACAGATTGAATATTCAAACCATCTTGCCTACAGCTGATCTAGAGAACACATCATCTAAATTGAAAACTCAAATACATAACTGGTGACCAGTTTGACTTCTCTTGTTCCATGTGACTGCTTCACCAAAAGAAATAAAGTAATTATACTGACACAGAACATTTTTGTCTTCATAAACGTTTTGTCATACTGTCATCTGAAAGGCTGTAGCCAGAAGCAGTAAATAACTCTTAGGATAACTTTTCAGTGTACTAATAAAAACCAATCATAATGTCAAAACATATTTAATTTATGCTAAATCTGATGGAACAAACAACACAAGTGAAATAGTATGGAAAAAAAAGTTAACTTACCAGCGTCAGAAAAGGAACCTTTCCCAGGTAAAAATGACGAATATATAGCAAGATAAAAACAAAGAACGAAGAGAAAGAAAGAAAGCAAACGTGATCTTCTTAAAGAATCTGTAAAAGAAAAAAAATATATTTAACATGGGCTAAAATAAACTACTTTCTGATTGCAAAGACAAGATATGTGAATTAAAACAACTTACCAAGTGTTTTTTGCAGGAATACCTGTGCTTTCAAAAAGCCTTCTGCAAAACCAGTTTTAAAAGCATCCTGGTGTGCTTCCGGGATGTTTTTTGTTTTCATTAGCGTGTCTAAGTTTTCAACATCAATTCGTCGCTTTCTCAGGATAAAACCCTGCAATGTTTTCCAAAGCAGTGTTAGTATACTCTTAGTCTTCATAAACAGTTAACTTACCACCTGGCTAACATGGGTGATAGGAAAAAAAAAAATTACAACAGCATATAATTCATGTGCCATTGGATTAGTTAGAGAATACAGGCCAGTAGCTCGAGTGTAGAGTACCTGTGGTTGGAGCACAGGCATTCCCATTTTTCTGAGCAAATCAGTTTTGGAGCCCTCCTGGATCCCAGTTCCAAACTGAAAACACAGCCTAAGACAGATCCGTACACAGCCAGCTTTGTTCACTGGATTCAGTGGGACTTATTAAGTTTCTTGCTTTATTTCCAATTGCAAAATATCTTTGCAAGTATCATCCTGATAGAGCTTAAGCAAATACATCTCATGCACTGCATGGAACTAGCTCTGGTTTATCTTCATCCACAGTACACCTAGTCCACAGATTAAATAAACCACATATGTCTAGAAGAAGGGAAGAATTCAAAGACAATTTACACACACAGTAAAATGAAAAGCCTTAATTAGCCTGACTTCTGTACAACCAACTAGAAGCAAAGAATACCCAGGTTAACTTGGTTTCCTTAGTGCTTTGGATAATTACCTGCTGACTTGAAAACACACATTCTTATATGCTAAACTCACTGTATTTCTGCTTAAAGAAATAAATCCTTTGACTTGAAGCTATTTTTAGTTTATATTCAGTTTTAGAAACAGAATATAAAGAATTTTATTTCTAGAGTTAAAACCATAGTTATAAGCTGAAACTGCTCTTCTAAAAATTCAAATAATCTCATTATTGGTGACATGAAGCAAATATATGCATTAAAAATAAGAAAAAATAATACATTGCCATTAGCTCAAGTTTTAGATTTTTTTTCATGCTAGTGAAAGAAAACACCCCTGGTGAATTTTAAAGGTTTATTCAAGAGAAATAGATGGTCTGAGTAAGCCCAAAACAACTTCATGTTACTCGTATGTACCTTCAAAATTGAAGAAAGTGAACTTTTGGTTTCTGTTAATTGTTCAGATGTTGACTGCAGACGTCTTGCTCTTGATCTCAGAGTCTTAAAGTTCCGTGTCTGTATGTAAACTTTACATAGTAAGAATAAATAGAAGTTAAAACCTAATCATTACTATCACTACAAAAAAAAGATCTTAAGAAATTTCAGAAACTATTATATGAAAAAATATGGAATACAATCTTCCCAACATATCCACTCTACTGTAAATGGATAGTTGTGATCACAAGCCCTATTTGTAGTCTGACCTTGCAAGCAAATTTCTAACTGTTTCAGATAAAATTTCATGTTAAAATAATCTAGTTGTAATAGTCATGTTGTAAATTATAGCTAATTGGCCAACGCAGGGAAGAGGAGACATTCAGACAATTAAATCCAGGCAGGCTGACAAGCATGAAACATTCAGAAGCAAATTCAGGAGGAATAATGCTTTGTGAGCTTTGCTGATAGAGTGCCCTGAGGAGATCTGGAATGGCTTCAGTGTGCTATTACCTTCAGAAGTGACAAAAGAAATGAGACCATTTAATGACAGTGAGATTATGGCACTCTAAGTCTCCTACCACATCAGAAACCTTGCAATGGACATTTTACCACAAGCCAAGAATATTTTTCTTCTTTCACTACTATGTTTCAAAATAAATACCAATGCCGGTCAATTAGATTGGTTTCACTAAGCTGTTTGTTATTCTAGAACAGTGCTGGATAAAAAGAACTTCTGCAGCTGACCCTTGAGCCCTGCTCAAAAAAGGTCTAACATTTGATCAGGTAGCTCTGGACCTTGTCCAGCCTCAGTTGTGAAAATCTCCAAGGATTAAGATAATCAAACTTCTCCAGACAATCTGTTTCAGAGCTTAGCCGTTCTTATTGTGAAAATTTTCAAACAGGTTTTATTTGCTTTTATTTGGAATTGTTGCCTCTTCTTTGAGGGGTATGAGAGACGGGTGACAGACATGGCACCAATAGCAATTGGATCACTCCTTGCCTTCTATTCTGCTGACTAAAACCTCAGACCCTTCAGCTTCCCCCCGATATAAAATGCTTAAAATCTGCACCATTCCTTGTGACCCATCACTGGGCTATCTCTATGTTGCCACAAACATAGATATACCTAGAACTTCCTGAACTATTGATTATATTTTCACTAATGCTGCCGGTCACCAAACCCCTCAGAAAATTCAACTGGATGAGTACTGAATTCAACATATTCATTGATTCAAAAATAGTCAGTTCACCAGTGGTCTTTCAAGATTATGATCCACAAATACTGACAACTTGGAACAACATGGTGTTTACTAAATTCTGGAAACACACTACTCAAGTGCACAAAATAACTTCATGATTTAAATCGTTAATATCAACATAGGTTTCTCCTGGAAGCTTCCTGGTATTTCCTGAGTGATGCCTCTACAACAAATGCAAAAGTATTTTTCCAGAATAAACAGATTCTATAGAGATTAAAACCAGTGTAGTTTAATGCTTTATACCTGGCCAACACCGAACATCTGAACAGAAATTTTGGAGGGGATTAGGATGTTGTCCATACAAACAAGATGAGCGTAAAGCACTGAAAACATCCACAAAACCTGCAAAAAGATACAACAAAGCGTAAATACACCTTATCTTAAATGGCAACTCAACATTACTTCTAAAAAAACAAAACTTTGTTTTTTTAGTTTTTTTAAGTACTAATTCTATTTTACTACAGTACTTCTGGCATCTTTAATTAAACAAATTACCAGAAAAAACATCAAAGCTTTGAAGTATTTCCAACTATTTGTTTGCTTTCACACAATTGTCACTGAGCTATTTTAATATCTCACAACACAATTAAGTATTTTTTCTCTAATAGCAGCCCTGGAGTATTAGTCTTACCATTCCTTCTCTCTACTGCAGTACTATATAAGCAGTATCCCAAATGCCAGTTATATACTTCTTTTTATAACACATTCTTAAGCATCTGCAATGGTGTTCCTTCATTTTAGACTAATTCCAACAAAACATCTTCACTTGCAAGGAACTACTCGTTTATTTCAGCAATGAAACAATCTGCATGGAGTATTAACAGTTTGCCACCTTGAATTCCTTTCTAATTAATAACTTTGTGTAACATTGCTTCAAGGAAAAAATTGATAAAAATGTAAACTGGATATGTCTGTGACATAAGTAGATTAGCAAAATCTAATGTCCTGGTGAAACAAACTTCACAGCTCAGGCTCATCATTAAGATGCACTTGTACTAAAGCTGAGTTCAGAAAAGTTTAACAACAACCACCTTGAAATACAAAGACACAATTTGTTGAATTTTCCAAATTTTCCAAGTTTACAGAGACAAGCTTTATACAACAAAAAATACATTAATGCTCTTTTTAATAAATATGTTTAACTACAAATTTTCTACAGCACAAGAGATTAAATTAAAAAATAACTGTATTCACCTTTATAATTTAACACTCATAAACACTCAAACATACCATGTTTATTTTCAAAGAAGGACTGAGCAGAGACGTATGACGTGTGCCACTGCGAGGAGACTTTGTTTTCTGTATAGTAGCCAGGAAGTAGCCTGTTCACCAACTCTCTAAACTGGTTAGCTTTCAAATCAGACAATCCCAGATCTCTTAAATTTTTAAATACAGACTGAAAAACAGAAATAAATGTTCAAAATTTACGTAAGATTACCCTAGGGAAAAAACTTCCCAATAGCACCAGAAGCAAATACAGACTGAAAAAAACCAAATCAATCAAACCAAGAAACCCCACAAAAACCCAACAACAGAATCACAACGCAGTGGTGAGCAGTGCAACTCATGTTGATTTCCATGGTTCTGCAGTTACTGAGAGATTCCATGGTTTTCCTCCCAAAAAAGTGCTTAGTTACAAAACTTGTAAGAAATAAGTTGAAAGAGAAGTGGTAATATCTAATACTACTTCACACTGTGTTTTAATTTTCAATGTCAAAAGCAAGAATTACCCAATGATAATGAAAGATATTTTAACAGAAAAATAAAACTGAACATGAAAATATGCCATTTCATCTCTCAAAAACCTTCAACACATCTTAAGTTACAGTCCCCATTTTCTCACAAGCAATAATGACACAAACTTTGCTAAAACTCAGAATGAAAAGATAATATAGGGTTTATTAACAGAAAACTTTTTACTTCTCTACAGAAAGAACCATTAAAGTGGAAATTAAAACAAATCTCTCCCTCATTTACAAAGTACTACTGAGACATCTCCTTTTTTTAATGAAATACTGTATTTTTGCAGAATCCTGACAGAACACTGAATGACTGCAGTTCTGCCAAAAAGATACATTCTACACGTTAACACTCTGTTTCGTTTACTAACATGACATAATTTTATAGACCAATCAAATATTACATTCACTTAAAATGTTATTATTCAGATCTATTATCAGTTAAATCATCACTTTTTCAAAAGGTTTTTTGTACCTCAGTCTTCTTCTGAGGATCATGCTCTGGGGAGGTGTCCCTCTGGACAGGCTGTATGGACGCTTTGCTGGCAGAAGTTGTGGAGCTTTTTGGTGAATGAAAGGCATTGATAAGGTGACTCAGAGGAACAGTAGCCTGGAAAAAATTAGATAAAGACTCAGCCTTGTTTAAACTATTTAAACATACCTCTGTTCCAAACTCTAACTTATAACTGCATATCTTGTACACTGCCTTTAAACTGAGGACTTAATTATAAACCACACGATCTTCAGCACCAGAGTGTTACCTGATCCCTCTTTTTAAAGAGCAAAAAAAGAAAGCTTAACCATGTATGACAGATTAAAGCTCATATTTTCATCTCTGAAGCAATACTTTTATAACTTGAATTATCTGTACTTTTTCCTGCATCATTATAAGCTATTCCCAAATGTTGCCTTTATGTTTTCTTCCTTGGGATCACACTTTCAGCTTAAGGATCAAAGAAGCCCAGGTGCACCACCTATCATAGCTCCTCCTCTTAACACATGACCACATCTCTTGGGAACATATGGGACAAATAACCCCAGCAGTTCTGAACCTCCTGAGACTCAGCACACGTCACTAGGAAGGAGCTGGGACACAGCCATGGCAGCTGGAATATCCCTGACTGCAATACCCGGTTGAAGCATAATCAGGTATGTCTGTGAACGTCCTACGACAAGGACTACCATCTTCGTGTTGACTAGACAGAAGATCAAAAAAGACAATGCTGTGAGACATGAAAACTGCCTCATAATTAATTGTCCAAAGTCGTAATTAGACTCAAGAGTTTGTGGCAAAACAATAAAGCCTCTAGAGGTCAAAGCCAACATCCCAAGCACTAACCCAACTTTCTGTCTGCATTTCCCACTTTGGTGAAATGACACATTCCTAGAAACGTACAAATTCTTCCATTTCTCTAATGAAAGCTTTAAACACATTCTCCACATATGGAAAGAACAATCAAATCCCATTGTGGAATCAAACTATCATACACTAATACAAAACTCAAAAATAAAACCAAAACCACCGGTTCAGATCGAAGTCCATAAATCTCACCAGTCCCATCAGACTCACTATCTAATTAGCAATGTCTTCCCGATTGCGTTCGGACTGTTCTGTGTAACAAATTACCGACGGCTTTCCGTCTTCTAAGTCATTTCCTTTTGGCTTTCACAACAACCCGTTAAAATTAACAGCATAGTTTAACTGTAGTAACACACGTCACCACCCCTTGCTTCTGCTACAAAAACAGACACTAAAAAGCACCATCTAAGGTTATTTCGTCGTTTTAGAATGCTTGTACTCTTCACAAGTTTTTACTGTTCCTTCCTGTCTCCTCCATTTATATATCTTTTTTCTCGATGCGGACCCCGCACCGCCGTAGCCCCCACCCGCTCACCCGTTCCTCTGCCCGCTGCGGCCCCGCTGACGCCCCAAGCCCCGGGAACGTGGCACGCAGGAACTCGGCTCCTCCCGCCGCAACCCGCGATCCCCGGGCCCTCCGAGCGCCTCCGCCCGGACACGGAGCGAGTCCCCACCGGACAGCGGGCCCGGGACTCGGCGAACCGCGCACCGCAGCGGGCCGGAGCGCCCCGCCAGCTCCTCACCTGGGGCTGCACGGTGGAGAAGGAAAACATCGTCCCGGCGGGGCCGGCAGGCGCCTCTTCCGCCTCCCAGCCCAGCCGCAGGAGCCCGCCCGCTGTGGCCGCCGGCGGCTGAGGAGGCCCCGCGGCTCCGCTCCGGGAAATGTCCGCCCCGCGGCCGCGCCGACCGGGCCGAGCCGCCCCGGAAGCGGCGGGAGCCCAAAGAGCTTCCGGGCCGCCGCCGCCCCGCGCAGCCGCCGCCTGGAGGCGGAGAAGGAAGAGCGGAGCGGGCGCAGCCGGGGACGGGGATGCCCGGGCAGGGGGGCGGGCAGGGCCCCGCGGGGCAGCCGCTCTCACCCGGCGGTGGTGGAGCTGCCAGAGGGCCCTGCCCCTGCTCGGTGTCATCGCCCCCGGGTGTTGTCCGGAACGCGGGCTCGTTAACCGGCGCGCAGCGCCAATTCACACACCCAGGCGAGGTATTTGTAATTTTTATTCTAGTTTGCACACAGTAGGGACATAGGTAGTGAGCCACGAAAGGCTGGCTTCCCAATTATAAAACTTGACACTATACATTTTAGCAAAGACATCAACACTCAGTGGTTACAAATGACATAAGTCTTTTGTTAATTAGACTTCAACCCCGTATTTGCCAGCTATAGATCTCGCTTCTCATGTTAATCAGTCTGTAGGTGCAGTTTTTCCTTCCATTTGATTCTGGGGTCCGTTTGGAGTAGGTGGTCAATGTCTCCCACTGCCAGAATTACCTTTCCCCAGTTATTGCTCAGTCCTGACTTCACTCCTGGTGGCTCGTCCAGACAGCCCATTTGTCTTGGGATTGTCTCTGCTTTTCCTTAAAACAAAAGATTAGCCAAGTGTATGATGTTTCTAAAGCAAAGGAGGACAGGGAGGTGATTTGAGACAGCCAACAGAACTTCACTGAGGCAAAATCCTCTCGGACCAGCCTAGTGGCCTTCTATGATGGAGCACCTATACCAGTGGATAAAGGAAGGGCTACAAACGTCATTTATCTAGACTTCGATAAAGCCGATTTTTGGGGGATTTATTAGCATTTTCTTTTTTTCACCTGACCACTGCTGTTCACTGAAAGTGCTACCCTACACCAACTACACTGCTGTGGATGAGCACAGCTCCACTGCTTCCTCCCGTTGCCTTTGTGTACATCTCTTCTGTTTTCCACTAGCACTCTCATGATCAAAGTCACGTAGCTCAGCTTGCTGATTTGGCAGAAACCTCACCTGACAACAGCAAAAAAACCTAAAAGGTGATGAACATCTACCTAAATCCACTCCATTAAGCAGTTTTCTATGTAGCTGTACAATGGCTCATGCTGCCTCAAGGGAAGGGAGAGAAGGTGTTACCCTCTCTCCAGTGAGCTCATGCTGTAGTGGAATGCATGTTTCTGATGCACTATAATTGCTGGCATTACCTGATGTCTGCCCAGCTGCCAGCACAACAAGCAACCCCCCTTCTCTCAGCTGGATTTTTCCACTAGCATTGCAGCCGGTGAAAACACACCTAAACTAACATTGCAGAATTAAATGACAAACGCAGACAAGGATAAATTGTATGTAATACTATTACAAAAAACTAATTTAAAACATGTTTTCTGAATTTGCTTATTAAACTGCACATATTGCTGAGATCTGTGGGAGAGCAGCTCTTCACAAGTCACAAGCAAGGCCTCTGTGAGCAGGGTCAGATTGTAAGTGATGTATCTTGGAGGAAAAAAAAGAGCCTAATGACTAATCTGCAGTGTGAAAGTGCACTGTTGTGCACTGACCTCTGCAGCGATAGCTCTTTGCTGATGCACAGACTGGAACAGAACAATTATCACTGTGAATGAAACATGAGCAGCAATGCATATGTGAAACCAACATAAAAGCAGTAAGGCAAGGATTAAAAAAGTGACCTAAAACACAGCTGAGAGCAGTAGAACTGGTAAACACTGAGGGCTGTGCAGTGTAAACAGAGCAGAACAGGAGGGAATTCCTGTTCTCTGCTCTGGGAACAGAATGGCAGCTAGGTCAGAGTACACTGTAAATGCCATCCCTGCCCTTGCTGTCACAAGAGGGAGGCAGAATGTAGCCATGGAGATACCCAAAATAAGGAAACAAATTGTGGAACAACCCTGCCTAAGATAAATAGCAGATGAAGTAATCAAGAATTGGTGGGAAGCAACCGATTACATTAATCGAACTCCTGATCATGACAGACCCGCCCAGGGAGCGGTTTGCCAGAGAATGCCAAGAGACAGCGAGGGATGAGCAGCAGCAGTGAGAACTGAACAGGGCGTGTTCTCTGGCACACAAACCCTCCTGACTGGGCCATTTGGACACAGGTCTTGGAGCTATCAAGTATGCAAGTGTGAGAAAATGATAGAAAAATAGAATATCCTTGAGTTGGAAGGGACCTATCAGAACCATCGAGTCCAACTCCTGTCCCTGCAAAGGACACGACAATCACACCATGTGCCCCAGAGTGTTCTCCAAATGCACCTTGAACTTAGATGTAAATGAAGCATATGAGAAAATGACAATGTGGACGCAAAGTCGTTATTTCTAAACAAACATTATCTTCCATTTCCTTGACGCCTCACAGCAAGCTCTGTTGAATTCCTACACCTTCAAGCCTCGCATGGGGGGACAGTACTTGCTCACAGCAAGTTACAACCTAGAGCCAAGCAGGAAAACCTAGATGCCCACCCAAGCAGCGATCAGCCAGCCCGGAGGAGCGGGGGTTTGTCGCGGACACGTTCTGAGGGTGGCACAGGACGGGACCAGAGGGACCCCCGACCATCCCCGCCATGGCCGGCGCCTCCCGCGGCCGCCGCGCGGGCTCTCGCGAGAGCTCGCGCTGCCGTTGGTGACGGCGCAGGCGGGCGGGGCCGCTTTGAATCGCGGCGGGCCCGGGGCCGGGCGCGTCATGGCACCCGAGCGGCCCGCGGGGGAGCGGGGCGATGCTGCTGGCCCCAGCGCCGACACAGCCACCGGCCCGACGCGTGTCGAGGTTCCTCGGCCCCCCTCCATCGAGGAGTTCACCATCGTGAAGCCCATCAGCCGCGGCGCCTTCGGGAAGGTGTACCTGGGCCGCAAGGCGGGCCGGCTCTATGCCGTGAAGGTGAGGCGTCGCAGGTGTCGCGGCGCTGCCGCCTCCGCTGCCGCGCAGCCCCGTGCGGGACAGGGGCGTCCTGAGGGGACGGGGAGGTGTGACCCTGGTACGAGCCCTGGGCCTCGGGGGCGGCCGCTGCTCGTGCATCCCCGGTGTCCTGGGACAAGATGTCCACAGGGCCGTGCCCCGCTCTCACCTCGCTGAAGTCCTGGAGGGTTTGGTCAGGGGACCTCTGATAACGACAGCTGCTTTTATAAGTACTTTAAATAAGGGGAAATATTCACAAAAGCCTTGCCAAGCGCCAGAGCGCTATTGGCTTCTCGCATGTAAACAGTTGCTGTAACTGAGCCCCCTCAGCTGCTGCGCCTGCAGGGGGCTAAAGCACCGCCTCTGAGAGACAAGACGAGAATAAATTATGAAAAACCCAACAAAAACCTGTTGCGTTTTCTGTGTTGTTAGACAAAGGACTAAAATCTAGGCTTGTCGTTAGTAAGAACCTTACCAATTATTTGGGCAAAGTTGACTTTGTGATTAAAAGGATTATAACATGCTACGTAGTACGCAAAGAATAGGAAGCATAAAAACGGTCACGCAAAATAGGCGTCGCTCTGTGGACCTGTGTGTCTCTACGTGGTTTTATTATGAGCATTGTGAGGCTACATCATTCATATGCTCTGTTTTGTTTTTCAGGTGATGAAAAAAGCAGATATGATCAACAAAAATATGGTTCACCAGGTGCAGGCAGAGAGGGATGCATTGGCTCTCAGTAAAAGTCCTTTCATTGTGCACTTATACTACTCACTTCAGTCAGCAAACAACGTCTATTTAGTGAGTAAAAAAATGGCTGCGGCGTTTTATGGTAGTCTTGAAAATTGGGTGTAAACTATAGTAATATCTCAAAACATTTTTGTAATGGTATTCCTTAGTCACTTTTACATCTTTCTTAGAATGACTAAACAAGTAAAATATTTCTCTTCCTCTGGTGTCTATAGGCTCTTTCTGCCTGTTTTCCCCTCTATTACAGGAGAAACTTTTCTAATAGCTACTCTGTCTTAGAAACATGTAGAAATCTTAGGGAAAACAAGAAATCATTCTATTCAAGCAAAAGCCAAGTGACTGGAGGATACTCCATGGCTCACTTAAAGAAAATATATTTTACTTATTGCTGGTGCTCAAATTTTGTTACGGTTGTTGGCCTACATGACAAGATGATAACTGAGTGGCAAAACAAAATGCTGGTCCACACAGAGCGCTGTGGAGCACAGCAGGACTTGTGTATGGGTTTAAATACTGCCTCCACATGAGGATTCTGACTGTCTGCAGAGGGGCTGGCACAATTTGTGTGGATTGCTGTAAGCACACACAAGGAACAGCTTGATGAAATTCTGACACGAGGTTGCTATGCACTCTTACAATGCATTTTGAGTCTAAGTAAAGTCTTCTTTTTCTGGAATCTCTGAACTGCTGAATGGAGTAGAGGACTTCGTGGAGTAGAGTGAAGGATTTGTAAAGGAGATGCTAGAATCATGTCTTAGTGTGTGTGTATGTATGTATATATGTGTTTGTGGGAGAATACTGTGTATTGGAATATAAGTACTGGTGAGGTTTCCTGACCAAAACCTCATAAATGCATTCTTGACATCAAAGAGTGAGTTTCAGAAGCCCTGCTGACTTCTATTTTATTTTGAATAAGACATGAACCATCATAATGTGTCTGTATAATGGTTTATTGTTTGTGTGTATTTTTTTCCACTCTTTTTCATGTGTCTTAAATGCACAGTAACTTGCATTGTTTGCATTTTTGACAATTTTACTTATTTCACAAAACGAAGGTCTGAATTTATTATCGTGTATACATGATTGCAAGATAAAGTATTGAGATACTTTTGATTTGTATAGAACAGGTGGTCTTTGGCTTCAGGCCTCGAGTTTCACAGGAATACTTTGTACTTCATTTTCTATACTAGGGAAATATACACTGTTAAGCTAAATATAGGAATAAAAATATAGGTTAAAATATATACTATTCGGTATAGAAATATATATTTATAATATAGAAATTTTTCTGTAGTTAACTCTCAAAAGCTGTAGTCAGCTTTTTAATTAGCTTCTAAAAGTAATCTAGACAAATAAAATAAGCAAATGGTCTAGACTAAGAAAATGTTTCATGTCTGCTCTTACATGAAACTTGATTTTATCCAAGTGAAAAGTATTGTGTGGGAAATAAGATTTGCACAAAGGCACGTCTATCTGCTTCTGCTCCTTGAAATCATATTTTTCTAGGAGTGAAAGTTATTTTGTATTTTACTTGCAATCTTGAAATGTGTTTTAACTTTAAAATTTACAATGCTTGAATGACAGGTGATGGAGTACCTTATTGGTGGAGATGTCAAATCTCTTCTCCATATTTATGGATATTTTGATGAAGAAATGGCTGTTAAGTATATTTCTGAAGCAGCATTGGCTCTTGACTATCTTCATAGGCATGGAATAATCCACAGGTGAAATTTCTTTTTTTTTACAAATAAGTATTTGATAGTTTGGGTTTTTTATTTTTTCACTCTAACACATAACTGTCACCATTTCATTGTGGCAGCTACCACAGGCACTTCATTTGCTGGAGCTCTTGGAAGCTCTTTTTTGCACTTGTGCACTGCAACAATGTTGTGAAATAATGGCTAAATTTGTCCTCGTGTGCTGAGCACACGAACCCACACTGCTTTCCCCTGCCAGCTCTTTCCCAGTCCAGTGCTGTATTAGCAGCTGTGATGGTTCAGGAACCCCCTGGGTACTGCATACATGGGCCTGTAGGACAAAGGGACACTGACTACCCGGATGCTCCCCCATAGTGAGAGTTCTTTTTGCATTCAGCAGTGCTACAGAGAACCACGTGAAAACTCCTTCTGGAGGTTTGCTTGTCACCTGTAGGAGCTGCACATTAGTGAGTGTTATGATGGTGCTGCTTGGGAAGGACACTTGTTGAGCCTGCTGAATGCAGAATATGCAACTCTTGACATGCCTGCTGATTTTTACAAAGCCTGAGATGTTTGTGCTGTATTTATTGCTAAGTAAATTTAATTATTTTGGTGTATTCCTCAAACTGGAATCTTCTGCTGGCTAAGAGATGTTACTGTTAAATAGCTCTAACCAATGTTTTGTATTGAGTGTTTCTGGGAAGTTAGCTTTCTTTGTATTGCTCAGTGCTCTTTTTGCTGACTTCAGCTATATTCATATTTTCAGGGATTTGAAGCCAGACAATATGCTCATTTCTAATCAGGGACATATAAAGTTGACAGACTTTGGGCTTTCAAGAGTTACTCTGAATAGAGGTAAGAGTTGTTTCTATCCTTTTGGTTGTATTAAAATGTATTTTTGTATCACATTTCCATATTCTTGAATACTTCATGTTCCTGTAAAGGGCACCTTTCAATTAAATAAGTGCAAATGTTACAATAATACCTGATTTCTGGTAGGTAAGTACTAGCCACATGCTAGTAAGGGGTCTGCTCTTTGCATAGCACTTCAGAAGGTAAAATATTTATTCTTTGAAACAAGGGTGTATGAAATATAATCTAGAGCCCTTTCTTTGGAAGGATATGAATTTCAAAGTTTTCTGAAGTCCGCTAGATTTCAATGGGTGAATGAATAATTCTGGCTTGTTCCTGTTTCTCTGACTACTTCTGCCCTTCAGTTCATATCTCCCAGTCCTGTATAAATTAATTTCCGATAAATTAACTGGGACATTCCAGACATTAATTTGAGGAATAAGGGGAAGTGGTAAGTCCATAACAGAAGATTTGATCAGTGCTTTGGCTTGTGAATATTCTCTTATCAAGCAGAAAATACAGCTGAATAGTCATGACTTCTGACACAGGCTGCAGATCTTAAGGTGAATAGCCAATTTCTGAACTGGTTTGTGCCTTCTTTGCCAGATCATCCAAACTTATGCTGCACAGCACCAGTTCATGTTTTTTGAGACAGTTGCTGGAGGATACATCCTTTTTATATAGTTAAAGGAATGTAGAGATTCCGAGTTGTCTATGGAATTTGATATATGATTTTGAGAAAATAAAATCGTAGGTATTCTGTATTTTTTATGATATACTGCTTTAACTGATGTTCTAATGGGACAGGTTATTGTGTCTAGTTGAACATTATACGGAAGCTTTAAAGCTACTTACTGCTAGTGAGCAAAATAAAACGGTATCTAAGGTTGAATTTTCACCTATGAAAAATTCTTGTGTAGCTTTTTTGAGATGTTTTTTGGAGTGATTCCAGGTTTGGAATCAAATTTAGTATCCTATCCCACAAGCCATAAGCTGGAACTGCTGCCTAAAAACCAAAGCTGATATCAAGTGAGAAAATGTAGTGTTTTAGCATAGTATGCTGGAAAAGAAATTTGACTTCTACAACTTCTGTATGTATAAATGTACAGATGTATAAGGAAAAACACATTGTGTTAAATAAGAATGTACAGGTAAGTCTTCGATTGATCTTGGTGGCTTCATTTGTATATTTGTTGAGTATGTAACTGAATCTTTTCTTTCTCTTCATGAAACTTAAGTAAATGTCTGCAACTTTGCCTTTGTTTAATATCAAAATGAAAACCTGACCTACTTGATTTTGGTTTTTTTTCTTATGTAGAAATAAATATGATAGATATCCTTACTACCCCATCAATGGCAAAGCCAAGACAGGACTACTCACGTACTCCAGGACAATTGTTGTCTCTTATCAGTTCTCTGGGCTTTGTAAGTAATTTTCACTGTCTTTGAAGTCCTTCATCCTTTTAGTTTATTTACTATCTTAAAATCAATAGTTGGCATGATAAGGCTATTCTTGCATCTCTTCTGCCAGCTGGTAGAATGATTTATGATGTGTTTAGAATACTTTGAAATTCTGATGTGATTACTTTGAACTGTATTTTGAATTACTGACTTTTTAATGGGCATGGCCAAGCTCCAATGCAAACATCATAAAGAATGGGTGAAGTTACGCTCTCAGTCCTGGATTGAGAATTTGTTTGGACTCCATTAACTTTTAACTATGCTTCTTTCTGCTTCTTAGTATACACCTCCTGTAGGAATGAAAGTGCCAGGGCACAAATCAAGTCAGTCATCTGACAGTCTGCATGGAGTGGTTTCTCCTGTACCTATGGCCCAAAAGGAAAATACCCCTCTTTCAACTAAATTATTCAAAACACGTGAGTATACCAGGCCTTGTGCTGAGGAATACTCTGGCTGTAAGGTTATGGTCTTTTAATTTTATATGAGTAATTTGGACCCACTTCATAAAAGGTGTGATTCTGTTGGTGTCTTGCTCTGCACCGTTACTTCAGTGCTTTGCATCTGACATGTTTTCATCTACACTGCTTATGTCATCTTCTAAAGTGGTTTTGTGTGATTGGGTTTTTTCAAATCACGACCCTGGAATTCAAAATCACCCTTTAACGTTTTATGGAAATAGTGTCAGTTCTTGACATACTTTCACTGAAAATTATTAAATACAGCATTATATGTCTTCATTTAAATTGTCTCATCTTGCTGCATTCTCATTTCTAACCAGAAATGGGTAAGAAGGCAACTATGCTGCTGATGTACTGCTTTTACATTCCTGGCAAGTCCCTAATTCAAAAAATCTATGAATTGACTATGCAGGGAAGATAAGAGAAATTGGTGTCACACTTAGCTTTCCTTAGCTTCCTTTCATGTGAAAGCTTAACATACTATGAAGTCAGTCACTATATGTTGCCTATTTGTATCAACAAATGAATTTTTTTTTTTTCTCTTAAGATCTGGATAATTCTCAATTAACACCTGTAATGCCAGCAAGGAGTTTAACTCCTACTCTGCTTCAGTCAAGAACCAGGTTTGGTTCCTCCAGTGCCAGTACTCAGTCTCACACACACATGTCCAGTCTGGAATCAGAAAACCGGAGCAGCCCCAGGTGGGGGAAGGATGTAGAGGTCAGGACTGTTTCATCTTCCCACTCTGAATTAGAATTCATTTGTACTTGTGTATGCAGTGTTGCAAGTGTCTTCTACTTACTTACTTGCCTGTTATTTCAAGTGCTGAGCAACTTTCCTGCAGTAGAAGGAGCAGGGGTTGTAATTTGTGTTAAGTAGCCAATATAACCTTTTTCTTCGAACAGCTATTAGTCCTGTGCAATATAACAGGAGAAGTAAATGCTATTGAGCCTGCAGCACAATAAAAGAGAAGGCTTTGCTGGCCATCACTGGTTTAGCCCTGTCCTGCACAAGGTGGGCACTGCTGGGAGCAGTGGCTTTTTGGAAGCAGACTATATCCCTATAGCTATATTTGCTCAGCATTGCGGGCAAAATAATTTCTTTAAAAGAAAGAACGTGGGAAAACAATAAAATCCACTTCAAACTTCTATTAACTGTTAAACTGAAGAGTTTAAGGCTTTTATTACTGAAGGGTTTTATATCAACTAACCTAACACCAATAATTATAGCTGATATTATTTTATCCTATTATAATGTGTTAATAAAATTCTGCACAAGCACAAACCTAAAAGAAAAAACTGCTGTGCTGTGTAGTTCCTTGCCATGATTCCTCTTTAGAGCATATAGAACAACTCACATTTAAAACAATTTGTTATTCTGTATCTATCTGTTTCTTAGGCCTTGGTTTTAGTATTGTGTTATCAAAACAGTAATACCAGATTTTCCTTTTGTCATCTCTGAAGTGCAATATACCAGAGGGTACCATTATGATGGGGTTCTTTCCTTTGAACTTTCTTGGAAATTGAAAACTTCTGTAGCTTAACTTCTTGAAATAAAATCAGAAACACGGCTTCAATTGCTCTATTTTTTCAGCCTTTGGCATTTAAAAACATAGCATTTTCTATTGTATTCTAGCAAGCTTATTTTATGTTCTTAAAAGAAGTCAAATTATCAAGTTATCCTTAATTTAGTTTTGAATTTTTTTGTATTTTGAAGTACGGTTTTTTGCTAGTAGTAGTTAGAATGAATAATGCTTGCAAACCTACATTTCATTATGGAGGTTGTAATAAAGTATTTCAAATCAAACATTTCTACAATGCTGTAATCACATTTTTGATAGTCAAAACTTAATGTGCTTTTTTGCAGCAAAGTGAAGATGAATCTCGTTCTACAACATGCAAAACCAGTAATAGTGGGTCAGATGTCCTTTCAAATGTTTTGTTGCCAAATAGCAATGGTATTGAAGTTGTAAAGAGAAAAGAGCTTGAGTCTGCCATTTCTCCCATTTCCAGCAACGATTCTGGCAGTAGGCAGAAATTGGGAAGTGAACGTTTGGCTATAACAGATACTCCCGTGAGCACTCTGGATGTGAAAGGTGTAGTAAGAAAGTGTATTTCTGAAAATAAGATTTGGAAAGAAAAATTCTTTGTAAATAAAAGAGATATGACTTATGAAACACCAGAGACTTCCAGACTACGACAGTCACTTTCAATGCAAAATGATCCTGTCAAAGAGGAAGAAATGTTTGAAAAGCCAGGTGTAAAAAGAAGCTTTGAATCAGTTGACACTAGTCCTTGTCAGGAACTTAATTATGTTAAAAAAAGCAATGCAGAATATAAACGTGGCTGTCAGATCTCAGAATTTCCAGCAAACAAAGGGACAGGTTTGACAACAGAAATTCAATCCTTAATGCTTTGTAAAGATGGATGCCTATGTGACACCTGCAAAAGCAAGGAAGAAATAAAGAGTTTTATTAGTAACCAGGAAACAGTAGAAAGATCACTTACTCCAACTGTAGCTAAAAATCTTATGTGTGATCTGGATGCAGACTGTGGAAATGATGATGAAAAGGAGTACATGAACTCAAGTTTTTTATGCACTGATGATGAAAAACCTTCAGATGTCTTCAATGCAGATTCTGACGTACTTCCTGAAGTGTCTGTTACAGAAAGCCATCTAGAAAAACAGCTTTTAGATTTGGACAGAAGTGTTAAAGACCTCTCCTTTGAGGAACCAAAGCCTGAGGGTGTGCTAATAACATCACCAGAGTCCCGAGATGCCTCACAGAATGGAGAGGAGGCACATACAGTCCAGGACTGCAATCAGAAAAAGGATAATGACCAGAAACACATGGAAGAAACTTACCTTGAC
Organism: Sturnus vulgaris; assembly: GCF_052056855.1. NCBI lineage: Eukaryota > Metazoa > Chordata > Aves > Passeriformes > Sturnidae > Sturnus > Sturnus vulgaris. The sequence continues at coordinate 16,263,104 of NC_142243.1, forward strand.
ACAGTATCTTCTCCTCCAGAAAAGATGATGGAAGCACTGAGTCTCTTTAAAAAAAATGCTGTTGTTTTTCGGAGTTATAATAGTCCAATCAATGTATCCAATATATCTGAGCCATGCAGCATGACTTCCTTGGATATAATGGATCTTTCACCTGCTTGCAGTGGCTCTTACCCAACAGCTATCACTCCATTACAGAAAGGAAGAGCATATCAGATCTATCAGGTAGGTAAGGAGGCAGGTAGAAACTTCGTGCATGCACTGGACATTAGGGACCTGAAATTATTTCAATGGTAAATTTAGGGAAAACTCAAGTGGTTTGAGATAGTCTGTGAAAATGACCTTTGCTGACAGGGTTTCACCTGCTGCACTTGTGTAGCCAAAATTATAATTTCTGTAAGAATTTAGCAGTAGCTTTATGTTCACTGGTTTTCCTTTGGTTCAACATGCATTGACTATCCATCTCTGAGAAATCTATGCTATTACAGTGAACTGATTTAAAAAAGCCTGTGCTATTTTGTCTCATTCTGCTCCTAGTGCAGTGTTGTATTTTCTGTGAGCAGTCATAGGTTTCCTAATGTAATGGGAAGTCTTTGCTTTTTGTTTTTTTTTGTTATCCTGCACTTCCCAAGACAGTTTGTGAATGCTGTTCAGCTGCAGGTAACTGCTGTTGTACCTGCTACTTTCTTTTTTTTATCCTGGTAAAAGTGATGGTGTAATGTATTCTGTCAAGTGCCAGTTACAAGCCTATTACAAAGATTGATGTAAACAGTGATAGCTGCTGGATGTGACACTGGAGGAAGAACTTGGGGAAAAGTTTCTCAAAAAGTAGGCATTTTTATGCTTCAAGACTGTTGAGATAAAGCAGTGCAAGCACATTTCACACATGCTTTTCAGGGAATGTTTTGTGACTCGTTCTTGACTTGAACTTAAGTATCAATTATTATATCTGTGGCTAAACCTGGAGATGGGTGTTTGTGAGCTGGTTTTGTGTGACATTTGAAATCCTTGTCCCATCTTTTCAGACCCCTCTTCGAGGGGATGCTGGCACACCATACAGGACTCCAAAGAGTGTTCGAAGAGGAGCTGCCCCCGTGGAAGGTGAACGCATCCTGGGGACCCCAGACTACCTGGCACCTGAGCTGCTTTTGACACAGCCTCATGGTAGGACAAGCCAGCCATCTGTCAGTACTTTAAAAGTGACATCTTTACATTTCTAAGTGTCTGTTGAACTGTAAACGCTTCAAGCAATAAGATTGGGAATTCTTCAAAAATAGGTAGTGCTAAGCATTTGCCATCATGGATGGCTGTGTTTGCTTCAGCTGCTCCTTCCATTCATTTACTGCTTTCTCATAACCAGGGGTTTTGGTTGTCCATCACAGTCTTGCTTGCTGCCAGTCAGCATTGGAAGCTGCTTTGGCAGCCTGAGACTTGTATGTGACTTAGGAGTAACAACTTAGTCATCCTGAGTGCCCTTAAAAGATTCTTTGGAATGGGAAAGGAGGAATTCAGTGAAATTTTAAGAGTGAAAGGCTTAAGCCTCTGATTATTTTTAGAATGTCTTCTGTGTTTATTGACATTAAAGTGTTATGTGAAGCCAGACAATTCTATGAAGTGGCCTTAAAATCAGTTATTGAATTGAGTGACCTCATGAAACGCTTCAGACATCTGACAGGATCTTCTGTATGTGCAGTAATAGCCATCAAATTTTTGGAGGTTGGTTTTGGGGTTTGTTTTTTTGTTTGTTTTCAAAATACTGTCCTAAAATAGCACAACTTTGAAGGGCATAAGTTTCTTTGTCTCAGATTATGAGATCCACTGAGATTAACAAAAAGTCCGAAATAGTTTTCTGCTAACTTGCAAGAACCATTAACAAAAATTAAATGCAATGTATCCATCTATAACAGTTGTTGAGGTGTAATTGCATTTTATTTCCATCTCAAAAGTATACTACTATTTTGTAGAGCTGCAATTGGGAAAAGTACATGAGAGAGACCTTAATTGAGGGGTAGTGATTACTGTCCTGTGGAACAATAAAATTCTGCTAATATAAATTAACTAAAACTCTGTGAAGAGATTTAACAATTTAACGGTAAAAACTCAAGATGCTAACTATACGTAGTTAATTGTTTTGCACTTCCATTTAGGATTTTAGGTTATCTGACAGATGTTAAAACTAGATATTTTGGAAGTGTAATCAGTGTTACTTAGATGATGTGAAACTTGGTCACAGGGTGATTTTTCTGTGGTCACTGGGTTTTCAGCACTTCAGTGAAAACGTGCAGAGTCTGGAGTTTATGTCAGGAAATTACAAATCTCCCATTACCTTCAGGGAAGCCAAGGATTTTGGAACTCCAAATTTTCCTTACTTAATATTTCACATGTTGAGCTGCTTGTAAATGTAGTTTTAATCCTAAATCAATAATGTTGCCAAACTATTTTATTTTTGTTTCTAATTTAGATTTTAAATTGCCATTTTTCTTTATTGTGGAATACTGCCTTAGGAAAAAAATCTTTATTCCTAGGCCTTCAGAGAAGAATCATACTTTACATTTAATGTTCGTATTTGTTATGGGTTTTTGGCAATAATTGTAATATTTTTACTTCATTGTCTTTTCATATGCAGGGACTCTGATCTCTGGTGAGTTTTCTATATTCTGTGCAGAACTGAAGTGTTCGGCATAACTGAACAGTCAGAGTATAACGAGATCACAGTTTCTGAGACCATTGTTTAGGTGAACAATGTTTCTATATAGAAAGACACGTCCAATACGCCTTCACATAAAAATGTGAAGAGATGCTCACAGGGTCAGGAAACATCATATCAGTATAACTAAGCTATCAGAAATCACACATGTAAACATGTACTTCAGAAGGAAAGTCAGCATTCTTAAATTGTGTAACAGGAGATAAAGCCAGAGACACTTTTTCTCATTGCTGCCTTTCACTTTATTGCAGTCAGGCTGATTTACTTTGTCTATGGGTGAAGAAGGTTCAGGTGCTCAAAACCTGGTGTTGCTGCTTCTTGCTTCAAATCACAGAAGCACAGAATATGCCAAGTTGGAAGGGACCCACAAGGGTCATTGAGTCTGACTCCTGTCCCTGCACAGGACAGCCCCAAGAGTCACACCTTGTGCCTGAGAGCATTGTCCAAATGCTTCTTGAACCTTTGACAGGCTTTGTGCTGTGACCACTGCCCTGGGGAGCCTATTCTAGTGCCCAACCACCCTTTGGGTGGAAAAGCTTTTCTTAATATCCCACCTAAACCTCCCCAGCACAACTTCATGCTTTCCTTGAGTCCTGTTTAGCTGGGATATGGTAGGAGTTAATCTAATTTTAGGTAGACTTTGTGTGGGAAAAATTGCTGCTAAAACCTGGTTGTTACTTTGTTCAGAGTTGTGATCTTATTAGACTTTGACTGGAGCTGGGAGTATTTTACTGAACATCCAGGTACTCTAACAACAGTGGATATGAACTCACTGCTTTGATGTGCTTAGCTTGGTGGGCCACTCTTACTGCTGTTAGGAGCTGCTAAAAGTGCATTAGATCACTGGTTAAACACTTTGATTTTCAACATTTCTAAACTTAACAGTAGTCTTTGTGAAATGGCTCAAACCCTTTGTTTGCTTGGAGGTGACTGAGGTTTTTTTATATGCCAAGAAGCCAAGAGCTATTAGATTTATTACCTTTAAATTCTTTTTTTTTTTAACAGCAGTTGTGGCATCTATTCTTTATATAGTGGAGTGGGCATGGCTTGAAGATGCAGAAAGCTTAGAATGCATGCAGTGGTGTCTGGGATTGCTTTGCCTGCTGGTTTTGATGTAGATGAACAGGAGACATTGGCAAAAAGACAAAACCCTGGAATGTTGAAAACCAGAACTATTTAATAACAAAGCAGAGATAGCTAATAACTACACATTGCCCCTGTCAATTCAGTGTAATGGAAGGTAATGCCAGCTTCATGTGTGCTGGCTCATTTCTACAAGCTGTCTTCACGGTGTTCACTATAATTTAGACAAACAAAAATTAAGTTCAATAGTTTGAAGTTTTGGAGACTTCTTAAAGAACTGAGAGAAGGGCACAGGCAGAATGTGGAGTACTCATCCAGGCTCTAGTCATGAGGCATCTAATTCTAATCACAAAACAATCTCTGGAAGAAGTCAGCTCCTGGGTTCTCTGTCATGGGAGTTGATAATTAGATTGTTACTAAGAGCCCTCTTGGTTTTATCAGTAAACCCCAGTGTTACCTATAATAAATTAGGGAGCAGAGTAGCTTTAAAAAGCCTTTTAATATATTTTTAATCTGCATGAATATTAAATACAGCTTGTCTCTTCATAATTTTCAAGAAACTTGCAGAATTTAAATACTCTTCAGTTTTGCTAATCTTTAAGTCTTTGCAAGTATCATTTGTGTAAGTGTAATGATGTGGATTTATTTTACCAGGTTCTGCTGTAGACTGGTGGGCACTTGGAGTTTGTCTGTTTGAGTTTCTAACTGGAATTCCACCTTTTAACGATGAAACACCAACACAGGTCTTCCAAAATATTTTGAAAAGAGGTAATCTGTTTTGATAGTCAGGGCAAGTATGTATTCCCAATATTTCTTTTATAGTTTGAGTTACCAACTCCATTGTATCTTTGTCTGTAGATATTCCCTGGCCTGAAGCTGAAGAAAAGCTGTCTGATAATGCCCAGAATGCAATAGATATTCTTCTAACAATTGACACTACTAAGAGAGCTGGACTGAAGGGTTAGTATTAAAATTGTTCTTTGCAACTAATTGCATATTTTTAAGTAGTGATCTCTTCCTCCTGAAACTTAAGAGTAATAAACTTCAGTGCCTCACTAGGTTCCATGTATAGTACCCAGCACTTAACAAGTTGTGGTATTCTCTGTATTTCTTGTGGGGATTTTCCTTTCTGAACAAGGTAGTTTTGGGGCTCGGTTGTTTTGTTAGTTTTTAATTTTTTAATTGAACTTCTGTTTTGCTTTACTGCTGTTCTCCTATGCATTTTTAGTGTTTGATATGTGATATACCAAAGTTCTCTCTTATCTAAGGCGTATTTGGAATCTTTAACCTAAATTACACTGGGAATCTTGGTTAAAAGATGATAGTTTGGGAGAGAAACCTCCTAGAACAAACAGTTCATTTAGAGACAGCAGGTTTTCTTAGGAATCACCCTGTCTTTGCTGAATGCATGGGAGAATACTAAGTTGGACAATACATACTGTATAAAGTCTACTTTTCTTTCCCTTGCAGAAGGGCTTAAACATTTGCTATTGTTAACAGTGACTATGTTTAATTTTAAAAAAAATGATAATGGAAAGAAATTTAGAGTGAGGTATTTCAGAAACAGAGAAAGAAATCTGATGAGAACTGCTCAAGAAATCACTAGAGAAGGAAATCACTATGGAAAGGCTTACACATAAAGAGAATAACTGCTAGAAGCTGAAATCAACCCAAATTAGAATAGAGAAGGCACAAGATTATGAATGAAGATTCTTGTGTCAACAGAATATCCTGTGACTTTGATATTTCCCAGAAAACAATTTGAAAGTGCTTTAGTTAAACACAAGCTCTTGTCTTTATTTCTGGATTTTAGAGTGAAATCTAATTGCCAGTCAAGGGCAGAATTTTAAAATAGATTACATAATGGTTTTTCCTGTCTGACCTTCTTCAAAATCCATTCTTCGTCAAGACTTAGAACTGTACTTGGCCTCTGACCAATTTATAGTCCACTGAAGAAAAGTTGGATGGGTAGTTTCAGGACAGCCATTAAGTTTTTCTTGTTGTACCTAAGTTTCCATCACTGTCATCTTCTCTCCCCTTCCAAAATTTGTGCTCTCCCTTTTATTGCTACAGCATGAAGCCTTTTGTACTGAGAAATCCCATCTATGTTGTTGTAGTGCTGTGCTTCTCTAAATTCAATATTTCTGTGTAAGAACAGGTTTAAAGCCACTTTTGGCTCAGTGGAACTGTGTGGAACAGGTTCCCTGGATAGGGGTGGCAGCTACTTGTCCTGCCAACAGTTTGATCTACTACAGTTGGGGGTAATCAAAGCCCAATTGAAATTTGCGCTTTTATGGACTTCTGAAAAGGAACATAGAATAAATCTACTGACAGTTGTAGATGAGGGAACAAAGTGACCATGGGGCTTGGACATAAGGAAGTTTATAATGCTTATGTAAACTTCTGTTTCAGAACTGAAGCATCACCCCCTCTTTCACGGGGTGGACTGGGATAATCTCCAGAATCAAACGATGCCATTTATACCTCAGCCGGATGATGAAACTGACACCTCTTATTTTGAAGCTAGAAACAATGCTCAGCACCTGACTGTGTCTGGATTTAGCTTATAGCATCAAGATAAGTGAACGTTCTCCATGGTTTTGCACACTTACAGGTGTCTTGTAAACCCTAGTTTGGTCTTGACTAAGTTTCCTTGCTGAATTTAGTGTGTTTCAAGTTACCAGTCTATTTTTATTATAGCCTCCTTTATTCTAAAGTGAAACTACTGTATGAAACCAGTATCAAGTGCCTTCATGCTACTTTTTATTTCACTGCACCTTACTAAGAGGCCAGAGCATTGCGTTTCTTGGAGCTAATAACTCTTGGCAATAATGGGGCTTTTTAGCAATGAATTATTCCAGTTAGGAAGTGTGGCATTATTTCCCAGCTAAACATAATAGGGAAAGGATAAAAACTGCAATTGTATCTAAATAATAACTTACCTATTGGTGGCTTCAGTGTGGTGGCAAGCTGGTTTGGGAGCAGTCCTTTCTGACCAGTGTGAATACCTATTCACTGTGCAAAATGGTCATTTCTATTCAAGGTGGAAAATTGAAATCTCAGTGCAGCATTGAAATGTCTTGTCTTCTGTTTGTCTTATTCCCAAGAAGGGATGAGAAGATACAGTGGTGTTCCAGGTTAATTTGGCTAGAAGTGGCATGTGAGACTGGCAGGAGTTCCTCTGGTTATTATCCTGTTCTAGAGAAATGGGGCAGGGAGAAGATACTTGGGACAAGTCTGTTAAACAGACTGTTAAATGCTCTCCTCGAGTTGTTGTGTTGTAACCACTTGGGCTGTAGGAAGCTGGACTGAACATACATTTTAGCAGTTCCTGGTTTTATATTGAAAATGCGCAGTGTTTGTATGTGCTCACTTGTGTCAGGTGACAGGTGGTTTTTTGTATTCTAGCAAGCAGTATTCATACTGAAGCTGCCAAATATTAAAAACCATAATATATTGTAGGCTAACAGACTGTTTTGTAAACTCACAGCCAGAGCTTGGGATTTTGACTAGAATATGAGATAGAAATGTATATTCTGTATAAACCTGAGTTAGGGGGAAGTAGATTTAAATTTTTCTTTAAATGCAATACAAAATTTGTGGCTGCTAGGTTTTAGAGGTTTATTTGTAGATAATCCTGTTTAAATAATCTTCAATATTTTTCTTGCATAGGTATCTCTAACCTAAAGAAGATTTTAATTTTTCAGGTTAATACATGTTAGATCATTTGTGCTAGATGGTATTGCCAGCCAAGGGCCACATGCCAGAAGCCAAGCATTTTGCCAGTGATTTCTGCCAAGTGCCCTTTGATTTCATGAACTGACTCTTTCTGTAGCGATAGTGAGTTGTCCCTTCATTACCCTGCTTCCTGGAAGACAAGATTTATTGGTGGAATTCTGAGCAAATAGTGTCTGCCAGGCTTCCTGCTGTCCCCTCAGGTTGCTGGGAAAGGAATGGGAATGGTGAAGAAAAAGGAAGTTTCCTAGAAAGACCTAAAGAGAGCTGATGCTTAATAGATCAGAATGACCAATCCCAGCTCTTGGTATGATAACTCAAATTTGGCAAGTTTCAAAACATACAGCGAATTTCATTCCCTTTGCTACAGACTATAGTTTCAGAAAACTTCTAAATTGTTCAGTCTAACTGCAATTGTTACATGATGGAAAAGATGCAAACAAATTAATGCACTACTGAAGCAGTATTCATAGACCACATTCTCTGAAAGTGCTGAGAAGTTCTTTAGTGGTTTTCCTGTGTACAGTTAGAATATATAAACTGGGGTAGGAGGATACCTTAATCACTGGTATTTTATGCAATTTATTCTTCTATTTCTAGTAATCTAGTTTAAGAAAGCAAGTCTTACAAGAATTAACTATGATTACATGTCAAGGAAATAATATAAATTGAACATCACAACAGCTCTTTGTCTTGAGTGCTTTACCTGTTCCCACTTGGCAGTTTAACACATTGCCATCAAGGTGGAAGAAACTTGTTGCACTGGTATAATCTTTTTTTAACCCCTTGAAATAGTTCTTAATCATCTACAAGGGTCAAGTAAGCTTCTATAAATAACTTAGCCTAAAAGAAAATCGTGGGGTTTCTACCAGTTGATTAATGAAACACAAAAACATGGAGTCTGTAGAACAGTAAATAGGCCAATTGACAAATCTGAATGTTCAATATGAAGTTATCACTACACTGCTGTCCAAAATTTGAATTTCGCACAATTAGCCCTGAAAATATTGCAATATCCTGTTCTCTTCATTATCTTGCATTTATTCTGGTTATAGCAAATATGGAGTTGAATGTCAAATGTTGATTTTTGAGATTTGTGATGTGGTTTTGTTAGCTGTGGGATGTTTTGATTGGTGGGGCTTCTATCTTTGTAAAAAGGTAAATCCTAGCTTTATTGTTCAACGTGGAATTCCTTGTCAACTCAATGCCATTGGTTTTGCCCCACTTGTTGCTTGATTTGAAATACTACAGGTAAAAGTTTAAATGTATAATATAAGACGGAAGATATTTAATGTTTCTTATTAGTAATGATCTACAAATAATTGTGCAGGCTGGCAAAGGCTTATGATCCTTTGAAGCTGTGGAATACCACTTGGCAAGTACTCCAGCTGTTACATGGTGCTCCCCGAAGGCCTAAACTTGCTTTATGTATATATAACCTACACATAAACTCTGTAGCTTCCAGGTTATCTTGGGAGTTCAGCCATTAGCACAGTCCATCTGGAAATTACTGGAGAGATCAGTGTTGCACTTTGTTACACAGAAGCAGCAGTCTTGGACAGTTATTCCCAGCCCTTATGTGCTGTTCGGCTCACATACACATGGGGCAGTGTCTTGGGGCCAAGGTGCTGAAGTGCTGCCATGTGTTGTTGAGCTCAGAGGTTCCAGTTTCAGCATGGTTACTCTGGCAATAAAATGCACTTTTCCTCTCTTCTATTCTGTTCCCCAAAAGTTCACTTTGCACTTACTTCAAAATTCACACTTCAAAAATTCACTTTACTTTTGTGTAAATACATAAAATAAAATACTGCAGTTGTGCTGCTGCTTCTGCATATTGTTTTTCTTTTATTGTGTTACTTTTGCTCCTCCCAGGAGTGTGGCAGATGGATTTTTACACAAAGAAACCCTGAGTGCTTCCCACTACCTCAGTAAGTAAGGAAATACCTAATACTTCCAGTACAGGTGCATATGCCCTTCAGTTAGTTCATAACTTGCTAGCCCATGCCTTCAGGCTTTAGTACCAGCTACATTTGTGTCCTGAATGGCAGGACAGTAAAGTCCTGAGCAGGCCTGTAACTCCTGCAAGGTGTCTCCTCCTCTGCATAACTAGAATGAGTCTAGAAAAGGTGGTGGTTCCATCTCCTCAGCACTTGTGCTGCCACGGCACCAGAACAGAAGAAACAGAGCCTTGAGGATGGAACAGCTGCACCATGCACACACTTAGACCTGGCTCTGCTTCTGTGCTTCCAGCTGAGCAGCTCTGAGGGGGTGTAATGTCTAATCTCACTTGATACACAGCAAGCTTTTGCCTTTCAGGTGAAGCTTGATTCACAGCAGGAAACCAGCTTGATGTTTGCTTCACAATTGCAATTTGGGGCTGGGTCTGGCCCTATCCAGTGCTATGTAGAACTGATCCAGCTCCCACTCTCCTGCAGAGAGCACAGGCTGAAGCTAGGTAGCCCAGGTCTGAACTCCAGGAATCTGCTTACACTGCTGCCTCCACATCAAAGCTGTGTTTCTTTGCACCTGGGCAAGTTATAAAAAAACAAAACAACTGGTTTTCCTTACCTTTAAGCTGAAATACCTGCTAACTAGGAACCTGTTCAAATTATGGTGAGTTTGAGATAGGCCCAGTTCTGAGTCACAAGTGAATTTTACTCAAGTGTTGTTGTTTTGTATTACAACTTGGAGGTTGCAACTGATTCTTCATGATACAGCCAGCAGGCTCTTGAGTACACCCACAGCATCTGATGTACAACATTTAGTAAATATTAAGTTCAAGATAAAATACAAAATAGTAAGGGATTGATTTATTGAAATATGAATAAATAACAAGGATAGTACAAGCCTACATTTATTTCAGGGAGAGGTTAACAATTAAGTACCTTTGGGAATGTCTGTCCCATCTCTAAGAGCTCAACCCCTACAGGTGACACGGTTCTGAGCTGTGGGAGGCACTCCAGGGTGGTTTGTCCTGGCAGAAGACATGCTGCTTCAGGAGGCTGGGGTTTTTATGTGACCTTCAAGCTCGAGTGTCCTTCCTCTATGATTTCTATCCCTTATGATAAGAACTCAATCACTTTAGAGATTTTAAGCTCAGGCACAATGGCTTCAGGTCCCAGCAGAACTTCCAGGATAAGCTTTGTTCAAACCTGAGTTTTCAGTACATCTCATGCCAAAGCTCATCTCTGGCACATGAAACCATCTACTTGTTACAGCAGCCTTTGAAGAGGTTACAGCTATTTTATTTTATAATTCAGCTTTACAATAAGAAAATCAGAACAGGGGAAAAGTAACTAAAAAACATCTGCATGTAACTAAAAAACAAGATTAAAATTTCTCTGGTAAAACCAACATTAAATTCTGTGATTACATTTTTTTACAGTATAGCTTATATGAAAAATGTTTTCCAAACTATAAAAGATTTTCACGAAGGACCAAAAAATTATTATAATTAAAAATTATTTGTAGGATGTAGTCCTGGTGGAAAATGAAAGCACATCAATAATGGTGAAATTTTTGAAGAGTCAGAGCTTAACCATGGATTATGTTGTGATATAATTCTTCATAGCAAACTGTAAGTTTTCTGTCAAATCTAATTTTAGTGCATTTGCATTTTCCAGAGATTTAGACAGCTTATATATTAATTTATTTTAAAATTAAATGTAAAGCATGCTTTTGTCAAGCAAACTTCACGAGGTTGTACCTCTATCTGTACATGGGTTAATAAATATTCTGTGCGGAAAAGAAAAATATCAGCTCCAAAATTAGCTGAAAAGGATTTTTTCTGAGAGGAAGTAGAAGGATAAGAGAGACATACCAGAATAGATATGTTTCATGATGTGACTTGGGGAAAATCCACAACAGATTAAATCTTACTTTAATTTAACATTACCTGCCAACAGAAAACTTACAGTGCACTGAGCTTTTTAAAAGCTTAGAGCTAGACTTACTGAGCTAGTTTTCATCTCATTTTAAAGCACCTTGTGCCTAAACTATGCATTTCAGTCCAAATAAGCTGTTGTCAACAAGAATACAGTTATGAAAGTTAAAAAGATAAGGTGCAGCCTCTTTACATGGATCCCGTGTACCACACACTGTTTCCAAACTTGCATTTGACAGTCCCCCTGTTATTAATGGCTCTAACTTTCAGGATATATACAAATTCCCAAATCTTCTTTACAATTTTACAGGATAAGTGAAGGATTCTAACCAATTTATATGGAAATTGCCCCACACTAGTTTAGCAGCAAAAATAACAACTTGAATTCCTCAGAGTTATATTGTATTTTTCCAACAGCTTAAAATGTATTGAATTTATACTTTTTTAGAGCTTTCACCTGGTAATATGTAATGCTGTGGAAAAACAGATGGGGATCTTGAGATTGTAAAATTATTTCAATGTTAAAGTGACAGTTTTACAGATTTTTCACTTATTCTTTTACAGAGATGTTATTCTCTTCATCAACTGACACCAGCAAGGTCAGTAATTACTGAAGGCCCATCCACAAGCACATTCCAAAATAACTATTGTGCATGTAGGCTTGGGGATAGAATTATTAAATTTATTTGTAACCTAGGAGCTGTGAATCATTCAAGTTTCAATATTAGTCCTTAAACGTTTAGCTCAAAGGTAGTACAAAATATTACTGTAACATAAGGAAGATCGTCCCAAATTCTGAGATTCTATGAGAATTCAGACTTCCCTTGCTTTCCAGGGCCGTCTTCTCCTAGAAGTCCTTAAGCATAGTCATGAATTCTCAGTTCAGTTTTCTAGAAGAGGAAACAAATAAATTAGTTTAATGTACCTTCACATATGAGATGATTTTTCATTTATCTAAACAAAGAAATCAATTACATGTGAAAGGTTTTCACTCCAATAAAACACAACAGGGCTTCAAGATACCTGAAAATTTACCCTCTTACACCAAGGAGTAGAAAATACACTAAGAATTTGGAACTGCAGGTGGAATTCCTCAGAAAAATCCCTGACCCCATGTCAGTGGTGTGCTGGCTCAGCAAAGCAACACTTAAGAGCTGCTTTCCCTATGACTCCATAAAACTTACAATCAGAGGGTTGTAAAATCATGAGCTGAATCTAGACAACTTTTATTATGAAAATATATTTCTGTCTGGGTTTAGGGCCCTTAGGATTCAGGTTTTTAAGCCTTCTTGGTGAAGGCTCTAGTATGAGTACCCAGATTTTCAGCATTAAGTTCTCCATGAAGGAACAGAGGACAGGTTAAGAAAGAAGTGCTGGGATGGAGCTGAGCTACCCTTGCCCGGAGACAAGCTAAACACAAAGCTCTTGGTGACAGAAGGCTGTCCCTCCACCAGTTACATAGAATTTGCTACTCTGTGCAGAAGAGTTTGGAAGTCATTGTTCCATAGCTGCAGCATGAGAGAACTTTGCATGGTAGCAGAGACTCATGGTTTCTGCTGCAGGAACAGTTAATGTAACTTAAAACTGAAAGTGCACAGGGTCAATGTGAACACTGTGAACAGCTATTGCCTAAGAGCTCACACACTTCAACAGAGCACAAGCTGAAACTGGCCACAAGACAGGAGAAAAGGACTCGTTTTGCAATTCCGTTTTCTTACCGAGTGTACTTGATCAGCTTCCTACACACTGTTAAAGGAGACAGAACTCCAGATAGAAATGTGCTGCAGAAGCACATAGTCCTTAAATTCTGCCTATGAGTAGACTTCTTCAGACAGAGAGAGAAAAGCTCAAGAAACAGAAAATTCTTCAGTTGTTTCTGCATTGAAGTTCATCTCAAAATAATACATGAATGAGTAAACAAAACATGGCGCTATGCTATCTCTGTGTTTCACACTGACACTAGTATTATCACTGGCACAAATCCTGGTGTCCAAAACTTAAAAAGAATTTTGAAAAACGGAAGCATTTGGCAATGAGTCACAAGAAGCATTCTATATAAGATTGGAAAACAATTTAAAAATAAGATTCCAGTTGCTCCATTTATTTTGTTTAAGCAAGAGATTATGAAGATGACCTGGTGATAGCAAAAAAGTAACCACAGAAAACACATCACAGGCTCTTTGTCAACTGCATAAAGATACAGGAAAATCCAATGGATGCAAACTGAAGCTAGACAAATCCAAGCTAAAAGTAATGTACCATGTGTTTATTCATCAAAACACTGAATCACTAGGACAGGACAATATACTAGAAAAATTGCTGGAAAGGGTGCTTTTCTAAGAACTGATTTCTGTCTGAACCTATGGCTGGATTGAGTTTGCTACACAGGTCAGAATAGATGCAAAAAAGATTTTCAAGAACGGCAAATTGTTCAGAGAGAGGGAGAGAATACAGCCATGCAAGAGCAATTAGCAGAATGCTGAAGTTCATAGAAGCTTCAAGTAAAATACTAAAAAAATAGTTTTGATTTAAAACACCCCAACTTTGTCCTTGCTGACAAGGGGAAATTTCCATTTGCTAGTGCAAAAGAATGAATGAAATGCACATAACTGCCTGAAAGCCTCAGTAGTGCAATCTCTGGTTTCATCAGACAGTGCAGCAACACCAAAGCTGCTGCTGACAGCTCTGAGCCAGGGGAGCTCCCTGGCTCATTTTCAGCCTTTGTGGGCGATGTATTGTTTACAAAGCCATGGGCTGGGCCCAGAGAGTGATGATCAGTGACAGGAGTGTAGTTGAAGACAAGTAATTAGTGGTGAATGCCAAGGGTCCCTACTGGGGCCAATCCTGTTTAACACCTTTAGCAATGGCCTGGATGATGGGGCAGAGTGCACCCTCAGCAAAGCTGCAGATTACACAAAACTGGGAGTGGCTGATGTGCCAGAGGGTGGTGCTGCCATCCAGAGGGACTACAGCTGGCTGGAAAAATGGGCTGACAGGAGCCTTATGAAATACAAGGGGAAGTGCTTAGCCTGGCACTGTTTGGAGAAATGACTCCAGGCATCACTGTGTGCCAGCTGGGAGGCAGCTTGGCAGAAAAGGGTCTGAGCATCCTTATGGACGCCACGTTGAACATGAGCCAGACACGGGCCCTTGCAACAAAGGCCAGTGGTGTTACAGGCTTCCCTTCCTGCATTATCCCTTCCAACAGGGTGAGCAAGGTGATCTTTCCTCTCTACTCAGCACTGGAAAGGCTACACCTGGAGTGTTCTGTCCACTTCTAGCTACATGAGAGACATGGACAAACTGGAGAGAATCCAACAAAGGGTCATGAAGATGATTAAAAGACTGGAGCATTTCTGAGGAGAAACACTGGTACAGGTTGCCCAGGGAGATGGTGGAGTTTCTCTCCTTGCAGATAATCAAAAGCTGCCTGTACAGAGTCCTGTGCAACCGGCTTCTAAGTGTCCCTGGCTGAGCAAAGATGTTGGACCAGATAACTTGCAGAGCCTTCCTTCAACCTCAACCACTCTGTGTTTCTGTGATTTACCAAAGGAGAGAAAACTATACCATGAAAACTAGCAAACATTAAAAAGCTAGAGCAAATTCAGCTAATTCTCCTAAGATCCACACACATGCAAACTCTCTGCAGTCTAACAGAGGAAAAAGAAGTAAAAGCCAAGAGCATAAGCTAACAAGGTGTGAGGCTGAAGTAAGCAGACAGTAACTAGAGAACACTCACTTGATCTTCTGATGCTTAGAGAGCTGAGAAAAGGAAAGATGAGAGTACAACTGTCCTTCAGTTGAAGGAAGTCAAGGCAGATGTTACAAAATACCATAATAAGGTGCTAGTAGATGTTAAATATAGTTGACAGATGGCACCCTACAAAGGATGTGATAGGAAAAAAAAATCCTCATGGTACAATGGGACTAGAAAATCTAGAAGGAGTGAAAATGACTCAAGAGAATACAAGCAGTGAGAGGATCCAAGAATGTTACAGAGACGCTTCCAAGTTATCCAGCCTCACCCAGTTGTGTATGCTCGAAATTATTTATCCTGCATCACATTTCAGAGATTTAACATAAATTGCCACATATAAAGCATACTACATATAAAGTCAAATTAACCAACACTTTCTCACACTGACAAACTTTCAAGGCAAAGAATTTTCTTTCCTGTCTAAATAACATGATAATATTACCTATTGGTTTAAACAGGTGACACACAGTGTATGCGTTCTATTGAATGCACATCTTTACCTTCGCTTTCTTTGGTGGTACACATGTACCAACCACTGGGCAATAAATGGCCAAACAATAGCAAAAGCTAAAATACCAGGAGAAATTTCAAACGGCCACCATGATGGTTTCTAAGGAAAACAGAAAAAAAATTCCAGTCAGTAATCTGTGTACACATATTGAATACCACCTGTATACTTCTCATCACTTCAAATGCTACAGTAGCAAAGAAAATAATAGTAAGATCAGAAGAAAAGATTATCAAGTAATTTCCTCAGATAGATTATTTTTATCTCCTAGTCAAGGAAAAGACAATACAAAAAGCATATACTAAGAGCTAGAGATAAAATATTCAATTTCATCTTTTTTCACAGTTCACACTTTTTACACATCATAAAAACAGTATTTTACCTTCACAGAGGAAGCAGGCTGGTAATTTGACTGTAGTGTTGCAGATTTTGCCTTTAAATACAAACAAAGGCTGGTAAGTATAAAAAAGGAAACCGCAATTAAAATTTTTCTTCTTCACAAAACAAGAATATGAGGTTTTTCATCTTGTGATGGCTTTGCAATCTGCATATATCACAGAACCATCCCCATGTGACCCCACATAACTGCTAACTTACCTCTCATGTTTCCACTACTCCTTGTAGTAATTTTATCACTTCTCTGTCTTAAAAAATGAACCAGTGTCACTTACTGGACCTCTTTACAGTTTTTGAAGGCTCCCCTGCTCAACTTGTCATCACAACTTTCTCAACTCTGTTCTAGTCCCAGTTTCAACCCAGAGCAGAAATCGTAGCAGCTTAATGTGCCTGCTTGCATGTCTCAACATCATCTATACTAAGGTCAAACACGCTGCTTTAGTTTGCCCTGGGCTACAGCTACAGGCATGTCTAACACCATAAAGGAAAGAGAATACTCTGTTCCATGTCTTCCAGGCAATCCTGAAAATGGAAGTACCAAAATCTTTTCAAGACTATTGCCATACACTGTTGTGGTGCTTCCACAAAAACAAAGCAGCTGGTTTTCTAGGTCTTTCTTAATTTATGTAAGCATGAAACAGAAGCTTCCGTTTCTACTTAGGTAAGGACAGCAAGCACAGCATGAACTGCTGAGGAAGAATCCTTTACTACTTCTTGTATTGCTCAGGCAAAGATAGAAAATCAATCTGTATTTAACCAAACATTAGATTCCTGAATATCTGTGATACAGCAAAATTAAGATTTTAATAAATCCTCTTCTATGGCTGCCTTAGATCTGCAATATATGCATCCCATAGGATACTGCTTGTACAGCTTGCTCATTCTCATGCAGATCAAAGTATATATGCAAGTCAAACAAAACCAAACATTTTCAGGTTGCTGGCTCAACTATATTCACAACCTGTTCTATTGAAACAGAAGGAAAAAGAAACACTGTATCAATAATACCTACACTTGCTTAAGAGTTCTATTGGCTGGATGAGAATATGAGGTACAATTCCAATAAAGCTGGATTAGTTCACAAGAAAGCTATGAACAATCAAGTCTTTTGCTATCTGAAAAATGGAAGTTCTGCCCGTGAACATTTACCATCTGAAAGATTAAGATAATTTCTCACTTTCTTTGAAAATGCCTTCAATTCTCTGGGATCATGCACTACTACCATTAACTGTGGAGTCTCCATATAGAGCCAGTGTAATGTGTATCAATAACTATGGCTAAGATCAGTCTGATTAGAAATCAGTGAAATAACATATGGTTAAGTTCTAGGTCAAAAATGCAATGGTTTGCTTACATGTACCGGAATTCTGAACTGTGCTCCTGAGTGTAGGTACCAATAGGAAATTTTAAGTTGGACTCAACTACAGAATGTAACTGAAATGTCTTTGCAGTTTAAGAAAATATTGTATAAAACTTTAATCTGAAAAATCACAACAACATCGAAGGACATTTAATAAAAGGTGATCAAATCACTCCAAAGAATAGTACCTGTGATGCTGCAACAGCCTCCAGCATATGCAGCCTCTGCAGGACATTCTGCATGTCCTCCTGCAGCCGCATCAGCACCACTGCAATCTGCTCATTGAGGTTTCCCTGTGGGCCTCTGTCAGAGCCCCAGCGCTCGCCATCCCCTCCACTGCCCATCTGGCCCCCCTGGGAACCGTCTCCTAAAGGCTGAAGTCTGTGCCCTGTTGTGAGGGAGGAAAAACACAAACACAAAACAGAATGGGCTACAGCTCTACTGAAAGTGTTTAACTGTTCAGTTTTCTCCCTCAGTTTTCACCCAGGAGTGTGGTACTCCTTGTCACAGACAGTTCAGCAGCACTGGGACATCACTGAAATGTCATCTGAAGTGTCTCCCTACAGCCTTAGTGTGACAGTGTCATTCAAATTCCTAGAATTACAAGGACATTTAGGAAAAGCTATTAATACACAACCAGTCAAGTTCAGCAGGCAGAATTTACTGCAAAAAGTAAGGTCTTAGGATGTGTTTTAAGTTTGGCAAGGTCTCCAGCTGGAAAACAAAGATCACTGGAATACAGTGAGGAGAAAAGGTAATTATTTGAATTCTACAATACTCTCTTAAACTAGATACAACTACCACTAGCTTGTCATGTTTCTGCCTGTAAATACTTCAAACTTGCCTGTAAAAGAGAACTATAGTATGTTCCTTATAATAGTTTTCAACATAAATGTTTTATTTGGATTTTCTTTTAAATGTTTCCATTGATTACTTATAGGTGCTATACAAAAAGCATACTATATATAAATAAAATGCTTTCTGCCTTTTTTTGGTTTGTATAAGAAAAACTGATTTTATCCTTGACTTTATAGATCATACCACTGGAATATGGTGCTGCTTGTAGGTGACAGTATTAGAAGCATTATGGAATTAAAAAGCACTGAGGTCCAACATAAACTAAACATCTGGGCTATTACAAGATTAAGAATCATTAAGTTATAAGAATCATAATAGATAGTATCAGAATCACTCTAAGGTGTGGCTAACATTCCAATTATATACAAAACAATATGTCACTGATACTGTTCCATGGCATTCCATGGTTTCAAATAAACCACCACAGAGATATAAATGCAGATGTATTTAACATTAAGTATGCAACTTCTAAAGAAACTCCTCTCAGGCAGAGACTGGTTTTGAGGATTACATTTCTAAAAACCCAAGTGCCATAAGCAGCAGCTGGAGTGTAAGTTACCCACTGTAATAGGCATTTTGTCATCTATTTTTATTGTGAAGAGCAGAATCACTATACAAATGACTGTCCCACTGGACAGTGCTGACAGGTGCTTCTCAGACACCAGCAATTCAGGGCAGTGAGGAGAGTGGGGAACACAAATGCAGGGTTACAGTACCTCTCCCTCTTCTGACACTGTAGAAATCTGCTTTTTCTCCACCTTTTTTCTCCTTGTGAGGACCCCCATTACTGGCTTTGCCATCTTCTCCTCCACATTTGACTTCACCTTGTTCTTCAGCTATTCCCTCTCCAGTATTTCCAGGTTGGAGATTCCCATAAGTCATGCAATTGCGCCTTGGAAAATCCATATTTTCTAACAGAAGACTATGATCTACATCCAAGAAATGGGATGAATGCTTTAAAGATCCTTTAGCTGATGAGATGATCTCCAAGGGCTACAAATTAACATTAGCAAGTAATTAAATTCTGTAAAATGTGACAGTTAAACATTAAAAAGGAAAAAATATCATCTTTACTTTCACATTAAGAAAATACTTGGCCCAGAATTAAGACTTTTCTTTTAAGGGGAGCAGTTGTTTACCTGTAGAATATACTTACTATTGTCTAAATGCCATTTCCAGATAGAAAAGGCATGACAGGCAAATCCTACAACAGTGATACCTCAGGAATTTCTTTAGACATTTCCAACATACACCAATACTCAATAATTACTAAAAGAGAACATTAAGGTCTAAAATAATTCCATTTTCCCCTCCAAAACTGGCTTTGCTTCCTAGGCAGTCAAATGGCCTCTTCCCTTGAATTTGGGAGCCAGGGTCAGGAGGCCCATGCTGTCAACAACCTTGGGTAGGCAGTGTTGGCACTCACAACAAAGAGAGCATGCAGCTTATCACCAGCCTGCTCCAAACAGCTTGGCTGCACCTGCACCTCACAGCAAACAAAGGAAAGGCACAGTATTCTCTCGACTTCTCACTCAAAACTGGTGGTACTGCAGGAAAACAGTAAAAAGGATGACACAGGTGCTGTTCAGGTTCTGCACTGGGACTGTCTTGGTGGGTGGTTCAAGCAGCCCTTGGCACAGGGCAAGGACAGGCCCTTGCACAAGGATATGCTGGAGCAGACTGGGGACCTCAGTTACCTGAAAAAGAACTTAATGGAGAAGCCAAAATAACTAAAAAGAGGGGCAGAGAAATGGAAACTGCTACCCAAGTTTGTAAAATAGCAGCTCTGGATCATCAGAACTGAAGGGCAGAGTGCTGGCTACATCTTTTGCAAGAAACAGTTGTATTTATTTAAGTGAACCTCTTCTAGTTTGAACTGATTCAGTTGTACTTCTACTTGTGTATTTCTTTACATATACCTCAACAGTTGTTATTTTGTGCAAAATTAGAACTTTCCTCATGCAGGCTGGGAAATTCTGACAAATTATCCACCCACTTAAATTAAAGAATCTCAAACAAGCTTGAATGATACACAAGATTGGGAAATCAGCTAGATAAGACAGCTTGCAGCACTTCTATCAAATTACATTTCCCAACATGTTTCATTACTGGGCAGCATTTTGATTTGTTCAAATGGACAAATCAGATACTCAGGAATGAGCCAGACAAGAGAATGATGCAATATTCAAATGCTTACTGGCCTTTCTGATCCCAGGCATCATTCACACATTTCTCTCCAGAATAAAGAAACAAGGTGTCTGAGTACAGCCTACAAAGCCCACACTTAACCTGGGCCTCTGAAGAAAGTCTAGGCTAGAAAGCCAACAAAGACTACAGTTATGAGTAGTCATCAGCAGGAGCACAAATCCAGTCAAAACTATTGGCAGCACAGTTGGTGCTCACCTTTTATAGGGAAGTCAGAGGTGTACATTATGACTAAAGAGAACAGAAGAGAACACTGAAATCCTTGTAATCCCCCACTTCTTTAGACTTAGGTCACTTGCAGGCACTGGCCTACAGGCCACCTGCTAACGCTTGTTCTTCATTTATTCAAAGGAACAAATGAAGAAGTCATCAGGCCGGAAAAAAAAAAAACCAAGCAAAAAGTGAATTGTTACACAGATAATTCTCGTTTCTTAAAAATAGCTGAGTTCTGGTCCCTTCATGTTATCAGACCCTACATTAATTTGTGGACACAGACCTTAGTTTCTTTATACTGTTTTCCCTTTTTTGAAAATTGTTTCTCTGTAGTGTTGTTTTTGAAGCCTTCTCCTCACATAAATTCTCTGAGGGCTTCAAGGCTTTTAGATCAGCAGTAACCAAGTTGTAAGATGCTGACAATGAAAGGAACAAACCCCTGTAGTTCAAACAGAAGGACAGCATGCATGAGCCACATCATTCACCTCTGCATGTCCATGTTTACTTGATTGACAGGAACTTATTAAAAAATGAGCAGCATACCAGCTTCAAAATAGACCCAGGAATACTAAAGCACTACCTCTTCTAGTCCAAGTTGCTCCATAGAGTCACAATAAACTTCACTGTCCGAATCACTGGTCAAGTGCTGAGCTGCTGAGATCTCTTCAGTATTCTCTTCACTTGCACCTGCAGGGAAAGGGGGGAGAGCACACATGCTTTGTAAATATGAGCCAGTTGAGCCAACCCCAGCAAAGACTAGAGCAATGAGTTAAAATGTGTAGGAGAGCTTCAATTCATGACCCTTCTCTCTATAACTGTCATCCTAAACTTAGATTCTGAATAATGATGTTATATTAACTTTGGAATGATAGAAAACCTTTACTAGTGGGAAAACTGTACTTCATATTGACATTTCTGCATTATAAATTTTGCCTTTTTCATTACCCTCTCCTTCTAAGCTCAGTTTAAAACAGTTTTGCCTGAAGTTACATTAGTATTAAAAGTATATATTCAGATCTCAGTTTCAACAAATTGGCATTTATAAAATGCTCAGCTTTTCAGAATGGTAAACCAGATACAAGTGACTTTTGTTTTACTACAAATTCAATTTCAAAGGCAAATAGTATTTGCATAAGTAGCATAATGATACTACAAGAAAACACTTCTACTTCTGTGGGTTTAGGCCTCTCTGTCTCTAAATTCATCTCTCTTTCTGTACGAGATATTAAAAGAAAGCCTTATTTTTAACTGGAATTAATTAATTAGTTTTAGTATTCTGTCTTCAGATTTCTGCAACTGAAAGACACCATCACTAGTCTCTGAATCCTGGGATTAAGCTTTCAAGAAAATAATATTTTTCATTAAAAACATGTTCAAATGAAAACATGGTCTTGGAAGGACAATACCTTGGTGAGCAGCGTTAGGAGCTATTTCTAGGCTTGGCTCCGTTTTATTTGTTTCTTCATCTGGGTTGAAGCCATTCAAGGCAGATTTGGTCTGGATGCCATTCTGCATCTCTGGGATAAAGCTGTCCTTGTAACAGCCATTACTAACAATACCTTCCAAATCCTTAGCAGCTGCTGACTCGGGTTTCGCATTCTTATAATCTGTAAAAGAAAAGAAAACTTAGCAAAGAGAAAGCTCTATATTCAATAGCTCCAGCCATATTTCTTCAAGCAGCTAGCTTGCTAATGGACTGTAGGTATAATGTATCTGCAGAAAAAAATATGTAAATGCTCCTATATTCCCATCTGTGGGGATTGTTCTGTTCTTGTAAAAAGCATGAAGAGCAGATACTTCAAACATAAGTAAGCAAATCTGAAGTAGGTGTCTCTTCTAAACTAAATAATAGTCCTAATGTCCTTGGAGGACATCTGTACAGAATTCTAAATATGTCATTTCATTTGGTTTTCACTAGGTGCTGTTATTTCAGCATCCAGCTCTTTATGGACCCTCTAAATGAATCCCACTGAAAGTTCTATTTCCTCTGAAGAAAAAGAAGTAATTTTCAATTCCACTCTTACAGGCCATGTAGCCATTCACAGCTCTTACAAAAAGCACTGTCAACAAAAGCCAAAACAATGCAGGGTATAGATATTTACATAACCTTTTGACAGAACTTACTAGGCAAGTCAAGATTCATATGGCATAGATTGCAAATTTGTATTAGTTTTAATTCTTACAGCCTAGGTTGAAACACAGACATCTTTCACATATATATGCAAATTATATTTGTATATAATTCCCTTGAAAAAATACAGCATTCATGATACTTGGGTATTTTCTGCCACTTAGACGGCTAAGAACAACTCTGAGAGACGCAATGGTCCAGAAAACTTACCCTTTCCATTTATCTGCAGTTCTTTTTCTTCCTCTTCATGAAGCCCTTCTTCTTCTGATTCTGCTCCACTATCACTGCTTTCAGCTTTTCCATTAACAACTTTTATCTTTGGAGTGGAATTCATAACATTGCTAAGGTCTAAGAAAAAAAGCAAAGAAAATAAGATGTATTTAAAGGAAACAAACATACACCACCACTACCACCCCCAAAACTATCAGTCACAGTTCTACAAAAGTACATAGAGTATGTACTAAATAATGACAGATTATTTCTGTAAGGTCTTTATTAATTGGTTCAATGTTTCTCTTTTGTGGCCCACCACTGAGTGCCTGCCTGTTGCTGCACATATTCTCAGTGACTCTGAGGCAGCTCCCAGGGAAGAGACTGCAGCCACTTTCAGGAGTCTCAGACCAAGCCCACTACTGTATTTAGGTTACAGCTGCAGCTGGGACTGATGTGGCCATGTTCTTTTAAACCCAGAAGTCACTGTTTCAACAAAATTTCCCTTTTGGGCTGAAATGCTTCAATGCTTACAATTCAAAGGCAAATCTTGAAACATTATATTCAATTACGTGAACAACAGAATTCTGAATACAGTAAATACAATATTCCACACATCTGCTGTAATTTAGGCAGATGCAAAATCTGGTAAGAAGACTCATGTTTATATAGATTTTTACCTAACAAGTGACACAGGGAAATAAATTCTCTGATTTCAGTGAAAAAGTTGATGAAATTAATATATATACTTAGCATTTTTTTCATAAATATTTTAAAAAAGAAATATTGAAATAGACAAAGTAACTACCAAATCCTTGTTTTCCACATCTTTGACACTCCAAGGATCACAATTTACTGTAACTGTACAAAAAATTGAAAAGTAAAGATTCTTTAAAAATTCTACCACCTCCTGTAAAAAGAAGTTATGGTCAAATACATCCTGATGATCATTTAAGCCTCCTATGTTAGGACAGAGTACAAAGTACAAAGAGAGGACAGTTTCTGTGAGACACTTGCACAGTTTATATATTGGCTCCAAGGCTGAAATCTGTTTTAATTGTTACCATAGCATTTCATTTGCATAATTTCTATGTTCCCTTGTCAGAACCCTGAAAGATTTATTCTCACATTTAGGCTTAACATTAAACAGCAAAATAATATCCAATTACACTGGAGTTGCCAAACGAGCTTCACTACTTTCTCTGCTGCATGGTAATTTAAAGCTAAGGTTTTTTTCTACTTTAACCTTCCAATTAAGAGCCTTCCCACATTTCTCTAGCTTCCAATCTTATCCACAGCACTTTAAAAAAAGGAAAAAAAGGTAAAATAACTTATTGTATAGTAACGATAAATATGTTAAATATTAATTTCACCTTAGTTTTATTGCAAGGTAATGTTTCTGCGGGCAACCTGCATCACTGCTTTGGATTGATTTAATCCATCTCTTATCTGATGATTAAAAAAACCCTACTTTATTGTAAAATGAGAATTGGAAAAACAATTGTCTGTCTTGTACACTACAAGAATATAAGCACTTGCTCATTGTCTCCTTGTAGAAGGACATTACTTATTTGCACGGAAATTTGCTTCACAGAAGAAAAATCCCAACATAGTTCCATTTTTTTCTCACAAGTGTTCCATGAATTGTGAATCCCAGTTCTCAGATGTTTTTCTGAGAAGCAGCAGCATAAGAAGGATAAGGCAGCAGCTACGTGCTCACAGCATGAGCATTAGGCACAGACACAGCCCCCTTGGCACCGTAGGGCACACATCACCCTTCCCTTTAACGAGGGGGTGGGGACACAACCACCCATGTGTCCTACCCAGCCGTGGGAGTAAACAGGAAAGACAAGACCAGGAGGAACACTGAGCTGTCAAGACGAATTAAAACTGTAAAGCTCCTCATCCCACCAAAGATACTGCAAAAAGTCCCAGCTACACCAAAAGGTTTTTCCTAAGATTAACTTTTCTGTCCTTTCTTCACTTACTTGCAGTAAGAAGATTATTCATTTGGGAAAAATTCTAAGTGATGTATCACATACATTTAAATTAAGAGGAGGAACTGAGAGAATATATCAATAGTTACAGATTTATGGTGTGCATCATACGACACCTGAATAACTGAAATCCATCAGGATAGTATTTCTTCCACAAAGTCATTCTTAGCAACAGTGCTCCCAAAGACAATAAAGAGACACAGCTTTGATGCAGATTCTAAGAACACAATCCTGTAGTCTGTCAGAGTTTGGCCACCTGAAATGCCCACCCTAACTGTGTGCTTTTCCTCAGAACCCTTACACTGCTCTCCTCATCAGGTCCATCCCCAATTGCTTTTACTATATGGTAAATCCACGGTTGGCTGCCATTCTTGTTGATCTGAGTGTCTAATAAGGAACCAGACATGGTCAGGACCAAATGATGGTCAATCATCCATTTAATCCTGGGCGTGGCAGGTTTTAAGACTAAGAAGAACCAACTAGCAGTGACTTCTGCATCCTCTGCTAGCAGGTTAATGGCTGTTCCTTAAGGAATGTATATTCTCAATGTGAATAATTCAAGTTAAGCAAGCTTTTAAAACCTTACTTGATTTATGTTAATGCCACCCAGCCACCCCTCACCCTTTTATTTCATTTACTCACTTCAACTGCATGCAAAATGTAGTAGCTTTTTCTGTTGCCCTACTTTAGATACTATAGAATTCCTCTTGGCTTATTATTTTCATCTCACTACATACAACATCAAACTGTGAGATTTGTGACAAGTTTTTAAATCGAAGCTGTATTGCTTTTTATCTATAGAAGGAGTTCTATTCTGTAAAAGCCTGGGGTAGGGGTTTGGGGGTTTTAGTGCTAGATAGTAGAAGCTGTTTAACAGTAACAACTTGAAACAAAAATAAGGAAGATTTGACAAAAAAAAAGGCAAGGTCGAAAGGATGTGAAGAACAGACATGCAGCTTCTCTACAAGCTTTCACTAGATGTTTATTTTCTAGTGTCAGCTCTATTAAGGGATTTCCTACAAGCCATTCTAAATGTATTTCTTTAAAGGCAACAATACAATTTTCCTCGATGATCTGTATAATGGAGCTAAGTTTCTCAAAAATATATATGATATTTAACTCCACATATTTCGAGGCCGTTTTTGTTACCCAGATGGGAATTCAGAGTTTAAATGCCTCTGTAGATCTGCCCCAGCTTGACAGTCATTTTACAAAGAGAACCTTACCTAGCAGGTTTTCCTCAAATGCTTTGTATTTTTGTTTTATGAACAGGCATGTAATTCTCATACAAAATTAACATGCACTGCTGGAGCTGTACTGATGGTTAGCCCAGTACACTACAGTATCATCCTCACACAAGTTCTACAGTCTCTCACAGGCTCTGAAAATACCAGTGATCAGAAGCCAGTGTACAACAGCACATGGAAGACATAATAAAACATTTTGCTAGCTGTGTACACCCTCACTGTTTAATAAAAATTACGTGTTTTCATAAAATACCATGACTTTAGTATCTGCTCAATAGCAGCAAAGTCTTAACCACTAGATGATTTCCATGACCTACACTTTTATCACTTTGTATAGGGATCTCCCTGCATGCCTGTGTTCATGTTAAGTCTCAAGGAGTCTATATGCTGTGCAAAATTGTTTTCATCATCAGGTAACTGTAATTTTTTTCTAGCCATCAGCCCTTGATGTTTCATGCTTGTTACTGATCCAAGTAGGCTCCCTGCTTCAATCCCAAGTTTGTGCAACCATGTTCTGCTGTTTCCAATACACCTGGTTACACAAATCCCCACCTCATTTTGAAACTGATGTACTGCAAGGAGTGACTGCATGAGACACGAGGAATAAATGCAAGCATCTAGGAGCAGTAAGCTCTTCAGCTAGAACAAGAGTTTATATTCCTTCATTTCCTTGCATTCTTTTCAATACAGGACACTACAAAGAAAATTTCCAAGGACCCAGCCTGCTCTGTAACATCTGTTCTACACAAATAAAAAGAGATTTTAGAAGAGTCTCAGAAAAACTGAAAAAATCTAAAAATCACTACTTTAACTACCATGGTTTTATTTCTTTTAAATTTAAGTGCATTAGGTGCAAGTTGTCTGAAAAATGTACACCCTAAGCACACATACTGGGGAAGCCACATCTTCCTCTATACAGCTTTCCTTTTTTTCTGCAGTTTAGTCTTCCCAAACTTTACTATAATAGAAAAAAACCTCTCCTCATTTTTATTTTTCTTTTAATTTTCTCCAAAAGACTACGGCCTTGTTTTGTCAGTATTCTTCTCTCTGCTTTTGTGCTTTGCAAGCTGTTACACTCCAAGAGATGCCTTTGTATTTAATAAAACAATTTAATCAACAATACCTCTTTATTTACCATTAATAAACATTAAAACAATAGTCTGTGGATAAGAACAAACACAGAAAACAGCATTCAGACTCAGACATTTATATTAACTTGCAAGTACAATATTTAGGATTACTGACTAGTCATCTCACACCTTTACACTTTTCAGTATCTAAGGAGTTTCTCATCTCCATCCATATCGTCAGTACCTTTTCCCAAGGATTTTCAGAATATGTGCCATATAAATACGGATACCAAGTTCTGGGGTTGACTTGGATACATTTCCCTCCTCCCTGATGCTCCTCAGCCTTCTGCAGTAGAGACAACATGCCTGGGATTTCCTGGCAGAGAGAAGCGCAGGCAGAACAGCAGCTGCTCCCCAGGCATTCCCAGCACTGGCAGGTAGTTCCACAAAGGCCCGTGGATGTCCAGGCCACCAAGCACACGCAGCTGGGTTACACGGGGCATGTGCAGCAAGACCAATGGATCCAGGCTCTGCCAGCTTTCTGTCAGCACCTCAGCCAGTATGTGAGAATGAACATGAAGAACAGCTGCTTCTTACGATGCTGTAACTTGAAAGCATAGTTACATCATTCCAGGATCCAGGATGTCCCCAAGCCTGGTACTACTTCCCTCTGGGAGGAGCAAAACTTGCTAAGTCTTTTCTGTGCAGAAGAGATAAAGTCATCATTTGTCACTTTCACTTTGCATGGCAAAGAGGAAGGAGCATTATTACACTCTTGAGTTTTGTCCCAGAAAATTCAAAAAGCGAGCACAGTGAACTCAGAACCCTATAAAGAAAACTGAATTATGTTTGAAAACAACACAAGGCCACATAGCCGAGTCGTACATTGTAGCCTGAAACAAAAATTGTTTTTGTACAGTAAAGATTGTTTCTGTACGAGAAAAAAACCAAAAATGAAGTAACATTAAGGCCATATTCTCCTGCCATCTGCTCCAAACCTATATCTGAACTGCCTTTTACAAAGCCCATATCACACACGGCCTCAGAGGTAAATCAAATGGCTTTTTCATGCGTCTTAAAGGCTATAATTAATTATTTTTGCTATACAGAGTTAAACATGAAACACCAGTCCATGTCCATTGGGCACTTTTCTGACAGCAATCAAGATAAAACTACCTGTATCTGTCCTTCCCCAGCCTCCTACACCTCGATCCACTGCTTCTTTGTAGCTTGTCTTTGTAGAACAGAGCTCTGAGAAATACAGATGCCAGTTCTTTCATCACAAGATATTAATTATAATAAGAGAGATGAAGTTTAAGCTGACAGAATTTTATAGCAAGTGGGTACATCTTCTAAATTATGAAACCTGAAGGGCTTTTGATATTTACTTTCCCTTTTGCAGGAAAATCTTGTCTGGCTAGAAGGGAAAAAATCCAAGTTCAACAACCAATTATGCACCAAAACTGTTATGTTGACTCAACCCAGCATGAATCACAATACAGACAAGGCTTTTCTTTCCATGGAAGAAATCTTCTCATAGCTCCCTCCACTTAGAAAGAAACTATTTTTAATCTTACATTTTCACATTTAGATACTTTGCTGCTCACCCTGTTGCAGTATATTTTCTGATCACTCCTTTCCAAGAGGGGAGCTGTTAAAATACTCAGGCTTAGAGCTATATTAATGCTCTATCCTGATTTCCAGCACTGTTAGACAGCACTGACATAAAGCCATCAGCTTGAAGTTGAATCACAAAGGAGGCTGAGATTTGGTATGTAAAGCCTGAAGCAGGTATAGATTGCAACAGGACAAGACATGGCTTGTTGAGACACGGATTCCACATCTCACTGAGACTCTCCACTGATTGGTACTTGCTGGTC
Source organism: Sturnus vulgaris (assembly GCF_052056855.1). Classification (NCBI taxonomy): domain Eukaryota; kingdom Metazoa; phylum Chordata; class Aves; order Passeriformes; family Sturnidae; genus Sturnus; species Sturnus vulgaris. The sequence continues at coordinate 16,292,341 of NC_142243.1, forward strand.
CAGCCCTTAATCTTCTATAATAATCCTATCCTGCAGCAAATGATGGAGAGAATGTTCTAGACACTTCTGAAGGCTAAACTACTGAGATTTTAACAAAAAATACTTGTATAGTAAGTTTCACATTAGCATTTCTGAATATAATTTGTAACCTTGATTATATCTCTTAATTATAATTGGAAACTAGAAGGGGGGAAAAGTTAAAAGGATGGGATTTTAAAAACCTCACTCATCCACAAACCCAGCAGCTTCTCCTGCCTCAGTGCACTCCTCATTGTGGTGCAGCCACTAACAGAACTCAATAAAGTACTGCAGGTCAGAGCAACACGGATTTTAGCTCTTTCCCCCCTTCTTATGAATGACTAAGAAGATTCACTGACATTGAGTTCTGTAAAAATCTTAGTGAAGAAAGGTGGAAGGAAAGGGAAGAAAATCTGTTAAGCACGTATCTTTGAAGTCAAACAGCCATGAAAAAGTGAGCTGATGAAGAAAACAGAGGGTGTGTTAGAACAAAGGCTCACACAGGAGCAGAAAAAGCCAACGAATGCCCCATTAGAAGCAAAGATGTTGAAAACAACCTGAGAAGGTCTTAATTTGAAAAGGTAAATTAGTCATATGCAATCTAAAGAAACACAGTTGGAAAATATATTGTATTTTAGGAGTAAGAAAAGTATTTCTACCTGGAAAATAGTAATTAGGAACAGGCTCACTTTTTTCAAAGCTACTCTATGTCCTGTACTAAAGTACCTTTGAAATACAAATGTTTACATGTATTTGCTTCACAGACCTCAGTGGGTATTGTCTTTTAAACCCAGCTCCCATATGGAATGCAAGAAGACACCAAGCAAATTGTCAAACGTGTCTGCCTGTGAGCAGGGCCAGCTTCTGCCATTCACACAAACCGTGCCCTGCAGGGGCTGCCATCAGCACTGCCCCAAACCAGCACATGCAGCACTGCACAGCACCTTGCTTCAACAGACCTTCTTCTGGTGCTACTGCAACACAGCTGGGACAAGAGCTTTTGGGAGAGAAACACTCCTTAGGAAGCCAAGGTTTAAGAGTGTTATAACGCTGAAACTTCCTACAGCCTCTGTAGTACCAATTTTCTTGTTACTGGAGGCAACATTTGGTTTTCAAAAAGGTTCACTAACACCACTACTACTCAGCATGCAGGCAAAGGGTCATCTTTATTTGGTAGGATTTTAGAACAGATTAAATGCCTTATCACAAAGCAGAAAGATTACACATAAAAATTCTACTAAACAACTTATAAACAATTTCCAGATACTTTGCTTAGTGGTTCAGATACTTTAGGGTGGGAGTCTGTCAGATAGGGATTTCCTTGCCCCCTCTGGATTTACTCTCATTCTGAAAATAGCAAACATCCACAAACATTCTCAGAGAAACATTCTGAAGGATGAACTGGTTCTGAAACTCTCAGTATTTTTCACCCCATATCAGATCACTAGGGTGCCAATCCTAGCCCATCTTTGGCTTCTTCAGCTATTACACAAGAAAGCTTGAATGCCCATTCTAAAAAAATCACATTTACTGAGCAATGGTTTTTTGATGCTTCTTTGCCTTTTAAACCTTGACTTAGACATCACATTTCTTGTGCATTTACTAGCAAGTGCAAAAAATTTAAAATGCTACTCTTCTAAAGCACCCATCCACCTTATGTGTCCATCTACTCTTCCAGCCCCTACAAACAAGAGTCTTTCTATAAGGCTGCAAGAGTTACCTCATCCCTTCTGCAGTGCTGTCAGCTAAGAGCCCACTTTCTTCTTTGATGTCAAGTATTTCATGTACCCAAAACAATTTGTCAATGACTTTGTCTGTAAAGAAGCACTTCATACTTGTCAGAAAAAGACTACTGACACAGCTTTCCAGAGAAATCAAGCTTCTCACACAGCTGCAGGGTGACCTTTCCAAACACTACCCAGGTTACATGCTTTCAAAATAACTCTTAGATTTGCTCAGCCTATTGGAGTGAATTCTCTATTTTTCTTTCTTTACCAACACATTCAAGTCTGGATATCTGTAACCCACGGATCCAATTAAGTTTGTCCTTGTTTTCTAGCAGGTGTTACAAGTCATTTATTTCAATGCTGGTGTGTCAGACTTCTGTGTTCTTTATTAAGGAGCCCAGGCTCTATTGATTCAGAAAGGCAGTTATTTTCAAGGGTTTGTATTTAACATTTTCAAAGAAACCACAAAAACTAGAAATGCAATGATAAAAAGCTATACTTTTCTGTTGAGTCCAATCTGTTAGAGACAATACACAAGCCATAACTGATGTACACTAAGCTTAGACAATTCTCTTCAACTTATTCAAGAAACTGTTGATTTTGAGGCAGTGGCATATAATTCTCAAACAATTAGATAATGATCTGCATACAGATTAGTATAATGGACGAATGGAAGGCAAACTCAAAACAGAATGGACCAGAAGATGGGGGTACAATATGAAGCAAAGTTGTCAAGAGAAGGGTCCCAGTTTTCAGAACATACTAACTGCCTGCCCCTGAAAAACATACCTTCCACAACAGAATTTGCAGACTGTAGGGGTTTGGGGGTGAGGAACATAACAAGAGTGGATAAACTCACATTATCAAAACATAACCATGTGTCAATTTTTACCAGTACTGTCACCAGTGTCTACATCATCTCAGACAGAGACTTGGGCACATTGGTTCTATTCTTTAGTGTGTATCTGACTGAAGGCAGTGATGCTTCTATACTTCTGTGAAATATTTTGATATCTATACTGTAAACAACAATAATTATTTCCAGCTTCACTTTTAATCAGGGAAGTGGCAAGAGCACCAAAGAAAGGGCTTCAAAACCTTAAATGCAATGGGAATGTTGTAACATACAAGGATTTCGTGAAAATTCTGTCCTAATTTATTGTGGCATAATTAGATGTTGCACCGGTAAGCAGTATGAATGATGTCATATCACCAGAACTATTGCAACAATGACAGAACAAGGTAAAGCTGAAATCTGCTATTCTGTTTAACTAACACTGCCTTATGTTTAAACTGTCTCTTTAAAAAACAAGTATGCTAGATTTGTTATGGAAACAGGTACAGTTTAATTTCCATGATTCTCAGTGTTTCTACACAAGTCATTTTTTAAAGAAGTGGCTTCTGGCACTGTGCCACAGACACCAAGTCTAAGTAAATCCTTATTGTACAGATCACTGACCTGAATCTACTGATACTCTTACCTGCCCATCAATCCAGCTGTCAAGCAAACCTATTGCATCCCACACATGAAGTATACACAACTTCAGCTGAGAAAAAAGTCACACCCACTTTCAAAACGGCCATGTAAAAACTTCTACCACTACTTTTCCCCCAAAACAATGAAAAATTATTTGTTTCTCTAAGGCTTGATAATAAAACCACATTCCTTTAAGGTAGGGGGAAAAAAGCCACATACAAAAAGTAACTTAACCAGTTGACTCATAAATTGTTTAATGTCTTTAAGAAGTATGTGTGCAATGGATTTAGTTTTTAAAAACAGTTTCAAGTTTTGCCCTGTTGCATTTCAGTTTTTAAATGTCATTTTAAGCCAGATTTAAACAACTGTAACACTTATACATCAGCCTTATGAACACATTACCTGTAACATAATAACTGGTATGATCAAAACATTTTCACGATGGTATTGCTAAATAAAAATCAACACATTGATTTTTATGCAACTGTGACACCACTAGGTTTGCCACCTGTCAGTAATTTAAAATGTTTAAATATTCCCTTCAGAACTTGAGCTTCAGAAAACTTGTATGTATCAGAGAAGACATGATTTTAAAATCATGAGATTTGATTGTTATTTTTTTTTTTTAATTTTAGATTAGACGACAGAGCTGGATTACCAGAACTTATTTAGTTTGACAGTCCACAACTACATCAGAATGTACACATTGTTCATTTTCAGTACAGTTGTTCATTTTCTTAATAGAAAGGGACAAACTAGATTCGGTTGGGAGAGTTGTTTTGTTTTAAATGCTCTTTTCTTCAGGCTTCCTTCAGCAGCTCAAAAAGCCTGGTGACAAGGAATGCAGCTTCCTGGACGTAATCAGTTCAAAAGTAAAATAAAACAAAACCCAGCCTAATGAGGTGGCAAGCCCAGAAGTCACAAGTGTTAGCAGGAAGTTCCTATAGCACCAAAACAATGGAAACGATGGATTTACACATAACTTATTATTCCTACCTTCCAAATACTTAGAGACTTTCTCCATTCGAACTGCCATATGGTAAAGAGAATGAACAGAAAGATGCAACATTTAGCTTGTAAATAATTTACAGAAAACAAGCCCCCAAAAACACTTAGTTATGATTATTAGTAGTACAAAGAAAGTTATTTGTCCGAACCTGATGTTAGGTCAGATCCTCTGTTCTTTTTATCTTCTACTATTTCATAGAATGGGCCTATTACTTGCAGTAACTCTTCAACTTTGTCCGTCATTGGCATACTCTCAAGAATCTGCACAAGTCCAAAACATGAAGCATCTTATGAAACAGCATTTCAATGATTCATTCATTCATTTCAACTGATTTTAGAAACTGCTGGTCATTGTAAAACTCAGTAACATTTCACTAAGTCACTAAAATTGTTATCCTGATTTTTTAAAAGTTTTTTTTAAATTACAGGGAAACAACATAAAAATAAGTTCTTCAACAAGAAACTTATAATTACATTAATTTTTTTCAGGTATAGATGAGATTAGAGAGCTAATGCATTTACCAACACTAAAACACAGCCTTGACACAGTATTTATTAGTAGACCTTTATATAGAATCCATTATTTCTGCAATTTTGAACTAAATCATCTCAAAGTTAAGCAGGCTGCTGTTAGCCGATATAATTATTTTATAGACAAGTCTTTCTACCAAGAAAATAAAATGGAAATACTTTTTTAGTCTTAGAAGATTCTTCATACTGTCAAACCCTGCCACCTTCAATGGAAGGTAAGGAGCAGATCAAAAATGCTCTACTAGGTCCTTCTAAGCCTAAACAAACACAATATAACAAAACTGAGACAGCACAAAGACCCACTTAGAAGAAGAATAAATTAGAACCAAGTTCTGCTCTTGAAGTAATTTGGATCATTTCTTCATTTTAAGTTACAAAAACAATACCTTTGATCATATGATAGGAATGCAAAACCTTAAATCTAAAATAAATTAAACAGAAGAGATTCAATAGTTGGATACTATTTTAAAAGCACATGGTATTATTGTCCCGTTCTAGTTTAAGTCCTTTCAAACAAGTTTTTTGCCATTAGCTTTGTTCCTCTTTCATCCTCTACTATTTCAGTTACCATAATTTAAAAGTAGCAGTAGTTATATGTAAGAACACAGGCTGAAGCAAACTAACAGCTCCAGTACACCTCATCCTCCTGAAGGGCACAAAGAAGGCAACAGATGAAGGTCCTTGATGCCACACAACATGCTGCTCAAAGGCACCAAGCACATCAGCAGGCAGCAGGAGCAAAAGCTGCAGCATTACTGCACAGAACAGGAGCTCCAGGCAGGCTCATACCTAGCAAGTCAACACTTGAAAACCAGTCAAGGATACCAGGAGACAACAATTCCATTGACCTGCAGTTTCATTGCCACTTCTCTGATCTGCTCAGTGTACATAATTCATTCTGTCTTTGTTAGGGAGAAATACTCAGATACACAGAGCTGGATATGAAACGGAGATTGAACAGTTTTGTGATTGCTGATTTTTTTTACTTCAATAACATTGAGAGAAACAGGAAGTCTATTCTAGAATAAGGCATGTATTTGTTATGTATTTTTTTCTATAGTCATCTCTGTAAACTGTTTCATACATGCATTTCTATGAGGTATGCACATTACTGCTCTTCATGTATTCTAGACAGACCTCAATATATTCTGTTCTACTTATAGCAATTCTTAGAATTTTTCTAACTGCTAGCTTTAAGGTGAGCACAAAAAGAGAAAGTACTTCCACTAGCAAAAGTAACTGCTTGCTTATTATATCCACCAGGCTTAATAAGCAATCTCAAAATTTGAAAGTGAAAAATAAGTTATTATGTATCCTGATTTACTGTTTTCCTTGGATGTCACATGATTCATATATACTCATGCTTTAAATTAGAAACATCACATAGTGTTAACACTTCATGCTAAGATATCACTTATTTGTACTACAAATAACAAAACAATATATCTGTAAATAAATGTAAACAATGTAAACAAATTCGTTTAAACAGCATTGCAAAATAAATTTCAGAAATTCTACCTGAAACAGATTAACATTGAATCTGAGCTCAGGTGCATTTTGTTTATTTTGGCTAAAAATAAGACATTTGGTCATCTCTCATCAGCATACCAAAACTTCACCCAGACACATTCCTCAACTGTGATTTTCAAGGTTACCATGTTAAAGAGGGAAAAAAACAAAAAAAACCCCAAAGCAATTATGGAATTTTGTGACAGGGTCACCTGATGCATGTATAGCCTAAACAAAACATGCAAAAGCCAGGGAATGCCCCAGGGCTGGGAAATATGGCAAAATACACCCTTAAACACAGTCCTGGGATATGTATACCAGTGGGTTTTTGCCCCCTCAGACATAGATATATCTATGCAGCAGCAGCAGACTGCCCACAGTAAGTCCACAAGGATTAGTGCAGTATGTGCTGATAGAACAACCCAGTGGATCCATCTGAAATGCACTTCTATTGACACTGCAAGTAGAATTAATTGGGATGGAAAAGCTGAAGCTAGTATTCCAAATGTGGGAGCTGAAACAGCACCAAAGCAGGGTAAACAGATTCCCCAGCTTCAAAGCTGAGCAAGGCAGAAAGTCATTTGCTCTCCAATCCCTACATGTAATCTGCAAAGAAGTGGAATATTTGTGGTTCATTAGTGTCAAGGAAGCAGATGACTTCACAGGAGGCTTACTAGAGTTTTCTTAGAACATTGCAGTTTCACTTGGTTTTAGTGTCCTGACCAAACCAGTTACTGCACTGAAAAAAACCTATAAAGTAATCTACTGAAATATCAACCCCTATTGAATCCAAGATTTGAAATGAAGCACTAAATCTTGCGGCACAGATTCAAAGGATTTATTAAAATTTAGTGTGAATTTTAATCGAACAAACAGTATTTGGCCTTCCTTGTTTTCTGGAGCTGCTTATTTTTCATTTTAGAGCAGATACAGTCATAGCAGCAGGAACTAAATCATCAAAACTACAGACAGGAAAAAAAGTAAATCAGACTCCCACTCCTTGCCTAGTAAAAATTTTTGTTGTATCACCCATTAAACAGATTCAGAGTTTGATGTCAAGATAGTGGCCTAGGAAAAAAGCAAGTGTATTTGGAATAGAATTTTTTCCTCTTGACTCAAACCTCATTACAATAACAGATTTCAAATATTCTTTTATTCAGATTGACAGCAAATAATCTTTAAACTGGAAAAGTCATCTCTATAAGTTTCAGTGCAAAGGGTTAGTTAAGAAAAGACATGAAACTTTCAACTTTGTTTACTTTAGTTAATGCTGCAATTACTATGGTAACTCTGTTTACAAATTACACATCTATTTGAAAACAGAGCACATTACTCAATGCTAATAGTTTCACTGTAACTATAATATTCATGGAATATATATTCATAAAAAGTACAGAAAATTCAGGTTGCAGAGTTCTTCCTGAAAAATCGAAAATTATTAAGTTTACATATTTGATTATATTCATGTCTCCAGTTATGAGAGTGAGACCTTTTCTCCTAAAGTCCTTCTAGAAAGTTGTTTTAGTCTCTTTTCCAGGATAAGGATCACTTACCTCTCTCAGCTCTAAGAACTGAGGCAGCGTGTTATACAGTTTCTTCTCCTTAATGGGCCCCTTTACCATGATTTCAATACTTCACTTTCTATAGCTCTGTCATTTAAGCATCATATCAGCTAGAGCTCTCATGTTTCTCTGAAAATAACACAAATTCTGTAGCTTTTGAAGGAACTTTGTAATTTTCTTCTTCTCACAGGCCAAGCAGCATAGTACTGAAAGGTAACAGCTCACATGGAGGATTAAATTTGAGCTTCGGCAGGAGTAGTCAGCAAGAGCCCCTCATATTCCTCAGTTTCTGGACGTTTGTTCTAGAAAATCCCTTCATGAGTAAACATACCTTTTTCATTTCATCAACATAGGCTATCATGGCTTCTTCTTTGGACATGTTTCCCAAGGCACTCCAAGCATCCCTAGGAAAGAAAGTCACATACACCTTCAGTATCTTCAGGGCGTACTGGATTTTTTTCAACTTGGCCTTAACTAGGTCAGTTATGTAATGTCCTAAGTTTCTCTGATACAGTAAAATGCAAGAATAATGCATGTTATTTTTTGAGTACAAATATATAATTTGCTAGCATAATACACAGTGGAAGAAGAAGCAACAAACTGAACAGACTGGGGACTGAAGAGCTCCTCACTGACTACCTATGATTTTGTACCCAGTAAATTGTAAATAAGTCCAGATACAAGAAACACACATTCCGCTTTCTACTAAGCTGAGTTTAAGAGCCTCTGCTGTATAAAACCAACAGGCCCAGACACTTCAGCCAGCACTTACAAACAGCTGCCACTGAGGCAGAACAAGCCACAAGGAAAAATCTGTCCTTTTCCAGTTTAGCAACTGGGGAAAGACACGAGTCTTGAAGGCAAATAGTTACCACAGCAGCTACTTATGACCTAAATAAAATCTTCCCTTCTCCAACTCTGCAATGACAGAAAACTCTAACCAAATTTATTGGTATTGCACAAAGAATCTGTCAGAACACGGACTGCAATAAAACACTTCCTCAGTCTTGCACATGATTTGTCATTTCAGAGTATTTGTCCCACTCACAAAAAACCACCAAGGTTCTTGGCTCACATTCCAGCTACTACCAACCAGGTGGATGAAAGCTCACTGCCCTAGTCACCTGCACTCTGGCTTGGGGAGGCTGAAGAGGAAGGACGGAAGGAAGGAAAGAGGAAAAAAAGAGTCCTAGGAATCATTCCACAAATTCTCAAGACCACCATGACCACAAAGACAGCAATAATATTTGTCCTTCAGGACAAGTAATCATTAAAATATTATAAGCAAAACATTCACATTGGCTCTTCAAAGAGAACTTAGCAATTTGGTGAATCAGAAGTCTTCCCAGGCCAAGGCAAACACAGATAGTGGGAAGCCCTGCCACTGAGCAGACAAACCAGAAAGACATAACTCAACCTACACACCAAGAGCTCAAAGCAGTATTAGTGGTTGCCAGTGAGCACTTATTTACTTCAGGCTCACATCACACAAGAAAACTCAAGAAGGAAGAACTTCACACATTCACCCACATCACTCACTTCAGAGCACCTAAGACTTCATTTTACAACATGGGATAAACACTACAGAGGTACCATGATGGTGGTTGCCCAAGAAAAACCTGCCCACCTGCATAATCCAAGGAAATGTTTCCACTTGAAACTCTGAGAAGTGATAAATTACCCGAGTTAGAAAGTTGGAATACAACAGAAAACTAATTCAAGCATGAAAGGTTGTAAATATTCTTTTTATTTAAAAAGAGAAAGAGCTTAGAGTTTCTTCCTCCAAGTGCTATTCTTCTAAACCTCTCCACTCCAAGCATAAAAAAAATGCCACAAACAACAATTCATGAAAAGTTACCATTTGTATCTACCAATTGGATCCCAAAATCCAGGTCGAGGAATGTTACAAGGCCCTTGGGTTGCTTGCTTATAAAAGCTATAGAACTTGAGCATCATTTCATTCGTTGGCTGGAATGAACCTAGTGAAAACATTTTAAAATACAATTAAATTGTCATCAAGAATATTAGTGAGTATTTTACAAGCTTAGTGGTTCTCTGAGAAAGCAGCCTGCAGCCTGTTATAGCCCGATTCACAGAAGTACAATATAAGTCAACAGAGAACATCTTCACCTCATCTACGGAGAACCAGCACCACTGAAAATATTCACTGTACAAACAGCAAGTTTCAGATGGAGTTTAAAGGACTATAACCTTTACTAGTGCTAAGGTCAAACTCCACAATTAGAATAAAAAAAGGTAATAAGTAACATAAAGCCAATGTCCTTTCACTCAGTTTAAAGGGACAGGTTTAGCTCTCCGTAAACAAAGTATCTTGCAAGTCACTTCACTGTTAACAAATGACAACTTACCGAGAGTCTCCAGAACTCAAAAATCTAACCAAACCAAACAAACACAATTAACCCAAAACACAGCCTTCTGCAGTGTTTTTGTTTACTTTAGGTATTTGACAACACTTTCCGTAACATTTTCACCATACCTCCCAATTTGGTTTTCTCTTCTTCCTTTGCGGAACACACTTTTGTAAAGATAAAAAACGTAAATATAAAACTCTAACAGCTGACAGGGAAGATTCGTAACCAATCCATTAAATCAAGTAGCTTGAGGAGGATTCTAATCATTAGAAGTTTATAGTGACCTTTACCTCAGAACCTCCAAAACATACGATTTTACTTTATACCAGAATTAATGATGTATGTAACAAACATATTTTTTTTAAATTATCATAAATCTTGTCAAAAAGATAAATTCTGAGGTTTTTTTCTTTTCCATTTTGTTAACTCTTTCAGCAGAGGAGAACTCACGGTGACAGCTCTGTTGAAACAACTTCAGGATTTCAGGGAGGCTGAAGTCGCGGGGAGCTGACAGATTCCCTGCTCCAGGCGCCCGACCGAGGAGCTGCTGGCAGGGCTCGGAAGGCCCCGAGAGGCAGGAGCAGCACTAAGGCAGAGCTTTCCAGGCTTCCCCAGCCGCTGCCGGGGCGGCCCCGCTGCCCTGATCCCGCCGCGGCCTCGCCCCGCCGGGCCCTGCCCGCTCCCGGTGCCCGCCCGGTGCCGATGGCGCCGCTGCCGCCTGACCCCCCCCGCCGCACTCACCATTTTTGGGCAGGCTCTGGATCACCTTCACGGCCGCCTCGAACCTGGTGGCGTGCAGAGAGCCCGTCTCGGCCATGGCCCCGGCGCCTCACCGCCTCCTGCTCAGCTGCCGGGGCAGGCTCGGCACAGCTCAGCGCCCCGCTGCAGCCGCCTGCACGGGAGCGGTGCCGGGAGGTGCCGGGCCGTACCCAGCCCCGTTCCTGTTGCCGGGCTCGGCCCCCGCCCCCGCGCCTCCCCTCCGGCGGGGCCGGGTCAGCCCAGCACCTCGGCCCGGCCTCGCCCTCACCCCCGCCCGGCCCCGCGCTCAGCCCACCCCGACCTCCGCCCCGGCCTCAGGCGCCCATGTTACGTCTCCCACAGCGGCTCCCTGCCCTTCCCTCCGCCCGCACCGCCCCGAGGCCGCGGGGGCACGCCGGGAAACGTAGTTTCTGTCTCTCTCCTTCCTCTTCCTATCCTCTCTCTCCCCTGCTTGTGTTGCTGCAATACCGGAAAATGAAAATTTCAAAACCTGCCATAATCCACCCGTTTTACGGGCCTCAGTTGTCTTCAGGACATCTATCACCTGACAGCCTGCTGTGCTGCTCCCTCCCCTCCTCAGTCATCCTCATACCCGCAACTAGTCCCACAAAATTCACCTGAATTACCAATGTAGACACATTTTTCGAAATAGTTTTAATGATTCCTACTTACATTAAAATTTTAGGCATGCCTAGAACCCAGGGAGCAACTATTTCCATGGTATCCAGAGATGTGGGTGAATACCAGCACAGTACTACCAGTTCGCTCAGTAGCTAAATAAATGAATGGCCTTATTCAAAAGTGCAGTGCATCCAGCACTCTGCAAAGTCAAACAAAAGTATGCTAAACCAACTGCTTTTGTAGCAAATGGAATAATTTACCCAGTGAGCAACTGGCTCAATTAACAGCCCCATTGAATGGAATCGAGTACAAAAACTTGGCATTCAAGTCAGTTCATTTATCTAGTACACAATATGTATTTTAAATTCCTCTGAAGGCAGTAGTGTGCTCACAGTATATGCCCTCTGGTGGGAAAGAAAAGCTCCAGAGAGAGGGAATTAGAGCAGATCAGCCCCAGCTCTGCTGAGCTAGTATATTCTACAAGGTCAGCAGCCAGCTGGCCTGGGGAGAGCTTTGCTGGAGAGAAGCTGACACTTCCAGAGGTGTTCAGATAGGATTCCCCACACTGAGCAAACGCTGAACCCGTGTTATGAGCACTGCTCCACTCCTGAATGCTACAGAATAATTTCTCTGTATTTTTCATTTTTTCATTTTGAGTGCTAGATTTCTAAAGCACTTGTGAACTTCATACTAAGATCTATCATCTTTTTTTATCCATGAAGGTAGAAATGACAGAAGCTCAGATCAAAGGGGAGAGCTTTTTGAAGATAAATGGGTCTCTGTATTCTTTGAGCATGCAAGGAGTTAATTTCAAAAGTAATACAAAAATTAGGAGCCTTTTGTGAGGCTAGCTGATGTGTAAACTCTGTTTATCCGAGACAATCTATAATGATGTTTGCCTTTTAATTGATTTAAGACAAATGCAGTCTGCATTTTTATAATGAATGTTCCCTGACTTTCACTGGAAGTAGGCTTTAGAAGAGATGCAAATGACAACCTATTTAATGGCTATGTGCAGAAACAGAAGCTGCCCTCTTTGAACTGAAGATGTGTGAGGGTGTAAGATCTGCAGATCCAGAATGAGGTAATTGAAGTAACCCAAAATAATCGGTACCATCATGCTCTCACACAAGCATGAAATAGTAAATGACAGGGAAATTTTTAAGCATTGATGAACATTTTGTGAGAACATATCACAAATTACTAGTTTATTTAATACTGATTAGCATTGTTAATAGATGTCTTTATGTATATTTTGCATTCTCAATGCTGTGACTTCCATGAAGAGTTAATAATAATTAAATATGGAGTACAGCTAATAAAGGAGACCCTCTCATCTCTAACAGACAGCCAGGAATGGATCTGCAGCTTTATCTCAAGGAGGACCTAGGCTCCATTCTTTAGGGAACAAAATTATATTACATGCTCACAAAATCTAATTACGATGTATGTGCTAAACTCGGCTGTGTTTCTATTGTTGCACAAGAGTAATTTCCAAAGTAATCGTAAGTATGACTTGCTCTTATTTTTTTTATCATCCAATGTATGAGAAGCCAAACTTTGGGAACTGTGACAGAGTGACCAGTGATGCCCATCAGTGATGCAAGAGAGGAGAGTCCATGGCGCTCTGCTACCAGCGTGATTTGGCAGCGAGTGCAGAGTGTGGCACTTGACATGTCTGAGTGATTTGCAGTCCTTGCTCTCCTCTTCACTTGGTGTTTCACGAACTACTTAGGGAGAGCCTCTGAATCAGTAATGTGAGGCATTCCTAGCAGCATTGACACACATAAACTCTTGCATGGAAGCATGCTGTTGTAGCTGCTGAAGGAATACATTTAGGGGATCTCTGAAAAAAAGGCAGACAAGCATGATTTTGAGAGTAACCTTGGACATATCCTTCACAGGTGCATTAGGGATGGTTATCGAGTTCATTGCTGCCATGCCACAGGATAGTTGTTAAAGTCTGATTTTGTGCCGTTTGTGAGCTGCCCCTGTCCCTTCGTATCATTTTCATTTGTATCCTACTGCATTAGTTTTCTAGCAGTTGCTTCCAGAGCTGAGCTATACCCCAGCCCAGCTTGAAGAGCACCTTCATTTTACTTGAGGGACAAAGAAGCCAGTTAAATTATGCAAGTGAAAAGCTGAAACTGGAACCAATTATGCCTATTGCTCCCTCAAGGGTCTGAATCACAGCAGTGCATTTTACAGAATACTTTAAAAATGGTTCTCAAGAAAGTGGACCATAGTCTCATATGCATTATGAGCAAGTTCTGTAAGCTACCAGATCTAAGAGCATGTAATTTTAGCAAGGCTTACTTTTTGAAGTATGTAATCCAGCAGGGAGGAAAAATGAATTATTTAAAACCTAATAGTCATAATTATGAAGAACGAAATTAGCATTACAATTTGTCAAATCCACATGCTGATGAAGAATGGAAAGATGTTGTCTAAGAAGGGTTTTTTGTAAGGAGCAACTTTCTCCACTGTTTATAGTAGAAAGGCTAATGTTTCAAATAACATTTACTTAGAGGATTTTAAATGAAATAATGAAGAATATTTGTGTCAAAACCAATAGCTCTGGATAAAGAGAACTATTTGCTTACCATGAATATGGCAAAAACAGCAGCTGAAATTTGTTCACTTATGTAGGGCAATCCCTGTCCCTCAGCAAAAGCCCTTTGGGTGAAGGACTGGTTTGACACAAACGAGAATGCTTTTGGGGATAGAAGTTTCCTTGTGAGGTTCAGTACACCCCTTAATGACTCGACTAGAAATACCCATTCATTTCACAGTTGGGGATTAAGTAATGGAATTATTTTTAACTATTATTAACGGCAGCTTCTTTGCCTAAGGATTAGCCTTCTCCTTGTCAAAGGCATTGAAGGTAACAGATCCCATTTCAAATCTCTTTTGAGCTATTCAATTCAGGTATCTCAGGTCTTTCAGTGATCAATATTTCAACCTGTGTTTTTGTTGTCTGCCATGTTTCCCCATTTCACACCTATTTCAAAACAGTAGATGGAGTAACAAGAGTATAAACTTCGATCTGTTTCATAAAATGCTCTTTGAAGAACAAAATATGATCATACTTCCAAAGACATTCAGCAGCATTTGACTTTGCATTGAAGTATACAGCACTTGTGAAGTGAAAACCCTTTACAGGTTTGTAGGTTCTAAAACATAAAGCAGTGCCACATTGTGTCTTAATCCCCTCTTTTTTTTTCTTTCTCCAAGCCTACTATTCATCTCTTTGATGAAATTTTTAATAAAGTTCAGTTTTCCTTACTGCCTCAAGGTATTATTCTTGTAGAGCCGGCAGATAGTTATAAGAGAATTGTTCAGATTTTGCATATTCTAGAAAGAACATTCTAAAAATCCCATTCCCTTACAGAGCCATAAACTGAGCTTTGAAAAGTATGTAGTTTCATCTTGCAGTAATGACAAACCGTGTCTTATTATAAACATCAGAAGACAGTTCATAATAAATACTTAATCCTTTCCCTTCAGTAGAATATGCAATTTCTGGAGGTCGAATTGTGCTGTCATTTACAGTGATATAAATTTGGAATTGATTGATTTGGGAATATTTATGGTGTTACACATTTTCATAATGCAAATGAATAAGAATTTGACTCTGAAAAATTGAACTGTGTCTGGTACATTTTTCCTGTTTTGACATTTGTGCTTCTTGTCTTCTCAGCTACTGCTGCTAAAGTTTTAGCAGACTATCCCTGTGTAATTTGCCTCTTGGGAATGGCAAACAAAATCTGTGACTGTATCATATTAATGTGCTTATGCAATGGCATATTTATAGCCAGACAGCTCTTGTGATATTTTCTTTTCAGTATCTGGAAAGGGGAAAAAATGAAACACCCTTACTTTATTCATGTTCTTTTTAAGTTCTAGCAAAATAATTTTATTATTCTTTCTAGCAAGTCTGAAAAATGACTTTGTGAAAATTTGATGATTTTCATGACATTTTTTATGAAACACATTTACCAGTGTGCAGAGCCTGGAATACAACTGACAAACATCTTAAGTATTTCCAGGCTTGCGTTTATCATTGTGGCTATTTATCCAGGCAGAAAATATACCACCGTGGTTTTGGTCGATGGATTTCAACAACCTAATTCAACAGATTGGTGAATTACTGGGGTAAGTCCTCCAACAAGCTCTCAGAAGGATTTAAGACTGAGTTTAATTGGGTGTCTCAGCACAGGACCCCCACTTCATTGCAATCCCCATAAGCACCCATCCTACATCTTTTGCTGTACCAGTCATAGTAATAAAGATCAGACTTCTGTAGAAATCAGTGCCAGCTAGACATTTTCAGTTATGAACCATGGATTTTTCACTCTCATATTCAGATCACGTTTGCAGCGAGACATTTCTAACAAAATTTATCTGGGAAGCTTTATTGAGAAAGAAGTTTGACATTCAGGAGCTATTTCAGTTTATACTGTTAGATCATTTCTGCTCAATTGAAATAAAGGCATTGTCTTTGCTTCACAGTTTTGGGGTGATAAGGCCTGTCCAGTTCACTTAGATGGGGTAGATGGGGTGAACTACAACAATGTACAACATCTCAACATCAGAACCTCATGGGTTTTGCCATTTAAAACAAAAAAATAATTATTATACTGAGTATTCTAAAGCAGAAAAATACTGTATGAATAAATAGGATGGGTGAAATGTGAGGAAATCAATTGTCTTAAGTTTTTTTTACTTTTCTTTGCACTAAAGTATTCTGATCACTATAACATGTTCAGCATGAGAAATTATATCAAAGCTTCTGTAAATGATAGGTTAATGGGGAAAGAGAGCTGTCAGTTTTTGTTTTCCAAAAACTAGAAAAAATCAAGAACTTGCTAAATAGATTTCTAACTAAATTACTGTTGGTTTTTAAAAATAACCAAAGAAATAGAGACAATTTAGCTATACAAAATGAAAATTATCTTTGAATCCACAGAAGTCTTTGAATGCACCTAAAGAGAGGTGTTTAAAGATCTGCTGCAGATAAAGGGAGCTAGGTGGCTACGTCACTGTGACAAAAATTACACTGGAATTTGTCCCACTGGGTTATCTAACAGAGGGCAGAGGGCAGTTTTGGGAGGCATTATAAGTCTCCAGCTGAAGATGTACCTGTTAAGAGTCCAAGTCCTCAGTGTCACAGAGCTTACTTTAACACATCCTGAAATCAAATATTAATACTACATTTTGCCATGCAAAAGAAACAGAACAGTAAAATATGCCCTGCAAAATATTAAAATGCCATGCAAAATACTAAAAAAAACAGTTTTTAATCCTTATGCAGTCTACTAGATTACTAAGCCCCCTACTGTCCTCCTGGAGGATTCTTCAACAATCGTATAAACCTGTATAAATAGAAATCAAGCAGCTCCTGGATTTCTTTTATTTAGAATTTAATTCAACGTTTTAAATCCAGTGAATCCACTCTTTCAGTCCTGTGTTTTTCCAATATTTTAACATCTTTTGTGAATCATTGATACTACTAGCAGGTACTTGTATTAATGTCAGAGGCAATAGAAGACAGAAGTATTGCCTTCTCCAAACTCAATATTCTCACTCTAATGTCCAGAATTCATGGGCCCTTTTGGATATAGAGGTGGGTGAAGGCCTCAAAGTACAGGATCTTCTTACCCTGCTTTAGAAGAACCCTCGTTTTAAATGTGTACTCTTGAAGCTTTTGTTCGGAGTGGTGGGAACAACATTGGGCTGCAATCAGTTTTGCTGTTTGTCAAAGTAGCTTATCAGATTGTTCTATCATGTCAGTCTGTTCTTTTAATTATTTGTCTCTATCACTGACCTCTGTGGGTATTTTATCAGCAATGATTTTATTGTTTTCTTGGAGGCTAATCAAAACAAGTTAACCAACAAGGAGTCAAGATGAATACATCCTTTATGACCACTCTTGAAGTCTATCAGCCTTTAAAAAAATGAACATGCACCATAATGATTTTCTATTAAAATAATTATTTATTTTTAATATTTTAACTGCAGTTTCTTAAAGTTTTATTAAGTTAGATATTTTACATAATATAAATACATTTCTATAACACATTTATCTATTCAATTTGTATTCTCTCACCAAAGGCTATTGAGTTATCCTGAGAATATGTATACTTCTCCATACATTCCTATTGATTTCCATTAATTCAATTGTTCTTTAATTTTTTCTTGTGGAATCTTCTGTTAGTCATTCTGCCATATACTTGGGATCGATATTAAGTTGATAGGAGTATAATACCTATCTCTTTTCAATATTGGCACAACCTTTGCTTTTTTTCAGTGTTCTGGAACTTCTCCAATGTTTGAAAACTGTCTGAAAATGAATATTAACAGTCCACGCTTGCTCATTTAAAATTCTTGGATGTGATTAAACTGTATGTGCTTATTTAAGAAGATCTAATTTTAGAAGATGCAGATAACTAGATCTCCCTTGTTTTTCCTTCTAATGTAAATAAAAAGATGGGCCCAAAGATTGTGATTAAAGCTTCTGATTAGTCATGTTCTCTATTCCAGAGTCTATGTCATGATAAATGTACTGTAGACACTATTTACTCACTTTCTTTTTCAAGAACTTTAAAAATAGTTAAATACTTGGAGAATGTATTTGTGGTTTGTAATAGAGGGAACAGTGCAATGATCAACTACATAGATATGTATTTGTACATACATGGTAGAGTATAAAGCAGTGATGTTCTATATGAAATTGAGTACATGATGAGCTATTGGTAAAGTCATAGAATCATAGAATAGTTTGGGTTGTAAGAGACCTTTAAATGTCATCATGTCCAAACCCACTGCAATGAGCTGGCACATCTGCAACTAGATCAGGTTGCTCAGAGCCCCATCCAGCCTGATCTTCAATGTTTTCAGGGTTGGAGCAGCTACCAGCTCTCTGGGGCAACCTGTTCCCATGTTTCACCACTCTCCTTATAGAAAATGTCTTCCTTGTATATAGTCCAAATCTAATGCCTTTTTGTTTAAAAACTACTCCTCGTCCTATTGCAAGAGGCCCTGGTAAAATGTTTGTCCCCTTTAAAGGGACAACGAATGGTCTCCAACCAAAGGGACAACAACGTCTCCCTGGAGCCTTCTCTTCTCCAGGATGAACAACCCCAGTTCTCTCAGCCTTTCCTCATAGGAGAGTTATTCCCTCTCTCTGATCATCTTCATGGCCTCCTCCAGACCTGCTCTAATAGGTCCATGTCTTTCCTGTAGTCAGGAGCTCAGAGGATGCAGTACTGCAGGCAGGATCCTCCCATGGATTAGGTGGTGCTGTAACTCACATGGCTGCACAAACCTTCTAACTCCACTCCCACCACAGCTCCCCCTTTATTCTGCATAAATGAATCCAAAATTGTGCGCAGGACAGAGGAAGGAACAAAAGACATTCACAACTCCAAGACCAAACCACTGTAACCACAGCCCAAACATGTGTCTTTTGAAGATAAAATAGCAGTTGTGTTGACTTATGTACATGTTCAAGCTCAACATCCTGAGCATTCCACTGATTTTGTAATAATAAAATTAAGTCCTATGTACATTTATAAGCCTTTGGCTGTCAGGAATTCTGGCCTTGTGTTTTATTCTCCTGCCACCTGCTATTATCCTTATTTCTTGGCTCAGATTGGCACTCACAGTAGGACTCACAGATGGATATTTTCTAAATCATTGTGAGTTTCATGGTTGCTGGATGCTGTCATCTGCATCAGCAAAGCATCATTGTACTATATTTCATTAAAGAATATGTGGCATAACTGGTGTAGGGAATCAATGATAACAGAATAAATATGCACAAAATTATACAATTATTAACTTTTTCCACACACATATTGAAAATATTAAGCTGTCTTGCATGGCTTGAAATGGGAAATTGGAAGGTACAAAGAAACAGGTTAAGCCCCCAAATCAATGGGTCTGGATATTTTGCATTATTGAAAAGAGGTATGAAAAGTGATTTGGAATGACTTGAAAAAACGCATTTTAAATAATTGTAGTAAAAGCAAGTGAAAGCTCATGCCTGTCCTAGAAAGCAACTTTGTGGTGGCTGTTCAGTCATTACAAATGAACTTTCTTTACTTCCTCAGGTCTGCATCTCTTTCTCATGTGCCTCAAATTATGTGCTTTCTGGTGGGGCCCACCATATTCAGAGCAGTTTGTTAACACACTGAAGCTCTTTAAAATGCACACCATGTGTGCACAAAATGTCTTCATTTATCAGATGCACTCACAGATCACGCACTATTCAAAAGAGCAGGATGGTGCCAGAACAAGGGTGTCAAGTCACCCTGCAGCATAACTGAATTCTCCCTTCAATCCAAGGCTGGGAAGAAAAAACAAAATAGAACAAATTACTAATTATCAAGCTTTACCCCATTTTAACGGACAGAGACAAATTACATTATAATAAAATAAATAGTTTTTAAGACCTCTTTTCACAAATTCAGGCTGCATTCACACATTCCTTGCTACTACTTCCGAGAGGCTGAGGTGACCATCTCCTGCACATCTACAGCTGCTGATTGCTGCCCCTCTGATCTGCCTCTGAAACTGCTCTCCTTAATGCTCCTCTCCTTCTTCCAGACAGAGCAAAGGAGGTTCAGTCAAGCAGTTAAAGGTGCTGACCAAGGCCCTGTTACAGATTTGTCCTGGTGGGGAAGTGTGAAGATGGCCAAATCTTGGCCATAAAACCGTCGCAGCACAAGCCTCATGCATAGATGCAGATGTCTGAGCAAACCTCCTTGGTCATGGCACAGTTGGGATTGTGCCTGGGATTAGTTACACCACCCTGAAGAACCAGGCTCCCACAGCTGAGCTGGAAAACTTTGGCAGTACAGTAACAGGTAATTCTATCCTACTGGAGCAGAATATTTATGAGGCAGACACATTTATCCATTTACCCCTACACAAAAGTCAGGTGTGTCCTAAATATCTATATTAAGTCGATAGACAGGATTAATTCTTTCATCATGTAACATGGCCCTCCCTGTATAACAGATGTGGCAGTATGTTTTATAGTATTCAAATTTCTGAACTTTCCTTTCTACAAGCATGACATTGAGAAATGGTTGAGCAAAACAAATAACTTTAAGTGGTAGGAGATGTGCTAAATTATTCTGGATTAATTATTGAGTAACATGATCAAATATCAAACCAGATTTCTAAATGTCAGGAATAGAGAGAAGGAAGAAATTCATACCAACCCTCCAGCTAAAATCAGAGACTTATTGCTTCTATGTCCTGATTTTAGCTTTCAGATTACTGATCCATATGAAAATAAACCTTCTTGTGACTAAATCTCTTCCTACTAGCCGAGAAAGATAAGAAAAATTAGATATATCAAATAGTGGTATATTACTTTAATATATAAATACATGACAGCTGCGGGCAAAACATATCCTATCATTATTTTGAAGCTTTCCTACACAAATTCAGAAGACAAATGATAGGCGAAGTCTGCTTGGCAAGGGGAAGAGTGGGAGGAACACACAAAATCCAGCCTGCTACTGTGAGATTTCCAACATAAATTAAGGCATTAATTTGAAACTGATATAATAGTTCTGGTATTACTCTCATATGAAGAAAAATTACTTAGAATCCTAGAATTGTCAAGGTTGCCCAGTTCCCTGGGCAGCCTTTTCCAATGCTTAACTGCCCATTCAGTGAAGACATTTTTTCTTAATATCCAATCTAAACATCTCCTTGTGCAACTTGAGGCCATTTTTTCTCATCCTGTCACTTGTTACCTGGGAGAAGAGACCAAACCCCACTTGGATACAACCTCCTTTCTGGTAATTGTAGAGAGCTGCAAGATCTCCCCTGAGCCTCTTTTTCTCTAGGCTAAATAACCCCAGATCCCTCAGTTGCTCCTTTTAAGACTTCTTGTCCAGCCCTTTCACCAGCTTTGTTGACCTTCTCTCGACATTTCCCTTTATTTGATTAAAACCTTTTATTCAAAAATGGTTATGCATCAGATGGCATAAATTATACTGTCTCTTTTGTGAATAAGCACTAGCAATGGATTATACATAAATTGTTAGATTGCTGCTGTGACCCTTCCTCCTAGGCACTTATAAATAAATATATTCCCCTGTGGCTTCACTAAACCTTTGAAAAGTACATTTCTATGCAAATCTGTGAAAAGTTATATGGCGGTGTCACCCTTACCATTGCACAAGTTGTCCAGTATCATAACAGACTGTGGACCACTCTCACAGCTGATGGATTGGAAGCTCCAGGCCATTTTCTGTAGGTACATTTAAAATTAGAGGGTATAAAAAGCTGGATATAAAGCAGAGAGGACAATTTTGCCATATTTAACATATGTACTGGATAACCTCCTATTAATATCTCAGTTATGCACTGATAGTGCACAATATTCACATAGTCCTTTGCTAACTCTTATTAACATTGCTTAAAGTGGAAAAACAAGTGATCCTCCAATGCAGAAAATTCAGCTGTCTGCCATGTACCAAGGGAATGCTTGGCAGCTGCTAGCCTCCAGACTAACCCTGGTGTGTGATGGCCAGCTCTGACCCTTCTGGAAGGTGCCAGGGTGGGGACCGTGTGATGGCCCTGCTGGAAGGTGCCAGGGTTGGGACAGGCTTGCTGCTGCTTTTGCCAACACCTCCCAGCTTTCAGCTGGACCATGGCAAAGGGACAGCATCAGCTACAGGTTTGGCTTACAGGTTCATGTAGTTTATATCCACCACAGAACTGTAATGGGAAATCACTTTATAGAAATTTTATTCTTCTAATAGACTATTATAGCAGGAGGCTATTGTAAATAATACTTAAAGAGGTTACTGAGACTTTTTCAGTTATGAAGACATAATATCTTTGAATGAGGCACTGTATGTCAGATTTGCTGCTCTTTTCCTAATGCAAAACAAGAAAGCATTTGAATACTGAATTCTATTCTCTGAAATGAGATAAGGAACCTTTTGGCCACACAATAAAAATAATTTGAAATTATATGTATTAGTCTCTTGAGAAAAGATATTCAGCCCAACTTTTTTGTACAAAACCTTTTTTTTTTTTTAATTTCACTGGAAACTAAAGGAGTTTTCAAATGAGAGCTTGTTTCAACAAGTTTTTTAGGAAAAAAAGGACCTGGTCCATTTAGTAGCTTATATGATGATACCCAGACAAGTATGACGTTGGTAAGATCGTAAGAGATGATGTCACTCCCTAGGTGGTTAACTGGCCGATACATTGTTTAAAATTGCTAAGTGTTTGGTTTATGGCCAACCTAAGTACCAACATCAAGATTTGATTTTTCAGATCTACAGCAAATGACCTTTACATAGCAGGAGTAATTGGTAATGATTGTAGGCTGTAGTCCACAGATTTCTGTGAATTTTTTGGCTATTGTGAGAAAAAAAGGGAAAATAAGGTCCTGAGTCCAAGTCTACACCCTGTGTGGGAAGTGTTTGTAGTTTTTAGTGTTTTCCTCAGCCCACCTGTTCTCTGCTATGATCAGATACTACATATCTAAACCATCTTCAATCTCATCATAGCTCCTTTTTACCTTTTCTTCCTCTTCTCCCCTTCCACACCTGTACATGCCCCTCCTCTCTGGCCCCTACAAGTGCCTCCACTATTTCTTCTCCCAGAATTCATCATACTGTTACATTCCAGATGCCAAGGGATACACTCCCTCTCTGCCATTATCCATCACAGTGATACTCTATGAGAAAAAAATAAAAGTGCAGAGAAAAGCCCTTGACCCTTGCAGTGCACAGTGGAACATTATCAGCACAGCCCAGTTCCTCAGTGGATAAATTCTAGCTCTTATAAACTCTATCGAGAGTATGCAAATTTATTAGTTTTAAAACTTTAGGAATTCACCAAATGCTGTCAGGTTTTTCAGGAAGAGCAGGAGGTATGGCCCTGAAACTACCTTCTGTTAACTACCTTCCTCATTCAAAATAAAGAGCTTCTGGGGGTGTAACCTCTTGACTGACATATTTATAATGATGCTACAGAAAGCATTTCTTCTTCCTGTCTCACTAATTCCTTGGAGGGAAAAATAAAGTCTGACATAGAAATATGTGCTACTTGGGCTACATTAAGACTGAGAAAGGTATAAGCAACTAAAAGCAAAGCTTTACAAGGGGAAACAACTGCAAATTTCACACATGCTATACTGAGGGCTCTATAATACATCTTCCATGCAAACAACATCATGATCTCTTTTTCAGTCAGAACAGCATGAGTCTTTTTTTTCCTTAGCATATAAGAAAAGATATCTATTTGTGAGACATCTTTCCATTGATGTAAAAACACAGATAGGATCTACCTTACATATTGAAGAAATTTTGAGAAGTACAAACATGTCAGATACAGAATGAAGAGTCAGACATTTAAAGGGAAGTGATGGCATGCATAATTATCCACCTCACATTCAGAATTGTTTTAAAGAATGTAAGAAACATTTTTAATACTGAATAATTACGTATTTGTTGAATGACACTGTTTAAAAAGTCCCCAAGCCTTTTGGAAACACACTGGCCAGAAAGATACTGTGGAATTATTATGGTTATGACCAAATAAATTGAAATATTCATAGCTAATGGTGACAGCAAACAGTTGAACACAGCAGGAAGCTGTCATCAGTAATTTACATATTCACTTCTAATTGTGCCTGTGCATCATTAAGATTGTTCGTATTTGCATTCACTGCCCTCTGAACCAAGTAATTTTCCAGTGGTATATATTCACTTTCACTGCAGGTAACTTTCATTAGTAGCAATTAAAGGACAATTTTTACCACATTATTCTACAGGAAACAAGAAGTAGTTGCTGAGATTGATTAATATCTAAACTAAGTTTGAGATGTAATCAGTCTCAGAGGCACAAGAGATTGTTCCTGTTATGTAATGACAAGTAACAGGAACTCCCCCCCCCAACATTTGTTTTGAATATCCAAAGCTTATCCTTTAAATTTTGTTGGAATGCACTAGGTGACCTGATTTATTTTTAAATGTTCCCAACAGAGAATAGCCTCAGTCTATGTGTAATGACTTTTTACCCTCATTTCTGCACAGTCTGTGTTTGAGCTCTGACTGGGACAATCCCAAGGAGGATGTCAATGTTATCTTAGTGTGGAAGTGATTTTCTAGTATACAACTGCATCTGAAGGTTGCTGTGCATGCAGTCTGATCCCTTTTGCCTTCAGTGCTATTGAAGATGGTCCTTTTCAAACACTGCTCAAACCTACAGCCTCAGCATTGCTTCGAGTTGAAGCTTTACTGTTTCATTGGGAGCTGGAACAGACCCAAGAACCGTAATGTGTTTTCACTTGCTGAAAAAAACCTATTATGTTGTCCCTTATTTTGCCATCCAAATACTGTGCTTGGTAATACTATCACTGCAAAATTGCTGTCAAATATTTATTTTTATTGGGGAAATAGCACTCCTTCTGTAGTAGCATGATGTTATCATTTAATTATTTTTTCTTTTCTGCTTTGTGATGGAAAACTGCAATTCAATGAAGTATATATTTAAATGCAAAAGAGGCACACCAATTAATCAGTACAGAATACGAATGCTTTTAATCTGCATCAAAAAAAACCAGTGGCGCTTAGAAAAACACCAATCTTTTAAATAGAAAGAACATAAAAGTAATTCCTATCCATGCTCAGATTTCCTCAAATACAATGAAAAACTGCAATTGTGCAATTAGATTATCTTCACAATAATATATTCTTTTAAAGCTTTGCATTATGCTAAGCACATTTTGATAAGCCTTTAATTTCTTTTCTTTAAGAATAAAAATGGACTTAGATAAATAATTTTAATTGTTAAAAGAAATCCACAGAGACAGCTCAAATGTTGCCTCTGAAACACAGATGTTTACTGGTTTCTGGTTTTTATTCATCCACTGTGCCAAACATAGAAACTAAGTACTGAGGATAGGAAATAAATTAGTCTAGGTATATATAGGGTAAGTTAGGTATAGCCAGGAGCATGAAGTAATCAGTTCTGAGATGTGGATAAACTAGGTGATAGCATAGTACAATCAACTATCATTATCTGGGATCATAGGAGACTGGGAATTGATGGAGAAAAAAACACAGATAGTGGAGCTGCTCCAAGGAACACCAGAGACACTTCAGTTCTGTGTGCAGTAAATGTAGTCCAAAAGAGCTTATTTAAATCTGTGTTCAGCACTAGGCAGTGGTCTCAAGGTATCATTTGCAGTGTTGCATGAATTTGCAAAGCCATCTTAGGCTCTGCTTCTCAAGAAAGAAGCTACAGCTCTGCCAACAATGTCTGAGCCAGTGAGTCTCATTAAGCCTGGGGTGGCTCTATATGCATTCTTTCAGGAACATTTTTGTTTGTGCTATTCTCATAGCCTTATCAGGCACTGCAAAACAGAACAGGAATGGTGCTAAAGGCATTTTCAGACTTCAAAACATTTCCAAGACCTTAAGCAGTGTTTTTCTTCCTGTTGGGGATGCTCACTCCAAAGAGCTGAGCAAGTAGGACACCGCTGATATGGGCTATCTGCCCTTTCAGTACCTGCTTTCAATTTAGAGTCACAGGAGACTTGTCTTTGGGTCTGTTATTTTCGCTTTCACTGCTAATTATGCAAATATTACCTTTTCCTGGGCAAGGTGTCTCTGTCTGCTTTTGACCAGAAGCTCTATGTAGAGTGAAAAGCCTTTCCCAGGAAAATTTTTATTTCATATATACATATCAAAGAAATTCTTCCATTTTAAAGGATTGCCATCCTCCAACAAACAGCTATTAACTCAGGAAATCCCAACCTACCCTCTAATGAGTATGCCAAACCTGCATGGGTCTATTCAAAAAGCTGACTTTCACTCCATGCCTACCCCTTGCAATAAGATGGGTCTTTTCATATTTAAATTACCTTTCCAAAGCCATAAAATAAAAGAATGAAAAAAAATGCTAATAAAAAGGATTACTGCCAGAAGCCCACCTCCTGCTTTAAGTGGTTGCTCTAAAGTCAGCCCTTCCTCAAAATGTTTTTATAACAAAACAGTTTAGCTCCATTTGTTAGTGGTGTAAGAAGCACGTCATCTTGTCATTTGTCACACAATAGCCATCTTCCCTGGTAGGTCTAGGAGAAAGAAATGGGCTGTCTGAGGTTCTGCACATATCTGGCTGCACCACCAGGGTCTAGAACCCCCATTTTCCCTATGGTCTTAGGGCAGTGGATGCCTCAGCAGTTTTTTGAGGGATTCAGAAGATAAGCTTATCTTGTGGTGGGCAGCTGGAAGTGACAGTAGCAGAAGGGACCTAGATTGGGAGCTGGGAATGGAAAATAGGAGAGGAATTCCTTGATGCAGTGAAAGTGGAAAGGAAATATCAGGTGACAACCTGATGGTCAGAGGCTGAGCTGAGAAAGATGCAAGAATGCAAACCAAAATTAAAGAGGCCAAAGGAACAAGGGATCCAGTGGAACAGGGAAGGAGAACAACTGAGATGACAGATGGAGAAAAGGTTAGCAGAGGTGACAGAAAAGGAGGATTGCTGACACCAGAGTACTGCTGAGGAGCGAAGATAAGCATGCAGGAGGGATGAAGAGGAGAGAGTTTTATGAAAAATGAGGTTGAGACAGAAGGCAAATCCTGCAAGTGAAAATATATGAGAGGAGAAAGGTCATGTCAAAATACAGTAAAACTATTTATTTTTTGCCACTCTTATCTTGTGCATTCTTGAAGCTGCAATTTTGAATCTTATTACTTCTGTGCTCCCCAGCAGCTCAGGCTGCCTAGCAATGGCTGGCTGTGCTGGCTCTGCTGCACGGAGCTTGTGGCTGCCTAGCAACTGCCAGGGGGCTGTGCTGGGGTCCCCGACCAACTCAGGGATGCAGTCCTGCCCCAAACACCCCTGCTCCCCTGGCAAGCCAGGAGGCAGCACTTCCAGTTGTTAATAGATGTGATGAAAACCTTAAAAATACTAATTGGGGAAAATACCACGCAGAGGTGACCACGAGAATGCAGAGTGCATGACAAATTGTCTCCAAAATGCAGGAACAGTCCCATTCATCTCTGCAATACTCAGACAATCTGTGATGATAACTGAAATATCAATATGGGTAATTATTCTGGTTTTTAAACAAGGCTCTGTGCTAAAGCAAAGGAAAACAACCCAATGCAGATATGCACTTTCTTAGGCAGCTATTAAACTGGCAGAGGAAATACCAAAAAAGCAAATTTTGGTACCAGGAAAAATAAACCTTAAAAGTATTAAGTATTCATACAGGCTTGTCCTAGTACAGCCACACTTGTGTAACTATCATTGCGATCAACAAAAATTTTCTTACAAGAAAATGAGACTTGGCATTTGGCAGCAGAGCTGATGTAGCTGATCTGAACAGGCCCTGTGTCCTCTGTGCTTCCAGCTGCCCCCTTAGATCCCCCATCTCCCTTTCCACTGCACTGTCAGAAGTGCTTGTGCAGCTAAATAACCGAATCAGGAATCAATCCAGCTGAGAAGTGGTCCAACAAAAAATAAAGGGTTATTTTCCAATCAACACTACTGAGGCAAGTACTGTTCGTTCCCAAGAGAAAAACAAAGACACATGCCAATCTATGGCCAAGGAAGGGGAACAGACAGAGCTACACAAATTACAGTGCAGGAGAAGTTGCTGTGATACTGCTACTTTGCTGCTGCTCTAAACAACACTTAGAATATAGTCACATTTTTCTTTCCCAGCCAAAAATGCCCTATTGTCCCAGAAAGACAGGATTGCCCCTGGAGATCATCATGCCCCACTGAGGAGGAGAAAATCTCAGACTTAAAGTTGAGGCACTGAGAGATATATAAGCACATTTTACACTGGGCAGGATCTCACTTGGGTGATTGTTTAGGTAGAGATTGATGGAAATAATTACATGTTTTCCTCTGCCAGTCCAGCAGCCCAAGCCAGGAAAACTTTAATTCCCAGCTCTTTTGCACACTCGAAGCATCTTGTGTAAGTTAGGTAATTTTTTTTCCAATCAGCAGTTTATTGCCTGGTGCAATGAGAAAGTGTAATAGAGCAAAAAAGCCCAAACCCAAAAAACTAAACCAAAATGAAAAAAAAAAACAACAGAATAAAATAATTTCTGAAAAGAAACCCCAGTGAATGCAGTTTAGATGCACACTACTATCTTCAGCAAATGTCAGCTCAAGCCCAAGGTTTATTGATTGTGGCTCAGCACTGGTTTTGCTAGATTTGCACTCTTTCAGGTGCTTTAGTATCACTTGGTGTACACACTATGCAGACTCATGAAGCCAGCTTTGATCTACTGCACCTGAGTCAATGCACCCTCCAAGAGCATCAGACACGAGGAATACCCTGCAAAAACACTCAAGGGACCCTGCAGAGAGTTATTTAGAAAAAAGGAGGGCTAGCATGGGGCAGAAACTAATAAAACCTGCTAATCTAACCAACTGAGCATATGCACACCACAACTCCCAGTACATCTTACATTGTGTGGCCTTCACAGCACCACTGCCATGGTTTTATGGCACCCAGCTGAAAGGTCCTGCAGGAGTGGACCTGGAGCCAGTCTCACTGTTTATCTACGCCAGGTCTATCGCACGGGCATGGGGACAACGCCTGGCGGTGCCACGGCAGCTGCAGAAAAGCCGCAACGCAGCTGTCACAAGGTGGCGACCTTTGATGTGCTCCTCCAAGGTCTTCTTGAGTGGTGAGAACATTTAGAAGTACACTTGGTGGGGTCTGTGCAGGGACTTTCAGGTGGAGAGTCGCAGCAGGGCATGAGGCTGCAGGCCCTCCTGGAGCCATTGTTCTACTGCACCAGGTGGATGCATCTCCTGGGAGCCCCCACTGCCTGCTCAACGCCTGTCCTGCCATGGGCTTCCAGGACAAGCCTGCCCACCAAAATAAAGCACAATACATTTAGCAAAACACATGCCACTCATTTTTCTCATACTTAAAAAAGTTGATGGGCAAAGCCCCACACATCTGTAATTTCTTTTACAGGGGCAGCTGTAACATTTTAAAAAGAGCCAACAACAATTGTGCTATGTTTGAGGATGTTAACAGCTTCCATGAAGCCAGTCTGTGATCTGTAGGCAATTACAGACTCGTCCAAGCCAATGGGTGTTAAGCAATTTGCATCCAAAGTGAATAGAGAAATCGAATTTGTACTAATACACAGCTGGAAACAAGGAGAAATCAGTACTGGAAACAAGGAAAAATCAGTTCTGGAAACAAGAAGCCAGTGTCCAAGGGGGGTTCTGGTCACACTTGCCCCGGGACACATTTAAAGCTTGCAAATATCTCAATACAAACAAATTGAATTATTTTACACTAAAAAGAATCCAAAATAAAGTGTTTTATTGGAAATTACATGCTGCCCTAAAGAGAGTTATTGAAGCCTCTTTGGAAACAATTTTGCTAAGCTGCCAAGTAAATTAACCATCAGAAGATAGCAATGTAGATGCATTTTTATCCCACAGCAAGTGCTGCAAAAGTACCAGCTCCTTCCACTCCTCAAAGAGCTCTCAGATATTTTCTAGGTACCTGTCTGGCTGTTCCCAGACAGGGGGTATTTTTTGTAAGCTGCAAAGAGTTTTCCAGGCACATTGGCCCTTTCCAGCCTCTCTACCTTTCATCCTTGCTTCTACAGTTCTGGGCTGAGATGCTGGACTTTGCTAACCTTAGAGGTGAAGGGAAATCTGTTTTTTCTCCTTTCCACCTTGATTTAGAGACAACAGCAAGAACACCAAAGCATCTTGACCAGAACAGTACTGCAAACAGGAGACAGACTACAGAGAATATGTAAAATGTCACATGATTATGCAGAGATGAGGCAGTCTCCTCTTACTATAATGTGCTTGAGACTGCTTTTTTTTTTTCTGAAACACGCAGACTTTTTACCAGTGTATGGATTTCTCTGGGACAACTACTAAAATGCAAAGACTAACTGTGTTTGTGACTGTAGACACAGTGCACATGGCATGAACAGCAGAGCCTTGGAGATGGCTTCTTCTGGGCCTGTTACTCACTGCAAAAGCAGGCATGGACATCACAGCAGAGCAGTCACCTGCTGTGACTGGCTTCTCTTCTGACTCAATTGCAGAATCAGAATTTTGCTTACAAAAAACACATGCAAGAAAGATTGCACTGAGTAATCACCAGACCTTTGTCTTCCATACCTTTGCCAACAGCCAGAGGAGGCCCTGAACAATGATTAACAACTGAGGTAAATGAGTGGCAGGAACACTGTATTTATCTCAGCCAAGTATTTAAGCTCCTCTTATGAACCTAAATCCAGGCAATACTAATTGTTAGTAATAATACTGGGCAGGCCTTGATGAAGATCTACAGCTTGGATTCAGTATTTCTCCCTCTCTCTCAGGGGATAACGCTCTGGAAGGGACTAGTTGCCCCAAACCATGATCCCTCTAACTTCTTACTAACATCTCACCAATCTTTTGTCATCTTTGGGATGGTCTGCCCAGGGAGGTGGTGGAGTCACTGTCCCTGGAGATGTTTAAGGAAACACTGGACGTGGCATTTAGGGCCGTGGTCTAGTTTACATGGTGGTGTTCAGCTATAGGTTGGAGGTTATAGGTTAAGAGACCTTTTCCAACATAATTGATTCTGCGATCTTCCAAACTTCTAGCCTGCCAGACGGCCAGATAACCTCAGCAGCGCTTCCCTCCCAGACCCTTTCGGCCTCTCCTGCAGAGGCGCTGCCTCCAGGCAGCACTGTGGGGCTTGGGCTTTTCTGAGAGGGGCGGGGGAGGGACATCACTGTCTCCCCTGGTCTCTGGGATCCCAGAAGGGCACTCCAGCAGCCCGGCTGCCGCCCTCCGGCCGCAGGAGCCAGCCAGGCCGGGGCAACCCGGGCCCGCCATGTCCCTGCGGCCCGCGGGCGGTGCCCATGAGCGGCGGCCGCCCCGCGCATGCGGCTGGCCCTGCCTACAACTCCCGGCTGCCTTCGCACAGCGAGGGCGGGCTTTTCCTCTTTTTTCTTGGTTTGGTTTTTTTTTTTTTTTCTTTTTTTTCCCCTCCCCTCGGAGGGGGAAGGATGGGTGGGGAAAGCGAGCGTTCACGAAAGCGAGGCGAGGAGGAATCCCACAATACCAGGCGGGTTGCGAGCCCGACGCTGCTGCTGTCTCTTTAATGCAAGAGGAAGCGATGCGGAGGGGTGGAAAATGGCAGAGTTGCAGATGTTGCTAGAGGAGGAAATCCCTTCTGGCAAGCGGGCTTTGCTCGAGAGCTACCAGAACCTCACTCGAGTCGCCGACTACTGCGAAAACAACTACATCCAGGTGAGAGGCAGCGGGGCAGCGCACCGGGGGCCGGCAGCGGCGCTCGGCGGGGCTCGGCTCTCCGGTGCGGGCGGCGGGGCCGGAGCCGCCCGAGGGGCAGCGGCGCCTGGCTGCCCTCGCCACGGCTCCCGCCCCGCAGCCGGTCCCTCGGGTTTGCCTTTTCTTTCAACTTTCCCAGCTGAACGGCCAGGCTTCCCTTCCCCCGCTCCAGAGGGGAAGGGAGGGGGTTATTATGTCAGTCCGGCTCCGAGGGTGTGTCTTTTTTTTTTTTTTTTTCCTTTTTTTTTTCTCCCCCCCTCTGTATTTATTTATCATGAGTCACATCCCGGAGACTTCTTAGGGCTCGGGTGGGGGTGAGCGAGGCGCGAGGGCCCCCGATACCAACCCGGTATCCCGGGTTTCCGCACGGCTTCCCGGCGGCGGGGCTCCCTCCGGGGGCCGCGGACGGGCCCCGGGGCGGCGGTCGGCGGCCGTGGCCGGGGCGGATGCGCCGCACGTGGGGCGCGGGTGCCGGGCGGCCCCGCACCGCGCTCCGCCGGGGCCGCCGCAGCGGCTCGGGGAGCGGAAGGGGCCCCGCACACGGGTGACATCACGGAGGAGCTCGGGGACCCGCGCCGGGTCCTCCTCGGCGTGCGGGTCCCGGCGGGGCCGGGGGAGCCGCGGTGCTGCGGGTCCGCAGCGGGGCCGTGAGCGGCGTGCGGGGGCAGCGGGCTGCCCGTGGGCTGGCAGCGCCGAGCGGGCGTGAGGCGGTGTTTCAAAATGGCAATCTGTGCCTCTCGCAGCCTGCCCGGCTCTAACACCCTACAACCGTGATTGCAGACCGGCTCTCATGCTGGAAGAGGCTCCACTGGTTGTAGCGTCTCTCCACCGGTCGGTGTGGATTTTTTTTTTCCCCTCCCGTAGATTGCCAGTGCTTCTTGGCCTTCTTTTAAGTCTGCTTTTGTGAAGCTACTTTAGGCACAATTTACTATTATTATTTTTTCAGGATTTATATCACGTGACTCTAAGTCTGCGTATTCAGTCATACTGATCTGGATGCAGAACCATCCAGGGATGCTGAAACTCAGCTTTTTTTTTTTTTTTTTCCGTAAAAAAATTTGAAGGGGAAGGGCAGATAAACTTCATTTACTAAGCAGTTCCTAGAGTGAACTTGTTGACTCTAATACTAGATCACCTGTGAAAACTATT
Organism: Sturnus vulgaris; assembly: GCF_052056855.1. Taxonomy (NCBI): domain Eukaryota; kingdom Metazoa; phylum Chordata; class Aves; order Passeriformes; family Sturnidae; genus Sturnus; species Sturnus vulgaris. The sequence goes on from NC_142243.1 coordinate 16,325,408, forward strand.
TAATACAGGTTACTAGCATCTTTGTTATCCATCATTGCTGGTAAGCTATCTTCCTGGTTTTTCGTAATGGAGCAGCAAATATGGAAACACATCTTTAATAATAGGATGTGATTTTTTTTTTACCATGAGATATTTGAATTAAAACTGCTCTAACAAGCCATATATTCAAGTTTTGGGTTTTTTTTGTGGTATATGAGGTAGTATGAGTTAATGTCTATTTATGCTTCCGAGTTGTTTGCTCCACCCAGAGAAAGCTGCTGATATAAATGCTTCTAAGAGGCGAGGTTCATTTGGTTTTACTCATGGGAAATATGACAAGTACATGAGTATGGTAATTGCAGCACAAGTTTTGACGTGTCTCCTGCTCCTGACTTTTCACTATGTCAGAAGGGTTCAGAGAATCTTCAGTTATATGATTTTTTTCTTTAGAGTCATGAAACTTGTCTTTTCTTGCTTCCAGCAAACAAACCAAATAAACACAACACTTGAGCAAATTCCCATCCGGTCATTTGAGGTGGCTTTTCCTTTTCTTTTTTTTTTTTTTTTTTAATTTGGTAGCTCATTTTCACCTCAAGTATCAAGGTCAGCTGGATGTGGGATTGGTGGGGTCTGTTTTATCTTTGTACAGCTGTGTTTATCCCTTTTGAAAGGAAGCTGGAATTCTAAAATTCCTAATGCAGTCTTGTACAGTAGCTTTGAAAAATGTATATACCTCGCTTGTATTTTACACGTATTGTACATTTACACTTACCATTTTTACTGAGTACTGATAAAACTGAATTTTTTCAAATGTTTGATGGAAGTGTTTTTTTTTTTTAATCAGCACTTGATACAAAGCCATCTGCTGTCCAGTTGGACTACTGAACAGATTATACTGCCAGTGCATGTGGTGGGGACACTGCCGGATTAGGCAATATGACACAGGGCACTGGGTTATGAGATTTGGGTGTATGGGTACTGTGGGGTGGGAAGGGAGAAAAGGAGCAGAAGAGGCTTAACAAACATAAAATACAGAACTTGTGTGTTTAATGTAATTGAGCATTTTATTAAAAAAACAGACCAGGATAGAGAACCTGGCCATGAAGTACATCCTTCACAGTAGCTCCATAGCACATAGCTGATTCAGTTCAGCCACTTTGAATTTGGAGGGATTTCTTTTTTGCTGTGGAAACAGCTAAGTGCTCCATAGTGGTAAAAATTACTGTGTGCTGTTACCCACTCAGAGTTGTGCCACCGAGGTGGAACAGGTTTGTCAGACTATTCTGAGTGCTGGCACTAGCAATTTATAGTGATTGTAATAGGAGACAGAATGATGTTCTCAGTGTTAAGGTTTGTATTCTTTGCTAACTTAGTAATTTCCCACCCCTAATTTTGCTGTATTCAAGCTATATATATATATATATATATATATATAAAATTTGAGAATACAGGAATTTTGTTTTGTCTCTTACTTAAGCTGAGAATAATTAATTCTGGTAAAATTTCAGTCATGCTGATTTTTTGAGGAAAACTTGTCTTCAGTGTCTTTAGAGATTCCTCAGGGGGGAAAAAAAAACCCAAAAAACGAGAGAGAGAGAAATAGGGAAAAGCTCACCTGGCTGGAACTTGGCTCTCTGATGATGAACGTAGCTGTGTGGAGAGTAAGTATCCTTTTTCTGAAGCATTTCAGAAGGATGACAGTATTGAGGAGTCTCAAGTTGAAAATTGCTGTTCTTAGAAAAGCAGGAAGCAGTTTCTCACTAAGGCACATTTTGACTATATCAGAATGCCGGCTTGTGACCCAGTTTGCCCTCCAAATCATGTGTGTTCTGGATATCTAGAAAGTGTATTTGTTAGGAAGAGAAAAGAATTCAGGAGAAGTACAGCAAATAAGCTGCTAAGGAAGACCTGCACTGCTAAAGGGAAAGTACAGTATGATAGCAGTCTTGAGGGGGATGGGAGAAAAAGAGAGACAGAAAAAAAAAGGAAACCAAATGTAGAAGTAGTAACTGAAGAACATTGTAATGTTTTGGTGGTGATTTTGGCTTTGAATAGAAGGAAAAGGGCATTATAAGTACATTAGTGTCTTCATTCTCTGGCAGTATTTAAAATCTGTGATATTTCTGATTGAAGCTTCAGTGACAAGCAGGTAGAAAATTGGATCCCTGTTTTAGGTCAGAGGCTTAAACTCTGAACAGTTTTAAGAGCAGGTTTTGAACCTTAAATCTTTAAGGCATATTTTTGCCTTCTGGAGTAATTTTTTTTGTATATGGATATATTAATTTTTAAAAAATATTTTCAAAACGAAGTTCCCATAGCTGATGTCTTCCCCAAATCCTTTTGCCTGCAGGTATATTCTGGAATCAACCCTTTTGGTAACCTTGTAACCAAAAGGCTATCTGAAAATATGTAGCATAAAGTTGAAGATGCTAGCGAGGAGTTTAGTCAGTATTCTAGACAGTATGAACTTGGTCAGTACTGCTTAATACAGAAATAATAAGCAGTTAAAGCATTTGCACTTCTAGTTATGATTCTTCAGCTGAAAAATACTAACTTCCACAGAGATTTTCTAGTCATTTTTCTGGCTGTCTTGAGTTATTATGGTGTTTTAAGGAACTTATTTACGATAACTAGCTTATGAAACATTAGAATGACACCAGAAATAATCTTCTGCAGTGTTACTGCATTGATGACTTCCTTTTGAACAGCTTCAGTTGACTGGTGTATCCCAGAGAGGCTTCTCTGTGCTATAAAATGCTGCTTACAACTCTTCTACTGTCTAAATCAAGTTCCATATAACCTTGTTTATGTATATACAGATATACATAGTTTTTGTCAGTCTCAAGCTTCTAGACCACTTGTGAAAATCCATTTGTAATTTGTTTTTAAGCTCAAATATAATTTTAATATGACTGTGAGAATCTCTAAACAAATAGCTTGCACTCCTTGTGTAAATTCTCATCTTGATAGTCTCAAGTGGGTAGATTTAGCAGCTTTAGAAAAATAAATTGAGAGACCTTTTAAGGAAGTAAGTGCTGTGTTGCTGAAATGTGTTTTTCTGTCACGCTACTTCCTTCTGTAGCTTCTGACTAGTATGTGGAAACTGAACGGTGAATTAACAAGCTGTTCTGGGTAAAACAGTCAAAAGCGTGGACAGATTTCAGTTTAACTGCTGTTGCAAAATAATTCAAGTATCTTTTCAGTTGGTAAAAAATAAATGTGTGTTTCATAAATATTTGTGTTATATTCCAAGATGCATAGAGGAACTATTTTTGCTTGATAAGTTGGATGTTCTACACTTCTATTCAGTAGATATTTCCTTTCCAACACTAACGAACCTTTTTTGGTGGCTTTTCTTCAAACATTGGTAGATGGTCCGACCCTCGATTTCATTGCCTGGCACATGAAAAGTGGCTTAACTTAGTTCAGTACAAAGAAGTTCACTCAGAATGTCTAATTCAGGAAATGAGCTGCTCTAAAAGGATAAACTTCTTAAATTGTCACTAATACAAATCCTTTATATGCTGTGAGAATTTGCATGCTTTTATGTTCGTGGGTTAATTTGTTTGTATTGAGAGTAAATACAGTAAGATTTTTTTCTGCTGTGAGTTCCATTGCTGAATTTGGAACGTTTAACAGAAAAAGCAAATTTAGTTCACTGTCCATAATCAAACATAGTTCAAAATTAGAGAGCAATGAGATAAAATATAAATGTATAATCTATTATGCTTTGTAGATTTAAATAATATTATTTTAAAAAAGGTGTTGTTTTATACTTTGAAATAATGGTCTTTTTAATGTAGCTTAAGCAAACGTTTGCTGGCAGTATAAAAGGCACTGGCTGTTCTGTGTGTGATTTTGGGTTTTTTTTAGAACAATAATAATATAGGTACAGCTTAGTGGGTTGGGCTTATAGCTTATAGCTCTTCTGTGCCTTGTGTAGGTCTTCTGTGTCTATGCAAGCATCTTTGTGTTTTGAAAAATAAAGCTTTAACACATAGGCGGCAATAAGACTGTAGCCCAACTTCACTGATTCAGCAAGTGATTACACTGAATTTAAAGGAAACGAATCCTAGGGTGTTGTATGACTGGTTTGTGTCCAAAGAACGTAGATGATGAGATAAGCTTTTCCAAATTCGACATGTTTCCATTAATTTTGGTGTATTTGGTTTAAGAAGCCAGCAAGATGTTGGCTGCTATTCCTGCTCTATTTTTCATAAGTGCTACCTTAATCAGGTGCAGTAAAGCGGATTGGGATGAGCTTTTACAGGTATGCATTGTTTCTTCCACAAGGGAAGTGCTGTCCACTCCCTTCTGTTTGTGCAAGAGGAGACCACAGGATGTCTGTGGTCAGTGTGTGCCGAGTGTGATCCTTGCTCCCCGCGCTGCTCTTGCTACGCACAGTCCTGTGAAACTGTTGGAAGGAAGAAAGAAGTATGATTAAATGGGGCAACAGTCTAATACTTCCCCCTGCTTCTCTGGGAGGTTGTTACAGTAAGTAACTCTCCTGGTAATGAGAAAATAGGAAGGCCTCATAAAGTGGAGAATGAAGGCAGTTGTAGTGAAGGTTAAGAGTATGGGAGCAGGCTGAGTACAAGTAGGAAGTGTTGTACCTCTGAGGGCAAAGTTCCTGTTAGTATCTAATCTATGTTTAACAGAAAAAAAAACCTGAACTCTGGAACAAAAGAACTGATGCAACTTCCCAGTATCTTTGTTTAGCATTTTGAACTGTCTTCATTTTACAAACGCATAAGTGGAGGCATGGAATTTATAACTGGCTCGTGGAAGGTCACGTAGGGACATATTGTCAGATTTGGGAACAGAATCTGATTGTGTGGACTTCCAGTGCTGTTCCCCCTGCCACCCCACCCCTTTCCAGACTGCCTCTGTTATACTGCAACACAGCAAAAATGGGGTATCCACAGAAACACAGAGACAGTATGCACAGAGGCAGTGTAATGAGACTTTTGGGAAAATATGCACCTGAAACCATCATTGAACTCATTAGCAGCAATTACTTTTTAAGAATTTTGCATATAGCCTCTTAAGAACCTTGAAATTCTAATGTTTTGCTTTGTGAACCTCAGGAGTTACATAACGCTCCCAGCACTGTTTGTCTGTGTGTTGGTGGGTCTTGGCAGAGGCGCGAGAAGATGCCGCTCTATTTCTCACTAGTGAAAGCAGTCTGTGTTTGACATTTCTGGTGACCGAAATCTTGCTTAGCTACAGAATGATGGGGTGGCAACTATGTGGACGAAGTGTCAGTCCTGGCATAGCAAGACAGCCTTGAGGGATAAGGGGGTATCTTGCTCTCTCTGCTTGTGTTTAGTCCTTATTTAGTGACTTGGAGTCTAAAGGAGCGTAGCGTGGTTTTTATTGTTGCGCGGTAGGAAATTACTTGTGGGATGCCTCTTACTCAGTGTCCAGGCTTGTTCATAATTACCTGAGCATTCTTGTTCTCTTTAGTATCTGTGTTCCCTTTGATGCTATTTTCCACCCCAATCCCAAATCTGAGCACTGGTGACAGAAGCGGGTGGGTTTGGTCAGAGGGATTCTCACCTCCCTCCACCCCTGTGTAAAGGGAAGTGACTGCTGGATTTGAAATGGTAGATACTGTATCTCAGCCTGGCTCCTCCCTTTTCCTGACCTTGCTGGTGAGACAGCTGCCAAGACTTGATGTCTCCTGTGGGTTGCAGAAATAGCCCTTTGCAGCTCAAAACTTGCAGAGAGCCCTTGAGAGCCAAGACCAGGATGCTGTGGAGAATAGGTCACGGTGTGCTCCTGAGCACAGCACTGAGAAATATGGTACTGCAGGTGCTTTCCTCCTGCACCCCAGCCTGTCAGTGTGTCCTGACTCTGCTGGAGGGGCTCAGTGAAGTGTTTCATCAGCTTAGTGCCAGGTATTGAAATAGAAGATGCAGCTTTTCTAACAGGTGGGCTCTTTAAAGAATCAATTTGTTATGCAGCAGATGAAAACAGAACTCTAAAATCGTCCTCCCGATTTTAGAGGGAATGCATTATTTTCCTTGGGAAGAGCGTAGATGCCACCTTTTTTTGAAACTGTACTAATAGTGTTGCTCATTATTTATGTAAGCCCTTAATGCTGTTAACAGGAGCCACGCATGCTTGCTTTGCATAACATATATTTGTTACTATGATGCTGATAGTTCAGAAGATAAGGATGGGTGGGAAATCCTGCGTGAAACTTTCAACTTGGAGTGAAGCACGAGTATAGCATTTTCTGGTACAACTTGTAAAATTCAGCAGTTTGTATTAATGTGAGTTGGAATGTTGTAACCTGCTGGCTGAGCTAAAGAAGCAGGTTAGTTTAACTCTGAAAAAGATTGACCACTTACAAGGGGACTTTATTTTTAATAATTTTCTTGTCAAAGGTTCTAGATAAAATATGTTTAGTAAGTGCTGGGGTTTGGCAAACTGAAAAAGTATCTGAAAATCAAAACTTCCTTTTGAGCCTTCCATATGATAAAGTCTCTTCATAACCTCCACAGATGATATGTACCATTCTATATCTGTATCTTCTGACATTGTGGAATATTCTAAAAGAACAGTAAAGGTTGTCTCTTCTGAAATGAGATTGCATCTTTCTTGTGTTTCTTATGTTAAGATAGCAGATATATTTGTGATAGTGTCACCCCTCCCTCTCAGCCCAAAATAATAAATTCTGTATACTCTTTTATACAGTAGAAGTTAAAGTGCAAGCACACTGCTCCACGTGCAAGGATGCTCTGATACTGTAGTGATTACAGTTAAAGAACTCACCGGGAAGAGACTCTGCATCACTGTCCTAACCTTTATTGTAACCTCAAAGACAAATAGAAATAAAACGTGGTACTGTTCCTACTTTTGTTAAGAAAGCAGGAAGGCCTCTCAGAATTCGTACAGAGTCTTACTAAAACAAATGTTGGTTTGACATCCTTAGAGTTGAATGTAATGTTCTTACTGGGTGGTCTCAAAGTTATAAATAGTTCCAAGAAAAAAAAGTTTGTTTACCACTTGAAGCATAACAATTCTTGGAAAAGAATTGAGGTGTAGACTCTGCTGGCTACTTTCACACCAGTGTTTTACTTTTTATAAACTTTGCCTTACCAGGCAAGTGTGGGGTTTTTTGTTGGCTTTTTTTTTTTTTTTTTGTCCCCACAGATAATCTTTTACAAGATGCATGTCTTCATTTCCATTTCCTGATCTCCTTGTTGTACTTTAGGGTCAGCAAATCTTCCAAGCAGTATTTGTCCTGCAGCAATCGTTGTCAGCTGTGCATCTTATTTGACTTTGTTGTAGCAGGTGTGCTACAAGTTAATACTGTGGTCCTCATGCAATAATTCTGCATTTTCTGGAGCCTATGATAAGAAAACATCTACATAAAACAAAGGGGCAAGAGAAGAACAAGTTGTCCAGGCAGGTGCATCAGATTACTGCATGAACATCTAAGTAGCTGCAGAATGCCATGCCATGGCTTGTCTTTTCACACACCTAGTAATGTTAGTCGCTCTTATATCACTAAATATTACTAGTGACATATTTCTTTCCATGTGCTTCTCCTAAGCTGTGATCTTAATAGGAATTTGCTGAATTCTCTCTCTATGCTCAAGTCATCTGCTTGCTGCAGATCACTTGTTAGACCTTTTGTCTCACTCTCATTTTGTCTCATTTCAGATCTGATCACCTATTCTCCCTTGCCTATTTCTTTTAATTAATCTCTATTATTTAACTACATATTTTACTGCCTTGCAACTTATTGTGCAGCTATTTTTCACTATGCCCTTCTAACAAACAGTTTCTACTGGTAGGGGTTTGCTAGTAATTTGAAAACTGCAGCTACTGAAGACATTTATACACATTTCTTTTTAAAATTATATTTATTGGAACAGAGTTGAGACTAAAGCATTATCTCTGCAGTAGTCTAACTACCTGAGGAAGCCATGATGATCAGGATACAGAGGAAATAGAATGCAGCTGGGAAGACAGTGTGGAATGGGACTGACATGATTTTCGCTATTAATAAAATTTTTAGGAGGCCTCTTACATTTATATGCAGCGAGGCCTTTCCTTTATGAGAAACCTGTTTTCTTCAGGAAACGGGTCCTTTTGTTACTCTTTTGAGACTAGGGAGTAAAATGGGCGTAATTAAAACTTCTCTGCTAGGAGGGCTTTTGTTCTCTTAACAGTGAAGGAAAGTGAATGTGTCAGGAGGAATGGCTTTCTCTTAACATGTGTGTGTCCACATAGCAGAGCTGGACCTAATCCTGAAAGGGTTTTATAAAACATGGTTGTGACCTCCAGGGTTTCCACTGAGAAGCGTCATGGCTGGTGGCTTGGATGGTGCTTCAGTCGAGGTCCAGAGAGTATCAGAGTAGCAGGTCTAACAGAGATATGGTGGGTCAGTACACTTATGTTAACAAAATCTTTGAGACCTGGCTGGGGATGGTTCAACTTTGGATGTGCTGTCTGACTTGCAGGATTTCTAAATCTGTGGGAGGAGCTATTGTTTCTATGATGCAAGCTCCTGGCTTTAGCCGCATTAGATAAAATATGCGTCTGGTTTGGAAGTGCTTGGCTCTTCAAGGGCTCTCTTCAAATACCGTGGGTGTGTTTCCTGCTGCAGCACACCATATGTTCTCCCAGCACTGAAATGATGTGGTTGCCGCAGTAGTCCTGGGATTTGTTTTAAATGGCAACCGACTTTTAATCTAATTGCTAAGGTGTCTTTAACTTTGAACACTAGAGAAACCGTTGTTGCCATAGATGTATTTGAAGTATGGGCTCATACAATGCAGCTTACTTTGTAAGAAATCATGTATCTCTTTAGTACTGGCTGTCATTTCCAAATGAATTTTCTAATTCATTCCTCTTTATCAGTTTGTCCTTTAACCAGTGGAGAATGATAACAGCCAGTGGAAAGCTTTCTAGCACACATTCCGTCTTTGAAAACCTACTGCCCATGAGTATGAACTGTAAAATCAGCTCTTCTCAGTACTCTGTGAATGAATATTGTTCAGAGACTGAGGGAGGTATTTTTGTAATTTTGAGAGAAGCTTGTTTACTGGGGATAGAAGCCAAGTATGCAGGGATATGGTACCTGTTGGTTTCTGCTTCTCTGCTGGAGAGAGAAGTTGCTGGTTTTGGTCCTGAATGTCATATGTGTGGAGTATTCAAACGTGTTCTTCAGGCGTGGAAGGAAATTTGAGTAGATAGTCTATGTTGAATAAATTTTTGCCTTCCTGGTAGGAAATGGGAATGGTTTGAAGGATAACTGAAAAGCAATTTGAGGGTCTTGAGAAACTCCCAAGTTTCTGGTGGGAATAAGAGCACAGCAAGAATGAGGAAGAGAGTGTGTATCCTTCCTTCATTGTTTTCAGCTACTCTCTTGCGAACTGTGGTGCTGAGAAGGGCAATATGCAAAGCAAATACTGTTACTATTTGTCTCCTGCCTACAGCAGAGAAATAGCTTTACTTTTTTCCCAGATTGCTGTAAAGGCATACTGCAGCAGCAGTGGGAGTGGGGGAGTATGAACTGGAACAGGTACTTTTACTGGCTGCATAACATCCCACGAGGCCTGGGGGAATGAATGTGGGGAATACTGTGAGTCATACTTGTCAGTCTCATAAAGCAGGAGGCTTTTTAAAATTGGCCTTGGAGGTGAAGAGGTGTTTAATGGAGCAGTTGTGCAGGAGTTATGCAAATAGAGAACATAAATAATGAGCAAAGGCGCTCATTTAAGCTTCTTGCCTCCTCAGAAAATGACTAAATGCAAACAACCATTGTGAAAGTTAAGAAAAATGCATAATTATTTAAGTATAATGGGTGCAAAAATGTGGTCATCCATGATGATAAGAAAATTCTCCTTTTGTGAATAGCAAAATTAATTTTTGTAGTTGTTGAACAGAAAACAGGCTTGCTGTCAGTCTGTTTGGTTTTTTGTGCTTTCCAGTTTCCTTTGAAAAACAACAAGGCAGGAAGCTGAAAAGCAGTTTCCTAACCCAAGAGCTGATGGGGAGGGGAAGTAGTAAAAAGACCAGTCTCCAGTTTTGCTTTGGATGTATCTTCAGTGTTTAGGCTGGTTTTGTATAAAAAGTTTTTTCTTCTCTGTCCCACTATTCATGCAGGATTTAATTTACATGTAAATACTGTGTATTCTTTAGTAAAACCAAGAGCGTGTTTTCAGAGTATGGCTGCATTTTTTTTTTTCTTTATTGACACAGCCACTTCTTGCTGTTTTAAATTAGAGTTTTGAACAGAGGTTATGAAATGTAATTGTTCCAGTCCTGGGCTTGCTTGTAGATGCTCACATCATAGTGAGAATCTCATCTCTGCTAGTAAGCCTTACCAGCAGACATAATGGGCATACAATTTTCTTGGACTAATACTTCTGCCTCTTGCAGTGTAGAGAGGCCATCCCAAGCTTTGAAGCATTCAGAAATGACAGATCCACCATCCCACACGCTGCTCCACTGCTGTACATGTCCTCCCCTGTGTTTTAGCCCAGCTTCCTCCTGGGTATACAGATGCACAGGTGGTGGCAATGTAGATATGGGTGGATACACAGCTGTGGTGATGTGTTCCTGTTGTGTGATGTGTTCCTGTTTCTCTGAGCACAGCTCCTCTGTGGCTGTAATAAGGCCACTCAAGCTGATTACAGACAAGATAGCAGAGTATCCTGATGCCCCTATGACAAGTGCTGAAATAGAATAGTTCAGGTTTTGTTTTACTTCTGGAGGAGGGAGACAGGGAGTGATGTGGATATGACTGTTCTTATGCATCTGGTTGCATGGAAGTGCAGCTCTGCTGTCATCTGTGTCATCTCTTTGGACCTCCTGCATATGCCTAAACCTGCCCTCAACATTGTACATGAAGGAAGCAGTCTTTAAAATCATGTGAAGGTGCATCTTAAAAATACCCGTGCCAATTTCACCACTGGTTAGAAAACTTTGTAATTGTGTCTGCAAGAGGCATTGCAGCTGTATTTCTAGGGAAAGCTACTCACTTGAACTACTGCTGTACTAGCTAACAGCATAGCAATTGTCTCACCAAGGACTTTGTTTAGAAAAGCCAAACAAAGAAATTCCCTCACTCCTGAACTTGATGCTGTATTTCCTATGAAAGAATTTGCTTGCTTTCTTCTGTTGATTTCTGTAAGTTAGGTTTTACCTATTGCTGGATGTGGAGATTATCATATTTATTTAGTTCTGATTATCTATTCTTCTGTTCACTTTTTGGTGAGGAAAGAAATATTATTGACTCGCCATTCCTACTCCCTCTCCTTCTCCATTCTCCTGAGCCATCTGTTTTACTCTGTTGTGTGTGGTTTTTAGAGAAGGTAAATTTCTACTTGCTGCAATTGAAATAACCCAGTATGCGAGTGAGTTTCTGCATGTAAGGTTTTGGAATGTTATTGCTAACCGGAGGATAAAATTTTAACATAATAAAAATAATTTTGCAAACAGAAGCTGGATGTAGGCTGCTTACAGACACTATCAAATAAAAATCGTGCAGTCAGGTTCAGGAGTACATCAAAGTGTGAGTAGTATTTGCTGTTTATGTGATCAGATAGGAACAGAAACTAGGTTGATTTTTTTCCAATTACATGCAAGTTCTTATAAAAACAATCATTCCTTGTATTACTTTATTACCATGAGATCACTGTATAGCCCGTGTGCTATGTGAGAGTGTGCCTTGTGCTGGGAAACAAACTACTACAAAATTGTGGGAATCCGCTAGTTTCTGGTCTAAGTATGCTGCAAAGTACAGTGAGTATGTGATTTTCTGCTGGACTGAGTATATTCATCTTCAAGACACTAAATAGCAGTGTAGTGATACAAAGCATGAGGAGAGAATTTGATCCTATAATGGCCATTGTTTTCTTTGTTTTAAAAATACTGTGATGTTTGGGAACTGCCTGAACTGTAAAATCTGGGCAGCAGCTGTGTGTCTAAAATGACTCTTAAACATGAGAACTGTTCCTGAATTAGGAACACGTGCAATCCAGAAATTTGCTGATTGTCTGAAGGCCAGTGTGAATCTTGGCTCTGCATTTTGTTGCCCTGAGATTCTCCCTGGAACTGGGCAGGCCTGTTAATGACTTTGTGCTCTTGTTTCCCACTTCCCTCACTGTGCTGCAACATCTCTGGCATCTCCATCTCTGTTGCAGTGCAGAGTGTAGCTTTGGGCCTGCTTGGTTTTGGACCAATCCTGTAGCAGATGCTGACGTCCAGTGTGTTTGTTTTGCACACAGATGTTGAGGTTACCCTGTTCTATGGGTTTGGAACACTGTTGACATAAAATAGAATAACAGGTTGGAAGGGTGTTGGAGTGTATAAAATAAAAGCCTCTCTGAGTCCCTCCAAAAGAAAAAAGAAGTCAGGGATTGAATTAAAACCTTCAGAGAAATGAAAATATATTAAGCCACACAGACATGAAGTAGAAGACTAAGTTTTAGTTTTAAGTAAGTAGGAATATACTTTAAGTGCCTTGAGAGACTAAAAAGCCCTAAAGCCTAGTTTAAAGTTCAGTAACTTAGCTCCAGACATAACGAAAACATAGCAGAACATTGCTTGTATTTTTAGATAAAACAGGATAGAACTATATGTGTAAATTATGTGTAAGGACTGATACTACTTTTATACTTCAGAATTGAGCTCTGATAAGTGTAGCAAGAATGTTTTAGAATTGTGGTTTTAGCTGATTGGACCATTTATGAATAAAATCCCCTGTACTGGAGTGAGAGAAAAAGAAGAAATGGAGGAGGAAAAAGGTGTGAGCGAAAGTTGCTGTTCCTGCTTCTGCTCGGGACTCTTTCTGCCAGAAAGATTTTAGTATGGACTTTTAATACTCTGATCTCTTTGCCTTTGAGACTGTTTATTGTATTCATATAATAAACAACTTTACAGTTGTTCTTGTCTCTTTGAAGACCCAGACCCACGAAAACCTCGACAGAAGGGGACCTTAAGAATCATCTGGTCCAACTTTTCTTGGGCACAAGAAAGCATCATCTAGACAAGATGCCCCACCACCTTGTCCAGTTGAATATTAAAGATGTATAGTGTTGGGGTTTCCACCAATAATCCCTGACAATATTATTCCAGTGACTGGTTGTTCTCATTGTGAAAACTCTTCCTATTGTGTCTAATCAGAATCTCCCAGGGAGTAAATTGTAAAATGGGAGATTCCATCTTTTTCATAGCTGCCCTTTGAATACTGGAACGTTTTTGATGATAATCTGTGATACCAGAACAAGCTGAGCTAAGGCTATAATTTGTTCCTTTATGTGAAATCTCTTTGTTTTAACCTTGCTTGCTCAATGCTATCTGATATGATTCCAGGCCTGCATAGGAAGGTAGGGAGGATTAGAGAATGAGAATCTGTAAATAAAAACAAGGTAGTCTTTTAAGCTTACCGATGAAGTAATCATATTTTAGCATGTTGCTTGTCTTCAGATAAAGATTGGTTGTATTTTGGGTTTAGACTGTCAGTTTGATTTGTCGAAACAGAAAGAAAAGACTTCTTGTCAACAGTCACCAGTCCTTGAGAGTAAATTGAAGAGTTAAACAAAATCCATAGAAGGAAACATTGTTACAAATATAATGAAACTTGGTTCTATGCTGCTGCCACTCTAGCACAGAGAGGATATTGAAGTAACTAATAAATACTAAAGTGTTTCCATCTTATTCTCACCAAAAAAAAAAGAGTGAAAAATAAGTCTCTGACTTAGCAAGGTGCATGTCTTGCTATATGAGCTAATACTTGAAGTAAACAGCCATTTTAATTTCAAGCCCTATTACAAAAACAAAAGATCAATATTTGAGGGACATTCTATTTGTTTCTCTATGCACTCTAAATTCTCTAATTCACTGTTATCTGCTGTCTGGTGTGCCAAAATAATCATATGCTCCAAAGCCTTGGGTAACTTTCTTAGTGTTGAAGGAAGAAGACTGCTGTGGATGTGCCAAAGATTTCTTTTTCTGTCTAACAGTCCAAGAGTGGCATTAGAATTATAGAATTATTTATATTGGAGAAGGCCTTGTCATAAGGCAAATCAGACACTTCAAGAAAGTTCAAGGTGTAGTTTTGAAGCAATTGTATGTGCTGCTATTGGGCAATGCTTTACAGGAATGGAATATGTGGTTTCTGTACTGGAGCTTATATTGCCTAAATCATGTAAAACAGAATGTAAGACTTGGACCAAACTTTTTACACACAGTAAGGCTGCTGTGTGTGCAGCCTTGAAGCCTTATTAACTGAGTGTACAAGGGTTGTGTGAACATGACACATGGGCATGTCTGCTTCTGTCACTTGAGTTCAGTGGGGCATGCCATTATGGTTGTATAGACAGACTGTGACAACTGACAGTAACAATGTATTGTGCCAACCTATTTGCTAAGACATCTCTTTGATTTGATTTGGCAGAAGAACTGAAAATTATGTTTTCAACAGTATTTTTATATATTGTATATAAATAATATATAGGTGTATACGGGAGTGGCTTAGTCCAGAGCCAACATGAATCTTGTTTGTTGCATTGGGCAGAAAATGCTACTAACAGAGCAGCTGGCATGTACCTTCCCAAGCTCCATCTGTCAGAGCCTGCATTGCTTTATAAGTCACATTCCTAGTGGAGAGATTTGTTTCTTGCTATAATGTTTGCAGCCTGGATTAAAATGGAATTCCTCGGTTAAAAAACCCCCAAAATTATTTATTGTTTAAGTGTGTGTGTATATATAATATCTATGTATGTCCCTTAAACTTTCTATTGGAATTAACTTCTCCCGTTAATAAAAAATCTTTTCTCCCTCTACCTTCCTCCAAAAAGAGGATGATTTTAAAAATTGAGACTCTTCTGTTTACAGTTAATCAACAGAATGAAAAACAACTTGCTTTTCAAGTAAAAGAAAATCAGCAAGGACACAGATTGACTAAATTTGGTCTGAGCCCATAGAAATGCTAATTTGCTATCACAGCTATTCAGGACTGGTCAAGGGAATATTATTGATGGAAATGAAGGATTTGCTTCTAGCTGATTGTCTCGTGCATACAGGATTTGGGGGAAGGGCTTGTCTGAAACAGAGTTTGCAAATTACAGACAGTGCTGGTTGCACTGCTGTATGTGTTTGTTAAACAGTAATTTGGTGTATGTCTTGACCCTTGAGATAAAGAAGCTGAGTAGTCAATGTTTTTTGTCAAGATAGTGTTTCTAAAAAGAAACAGACTGAAATCTTGTTTGTGGATTGTGGTGTAGTGGTGGTGGTGATGATCCTCATCTCATCTTCTGGCATCTTGAATGAATGCCAGCTTTATTGTGCAAGGTCTTTACCTGGGGATAAGAGATTTCAAGTTCTTCCAGTTTCTCTGTGTTTTGTATAGCTGAGTTACTGCATCTTATCTGGAGAAACTCAACAGACATGGTATTATTTCATACCAGTGAGTTTTTTTGTTTTAGATGCTGGAAGGAGATTCATTTGAGTTGAATGGTAGATACTAGCTTTGCTGTGTTTATCGAGGATTTCTGCCTTAGTAGGTGTGAAGAATTATTGTTTACTGAATGAACTTGAAATAATTTTAATCATGCTGGTTTTAGTTTTGGGGTTTCCATAGTGAGAGGTATCTCAGGATTTAGAACTGCTCCTGATGATTAGGCATCCTTCTGTACTTTACCTGTCTTTCGGATTCCTCCATGCTCCTGGAACAATTAGTTGTTTTAAGTAATTGAGAGCTTTGATATTTCTATTTGACACTACTTCTCACTATGTGAAGAGAGAAGTGTGCTGATTGTCTGTTCTATTTCTTGTTTTCACTGTCAGTGAAGGATTGACTGCCAGCCCCCTGGAGAGGCCTTGGACAGGAGGTGGACATGTTCAGTGGCTGCAATATGTTGCTATTAATAGCTTGCAAGCTATGGGGTAATTAAGATCTTGAGCTTTTACTTGCACACACACAAATTCAGCAGTGGTAGAAAAGTGCAACAAAATGACAAGTTCTGATAAAAATCGCTTCAGTAAAAACCTTGAACATTTTTGTATTGCATGTACTTTAGTACTGATACTTGTGATACAGCATTTTAGTTGAGATTTGCCAGTGGTCTGGAATGTGTATGGCTTTTTGGCTTTAGTTCCCCTTCGTATGGAGAGGCTGGGTTGGTCCTGTCATTTTATCAGGCTGTACTTGGACTAAGTCCCTTCCTGTTATTTGTCCCCACAGAAGTGCTTGCTTTTTAAATTTCCCACAGTTGTTTTTACTGATGATAACAATGATATGAATGGCAGAGCAAGTGGTTCCAGTAACAAGAATATGGATGGTGATCTGCTTATGTTGAAGAAAGACAGTAGATGAAGTGTGCTGATGACCCTCTACAGCCTTGTCTGTGGTGCTATGAGAGGGTGTCTCTTGTCCTAGTATGTTGGACAAGGGTTAAGTTTGAACTTCTGAGCTAACTCTTCTGATGGCTTACTTCACTTTCCAGTGGGGGAATTGGGGTGCTGATCAGTGAGGAACAGTCCAACTTGTAGGCAGGTAAATTCCAGGCCAGATATAACTGTGGATATTAGGATGCACTCAGCACATCATCCATCCTCCTGAAGTAAAAGCATTGCCTAGCCTAATGCATTGCAGAGAGAATTTCTTCAATAGAATTGCTGTATGGCACAAGTACTGTAAACCTGTTGCCGGAGACAATTGACACACCTCATTGATACTCTTATTTTTACCTGCATGACGTATGTAATGGAAGCTACCCCTTTTGTAAATTTTGAAACCTTAGTTTTCATGCCACTTTGGAATGTTATATATCCCTTAAGGTTATATCTGTGGTCATAGAAGCCTTGAAGGCTCCCTGCTGAGTACCTGCTACTAATAACCACAGTCTGTGTAGATCTACTTGGATGGCTTCCAGGTAGATAGTTGGCTCCTGAAAGTTCCTCAGAATATAGAAACCTGTAGCACTTGCTGCTACACACTTGCCAGTGTGTCTCTCTTCTTTAATTTATAACTGATACTCTGGTGTAATAACCATCAGTAATAGCCAAAAAGTCTACCATAGTGCAGTGTGTTTACAAAGCAGTCTGACAAGCTCTATGAAAAACTGATAAGAGAGAACCTGTATCTGTGGGGGGCCTACTTATTTCAGTATGTAGCTCCTCAGTTATTTACAGTGATGTAGGGACATGATATTCAACGTAAATTATGTTTAGCTCCTGAGCCAAAAGTCAAATCTAGTGTATATGGCATATTTTAACCTTTTAAAAACACATTGCTACTGCTTGGATATGGAATACTTGGTCTAAGAACGTATCTTGTGAATAGTTTAGAGATTTCCAAGCTTTTTGCAATTAGCAGTGAGCAGTAAAATAAGCCCTCAAGACCAGCTTCGGTTTGTTAAAAACTTTATCAGATCAGTGATGCAGCAACTTCAGACTAATATATCTGAAGTTGCACGTAATGTTACAAGCCCTTGCTTTAGGGAGGTTTGCTCCTCTTTTCTGAGTGAGGAAACCACTTTTCAGAAATCCATTCCTTCCACTTCGGAGTGAAAAAAATTTTGACTGGATGATTTGATATGGATCTCTGAGATAAAATGGCAAGACCTTAATGAAGAAAACAGGACTTGGAAACCTCGACTGTAGTGCTTGTGTTATCAGAAAGCATGCATTCTTTAAATATCCAAGATTGATATATGATGAGATGAACAAAAGAGAATACTAATGTATGTGTTTATGACTTTGCATAGTTGCATTCTGTGCTACACGATTGAGATTGCTGAATTCCTGTGGCAACTGATTGTGGTAGTCCTAATTTTATCTTTAATCAACTAATGATAGGTGGAATTCTTTTTCAAAAAGACCAAAGGGTAGAAGTGAACGATTTTCTTGTGTTTACTTGTGAAGCAAACACAAATGTACTGCAGTGTTGCATTTTAAAGGTGCATGAGCAGTGACAGCAAAGGCAAGTAGAACTGAGTGTAAAGCTGTTCCTGTAGCTTGATTGCTGAGAGTGATCAAGCACCTTAACAGCCATGGGGGACTCAATACTTAAGAGCTCTTATGATTATTGGGCTGCTTTAGGGCAGGTCTCTGTTAGTAGTTTATCCTGGATGAATTTTTCTGTGCTTGAATTTGCACATATTCCAACAGCTTGAAGATAAAAAATGTGGAGCAACACATGTCACATACTAAGGAGGTGTTTTGATTTGTTTTTGCTAGGCCAGCCAGCTTTGGTGTGATCTGATAAGCTACTTTCTGACCTTTGTCAAATGGAACCAGTTGTTCTGGTGGGGAATTTATCTTACGGGGGTTTCAAGCACAGTGAATGGAACTGAAATTGAAAGAGGGAGAAGAGAGGTTGGACAACAGGTAGTGAGGGTATGGACTGGTGTGTTTGCAGTGGAAGGTTTGACTTCTGAAGATGATTTGCAGTGTGAGCTGGTGAGATTTGTGGAGGGAGCCTGTACATGCAGTTGTGTGCTGTATGAACTGGCACATTGTGGGAATTAGTTGAGAGAGAGATGGGAGGGCAGATGACTTGAACAGTGCACACACAACGTTGTGGGGATGTGCTTGCATGGGTGGCAGTTTGGAGGGGGGAAGATGTGACTTGTAAAGATCAGCTGTAGAGTGATGGACAGTTTCCTCATTATTTGACCTTGACATGTCACTGAACCGAAGACTCAGTAATTAAGCTTCTACTCTGTTTTTGTTGTGTCAATTGCTTGGGTGCAGAACTAGTTTTGAATTTACAGTAGTATTTATGTAAACTTTTCAAGGAAGCTTTACAATACGTGTTTGACAAAAATACATGGTATGCAGTGTGGACTGCCATGCAGTTTTAATGTCTCTTTATGTACCCCATTAAATTATATGAGAGGGTTTTTTTTAAATCTCTTAGTATTAAATCTAGTTATCTTATTAAATCTAGTGAAAGCAGTTTCAAACAGCAATTTTATCATAGTCACATGACTGTTAAAGGTGAGCTGGGGATACAGGTGGGAAACTCCAAAAGCTATGATGTTCTGTAAAGAATATCCACTTTGCTACTGAAGGAGATCAAATTTTTGTTTATATCAAGGACAACTGGAGAAAAACAGTTTCTTTGAAGCTTTTAATAGATCACAGAGTAATTCTGAACCATTAGGAAAGAAGTCAGGTGACAGTCTTTGTATTGTGTTGTCTTAAGCACTAGTTAACTACTCAATTTTATGTGTTACATTGAATGTAAACACGTGCACTGTGTTCTCTTTTTAAGCAAAAACTGAAAGCAGACTAGATGTGAAAGTAACAGTTGAAGAACATTGGAACTCTTGGCTCCCTCCTGTTTCTGTGACACAGTTCTTGGCTTCTCCCTCTACCCTCCCGCCTTTGCTGTCTGTGAAGCTTTTAGCTTATATCTTGTGGATGCCAGCAGTTCTCATTAAAATAATGCAAAGACTGTATATCAAGTTAGTTCTAATCTAAATAGTTAATCTGCAAACTGAAGTTGCCTGAATTATCTGCAAATCTTGAAAATGTTCTTAATCTAGTTCTTACAGGACATAAAATGCATTCCACATCTCAACTATGTTCATTTAATCCTGCTGCCAGAGTAGTAATTTGAGCAAATAACTAAAACGTTTGGCTCGTAGACAAATGAGAGCAAGACGTTTAATCAACGAATCATTACACATGAAAAGAAACTTGTTATACACTGAAGTTTTCTCATTTGACAACACTCAGTAATGGAGTGCTGTGACTTTGTCACCTCTTGGTGTTTAGCCTAACAGTATTTAATTAAAACTTTGTAATAAGAAAACTGCTTGAGTAAAGGCTGCAGATCTCCACTTGAGTTTATATGAAGTTACACTAATGTTGACTGCTGCTTTATTGGCTGTGTCTAGTTCATTAAACCTTTTATTTCAGACACCACTGATCTCCTACCTGCATTTTTACTATTTTCCACAGTGATGGAAGTTCAAGTATGAATTATCAGTTGTTTCCTTTGGGCTGTAGTTCAGTAGGACAGTGTTTTTAAAGTCACTGCCAGTGGTGATTTGAAGTTTAAAATACCTCTTTGGAAAGCCAGAGTGCTTTCAGAAATTTGTTTCTTGAACTTTTAGTAGTCGTTTTGCAGGTTATGTTTTCTGAAGAAGCAAAGTGACTTTTCCTATTTTTTTTCTGACAGCTAGAAATGTCAGTCCTTTTTTTAGATGAAAGTTAGCTTTGTTTGCATTTGGAAATACTAAAAAATGGAATTTTACATAGTCTGTCCTTAGTACATGCAATAGCTGTTCTGCCTTTTGGCAGCAGATTACGTTGAATCATTCTTGCTGCTTCACATTTTAGAAGGCGTCTGTATATGAATTCCGTTTGAAGGATGGCATTAACCAAGTGTCACTAATAAGTGTCAAACATTGCTAGGAATGTTAGTCATGAATATGAGCAAAATTTCTGGACTGGGGGAACTCATCAGTGTTTAAAATATACATAAGCAAAATGTAGCATAGCATAACATGTTGCAGTATTTAGGTCATGATGCAACTTCTATAATGTATATGAACACTTTGCCTTCTGATTTTCTCCTTAAAAATAGGAGATGGGATTTAAAAATGAATGTGTGTATGGAAAGTGGAATGCATAGGGCTCAGTTGAATGTTAATGGAATGTCTTTGTTTCCTTGCTTTGTGCTCAATATTGTAACTCTTGCATACAATGTGTGTAAAGTGTTATTCAAAGAAATCAACAATAAAAATAGAAGTCTAATTGGAAGGGTCTATTAATATGGACCTTTTCTGTTGGTTTCTGAGGTCCACTGTTCCACAAGTACATAAAACTGGGAAGAAATAGTAGTGCTGAATCAATTGTGCACTGCAAACTCTTCCTCATGCAATGCATCTCTATTGCAAGTGGAAGAAAAATTCTGGATAGCTACAGTTTGCAAGTTGGGTAACAGATGAAGTACATGGCCTCCACTGCCAGTTCCTAAGGTGTGATACAGGGAGTGCTTCAAAAGGGGTTCTGTCTGTGTGTTTTCGTGGTAGAGGTGGTGTTGGTGTCTCCCATCCTGCCAGAGAGGAGGGACTTACATGGGCCATGCAACTCAAGTCAATGTAAACAGTTCCTGATCTTGGACAGTAACCTGCCCTCTGACTAGGTAGCCACACCTCGGGACAGATCGAGGACTTTACCTTAGCAAGGTGTGATTTCAGTGGGAAAGTTACCTTTTCCCTATATTTTTACCCTTCAGGGGAAAGCATAGATTCCTTTCAGATACCTCAAAATACGTGTGCCTTCTCAGTCAATGATGAACTTTCTCAGCTGTCAAGGAAAGTTTATTAAGGTTTTGTGTGAGGAGGGATAATTTCACAAGTACTCCTGTATGCAGGAGGCCTCTGTGCATGCCATCCTGATGCTCTACTCGCCCTTCTCCTGGTCTGTGGGAGCTTTAGCCAGCATAGCTGGAGGGTGGGCTTTGTAGATGACGTGGAATGGCAGACACCCAACTGTGGGAAAATATTTTTCTGTCTTAATTAGCCCAGGCTGCATGACCTCGTAAGAAATGGCAAAAGGAGCATTTCAGTGGTCATGGGAATTTGGAGGCTTTTTGAGAAATGAGGGATTGGGCAGCCTTTAGAAACTCAACTCCAGCAAATCACGCTAGTGTTGTTTTTCCTACTGAATGAATTGTTTCTTGGCATCTAAATTTATTATCGTTAGATATTTTCCAAATACTTTATCTCCTCTATATGATTGAGATTTTTTAAAAATCTCATGCAGATCAAGTAGTTTGGCTGCTCAATCAGACCTTCTTGATTACAGATTCTTCCATATACAGGTTGTATTTTTTGTTCCTGTCCTTTTTCCCCATCCCCTTCCTGGCCTAAAGCAGATGTCTTGTTGTTTTGCCTTACAGGCTCCAGATAAAAGGAAAGCATTAGAAGAGACCAAAGCCTACACAACTCAGTCTCTAGCCAGTGTTGCTTATCAGATCAATGCACTGGCCAACAATGTATTACAACTGCTGGACATCCAAGCGTCCCAGCTACGGAGGATGGAGTCCTCCATCAACCATATCTCCCAGGTAATCTCTTCTTTTTTTTACTGGAGAACTGACAGTGTTGGAGGAGGCATGATCATGTCTCTTATTGAGTTGGTTAGTTCATGTTGACTTCTTTACTGTGATGGAAAACAGTGATGCTTTTTTCTTTCTAATATTTATGAAACATGCTTTGTGATTAAGGTCATAATAAGGACCAAAATAAAACAGTTCCTGTATCAAGAATGCTGGAAATATATTTAAAGCAGGAATTAATTATTAAGATTTCAAGATCTGAAGCTGCACTTGAGGGGAGGGGTTGAGAGAAGGATTCTGTTTCTGAAGGAAGTCCAGTTATAAGTGCCATATGGGAGGTGGTATTTTATTTAACACATGCAGTGAGTTAATTTGTTTTCGTAGCCTTGCAGGATATAATTTCATGTGCTGCGTGCAAGGGGAGAGGGGTTCACATGCTGCCACTACCTGCTCAAGCCAAACTCCTTCCCAGCCAAGGCAGTTAAATGAGTGAGCTGAGCTGACTTGTACTGTGACTGCAGTATTATTGGAGTTTCTGCAGCGAGGACATGGAAATAGATGACAGGAAAGAAGAGGCTTATCCCTCTCTGTGGCAGCCTGTATTTCCCTGGCTGAAGCTTCACTGTGGCTGCCTGCTTCTGTGGTGGGGGGGGAAGCATTGCTGCTGCTGCCTGCCTTGTACCTGATCATTGGCCTGATTTTATGCTAACTCAGCCAAAAATGTCTGCTGTGTTTAATCTGGGAGTGGCTTGCTGCATAACCAGATGTGTGCCATGTTAGTGCCAATGAAGGTAGGGACGGGACTCAATTATTTCATCCTTACATTGCTGTTCTGAAATGAGCTTGAGGGAGTTGTTAACAGCCCAGTATCCACTCTGTGCTCTTACTGAAGTTGAATAAGAATTTCAGTAAGGGCTTTGTCCTATGTCTCTTTGAGATGTTTCATAAACAAATGGCACAGGATGCAACCTAAAATGTTCTTCAGTGCAGCCAGTGAGTTAAAAACATCAGTTGGTCAACCAGGATCCTGTTGGTGGTACACCTTAGAGCAAATATAAGAAAATGCTTCTCAGCGTCTCTGCTGTGTCCCTCCCCAACCCTGCTAGCCTCTCTTACTGTTTTTTTAGAGTTGTGATTTCTAAACATCTTTCTGTGAAATGACAGCACAGTGGTTTTATCAAAAGCATGTCAGCAGGGAGAAGATTCCAGTGCATATGGAAGGGCCCTCCTAATAACAAACCTATCAAAAAGGCACATGAGGTTAACATGTGCTGAGAACTAAACAATGCTAGGAGCATTGTGTGAAGTATTTAAAAAGTACCTGCCGCTGAAACAGGAAAGTAGGAGGAAATGAAATTGCTGTAGATAAGTTTTTTTTGTTCTGTTAAGTATTCAGAGATGCTGGGATTATGACTGCCTCTTAAGAAATTACTGAATAAAGAACTGAATCAACAGACTTTCCCAAGCATTGGATGCCCTCTTATACTGAGCATATATTTTCTTAAGTGTTTTGAGAGCTGCAATGTGTGTGAAGCGATTATTGTTAAATTCACATTGGCCCACTAATATGAGTAACCATGGAAAAAACAAAATGTTTGATGCTAGCATAAAAGGTGTTAACCCACTGTACTATTTGCTGCTTGGATTGAAGGCACTGTGCTGAAAGCTCTTGAGTCACCTGATACATGAACTGTTTGCTAAAGGCTGTGAACAATCAGTGCTTTGTAAAGCTTTTGAGGAGTGTTTAGCAAGGTCACTTGCTTGTAGTTTCTGTCCTGGTTGGTCTTGCCTGAAACTAATCCTTGCTTATAAGTGAACCTCTGCAGACTAATTTTGTAGAATTAAACTGGATACAGATAATGCACACATACCAGCTCAGCTATTTGTTTTGAAGTGTTTCTGCTCAAATGTTTCAACTGCCTTTCTTAAATCAGCTGTACAATTGCTGTGATAGACTGTTTTAAAATGCTTTGGCATCTTCAGAATGTGCTTCCCTGTGCCTGTATCAATTGTATTATTGCCTGTATCAGTCAATATTTTCATGTTACTAAAGCATGGGGATTAATAAGTTCTCAGAATGGCGTTCTTTTCCATGAAAGAATTGATTGCCTAGGAATACAGAGCTGAGGCATTACCAGTCAATTACTAGATTCTGGGTTTTGCAAAACAGAGCAGCTATCTGTGAAATAAGGTACAAATTGATAGTTGTTCTAAGGAAGAAAGTCCTGTGGCTCTTCTGAACACAGACCGTTTCTGTTTCCATACTGGTTTTCAGTTCACTATGCACGTTCTTCAGAATGACATTAAGCTAAATCCCTGGATAGCTAAGCCTGATTAGTAGCCACCCTGTATTTTTCCTAGCTTTGTATCTTCTTCACTGGAAAATGCGCTCATGAAAAGTTAGGTGATGGACTAGTGTTCTATTGTTACTGATGCCTAATTTTACAGATGGAAATTGTGCTTGGTTTTATAGGAAAAAAATATTTGGCTTTGGTTTCTGGTTGAGCACAAACACAGAGGCTTCACATGAGTAATTGCAGTTTGGTGAGGGAACACTTTTCTGAGGTGGAGGCAGTGAACAGCTCTGGGAATGGCTTTCACATAGCACCCAGAGCAAAAACCTGCCTAGCTGCATCTGTATTTTCTGTAGTTACAGTTGTCTTTCAGCTGGAATGCCTGGGTCTGGAGTGACCTGCCATGTGATCATTTACTACACCCAGTACAGGGGGCTGTACACATAGAGCTCAGCTCTTTGGTTTAAATCATTCATATTGACTTGGAGCATTGCCAAGCTGACTTAACCTTTCCAAGCTGCTTTGATATGGCAGAGATTTGGTCACCCTTCTGGAGAAGTTTGGAAACCCTTCTGGTATAAGGGATCCTATTTACCCTGTTAGGCAAGAATTGAGGGGAAAATGATAGTAAGTGTATACTTAGCACCAACACAAACATCAAGATTTTACTGATGGCATTAACTTAGCAAATGTGCCAGACACCATCCTACTAGAAGGGCTGAATGCAGGATCCAGCGAACTACAAACCTGTTAGCCTGACCTCGATGCCAGGGTAGGTCATGAAATGCATCATCTGGAGTGCTATCATGTGACACATGAAACCAGGGAATTTGGCCCAGCCAGGATGGGTTTGTGAAGGCAAGTCCTGCTTGACCAACCTGATCCCCTTCCATGATGAGAAGACCCACGAAGTGGATGAGAGAGAAGCTGTGGATGTGTCTACCTGGACATGAGTAAAACCTTTGACACCATTTCCCACGGCATCTCCTGCAGAAACTGGCTGCTATTGGCTTGGATGGGTGTGCCCTTTGCTGGGTAGAAAACTGTCCGGGGAGTGTTGGTGAGTGGAGCTATGTCCAGTCCTGTTTAATAGCTTTATCAATGATCTGGATGAGGGGATCGAGGGCACCCTCAGTCAGTTTGCAGACACAGTGAGTAGGGTAGAAGTGCTGATGTGCTGGAGAGCAGGAAGGCTCTGAACAGGGATCTGGGTAGACTGGATGGATCCAAAGAGGCTCATGGTCTGAGGTTCAACAAGACAAAGTGCCGGGCCCTGCAGCTGGGCTACAACAACCCCATGCAGCATTGTAGGCTTGGAGATGTTTCTGGGAAGCTGCCCAGCAGGAAAGGGTTTGGGGGTGTTGGTCAACAGAAGGTGAACCTGACCCAGCACGTTCCCAGGTGGTCAAGACTACCAGTGCCATCCTGGCCTGTGTCAGAATAATGTGGCCAGCAGGACTAGGGAAGTGATTGTCCCTCTGCACTCAGCACTGTTTCTTGGTTGTACTCAGCTCTTCCTCTCCTCTTCTTGGATATGAGAGTTGACTTAAAACATGTACTTTAAGATAAATTTTTTGCTGCTTCATTTCTACAAAATTCAAGAGAATGAAGATGGGACAGCCAGATTTCTCAGAGGAGAGAGGTTGACAGGGACATCCTTGTTTACTGTGTCAAAACTGAAAAATGTAACAGATCAGCACTCATGTTTATGTCAGAGCTGCAGCACTGGGTGTAGCAACTATTCCTTTTTTTCCCCCTCTACATAAACAGTTTTTAAATAGCTCAGTATTTAAATCCAAGCATGAAGAAAGCAATAGTCTCCTTTTTAAGAAATGATAGTTTTCACCAGGAAACACTGCCCCCCTTAAACATTCAGTGTGAAGATTTTCTTTTGCATCTGAAGCTCTCCTCTAATGCAAAATAGGGACTATTGCAAAATAATGTGTTCTGAAAACATCACTCTCAGAAAAAAAAAAAAGATACATGCACATCTATGGTTACCATTTCAAGTTATAAGCTTTTAGAACTAAAAAAATAATTTAAAAACTCCCCTGAATTAGTTCAGAAGAATCTTTCCTGTTGCCCTCCGTGTCTAATTAATTGCATGTGTAATTCAAGCACCGTATGCAAGCAGAAAGCCAAATGCCTTATGTGGCTACAGCATGGTTGTGTAGGTAAAGTTGGGGCAACAGTGCAGATATGCACATGTCTTCTTGTAGGCTTTCTGAATCCTATAGCTGTAGCCTGTGTTCAATCACACATAGACAATCTCAAACACTAAGGCCTTTCCATTGAGTTAGCTACCAGTCAGGACTGATGTGGATTAGGTTTCAGAGAAGTCCTGCTGGGCATGTTCTGGGGCTGTAAGGGGTGAGCTCCAAAGCAGTAGCAAGTTAGTGTTTGACAGGGAAGAGGAGCAAAAGACCTGTCACATGCTCAGCCTGTTCTCTGGCATTTGAAGGTGCAAAAGGCAGTGCAGGTACAGCAGTGACTCTTTATCATGGAGTTTTTGTGGGAAAGAGCTTTCAGAGTGTGTGTGTACTTTGGATTAATGTGACACTTCATTTAGATATTGTGGTATATGATCACAACACAGTTTTATGTCGAGATTTTCGTGGGGCTGGGTCTTCAAAGAGACAAGAGCAGTTGTTGGTTGCTGTAAAGTTGTTTATTGCGTGAATACATCAGTCTCAAAGGCAAAGAGTTCAGAGTATTAAAGTCCATGTTAAAAGCTTTCTAGCATAGAGTTTGAGCAGAAGCAGCAGCAGCTCCCACACCTTTCTTCTTCTTCCTCTCTCACCTCAGTACAGGGGATTTTATTCATAAATGGTCCAATCAGCTAAAACCACAATTCTAAAACATTCTTGCTACACTTATCAGAGCTCAATTCTGAAGTACAAAAGTAGTATCAGTCCTTACACATAATTTACACATATAGTTCTATCCTGTTTTATCTAAAAATACAAGCAATGTTCTGCTATGTTTTCGTTATGTCTGGAGCTAAGTTACTGAACTTTAAACTAGGCTTTAGGGCTTTTTAGTCCCTCAAGGCACTTAAAGTATATTCCTACTTACTTAAAACTAAAACTTAGTCTTCTACTTCATGTCTGTGTGGCTTAATATATTTTCATTTCTCTGAAGGCTTTAATTCAATCCCTGACTTCTTTTTTCTTTTGGAGGGACTCAGAGAGGCTTTTATTTTATACACTCCAACAGTTTAATTCATGTTTGAAAGCCAAGAAGTAGAAAGAGGGTAGAAAATGTGACAAATCTGCTGATGAATGTGAATGGTCATACGTAGAAACAAGCAATTATGTGAAGTACTTTAGTACACTTATGGATGGGAGCAGAAGACCTTTCCAGATCCTCTTAATCGTGACTGTGCTTCTAAAGTACAGCTGTCCAGGTACTTTTACACTTATGGTGGCTCTTTAAAAAGAAGTAAATTCTTAGACCCATCACCTTTGTTTCTGACCTGAAGAACATACAGGCTAGATGGAAGGACTGTTAATTGGAGAGAAGATTAGCCAGAACTAGCAAATGTTTGACTGCTGCTAAGAAGCAGGGCCAGTACTGGAGCCCACAGTGTTCAGAACATTCCTTGGAGACCGTCTAGAACATAAAGCATATCCTCAACAAATCTGGGACTAACTCTGAATTAGGAAAGATGATTCATACGCTGAATGGCAGACCTTCAGTATGCAGGACTCTTATTGAACCAGCAAAAACCTTGGGAAACTGGGTAAGGTGCAAGGCCCTACACCCTAGGGTAGGGTAGGTAGGGTAGGGCCTGAAGTGCATTTGTATGCACTGGGAGGTGACTGTGTGAATAGCAGTGGGTTGGAAAGGAGCTGGTGTGCTGAGCATGAGCCTGTACCACAAGGCTATCTGAGTAAGTGAAGCAGTGTGATGGGGCTGCCTTGGGAAGATTGTAGCTGACAGATGAAAGGCAATGATGTGATTTCATCTGGAGTGGTAGGTCTGAGTGATTTAGGAAAACTGAACACAGCCCAGCAGAGAGGGATGCAGACATGGTCAGGGGCATGGAGCATGCAGCCGACAAGGAGAGTTTGAAGGAGTTGTGTTAGTTTGGTCTGATTAAGAAAAAGCAAAGCAGTGATGTAACAGTAGCCTAGTAGTACTTAAGTCTGTTTCTGTCTCTGCAGTTAGTCTTTTGCTTCATAGTGACAGTGTAATGTTAAAGAGCTAGCCATAAGCTGAAGCTTGGAAGATTAGTACATGGAGTTGGGAAAATCATTTTTATTTTGGAGTGTGATGCAGCAGCACTGGATCTCTGCCATGACTCTTTTCGGTATTACACTGAAGCAGCTGGATGTATCCTAAAAGCTGATTTTATATCCTTGAAAGGCAAATCATAAGTTATAGGAACTAATTGGTGGGGGGATGGGGACATAATTATGAAGTCAGGGAAACTGCCTGACTGCCATCACGTATCTACAAATCTTGTAAGCTCCACTTCTATCCAAACTTTCCTTTCCACAGATCCAGAAGTGTGTGGAGAGACCAAAAGTATCAGCAGGAACTAGTGCATCATCTAATGTTGTATACATTAGAAAGATAATGTCTTCTGTCTGGTTCTCTTGGACAGCCTGTGCCTGTCAGCAGCCACAAATACTCTAAATATGGCAAGAAACTTGCACCTTTTGTTTAGATTAAGCTTGCCTTGGGTGACGTTCCCTCTCCTAATAAAGTACTGACAGTTATCTCTGTGGCCTTTGCTTCACATCCTGTTCTTCCTGTTCTTTCCCTGAGAGAGGCCAAGGCTCTAAGAAATTGTGCTGTGTTTGCTCTGTTTATCTATCTGCTTATGAAAATTGTTGTCAAATTCGTGCATATCAGCTTCTACATGTTATATATAAATTGCTCAGAAAGTAGTATAATATGTAAGAGTTGCCTTGTCACCCATTCAGCTGAGAAACTCCCTTCATGTCCACAAATTAACGTAGACATGTAGGATGTCTGTAATTCCTGTGCAGTTCAGCTAATGTGATGCAGTCAACAAGAACACCCCAGCACATTACCAACAAACAAATCAAAGCAACCCCCATGATACTTAGTTATGTATGCCTATGAGACAGCAACCACAATGCCAGCCTTTCTGTGATGGGGAAGAGCAGTTGCTTTGAAGAAGAAAGTGAACCAGAAACTTTTGTTTCACACATTTTTTTTGCCCTGTGGAATGCAGGGTTTTGAACATACATTCGGGAAATGGGCAAAGTTGCTTACCTTAATAGCCATTGACTGTCATGAATTCCTTCATATGCTTATCCCCATTCCACTGTCTGCTAGAAGGGCAGTCTCAATGCATAGTTTTCACTGTATTTTAGACCATTAAAACCTTCTTTCTGCTCAATGGTTACTTGGCTGTAAGCTCTCGATACCTCATTAAATACTAAATTGAGGCCTGATGCAGCCTCTTGTTTTCTGTAATTAAAGCAAAAAATCCAGGACTGTGAACATGACCCTGAAAGTCCCCTTGGACAATTTTGTGTAACAAAGGAGTCATCAGTGTTTGTGCAGTCTTCCTAATGAAAACCTCTCATATCTGGAAGATACACCACACAGACGAAATGCGTCACTAACCTGATATAAAGTCACATATTGGACTTTCCAAGGAGTATTTTTTTTTTCTTCAGATGCATCTGATGAGCCTGCTGCCTGAAATTGATTTTCCTTTTATTTCAAGTCTTAGTAAACCAGAAGTCTTCACATATGATTAGTTCCTGATTTACATCAAAATAAAGTTTTATCTCTGTCAGTGTTGCATAAATGCAGTGTATGAGGTGATAAGAACATTGTGCCTAGTAAAACAGCAGGTAGTCAGCTACCAAAGTATTCAGTCAGTTGCTGTACCCATGCCATTCAGTGCAGCTATTTGGGATGTTGGTTTTTGTGGCAGCTGGGTAGTGGTGTGCTTGGGCTGACTCTTTTTGGGGAAACAGAGGAGAAAAATGAGTACAAGAAGCTTACTGTGGAGCAGATTGAGTAACAGCATTGATTGCAGAGCATCACTGAAGCTGCCACTCAAGCACAAGAACATATCCTGCTGGGTGCTTGTGGCTGGACTTGTGCCATTCAGATAGGAATTGCTTGGTGCTTTCTGCTGGCTGATTTTACTGGAGCCACATAAGTGCTTAGTTAACTTTGATCCACAGGTGGAAAACCAAGAAATGATTCACATGAGTGTTTACAAGCCAGTAATAACACTGCCACTTTTTATGCTGCTACTGGTTTGACTTTATTCTCTTTATTAGCAGCCTTTTGGGACCCATTGATATCTGTTATGCATGTCTTGTAAAAGCCCCCTTACAGGTCATATATCTACAGAGAACACATTATTAGTTCATGGGAGGTCTATGAATGACTTGGTAGCTGTTCTTCTAAAGCTGGGGACTTCTGTTGTTTTTCTGTAACTTTGAAAAAGTGTGTGCGAAGTGTGAAAATCTGTCCAACTATGTTAATCTTACTTAGTACTTGTTATGTGGCTCGTGAGCCCCAGTGGGAGTTCCTTTCCTTCCCCAGCATCATCTCTGCACCACTGGGGCAGTCACAGACCACAAAGCAAGTTTCCCTTTACTGTTCTGCAAAAAAATGTGAAATTCTGTTGGGTGATATAATTTATGGCTAAAAACCTAAACACCTTACCCTGAACATTGTTTATTTGAGACAGTTTATTTTGTTGGAGAATACTGTTGATTCTTCCCTGACCCTGCTGCTAGTGCCATCACAGAGAGGGCATTGTGGTGGTTAGGAAATAAAATTTTAAATTTGTTTGTTTAAAAGCTGTACTGTATATAGGGTTTTTATTTTTTGACAAAACTCAGAATGTGTTTTGAATGAGTTCATTTAAAGTGACAACTAGCTAAGGCCATCATTTGCTGTATCAGTCATTCCTGTTTGGAATGTTGACTATGCATGTAGAAGTAACTAGCATAAAAAGTATGTGTGCCTTTTTCTCAATTCCAAAAAATAGATTACTAAAGCTGTCATTTTCCCCTCAAATATTACATTCTGGTTCCAACAAATAGTTATTTAATAATTTTGGCTAGTATTGTACCTAATTCCATTTTATGGGCATAAAAATATAAGTAATATGTGACCACAGAATCACAGGTTTTATGTGTTGTTTGCTTCCTCTTCAAGAATCTGCTGAGTAGCTATGCCTTCTTAATGAATGTATCCTCGTATGAGTGCTAATGTTTAATGCAGCTTCACCTGTTCATGCCTAAAAGCATTTGCTTCTTCCACTCACGTATTGTGCTAGGATGATTATTTACCATGGATCCAGTGGTACAGTTCAGTGTGGTCTCACACCAGGTCTAAAGCATGGCTTGCTATTTCTTTAACTGGCTTCTCTGTCCTTGCTTGCAAGAGAGAAATAATAATTAACCTGATCTTGTCATGCTATCTCAAATTCCTCTGTGTGGCAAGACCAGGAGCAACAAGGGTATGATTAAAAGCTATTAGGCTTCTAAATATAAACAACAAGTAGGATGGGGACCTTAGAGTTGAGAGGGGTCATGATGGAAATAATTAAACATATCAGTGCTTCAGGAAAAGTCAGTTGGGCCATCATTTAAAAATATAAAAACAAGGAAATTGAATAATGACTGAAAGGCTTGATTTGAACGTAGGAATTTCTGCTTGCATGTTGACTCAGTGTCTTAGAGGATTATTCTTTTCATTTTAAGTTAGTATTTTTGACCTGTGTTCAAAACTAGGCTATAAAAGGTTGCAAGATAAGCCTTCAAACCACAAATCAACCTTTATCGGACTGGAAAGGAGATAAACATCATCTTTGGGAAGCTGATCCTTCTTTGTCCATTTATAGGATTTTCTTACATATGTGAAGTCAAGTATTGAGCAAGATGCAGTAATGGCCAGATGTAGTACAGGACTAGAAAAGATGAGTTCTTCTGTGGATAAGGCTTGTCACTGAAGCTAGGCTGAAAAAGGTGCTAACTGAAGTTTTTAAGCAGGGTACGTATTTTTTGCTCTTTAATAGCTCTTGGGTAGTGTATGGTAAGCTAATAAGAGGCCTTCTGGTGTGAACTAGCGGTTTGTGTATTCCTCTAAATAGTTCTTGAATTTCCTTTCATTAAAACTCAGATTAAAAATAAGAAAAAAACTTAATTTGAAATTATGCAGTTGACCTGTGCATATGTCTTGACTGATTATGGCTTCTGAGAATGGAAGAATGGTAGAAATATTATGTTATTTCAGTACTTCATCTCAGAGCACTTTTTTGCCTGCTGTGGCGATGAGTGAGATGCTGAAGTAACTGAGGACAATCTCCACTTGGGAAATGGAGGAACCTCCAAGTCATAACAGAAATGTTCAAACCTCATGTAATTATGAGTCATTAAGTTAAAGAGAGAAGTCCAGTCAAAAGGCCTGAAACATATTAGCCTTTCTCATCTATCTAATCTCTTACCTGTGTCACTGTATTTTGATTTAGTTTCCTCATGCATTCTAAATCTCATGTTAGGAATCAGCACTGATGAGGTTATATCACCTATAAGCTGATAGGAGCCAGGTCATCCTTTATTTCATTTATTCCACTGCACACTGAGGATGGCCATCTTACCACTTATATATCGCTGGTTTAGCCTCATCCTAACTGTATGTGTAATTAAGCATATCTCTTTTTGTATTATGGATGGTGTTCAGAACTGTAGATGTGTGTGCTAGTGCCTTATTTTGATGGTAGCATAACAGCTGGCCTCGGAAGTGCTGCATCTATAATCAGCTTTTAAGCACTCATGATGTAGTGGTCGTGTTTGATGGTACTCTGGAATCTGAATGCTGAAACTGGAGGACAGAATTTCTGGGGGTGTTCATGGTGCTTTGGTTAAAATAACAAGTTTTTCCCTTTTCTGAGCTCAGGCTGTGGCACATTAATAAATAACAAAAAGCTCAGGGACTGGGGGATGGTTTCCATAAGCCCTCATTGAGCAAAACTCAAGTTCAATCACTGGGGATTTTGCTGCTTTAAGCAGCAAGAATATCAAGCTTCAGTCACAGTTAGCTTGCTTCATACTTCTAGATGTCCAGACGTGGGAGAGTGAGGGGACCACAACTCCAAGTTGCTGGCATCTTATTTTCAGCTCAATGACTTTAAGACTTTATTTCCTCGAGCTGCATTAATATGTAGTCCTTCAGTCAATGCAGAAATTTTTTCAGAAGTGCTCTCTACTAGAGCTGGCTGAAATACTTGGACTAAATATATCTGACATTTTAAAAAAATCTTTTAAAATGCTGGTTTTCATGTGAAATGTTTGCCTAGAATGTTTCAGAGAATGCTGCTGACTGGTCATTATTGAATAATGTCAGCTCACCTACTTTGAGAATATTGAAAAGCATCATCTAATCAGTAGAAACTGATTTAAGAAAATGTGGAATTAATTTTTCCAAATGCATTTTTAGAAAGCAGAGGTTCTGCAAATAATTATGTGACTTAAGCAAACATCCTGGGAAAACAGATTATGAGCAGTCTGCAGATATTACTTGGATAGTTTTCCTGAGTATTCTTCTCCTCCTTCCCATTTCATGAGATTCCTTAGTCGCAGTAGTTCTTAAAACAAATGTTCTTAAAACAAAAAAAGTTGTTGTTTATATTAGCTGTATACTTCTGGGAATAAACACACTCTGTATTGCTGAATGGATATACACAGTTTAAATCCAAAAAGAACATTGACCTCTCCAGACTCTACCAGAGCAGTGAGGGGAGACAGGCCACAGAAGTTTGCACAGCTGTCTTTTTTTGTGTAGCCCATTAAATCGTATTGTGATGTACCCTTTCTTCTCCGGGGAACTCAGCAGCACCTCCCTCCCTGGTTAAGGTAGCAATGTATCAATCCCCACCACTTTCCTGTGCACTCAGGTTTCTTGCAGGCATTCAGTGACTCTTCAGTGTGTGTTTAGCTGTCCAGCACAGATCTGTGGTGGTTGTTACTGTGGTGTGGAAAAGGTTCCTCTTGAAACTGTGGTGCTGTTCAGAGGCTTATAACCCACTATGGTGTTTGGAGCATCCTCAGCAGCACACCCCTCTGCCCTCCTCAGTTAGCTGTCCTTGGTCAATATTTATGTAGCATGTGTATAACTTCTGCCTAAACGACAGGAGGAGATGACCAGTCTTTTTCCTGCCATTTTCTTGTCAGTGTTTTGTTCTCTGCCCCTTATACACTGAATTGTGGGCTCAGTTATCCTGGAGACAAGGTCTTAAAAACTGCTGACTTCCAGCTGCTTCCTTTGACTGGCTTCATTCTCTTATGTCCTCTCCAGTGGCTGATTCTCTGCTTCTCCCCCAAGTGTTTGCAATCATATTTAACCATTATGCAAATAACTGCACAGTGGAAATAGCTAATTTCTGAGCACATGATCATTCTGATGAAGTGACTTTAGCAATACTAGGATAATACATTCAGCAGCAGGGACATGGTGTGCCTGTGTCTCTGTGCCTACTCACAAGACTTCTCTTCAAGACTTACACTTTTAACCTGCCGTCAGGCTGCAGTGTTTGTGTTCAGGTGTTCTTGCACAGAATGGAGTCAAGATACTAATTTTGGGTGTGTGCATGTACAAGCCTGAGATGTGATCCTGGTGGAGGTTCTGAATGATGGCACAGTTTCTTCTTGGGCCAGGCTCCCTCTGCCAGAAGGCCCTGCCTTAGTTAGGAAAAGTTTTGGGTGGATAAGGTTGTGGCTTAGTATAGGGTAAGTGCTGCTGGCACTTCTGAGGCCATCTGGATGTCGCCAACAAATGTAACTGCAGTATTTTGTATCAGTTGTGGCCAAGAGTTGGGAGGCTAAGGGAAATCCATTTACAGAAACAATGTGCAACTTCCTGTTTGAGTTGTGTGTGGAAATAAAAATGGCAATGGAGAATTAGAGCAGTCTTAGCAATTCCATCTCTGCCTTGGCCCTTTCTTCCCACCCTCTTAAACTGGTAAATGTCATACATGCTCATGATTGCTTGTCTGTCTTCTGCTTTTACTTAATATATCCCAAATTGCAAGAAGCCTGTATGACTCAGTCCAAAATAGTAGCGCAGTCTTAGGAAACACGCAAGGGAATTTTTGTAAATTCTCCTTTTTTGCCGGAGTGTCTTTAACAGGCGATGCTGTGGAAACTCAGTTTTTGGAAGAAGTTTGAGCTGATGGAAGCTCATGATGCTTCTGACTTTGTCCTCTGTAGATGTATCTTCCTGCTGAAGGGGGTTTGAGAAAGGACAGGCAGCTTAAGAAAGTTGATCTACTTTGTTCTATATTTCTATTTGAAAACAAAAGCAAGGAACTTGTCAGGTCCTGGTTGTTTTGGTATTCAAGGGACATAGAAGAGCTCTTTGGTACAATAATATGCAGAAGATAGTGGTATGAGTAGGAAGTGAACTGTAAAGTAGAATATATGTACTGCAGACTTCTAGATTAGAATCTATAGTGGCTGAGGGTTGTTCCTGCCACCCTATTTTACTGATGGGCAGGGGAAGCAAGAGGAAAGCAATCGCTTAGTGGTTATCACTCCACTGGAATAGCACCTCATAGTGCTGCAACAAAGTTTGCTATAGCATCTTGCCTGTTTAATTTTATTTTATTTAAAAAGAAAATCTTTTAAAAGTTCAGAACTTTAGTAGATCTCTTTGAGATAAAGTGGCATATTCAACCCTTGAACATTTAGGAAATGAGAAATAGACATTTCACGTAGGGTAAGCTGTATTAGTGGCACTAATCCGAGAGGGTTTGTGGTGTAGATAGTGTGGCCTTTAGCCACATGGTGGCTGTTTAATTAATACTCATGAGTTACTCCTGGTGCAGTGCTGACCCAGCTGAAAACCCCCACATCTCCCATTAGCTTGTATCACTGCCATGGGATGACACAAGATCAAAGAGGGATAGAAGGAACGTTGTGCCTTGGGTAATTTGTAATCAAACTATGTGTGCAGGTAGCTAAAGGATACCCATCATTATTCCAACATGTGCTGTCCTTGTTCTATGTGTGAGGGAAACAATCTCTCTTAGAACCATCAGCCTTAGACATCTCATAGGCCCCGAATTCATGTGGAGAAGGGGGGGTGCTTGGGAGAGGTGCTTTTGTGTTTGTGTATGTGTGGTTTTTTGTTGGTTTTAGGTCATTTGGTGGTTGGGATTTTCTTGTTTCTTGTAAGAAAGTATGTGTCTGCAAAATAATCCAGACCACTTTCAAGTGATAAATAAGAATAGTTTTTATGTGTGAGTTTTGTTATTCTTTAGCATAATAAATGAAATATACAATAGATCCACTATCTCATCCATGGAACATAACTTTTATTATTGGAAAATATTTTATTTTTGCTATTAGAGCTGATTAAATAAAGCACTGAAGAAGTGATACATTCAGGCTAAGGCAGTATTAACTCACTTTCTCTTGGCGTGGGTTCTGTCCCATGCTCTTCTCAATTTAACGTTTTGGGTTTTTTTTCCCCAGTCATGAGCATTCTGACTCGTCATTGTTACAGCTTTATCAACTTCTTACCTCAGACAAACTTTCAGAAAATTCAGACTTGTTCTGTTGAGTTTATTTTTCATAGGCTTTTTTTAGATGGTTTCCTTTTCAGCCACCTGCAGTGCTCTTTGCAATTGCACATGTTCATCTCCTATGGAGTTGCTTTTTTTGGCACACAAAATGCTTTTCGTTTGACATGCAGTTTTGTTCTACTCCCATGGTGGTTCTTTAGTGAGTCCAAACTACTGAAGAAGCCGTTTAATTTTTCCTTTCTGTTGTGCTTTCCTACAGTCAAAAATATATTCAGGTTTGTATGTTTAGTTTAATTCTAGACAAGTGCATTTCCAGTAAGGAAAAGAGGAACTCAATCAGTTACTTTAAAATGTTGGAACTCTTATGTAGAAGCTTGCATAAGCATATTTAGTTTCTTTTTCTTCTTTTTTACTTTTGAATTGACTTAGTCATGTATATCTTCAGGAATACCCAGGAAAAAAAAAAGACTGATATCTAATTTCACAGACTGAAATGCACTTACACATACAGCTGGAATTTTTACTTTGCATAATCAAAAGCATTTATCTGCTTTTTGTGCTTTTTAGGGCTGAATACAAATGTAACATGACTACGCATCCCAAATGTTGTTCTGTCAAAAATCCCTCAGCTTGTACTGTTGAAACACTTCTCTTTTGAAGTGTCTTCCACTTCGAAGACTCATTTTAATCAGAAACTGGTGTTAGTTAAGCATTGAAATGTCTGTTCAGCTCACTGTGTAGAACACTAGAGGAGAGGGGGTGTATCTTGAGAGTTGTCTTATTGGAATCCTGTCTTGGTGAAGGGGAGGTGGTGGATCAGAGGAAGGGCTGAGTAAAAGAACTGACATTCAGAAAGATGTTTGTTACAGTGTGAAACTCAAGTGAATGGTTACCAGTTGTTAATTTGCCATGTGCTGTGGTTTTGATCTGATGCAGAGCTGGGTCTGTACTTCCTGTTGTGCAGCTCTTGTGAAGCAGTGGGGTGTGGAGTTCAGCCA
The DNA here is from genome assembly GCF_052056855.1 of Sturnus vulgaris. Classification (NCBI taxonomy): domain Eukaryota; kingdom Metazoa; phylum Chordata; class Aves; order Passeriformes; family Sturnidae; genus Sturnus; species Sturnus vulgaris. The sequence continues at coordinate 16,363,256 of NC_142243.1, forward strand.
TGGTTGAATCTCCTGCAAGTACTGGAAACCATATTCTAGAGTAATCAGGGATTTTGTGTCAGAACAGGGAATAACACCATGCAAGGTTTTTCTCTCTCTTCCCCCACTCTTGACATTGGATGCTGACAAGCCATAGACTTTAGGAGGCGGATGGAGATAAATGTCTCCTCTTCTGTGTCTTCCCACAGAAAGCTACATTAGTGATGCATTTTTTTCTGGCTATTATACTCAAGCTCTGGGAAAAGGAAGTTATGTAGAACACAAAGATATTGTTGTACTCCATATAAATATGTATCACAGGAGGGCCAGTGCTTTTTTTAAAATGAATAATGTTCATAATTCACTTCTTATTGCAGTGTATGTACATTTAGTTTGCTCAAATGGTTAAAATTGGCAGTAGGTTTTGCCAAAGCACAGGAAGTATTATCTGTAACTCATATTTTCATTAACAATTAAAACATCAGTGGAAGGTGTTTAACAGATAAATCTGGGCTATCTGCCACTGTGTGTCACTGTGCCCAGAGCAGGCAGCTTTGGCAGTGGTGCCTATACCTGTGCCCACCTGTACTCTGTCTATTCCTGGTGCTGCTGCAGGTGCACAGCTCCAACCCAAGCAGCAAAGCTCCTTGCTTGGCATAGCACAGGAAGTCTGGCAGAGCCAGGAATAGAACTTCAATCTGCTGTTTTCCAGGCTCTTGCTTTTAGGCACAGACCCATCCCACCTCTTCACTCGCTGACGTCCTGGCAGACAGCCGCCTCCTGCGTGCAGGGCCAGCTGCTTCTGCAGCACTGTCTGACCTCCATACTCCAGATGTTTGAAGTTCCATTTCCCCCATGCTTACGTGAACTTTAGCAAAGTGCTTCTGGCATTTCACCAATGCAGTGGAGAGGAGGGAAGGCTGTTGTCTTAACTGTTTTCTTTCCATAATAAGGGCCTCTCTAGAGCTGCTAAAAATCTCTTCCTCTGTAGGACTTAAACTCCATTTGCCTTCAGTTGCCATCTGTTCCTAGTCTTACTTCCCACATCCCTCTCTCTGTTCCGAGAGATACTCTGTGGACCTCCCCTCCTTATGCTCTGTGTTGACATCATCTTCCTTTCAGTTGAGGAAAGTGGGGAGCAGGGGGTGAAGGTGTGATGAGACTTCCTTGTGTCTCTCCAAAGAGGTTTCCCATTTGTAGACCCAAATTCTGTGAGGTGGCATTTCACAGGTGAGACCTACTGGCTTCTGTCAGGTGCCCCATTTTATCTGATCAGCCTTTTGCATGAACATGCCTGAAACAGCCATTTAGAGAATAATGTGAGAAGCTTCTTTCTTTCAGTGCTGTCTGAGGGATGAATTTGTATCCTCCACAGCAGTTCTCCCATTTGCACTTGGCACCAGGAAAGAAAAACAGACACGAACACAAGTCTGGCTCTTGGACGAGTGGGCTGGTTTCTCTGCTCTGATTCTTGTCCTAGAATGTCGTGTACCCGCTCCCAGCCCCTCTGGTCTGTCCTTGCCCCATGTCCCTTTCTGCTCAGCTTCTCCAGCAGAATGCTTGACTAGATTAGCCAATAGGGTGCTCTGAAAAGCATCTATAGAAATAATCCTTTAGCTGAACAGGCCTTTCTTTATCCTTTTCTGTGCTGTATGGCATATATATTATATATATGTATGTATGTATATTGTATTATATGTATATATATGTATATTGTATGTGTGTATATATAATAAATATGCATATTCTAGATAATGTGTATATACTATGTATACATCTAACATATATATTGCATAGGTGTATGTGCTACTCCACAGGTCTTGTGGAAATTGGGATCTAGCTGGGGTCCAATTCTCAGTGAATCCTAGTCTTCCTTTTGAAAGAAAGGCTAAAGGTGTGGCTATTTGTCTGTGGCTAGTAATCTTTAAGCCTGTTTCTGTTTTCAGTTTCTTGATTTTAATGAGTCTCTTTTTTTTTGTTAAACACTTGCAAGCACATGTTCTGTTAGTCAGGTTTTTGTTAAATATGTCTTGAAATGAATACAGTTTAAAGTCGCTCTGAAACTATGTGCATTATTGTTTTACATTCTCTGCTTCTGAATTCGAAAAACATACAGTCCCCTGTAAATGGGATGTATATGGTATGCTTCACTCCCTGACCACTCATCCCCATAGGTGTCCTGATACCCCAGAAAAAAATCTACATGAAGGTATAAAATATCTTCAAATGTTGCTGAAATCTGGTTTACTTTATGCCAATGGCAATTGCTAGGAGAATCTGAGAAAAAACTGCTAGTGTTTTATATAAAGAAAGTTGTAAATTCTAAATCAGGGGCTAACTCAATAGGATTAAACTGGCATATAATCTATGTTCAGACATAATTGAAAAAATAGTGACAAACTGTTGAAATAAGACTCACAATCAACACTTTCTAAACCCTTCTCTCCATTGGATAATATTAGTAAAATGCATTGTTAGGCATTGTTAGCGCTGTGATTTTACATTTATATTTATGTTTATATTATTTATATCTATTTATATATATTATATTTATATTTTATGTATAAAAATGTATTTTAAATTGTACCTTTATCTATGAGCCTTTCCCCCTCTGCTGGCGACAAACATTTTATATGGACTGTGAAAGTTGCTGTATATGTCTGTGTTGATGGCCTTAGTTCATTGTGTCAATCTGTAAAAGCTCTTGGATGTGAGCCCTCTGTGCAGGACAAGGAAGGCATATCAGATTACATGAGATATGGCTTATCTGGCTCCTCTAGCCTTTTACCTTAAGAGGCCTGGATTTACCAGGACTTGAGGAGATGAAGCTTTCTGGAGAGCCTGCCCTACTATTGGCACTTGTCTGTATGCTGAAGAGAACGTGTGAGAAATTTCTATCACTAACCTACCAGAAAACATTGCTGGGTTTCCAGCTCTGGAAATACAACTCTTAAATCTATTTCAGTGGCCTCCTACATTGCCAGCACCCCATACAAAGCAAACACACAAGGTGAAACTCGGATGTCCAAATGCCTCCGAGTGATAGGAAACCTTACTTTCATGGTGAAGGTTCAAAAGGCATGGCAGGATATTCTGAGGATTCTCAAATGAATTTAGATAGTGGTGAACAGGCAACTATTAGCCTTAGTGAAAGTTGGATTGAAAGATTGTTTATGTGAGATGAAAAGGTCTTGAAATCCTTGTATTAAAGGAATTTGGGGAACTGCGAAAAGCATCTCCCTTTTTCTTCTAGTAACTGTTGCTTGTTGCTAGTTGAGTTTCTTCTGTGGATTGAGTGTTAAATTGACAGTGCTTTAGCAGACTTGATTCTGGATACTGTCCAAGAGACTGTTAAAAATGTCTTGAAATCATCTCTTGAAGAGGGGAGTGGTAAGAAAGGCCATTCCCCTTTTTATTATGAAAGTGAAAAATAACCAATATAAAGCTTCCAGTATGGTGCCTTCATATGAAATTTGTTCAAAAACTAACTATAAATCAATTTCACACAATTGATAGCTAACTGGGAAGATTGATAGAAGATTGCATCCATCCTGTACCTTCAGAGACAGGATTGACTCCACCAGTCTGTGGTAACAGGGCAGTACTTCAGTCAAAGTTTCTTTCAGTTTTTTTATATGCTTCTCTGATGTTGGTTGACGTAAGCAGATGTCTGTGCTGAAGGACTGGGAAAGAGGCAAGGACTCACCAGACTGATCATTTTTGGTCTGTAACCGAGTTGGTGTAGTCACAGCTGGAGTATGCAAACAATTTCTGGTCAACGGAATTGGGACCTACAACTTCCAACGCCACTAGAGCCTCATACTTTGGAGGAGATCCCCATGGAACAAATGTGTGTGATAAACACAGTGATAAACACGAGTGACTGATGCCAGCTGTGCCAGCGCTCTGCTTTCCATGTCTCCCATGAGGCTGGGCCTGCTTAGTGCTTGGACTCACCTGGACAAGACAGGGAAGTAAACGATTTTATTTCTGTAGGTAAATTTCTTCGGGTTCTTGAACAGTATCTTGGTGGGGATCAGAATACGTAAGCAATAGTTTCAAGTCAAATACTTGAATTACTAGCACTTTCATCAAGAATTAGTGAAATATATAATTTGTAACATTGTATAGATACCTGATTGTACATGATGTCATAAAACCCCAGGCTACTCACTTGTGCTTTTTCATGCCTGATGTGCCTTGAACCCATAATTGTTCTTTTCTGTAGAATATTTATTTGCGGTTTAAATATGTTCACATTTCTCTGTGTTGAATTTCCTTTACAAAATAACAGCATAAAATGTTGCTCTCACTGAAGAAGTTAGCTGTCTGACTGAGCTCATTAAAGCTGGAGATTTAATTGTTCTTTTTGTAAATCAAACTGACTTCCTTGCAGGTGGCCTGTGCAACATTCATTGTCCAGGTCTCTTCAGCGTTGTTACTCAACCATAACTCATTTATTTAAAAGGTCTTGCTAAATATGCTTTCTTTCTGGAGTATCAGTGGAATAAATTTGTATTTCTAAAACAGAACAAATTGATGTTCTTAGTCTCGCCAGTTTATTTTAATTTCAGGGAAGCTTATTGTATAAACTATATAGGAAGACAATGAAATCTGTAGTTTTGCGGAATGGCAGTAAAGGTTAATATTAAAGCTGTGTTTAGGAACAGATTGCAAAGAGCGAGAGTTTGGATTGTTTTTATTTATTAATGGATGCTGAAAGTATCTTAGTGTTTGTTTCTTAAGTTATGTTTTCTTTGGTTAATACACTTTATAGTCTGGGTGTGTCAACTTGTAGTAGAAAACATTTGTTTGTGTTATAAAGCTTTTAACATTTAACTATGTGTATTTTACTGCTATGTATGACCAATTAAATCTGAAGCTGTGACTGATTTTTTTTGTGGGCAGTAGTACAGATACTGTCTTTCATATTTGAAATGTAAAGAAGTAAGCTTGGAATCCAGACACTGTACCAGAGGTCGAGGAAGGAAACAAAACTTTCCCATGCATTGTGTAGTTCTATTGACAAGGTTCAAGGTGGAACCTGTGCCTTTGCCCAGTATTTAGTGTCACATCAGGCACAGTTTCTGCTGAAAGAAGATACCATATTTGATGGATTACTGTGATGTGATACGTCAAATCTAGTGTTCCAGTTGGCTTGTCTTTGACTCGAGGTCTTAAGGTTTTTTTTCTTAAGCAATTGTTTTATCTTACACTACCAGCAGTGACCTTTGGTTAAGAGAATCTCAGTGTTCAGGTATAGAATGGATGTAATACTGTTCTCTCCATTAACTTGGAATTCAACGATGCAGTATTTAGCACACAATAATCTGAAGTTTGAAGGGACCAATAAGGATCCTCAAGTCCAACTCCCTAAAGCTCTACTATATTACTTAGTATCATCCAGGTGCTCCTTCAACTCTGACAGGCTTGAGACCCTGACCACTTCCCTGGGAAACCTATTCCAGTGACCAACCACCCCTCTCAGTGAAGAACATTTTCCTGATGTCCACCAGTCTGAACTTCCCCTGACATGGCTTCATTCCATTTCCTCCAATTTCCATTCCAATATCCTATTGCTGCTCACCAGAGCAGATCAGCACCCTCCCTGTGCACTGTCCCCCTCGAGGAAGCTGTGGGCTGTGATGAGGGCATCCCTCAGCCTTCACTTCTCCAGGCTGGAGAAACAAAGTGGCCTCAGCCACTTGTATGGTTTCCTTGAGATCTTTCACCATCTTGGTCACCCTCCTCTGGACAGGCTCTGATAGTTTGTCCTTCTTGCATTGAGCTGCCCCAAATTGCACACAAGACTTGAGGTGTGGAGCAGATTCCTTTGGGGAAGTACAGCACCAAGTTTGTGCAGAACAGGCTGCTGAGCCTCAGGACATGTGAGTGCAGCAAGTGCAGTAGGGACATGGGGGTGGGAATTGGTAGCAGGTCATGCTGCTTGCATGGCTGATAGTTCTTATGTCTGGAGTTTGTTTGTATAAAGTAATTGTAATCTATTCTGCTGACATTTAGCTATGTATAGCACTGATGCCCTGTAATTGGGGCTCTACTTGCCTGAAATAAAGTGTTAGTAAGAGACCCAACCCTATATTTAACCACAAACTGAAAAAACAAAAAAGAGAAACAATGCCAAAATTACAGAAAACTGTTGCCAATAACAAGCTGCTTGGTCTTCCTTGTCTCCTTGCTTTAGAGAAATTGGCATCTTAAGGAAGTCTGTGGATTGCGATCCTACATTTCTTCTTCTCGGAGTGAGTTTAGGGACAAATTGAAAAGTTACTGGCTTGCAGCTCTGTGTGGCAGAGGACAATTTTTGTATGATGTGCAAGTTCTTAAAAGCATTTCATGAAGTGGCCTGAAAAGCTGTCCTTAAAACTGGTGGTGTAATTTTTTGATCTTTTGTGTTTGAATGTTAGATTTTTTTAAGATCAAGGAAATGTCCTTGAAGTGCATTTTTGTTCTTCCTTAAAGTCATGTAGTAGTTTGAGTTTTGGGGGATATTTTTGGGAGGGGATAGTTTGGTGAGTGGGGATTTTTTTTTTGTGGTTTTTGTTTGTTTTGGGTGGTTTGTTGATAGTTTTTTTATTCTTTAACTTGTAACTTTCTACCCTGTATCTTAATCTCTCTTTTGGGGAGTTTTACCTGAAAGCTGCCATTTTCACTTTTGAGAACTGGGAAGCTGTTTTCTCCCCTAGCCTTTGCTCTTCCCAAGAGCCTGGCAGCTTTTTCCAGGTTGCTGGAAAGAGCTGTGGAGCAGCACACAGTGTTTCTCCTGTCCCCTCTGTCAGGTGAGTGTGTGTGCTGTTACTGCTTCATTCCTGAGGAACTGCGGAGGAGCAGAGTAGGAAACCAGAAGTGGAGTTTTCCTGCACAGCACTTCTGCAATATCAGTTAATTTAACACAAATCTAAAGCGTATTTCTTGGTGTAAATTTGTGGTGTCAGCCTGAAGTTGATCGTGTCTGGTTAGTGGAGTTGATTTGGTAGAGGTTATTCTTTTTCTTTCATTCTCAGCTCTTTCTCAGCTGTGTATGCATTTAGTGAGAGAAGTCGTGGCTGTGCAAGTATCTGGCTTATAAATTTGTATTGCAATGGTTCAGGAGTAATAGGATTGTTCAAGTTTGAATTTTCTCTTTTTTTGTTTTAATACGTGTGATCTTTATTAAAATGTTTAGATGCCCTCATATTAGTTTGGCCAGAGATACTTCAGTCTCTATTTGTTGTAAATTGTTTACTGTGGGTTAGCGCACTCTAGCACATGGGTAGAGTGGAATCTGTGGCACAGGATAATAAGGATAATAAAAGAACAACTATTTGCTGTATCATTGCTTTACTTCACTTGGCCTTGAGGCTACTTCTAAGGAAGCAGATAGTTAAATTTTAACTCTACATCCGGTTGTTCAACTGTTTGGTTGGTTTCTTTAATTTTATTTTATATGATTTGAAGAAGACAAATAGTGGAGGCAGCTAATAATTAACAGTTCCTTCAACATCCAAGCTTCTGGATTAGCTGGAATAGTCCCTGGCACTCAGTTGTAATGGCAAAGGGTTTTTTTTTGACAACTTCATTTAAATTTGCTTCCCAAAGGAAACACATTGTGCTCCTGGAAGAACTGTCTTTTCCCTCTTCTCCAAATCAATATAAAGCTGGGCTTTGTCTCACTGGATTATGTTGTCTAGGAGTGAAAATCCCTGTCCTATTCCCCAAATGTTAAATTATGCTATGTATTTGTTTCAGCATAGGCCAAAGATACCTGAAGCTGGTCTGACTGCTTGCAAGTTCTTGTTAACCCGTGCTAATCCATGCCAGTTAGCTGTACTTTGCTCCTCTCAATCTTTGATACCTAAAAGTAGGTTTTGTGCATGAAATAGCTAAACAGTAGGTAGTCTGTGATCTTGTTACCATATTAGAACAAGCACACTATGTCAAGTGTGAACAGAGCTTTGAGAATGATCTGTTTTGGCTGTTACCTGGTATATGTGGCTTGTCTTTCTTGGAAATTAACTGTTGATTGGCTGGAAAGCTTTGCTGTTCTACTAAAAATTGCTTGTGTGTTGAGTCTTCTGAATGTGAAAAACATTGCCTGTGACTAAACAATAAACTTCCACATGAACATCAAGCAAATAGATATAAATGAAAATACAAGAATAATCAATTGTTGTGTGCTTTGTTTTGCAGAATGTTCATATAAGACTTAATAATATGCAGATCAAAAAAGCCCAGTAATTTCTTGAAGAAGTAAGGTGCTGTGTAGTAGCTCTGATGAGCAGCCTATTGCTGTGGGCAAAGCATATGCTGTGAGCCTTTGCTTTGCATAGGGGTAAAATCCTGCCTTGCTTTTCCGGTGCACCAGATGTGGTAGGAGTTGAAGTCTCATTTGCTTTGAACAGCAAATTTGTCTCTTGCACAGGCATGTCTGGATGCCTTTCAGGATTTACATATGTGCCCTGTTGATGGCCCTGCACTTCGGTACAGATACTCTTCTTTTTGTTTTGTTTGCCTCACTGAAATTCGTGCCAAGACTTTACAATTCACTGCTCAGTACTTAATCTTGGATAAGTTGTCTGATAAAAATAATATATAGTCTTTTCCTGCTCTAAGAGGTATTTTCATTAGGACTTTGTTGCAATTTGGAATTTGTTGCAAAATTACTTAAGTCAGTTTCCGAAGCATGTATGGTACAGCATCTGTTCCTGGAATTTCTTATCCTCTGTTCCAGTAACTTACAGAATTTTCATTGTCCATTGCAGGGAGGAAAGATAGTTTCACGGACTACCTTGCTAGGAAAAGATGCCTCTTTTTGTACTCTGAAGGGCTTTGTTCTTTTGGTTTTTTGTTTTTTCCTTTTGTGATCAATGTTAAGAGAACTCGTAGTATAAAGACGTGTCTTTGTCCATCCACTGAACAAAAAATTAATTTATTAGTAGCAATAGATTTGGTTTATGAGGATGAAGTATGAATTTATTTCAAGGGATACAGCTGTATTTTAAAAAACTGTTTTGAAACATCGTTGTACGTTTTTAAAATTTGTGTTCTCAACCTCCTAAATTGCTGTGTTGTTCAGGGGACTTTAAAATGGGTTCTTTTTCTCTCCTATGCAGTGCTCGTGGATTACAAAATAAGAAGAGTTGTTATTATTGAAGAGTTTTGTAAGATAGTTTGAGACCCGCTGTTATCATTGAACAGAAAGGTTCAGGTTGTGCAGAAAAATTGGAAGAGAAATGAACATGTAGCCCAGCACTCATATAATTCTTTCAGCAATATGAAGAAAACAATGAAAAGGCAGAACTAATATGTATGTTTCAGTCTCTAAAAGGAAAAGAAAAAATAATAGCTGCATTTGAAAAAAGTAGACTAATCTCATTCTTTAGTCTTTGTTCTATGATCTGTGGAATCAGCTGCCAGAGAAAATGTGGGTGCAGTAGGTGATATTTGATACTGATGTATAGGATTGTCTCATTTGGAAAGGCATTTTTTTAATTCCTGACTTGGGCATTTTTCAGACTGTGCGCATTTAGAACAGTAAAGCTTGTTCCAAAGTTTTACTAGGATATTTAATTAATTTATTCCAAATATGCTAATACAGACATACATAGTTAATGTCTTGCATTGCACTGGAAAATTACAACTCTTATTTCTATTAAGATTCCTTGTGCTTCCAAAGTAAAAGAACCTTTTGCAGTATTACAAGTAGTCTGTTATTGAGCTCTAAGCTGTGAAAACAAGCTTGCTTGCTCTCACTGCTTTTTGGTGTTTTTCTAGCTGTATTCCCGCTTGTAATCTGCAATGCTGTCTATCTCTTAAGGAAGGGTTTGTCTTTTTGTAGTCAGGAGAATTTAAGATTATTTGAGCATGTGCACCAGTTAATGAAAAACACAGTTCAGCTGAAGACATTTCACAGTGACTGCTGGATGCTGGCTTTCCTAGAAATGTTCATTTCCTGAATATTAATCTTGCTTTTTTCATCTTGCCTCATATAGAAGTAGAAATAGCAGCTAATTTTTTGCTTCATCTTTGACTTTGCTTCACTAAACAAAACCTTGCACATCACAAGATTCGTTTTAGATTACACATTTCTAGAGATGTACCTAAATGAGGTAGGATTTAGGATGACAAGGATTTTTCTTTCTTTCTGAACCATCACTATTTTTTTTGTATGATAGCCTTTCCAGGAGGATTTGATGATTATAGACTAAGATTAATTTTCCTCAGTGGATAAAGTGGTGGCTTGATAGGTTTTGCTCAAAGGGGCGTTTTTTTTTGTCAGATGGCATCTCCTTCAATGAGATCCTGAGGTTCTAGTAGGTACTTAAACCAGTACATTCAATCCCTGAATCTTGAAATAGGCTTCCTAGAAATGGGAATTCCTGTGGCATCCAATGCTTGATTTGCACTTGTTCTTCAACTAGGGTTTAAGCTGTGATTATATTCCATGTAGAAAAAAGTGTCTGTTATGTGAAGCTTAGTTCGATTTTTCACAGACTGCTGGACTGATCTGTCTCCTTTTTTTTTCCTGAATAAAATGCAGCGTATTTTATATTCCTTTACTTGCATCTTTAGAGCTTTGTTTTATTCTTTCAGTAAAGCTGCTGTGAACAGTATGACTGAAACTAGCCCCAGTGCTGAAATGAGTCCCTCCCTGTGCAGACACTCACTCTGATATGCACTGATGGCTTTGCTGAAAGAAATTACCGTACAGACTTCCCAAGCTTAGTCCCCCTCTGGGGCTCTGAGCAAATTGCTTAGCTTGTCTGTCCTGGTTTCCCAGCTGTGGAGTCGGAGTAGTTTATTACCAGTGTCAGTCATAAGAATGCTGAGGGTTAATCTGGGAGGACTGTATCTGCATTGTGTCTTTAGAGTGTTGAAGCAGTAACGTATAATTGTAATTTTATTATTAATATTGGTTATTTCATTAAGGTGTAATTTTCTAACAACGTTCATGTAGATTAAGCTCATTTCATCAATAAACTGGCATCCTTCCAGCAGCATTAACTCAGTTCAGACTCTTTGTCTAACAGTGAAACCTAAACATGTAGCTAGCTCTGTAAAGAAAACAGCAAATGCTTAAAGAAACCCATACTTTCTTGTTTTTAATCTAGACTGTGGACATCCATAAAGAAAAGGTCGCTCGCAGAGAGATAGGCATTTTGACGACCAATAAGAACACATCAAGAACTCACAAAATTATAGCACCAGCGAACATGGAACGTCCTGTAAGGTATATTCGAAAACCTATAGACTACACGGTGCTGGATGATGTTGGCCATGGCGTAAAGGTAAGAATTCCTGGACACTTGAGGACTCCAAATAACACAGAGCAGGAGACAGGGTCGGGGCAGTATGTTACTGATACTAAAGTGTTTAGTTCCTTTTTGATAGGAAGGATTGTGGGTGTGATACGCTCCCACATACAAACATTTCAATAACAAAATGGATTGTTTTACAGTGAGGGTTTTTTGAGCAAGGTTTTCCATAACCTTATGACTGTCAGTGATAGTCACAGTGTCTGGAAATAGTGGCTCATGATCTTAGGCTAATGACTTGTCAAAAAGGCCATGACTGACTTTTAAAATTATCACTACTCCCTCCTCTACATTAAGTTGTCACTGCCACTCAGTTTTTCTCAATAAGTAAAGAAATTAAGGAAGTAATCTCCTATAGGGAAGTTTGCTAGTGGGGGTGGGGTTTTTTGTTGGGTGAACAGAAGAAAGGGGGTCAGCTAGTTTGCATTTAAATCTCAGTGATATTTGATGTCTTAGTCCCATTGGACAGCCTAACTTTCCTTTTCTCTAAATAAAAACCTTAAGTTAATGTCTACCTCCCTTGAAATGGTTGTCATTAGAGTGAATTAATATAACACCATTTGTTCCCTGGTTATCTTTTTACAAAAAATATCTTTGTATCCCTCTAGACCAGCTGTTCAAGGTATATTCAGTTTGCAACAATCTTCTCTTAGATGGCATTTATTCAAAACCTGTGTATCCTCTAAAGCTTGATGTGCTCTGGTCAGTCATTTTTGCAACTGAATCAGCCCATCATGTGCCCTTTGAATCACTGAGTTCAAGAACAGATCTTTCAGAATGACTTGGCACAATAGAGTACCAGGGTATCTCCTGCTTCATGGTAGCCCTCTGAATGTCCCCAGGAGTCTAATTCTAGCACAAGTTAGAAAGCACTTCTATACCATGACAGCTGTAGACTATGAATTAATGTAGTGACTTTGGACTACCTGATTTTTTTTGTTGTTGTTTGGTTTTTTTTGGTGAACCTGTATTAAACCTGTAACTCTTAGGATTGTTTTACAGTACTAAATTAAGCCAGTCTTGATGAATAACAGTCTTGTGTGGAAGCTTGACAGATGTTCTTAATTGCTATAAAATAGAAACACTGCAGTCAGAGAAACTGATGATTTTTAGTATAGCCTGCATTTGAGGAGAATGCTCTCTGAACAGAGAGTACAGAAATTCAGTGTCAGGTTATTGGTTTCTGCATTTAAGTGCTCCAGGGATCAAGTGCTGTAAAATACTTTAAAAGTCAAATAATTACCGTTAGTATCTGAAATTGATGTTTTGCTGAACTACTTGCATTGTACAGACTCAAAACAGATTGCTTGATCCATGAAGGCTGAGGTTATTAAGGGTTAGCTGTTGCATTTTCCAACCAGTATTTGCTTGTGGGAGCAAAAAGGCTGGTGTCTTTATTCATGTGACCCTCTTTTTTCAGTGGGTGCTGTTTACCCATTGCTAGGCAGTTCTTACAGAATGGTTTTGGTGCAAGGTTTTTTTGAATGTTAGTGATTTATTCTATACTAAAAGCTTGGTCTTTTCAGAGGTAAAAAAAGCCTCTAGTAATAACCAAATTGTCAACTCAATTACAAGACAGCTGCAAATTATATCTTGATATTGTTTCTTTGAGCGACTTGCCTAAGTCTGTTGTACAGCTGTGAAAAACATGACCAAGTGAAAAACACTTGGTGTTTTCTATGTAGACTTGTTACACAAATGAAATAAACTGCCAGCCAGGCCTCAGGTATGTAGTTCAAGGTGGCTGCCATGCATCAGAGACTGTTGAAAAGAGTGTGCTAAGTTAGTGAATGACACAATTAAATGTTTTAGCCTTCTTATTACTTGGGTTCCAAGAGTGTGACACAGATCAAGGCTCTGAAAGAAGTAGCTTACTTAGTCACCTAGATATAGGTAGTGGTGTTACAAGAAAATCAAACCGAAACAACTTAAGAAGCTGATAAAGTCCTGTTGGAAATCATCACTAATGAAAGATGGTGCTAAGAATCTGAGTTGCCTCTTGAATCTACAGTTAAGGGAGAGCATACAGTAAATTGAATTCCAAACCTTTTCTCGTTCAGAGTGGTCTTAAAAGATGCTTCAGCCTCTGTTAAATCTTGAGCAAAGATTTCACCCCAAGTTGGGCAGCAACTTGTCCAATAAGGCCTTAGAAAACATGTTTTTCTAGAGAAGAAGTTTGAGGTCTGCTTAGAACAGTTGTCAGTTTGACTAACTTGCACATCCTTGAATGTTTTCTGCTGTAGCAACTGTCAGTAAAATACAGCACAACACATATATTGACATGTAAGTATTAAATAAAAATTACACAACACTTTGAAATCTGTAGATGACAATTTATTGCTGTTAGTGGGACTCTGTTCTGATGTAGGATTTGATAAAGAAACAAAGGAAAAATACGAGGAGAAATCAAGGACATAGACTGGATTATACCCTGTTTCTGCTTTTATGTATTAAAGTATTGATCCTAGGAAAAATGTAGTTTAAATACACAGTATATTTTATGGGGTGATCCTGAATTGTTTCATAAGGAAAGTGTAGATAAAAATAACGTCTCACAGATTTAAATAATGAAATTAGGGAGGTGTGCAATCCTCAGGGTAAATGCTGTCTTCACAATACATCTCCTCTCTGAGCAAATGCAAAACCATACTCGCAGTTCATTTTGTTTGTTTGTTTGTTTGTCTCTGCTTGTGTTGGCTGTGTAGAAAGGATGCAAAAGCAGATGCATGTGCTTGGGGCATGGAGAAGGGCTCTGCATGCCTCCCTCTGTCTCACACGAATGCAGCAATTTCTGTGGGGGCAGGTGAGGATGGAGGTGGCAGTGATGGGTAAGCAGCTGCTCTCCATAGCAGGTTTCCTCACTGATGGGAGACACTTCCTTGGAAGGCAGTGCTGTTTCCTCCTCCAGCACAATCTTGGTTGAAAAGCTTTTGTTTTGAGGAGCATCCTAGGATCACAGAGGTGCTTTCTCCTTCAGCCTGAAACCTCTATGGCAGCCCCAAAGTGCCCCAGCTGCTGCACTCTCTGCCCCTTCCCTTTGCAGGGACAAATACAGACAATGTCTCCAAAAGTTGTTTTTTTTACTATATGTCCCTATGAAGTCAAGGTTAGAATCAGTCCAAATCAGGGGAGCTTTTTGAGTGGGTTTGCTATCAAGGAGGCTTTCCTTTGCAATACAAATATGTGTTGATGGCTCCAAGAAGCACACAGGGAAGCATTTTTGCTTGTCTGTTAAGTGGTTGCTCAGCTGTCACCCTCTGGGCATAGGGGAATGTAGCTAAAGTAATTCTTTGTAAACAAGAGTAAGTGTCGTTATCTACCTTCCTGTGTGGAGCTTAGTTTAAAATTATTAGGCAGAGGCTACTTAAACATTTCCTTCCTCCTCTTCCCTGTTTTTCTTTTTTTGTGAAAGGAAAGAAAAAAAATACTGTGCCAGCAAATAAATAGGTCAAACACAATTACTTATACAGAAAATCCTTAGTTTAAGAGCAGGGAGAAGGAGGAAGCTTGGAAGCTGCCTTAAAAACCTTAAATTTGCCCTTAAAAGCCAAATTCAAATTGGCCTTTGAATTTATTATAGTCTTCTTTTTGAATAGAAGGCAAGTGGAATTGCAGCAATTTATAAAATGGTAGCTAAATAGGAAATTGAAGTGATGATGCCTTATGGTTAAAGGCAGATAAAATGTTGAATACATGCCTAATTGAAATGCCTAATAGCTGTAATTGGATCAAGTTTATTTTATGGAACTAATAGTTCTTCAAAATCAAACTTGATTTGTATATGAAGATTGATCACTTTTCAGTTTTATTTTAAGGAAAAAATTGTAATTCACCATAAAGAAATTTGCATTTCAGCACATGAAAGCCGTAAGAAGCTTTTGAGCCAGAAAGTTAAACAGGAGTTAAGAATTCAGAAATCTTTCTCAAGCAAATGGAAGTTGGAAGGACTCCCTTAAAGTAAGGATTGAGCCAGAACTTGGCAAACACTAAGCTTAGAGAAGGGAGTCTTGCTCTTACCCTTGTGCTTCTCAGCGTGTCCTACTTGTCTGCAATCCTTATGTTTTTATCTGTGTCAGTGCAAAATGAAAATGCAGATGAGATGCTGATGTGAGGGTGAAAGGCTACCTAATGGAGCTTACTTACCCTTTAGGATAAGACTGTTTATGTGTAGCAGCTGGAATATTAAATTTTAAATGATTCACCCTAATAAAACCCAAGTGAGATGGGGATCCTGAACTGGAGCTGCTGCTGCTGCCTTTGTCCCCTTACCAGCCCCTGTCAGACATTCACGCTTCAAAGGATGTCATGTTGCCAATTTCATTAATGTCACATCATCCCTCTGGGGTCATGGCCAAACAGTAAATATTGCTGTAGGGCAAAGAATGCTTCTCTGGGGGAAAAAAGGAACTTCCTGTTGCCAGCTCTAATGACTCTGTTGTGAGTGTTAACACTGTGTGCTTTCCATAGGGCACTTGATACTGGAAAGTCAGAAGTGTGCCTACTGTCATCTGATATAATATAGGTTTCAAGCCTTTCAGCTTGCAAAGAAAACACAAAACTTTGAGGTCTCTTTATTTTCTAATTGGTTTTAATGCTAGCCTTTCTTTATTGTAATTAGATTCAATGTCACCAACTCAACTGAAAAATCTTGAACTATTTAAAAGCAGGAATCTAGGTATCGCTCTCTGAACAAGACTAATGAGTGCTGAGAGAACAATGTTAAGTTCGTTCTATCATCCACAACAGGTTTTTGTATGCTAGTGCTTTTTAATTGGAAAGTTAAAAGAAATACAGAAGAGAAGCAGTACTGACAAACTACATCTGGTTGCCGTTAACAGAAGACATTAATGGCTAGGTTGCAAATATTAGTAGGAGAGGTTAAATTTCCCTGAAGAGAGGCTTACCTACATATGTTCAATTTCTAAAGAAATACTCATTTGAAACCTACATTTCCTCAAAATAGTCTGCTTTACTATAGACTATAAGGGAATGAAGAACAAATAAAAGCTTCTGACCCATTCTGATAAGAAAATTGAGACACAGGAAATAATTTCTTTAAAACTGCACAAAACTAGTGTGTCAGAAGTTTTACCTTGAGTGTTTGACCCCCACATACAGTCTGTTGTTGAACAACATCTTTGAATACATATTCTACCGAACTCCCTATCTTGATTTCTCTAAGGTAACCATGTTCTAGGTTTGGTGCTTTACTGTATCCTCAGGCAATCCCTACCTTCACATACAAGCACCCTTCCAGCTTCTGTTTTTCTTGCTCTAACTATGTCACCATGTAGTATTTCAGAACTGCCCCACTGATGAGACAGAAGGCAATCTTCTGCAAAAATTGCCTAGCTACACAGAAATAATAGCATTTCAAAAGGTCTTATGGCCAGCAACATTTCCATAGGGGCATTCTCCCATGACTAATAAAGAAAGTACCTTTTTAAGTAAAGGGGAGGTTGACTAAAGAGTCAGGAGTGACCATGTGGGGGTTTCTTCTGTTGTGGCAGACAACTGTGATTATTGGTTAAAGATAACAGATGTTAGGCTGACTATTACCTTTACAGACCCTATGTATAAAAATTCCAAGTTTGCCAGATACTCACTATTAATGGAGATCAGACTGGCACACTTTTTAAACTCTTGTTTCCATTGATGAGCATTTATATTGGGAGGTCTTTAATGACCTCTTTCAATCATCCTAGGTATGGCAGGATATAGAGTGAAATTAGATCTTTAAATTCAGGAGTCAGAGAAGTAATGAGTGAATACAGCACAGGAAATAAAACCTGCATAGAGATTTGAAGTTCCTGCACTCTGAAATTGGAGAGTTCATAGCTGAAATGTGCAGGAGAAACTTGCTGAATATCAGCATGATAAGGATTTTACTTGTGTGCAGGTGGTCTTTTGTGTACTTACAGATAAATTTGCTCACATAAATGAGTTATTTACAGCCATGCCTACCCCTAGTTTTCCAAGCACAGTTTATAGCTCAAATGATAGCTTTATAGTTCCCTGAATCATGACTAATGTTCCCCCATGACTTGTTACTTGGCATGAAAACTATTAAAAACAGTTAGATGGCTGCCTCCTGCGGCCGGGCAGTGGAGTCCCTTGATGTCTCGACATCCTTTGACTGCCGGTGGGTACTTCTGATTTCCTCACACTCTTCCTTTTCAGGCCATTCCTTTTCTTGTCCCTTTGACCTCAGTTACCGTGACCCTCTCCCAAAGGCAGTACTGCAGGTGTTTTTCTACTCTTCAAACTACCAGAACTGAGTATGCTGGAATTGCCAAGAGAGGTGCCTTAAGCAAATAAGTCTCTTGGTACTAGCAGTCATTACTTGTCCTTCCAAACCTACAGCTTAAATTCTAAAGTCCAGGTGCTCTGAATTCCTGGCATGAGTTACAGGAGCAGCCTCAATTTTGGCTTTGATAAACTCCTTGCATGGCTTTTGCAAACACCTGCTCTGTCCATTGCCTTAATTGCTTTGCTCCTTTCCAGCCCGCTGCTGGCTCTCCCATGCTGTCCAAAACCTGTGGATGTGTCCCTGCCCTAGCCATGACATTTTGGAAATGCAGCAGCATTGACTCTTATTTCTTGAACCTGAGATTGTGGTTTCTTTCGCTTAGTTTTGTGACAGCCCTTAAAGCTTTATCCAGGACAGCCACATGCTTGTTGGGTTTTCCCTGGACAGGCAAGATTGTTCTGCTTGCTTCTTTAAAACATGATCTGCTATATCATTGCAAGAAACCCCAACCAGTACTGCTGCCTACCCTATTTATTCCCTTTCTGGGAATGTCCTGGTCTGTCTAGTTCTCACCCTCAGCATCACAAGCATCCCCAGCAAGCTTACAGACTGTTTTTGTTCTAATATGTGTCATCCAGGATGCTGGTATCAGGAGATCTGTCACCTATGTGTGCAGTAATACAAGTAGCAGGAGGAGAAGGGAATCATGCTCCTTACAGCTTCAGCGGGAGTTCTCAATGATGCTCTTAATTTTATTAAGCTTTTTTTCCTTTTGCACCTCCTGTCTCTTATTTTATACCCTCTCAGAACGGCTGTGAACCATGTGCATGCTACTGCTTCTCCTCCTCATGGCCTGCACTTCCCTCCCTCCTGGCTCTGACCTTCCTGGTACTGATCAGGCACTTGGTGATGGTTGTGTTCTGCCAACAGGCTGGCTGGCCTAGAGGCATTTGTAGAGAGAGGCTTGCACATACATTAAGCACATGCCTGCCATTCCTTTTGGTTTTCTGCTGCCTTTTTTCATCTTCAAATCACACTGAGTCTAGACCCTGCTACATAAACTGTTTTCGATTCCAAGCAGGTTTTCTAAATAGCTTAGAAAGCATCACATTTTGTTTTCAGACCAAGAAATTCAGCAATGTTGACCTCATAAGTTCAGCTGATTAAAAAAAAGTCTCCTCCTAATTAATTAGCTTGTTAACCATGATTAAATAGCCATATGGTTCATCTCGCTTTGGTTTGTTTGCTTTTCCCCCTTACTTAGGTCTTTTGGATCAGGAGTTGCTCTCCCATGTGAATCACAGTTCCTTTTGTATTCTGGCCTTCTGTTCTCCTGCTTGTATGACTTTTTTTTTATATTGACAAGAACAAAGAGGACATCTACAGACCTTTTTACATATAGAAGTCAGTATGACAACAGCTTCTAATTCTTGAGCAATCAAGTGTGTGTCTGTCTGTATATTATTTAACTGGTAGCAAAAGAGATGAAGCTCACCTGATGTAGTCCTAGAGACAGGAGTAAAGGTCAAGAGCTGCTGGACTTCAGATAAATGTTTAGTGTACTTAGCAGTAGAAGGGTTTGAAATAAGATGAAGATTAACTGAATCATTGCTACATGTTGATATTTCTACTGTCACTGCAGTGGAGGCAGAATGTAACAGGGATTAGGAGCGAGGTGGAAGTACTCACCATAAATGCTGAGTGACACTGCATAAGGGAAGGAAAGAAAGGAAGCTTTTTGGTTTTGCATTTTTGAGGCAGGCAAATTTAGTAATAGTAGCTGGATAAGAAACCATGCCACCCTTCCTTTTTAAGCCTTCAAAACTAGCTATGTCTGCCAGTGGAGGGACAGAACCAAGAGTTTCGGTCTTTGGCCTCCTTTTAACAAATTACTTGTATTATGCCATTGCTGTTGGCAGCTGGTGCAGTAAGGGGAAGGGTCACATATTCCTGTGAGAAGAGAAAGCAAATTTCATTACTGAAGGCCTGTTTTAAAAATACACTACTTGGGAGAATACTTTGGCATCTTGGGAACTGAATCTGCATGTTTATCCATGAAATAAGTATGTGGGGACAGAGGTGGTTTAAATGCCTGTGAACTCTGCTGAGGAGCTTCTGCCCAGGCTGGGAGTAAATGTAAATGGATTGACCTTCAAATTCACCTACCAGACCTAAACTTTTGTATCCCTATTTTGGAACAGTATTTATGTTCCTGTTTTTGTAATGTGAATAACTTAAGGACAGTGGCTTTCAACCTCATTTGATTGGTAAACCCCAGCTGATTTTCACTGTTTTTGCAGACCTTGTCAGAAGTCTCAAATGCACATTTGCTGTATTGCATGTTTTAATTACTTTTTTTACTGAGTTAATGGATGCCTTTAAACTAGTCTGTGTTTCCTGGAGGAGGAAAAGAAGATGCAAACTCACAGTTTTGAAATGCTCTGCCTTAGAAGGCTTGTTCAGGAAGTAACAGTTTAATTCCGAACAATCTCAAAAAAAGCATTGGGATCATTTTGGTTTGGATATTTGTGTTTACTTCTATTTTATTGGTAAAATTAACCCTTTCAAACATGAGTACCTATCCCCCTGTCCCATGACCCCCTTGCTCTCCCTAAAAATGAAAGAGCTTGGCTTGAGTTAATTTAAAATGTTACGTTTTCCTCATGAGGCCAAGTTTTGATTTTTTTTTTTCCTCTGCAATCACGAAGGCTGTTAAAATGATACAGTGGAATCATATAATGACTTGATTCTAAAAGATAAAATTTCAGAGTAACAATCATTATATCCCTGCCAACAGTTCTGAGCAACCAGCCTTTTGCTGACTTGAATCAGATTTCAATCAATAAACCAGAGGTGAAAGGCGCTGTTGCTCATCCTGTTTAAAAATTCCCTTTTCTTTATTTACCATTCAATGCAGCAGCTAGGATTTCTTGAAAGCATATGGAGGTTAAATGCCAAAGCAACAGGCCTGTCAATATTCTGCGTATTGCTGAAACTGTGGTTTTAACGAATTCTTAAGTGCATATTGCCTTTGAAATAGCACTGATTTGGTTTTGGACTTGAATGGTCAGCAGAGGGCTTTTCAACCCTTTACTGCCCATGAAGAACCTGGCAGACATATCTGGCAAAGCTGAGCTAAACTTAATTTTCACAAAGTACTTTTCCTGTGGTCACTTCATCAGACACGGAATTCTCTATAACTGACACAGCTGAATCTCTCTTAGTGTACTGGGATGATCTAATTATCAGTAGACACAAATGATTTCTTTAAAATGTGATTATCTTTAGTTTAACCTGTCATATCAGTTGTGATGGATCTGCCATTAATTTCTACCTTTTTCCCCCTTTTTTTTGCCAACGTTAAGTGGCTAAAAGCCAAGGTAAGAAGTGTTATTTCTCCTTTGACCCACAGTGCCTCATGTGACTGATAGTAGAGGCTGCAGAGCCATTAAAACTGAAAACTAGCGCTCTCTTACACTCTCTTCTGCTTTCCATAGGATATTTAGATTAAACATGCTATACTTTTTTTTCATTTACAGCATTTAGCGTGTCAATATATCTGTGATACATTGACATCCGCATTTATATATAGATACATTAATTTCTCTAACACATATAGTGCTTTGCTCTGAATTCAGTAGATGCCTTGATTCCCTTCACTTACATTTTTTGCAGGAGACTTCCCAGACAACCTGAATGACTCTGCTAGTCAAATAGCAGGGGTAGATTGAGAAATTCTGGGCCAAGCTGGCTGTATTGTACTGTCAGTGTTAAAGTTTGATTTAAATTATTAACATCCGAATGACAATGAATACAAATGTGGCTTCCCTTTAAGGAAAAAAATGATAGAAGACATTTGTGCATGAACCTGTCAATTGCTTACCTTTCTGATGTCTGTTGTTAATTAATAATGAAAATAACATTAAGCTTGTGTTTAGACTCTTTGTATTTACTGGTGTCTGTCTCGTGTAGCTGAAAACTTGCTGTTTGACAGCTGTCTGGGAATTCTCACTTCATATTCTTACACTTAAAAAAAAAAAAGCTATCAGAAATAGAGCTGCTCTGTTATAAAAATAAAATCATGTTTTCCCTTATTTCAGCATGGAAATAACCAGCCTGCAAGAACTGGCACCTTGTCAAGAACAAATCCGCCTACACAAAAACCACCAAGTCCTCCCATGTCAGGCCGGGGAACTCTGGGGTAAGAATGGACTGCCTGGTCCCTTCTGTAGAATAGAAATTTTTAATTGTGCTAGTATTGATGTTTCTTAAATTCATAGATAGATGGCAATTCTGGTTGCCTTTAGCAAATAAAAATCACAATAACCTTTTCTGTATGAGCCCCTTCAGCTGCATTAACTTTTGTTTTCAGGATGACTGAAAGAATTTTTTTTTCATGGGGGAGAATTTAATATGGGTAAATGAGGAGGCTATTGTTATTTCTGACTTTTGGGGAGAAATCCTTAGTGACAGAAATGAATCTTAAAGTTTTAAGTTCAGTGTGGGAAAGGCTTTACGAGTAAAGTTCTTGTCTACTAATTTCTTAATATTAGAAGAGCTGTGAAGTGGCTGTTTGTGCTGTAGTTGTTGCATTATCTAAGCAAGATTTATGGCTTTGTGAACACAGTGACAACATTGATTCTTGCTGGCTTGTGCATTTTTATTTTTATACTTAAATGAGCAAGGATTTTACTATTCCCAAGTCCCACTGTGAGCAGAGTTCCCTGCATCTCTTTGGCTGCTGTGGACCTGTGGGGAGTGAAATCTGCTTATCTTGGTATGCCAGCAAGTAATTGTTGCTGGAGACCAAACATTAATACTTGAGAAGCTCAGTCATATGCCATATGGTTTTGTCTGTTCAACTGTGCAACATCTTCCAAAAAGCATCCTAAATGACATTCTACTTATCACATTCAACCCTCTCCTTATACTGTGGGGGACTGAGGCATTGTAAAGCTGTTTGGCATGGCTGTATTGGTTTCAGGTATATTGTCTTGGAGAGTTAGGAAGTTGGAAAAATGAGGAATAATGAGATGGAAGAGAGTAGAGATCAAGAGCAGTGATCAAGGAAAATTAGAAGCAGCAGCTCCTTTTGTTGAAGACTCAGTGATTTTTTAATCCCTATTTGATGCTTTGTGCATCAAATGTGCATCAGTGTTTGCTGCATATTCCACAGAGAAATTAACCTAGAGGTTTCCACAGCATGTTTTCTGAAAATTCCCATTGCTCAAGGGCATGAAATCAGTATTCCAATTGTGTTTCTTATCCCAGCTGAGAGAGTTGTTTATCAGCCCTGGGAGCCTGGGTAGCACTTTCATGTCCTCTTGGATGCTTGCTAGTGAAACAGCAGCGTTGATGTACTGGTGAGCTGCCTCTCTCAATACTCCCCCCTCAACAAGCCAGAGCTGTTTGGTTGCCTTGGCTAATGGCTGATAAGGATTAATCAGCTGAATGTCATTTCCAGATGAGCTTGACAAGCGGCAGCAGTTGGCTGAGGGGGAGGAATAATGTGGGTTTGTAAGAGAGATTTCTATCTGCCCTTCTCGTTCAGGAAGTACAGCTCTTGTCTTGAGCAGCCGTGTTCTGCCAAAGCATGAAATATCACAGGCATGACTTACCCTAATTTATGCAGAAAAAATCGCTAGAAACCGCAAGGATGCTGCTCTTCTCCCTTTGATCCAGAAAACAGAGATAAGTATGTAAAACCAGAATGAGCGTAGTGTGTAACATCGGCCTTGAAGTAGGTGCTGCCTGTTGTGCAGCTTGTCCCTCCAGGGCAGCACTATCTAAAGGAATGTGGTGGGGAAGAAGTCCTGCATGGAAATCATGAAGAGTGAAGTAAGCAGGGGTCTCTTCACAGGACCAGGGAGAGATTGTGGAAATCACTGGTTTCTCAGGTTGGAAGTACCATGGAAGAATAAGTGAATTGCTGGAGCTGGATGTGGCAGGAGTAGTTGAAGTCATTCCTTGAGGGTCCTGGAGCAAAACAAGGCCCTGTGCTCCCTGTAGCTCTCCCTGGTGGCAAGGGCTCCCGGGATCATCCTGAAACATTGGGGGACAGTGAGGTGGGAATTTCTGAGCAGTGTCAGGAAACCGTGTTCTTGTCTTTCATCTATAACAATTTATTATTAAAACATCTCAAAGAAAGAAGTGGAAATACTGTAACTGTTTTCAGATACTGTGGTGTTTGTAAATTTGCTTGTCTATATGAAGAGCTCTAGATGATTTTAATATGCAGGGTGTCACCACCCGTAGATCTGCCAAAAGAAATCAGTGGAAAAAAGAAGAAATTTTGTATTCTGGTTGTAAGCAATAGAGATCTAAAGACTACCAAATAAAAATGATAAGCAGGACAGACTGTTAATGTGCTTCCAACTGAAATAACTGTGAAAAGTAAGTTTAGTACTGTTGTTTTTCATAATGTAGAAAGAAAAGTCAGTAAGTCTCTTAAAACACCAGGAAGCTGTATAACTTAGCAACTCAGTTATAACCAGTAATTGAACAAATTATTAAATGCCGGTAGCTCAGTATTTTTGGTTCTGCTTAGCTCTGGTGCATTGCCAAATTCTGTGTTTTGCAATGGATCTCTCAGTTATTGGTGAGAACTGAAGAGCTCTGCGTTTCAGTACAATAAATGCACTGTTCTTATGGCAGTAATGGGGTCTGGTAAATAGATCTCAAAAGATCCATGTTATATTTCTAACTTGATGCAGTCTGCTAGGTTGGAATTCTCTGAGCTTCACTTTCTTGGGCCACAAAATGGAGACAATGAAGCTCATCTATGAGGCACTTTGAGATGTGCTTATGTGAGATGAGGTTGCTTGATTACTGCGTGAAGCAGTGCTCCTAGGAAAAGCACTGGTGATTGCAAATGTCACTTGTTCTGTGAATCTTGATTCAGCCTTGCTGATGTCTTAATTAGATGAATACCTTTAGCCAAGAATACTTTTGGAAAGGATTCTGATGGGAAGGGAAGGAGGGGGCAGGGAAGAGGAGATTGGTACAATGGAAATTTGTCATGTGCTGACAGGTAACCCAGGATGTTATACAGATGTAGCTATTGTATGTTAGGTTGCTCAAATAATGTATTTTGGGAGTTTAGCTTAGGCTTTTTGACCAGTTTATGTGCTGTAGGCCAACTTGTATGGATGTGTCTATGCAAGAGTACTTCGGGCTGTTGACTGGGAGCTGTCTACCCTGCCCATTGGAATTTTAATGTACCGCAGTGTGGGTCACTGCAGTGATCTTTAATGAAAAATTTAGAAAACAAATGAATTTATAACTTCACTTATTTATCCTTTTAATCTTCTGATTCTTTATCTTTCTGTCTTCAAATCTTTTTTTTCCCTTGCCCAGACGAAATACTCCTTACAAAACCCTGGAGCCAGTCAAACCGCCAACAGTCCCGAATGATTACATGACCAGCCCTGCCAGGCTGGGCAGTCAGCACAGTCCAGGAAGGACAGCTTCCTTGAACCAGAGACCACGAACACACAGGTAGGGTCTTTTCCCACTGTAACTCTTTCCTGCCTGGCAAGCCATTGCTTACTAAAGTCACAGAAAAGCCTTGAAGTTTTGTACATCTCATTTTTTTGTTGAAAGGCAAAAAGGTGAGTTATTCTACCACTGCATCAACAGAGCTTTACTGCATTGCTGACTTCCCTAACATAAAGAAGTGCCTTCATATTCAGTATTCTGAGTGTAGCTTTAAAAAATTTTTTGTTCTTGAATTGCAAGGCTAAATGTTTCTCTGAGTCTCTTGAGTGAGTTCATTTTTTTTCAGTGTGATTTTTATCACAGGCTTCAAACTGCAGGGAAAAAACAGATGAAAGAATTCAATGTAGTTAGAAGTAAAAGGTTAGCTTGTTTTTTAGAGAGCTTCTTTCTTAATATTTTTCTTTTTTAAAAAAACTCCCAGTAGGCAGATAAACATGATAGGTCACTAAGAGAGACTGAGAGAGTATTTTAGACACAGTTGGTGATGAAATACTGTCAGAATTAGATAACTTCTAAATGTTGCTGCATGAGGATCTTGTTAGTCTGTTTAACTGGCTACTGTGAATGCTCCTTATTCCTGTCTCACAAGATCTTCTTTTATGTAGTCTGCAGTTAAAAATTCAGCTGCAACCATGGTGACCAAGATCAAGGTCTTCAGCAGACAGAACGCTAATTTTGAAGGATTTATCTTGGCTTCCATTTCAGATAACCAATTTTGTTTTTTGTAACGTTATTTTCTAAAGATATATATTTGAATGATTTGCACTTGACCCTTGATAGATTTATAGCTATCCAGGAGTAGTAAATAAACTAGAACTTCACTGAGTACTCTTAATTAACATGAATGAACTAAAGTGAAGTTTTGGCTTCAAAACATCTTACCTGCTTAGTTTCCTTTACATTATCCATTTAATGCATATAAATTGAAGACTTGAACTAAGGACTTCTCTTAGATAAGACTAAGAACAGATTCTACCTGAATTTTGATTCTTTTTCAGTTCCTTCTAAGAAAATAAGTGTTATGGCGTACGAAGGCATGCATAGAAATGTCATCCAGTAGTTCACTACGTTTTGCATTGCTGGCCTCTGATTTGCATATCATATAGCATTAGTTAGACAAATTTTGAGCTGGCTGTACTGTTACCTTTCAGACCATCTTAGAAACAAACTTGTCATGCATAAAAGGTGTGTGTGTGTGGGTAGTGGGGAGTGTTAGATACACAGAAAATTAGGCACACCATACTCAATACCCCACCTCAGATGGTTTATCATGTCCATTCTCAGTTGAAAACTTAGCAATTTAAACTTCTGCTCTGAGTAGAGGATATGTTCCTTCAGCTGACATCTTGATTAATCCTAAATAATTATTAGCATTTAGCCATGAAGTCTTCCAGTCCCAGCATACTACTTTCAGTTATTACAAGGCTCCTGAACTACTCCTGCAGTTTTTACTCATTGCCTAGAACTTGCATGGTTGATTGCTTTTTTATTCTTTGAAGCATTTTATTGCACATTTTATTCATAGTGATGTTTATCAGCTTAGCTAATTACATTTATTAGGAATGTAATGCATCCAGACTTGATTATCTATATGCAGTTGTAGGCAAAGACAGGGGCATTTAATAGGGAGCTTTTCAACAGTCTGTAATTGAGTTAGGCTAGCAGAGCTCGCACAAGAAGTGTGACCTGTTGATATGCTTTTGTAGGAGATGCTGTGCTAATATGTGTGTTTTTCTTCTGCAGTGGCAGTAGTGGAGGAAGTGGCAGTCGAGAGAACAGTGGAAGCAGCAGTATTGGCATTCCCATTGCCGTGCCTACACCGTCACCGCCAACCATCGGGCCAGGTAGGTGGGACTCCTCCAGGCTGCTTGTTACTTCCTTGTGTTTGCAGAGGCACTTGGACTAAACATGATGGGGGAGAAACTGTCCTGAAGCACAGTCCTACTCAGAAAATAACTTACAAGTGCTGAGTGATGTCTAAAGTTTTAATTCTTTACCAAGAGTATTTGCAGGACATTCAGTTACTGAATAGTGGATGGTTAAAATACCTTTGCTGGTCCATGTTTTAACAAGACAATCAAGGGTGTACAAGGGGAGTAAAAGACAAATGTATCCTTTTAAAACTTAACTGTAATTTTAAATGTGTCTACAATTTGGCATTTCTGGATGCCCTGAGAGCAGCAGCAACTATGTACATGTTTAATGGGAAACACTGGCTTTTGAAATACTCTGCTAACTTTGCCATCTGTGGTGAAAGAACTCTGAGAGATCTCTCAGCGTTAGAGGCACACTCCACTGTGTTTAAGGAATGATGAATGGTGAGATTGAGTAGGGTCCTTCTTTTTTATTATTATTATCTCAGTAATTAATCAGCCCAGTCACTTATTTAACTGTGTGTTTTGCAAGCCCATAAGACTATAAGAAAATATTGGAGTTTTGGTGTAATGTAATTTTACTATTGCAGAGATTTCTCTGTTTCTTGGATGACAAGTCTTCTCTTCCTTATATACATGTAGGCTTCCTTTTCCAGGACCTTTTCTTGTCCTGCAGTGGTACAAATAGGCATGACATCTTACTATCACCTGGCATCCTGTAAAAGTCAATGAGAATAAAGATTGGTGCGTACAGAACCCTGGATAGGATCAGGGTCTGAATTTGTATCACTGATAATATTATCAATAATAATATTGAAAATAGTTGAATTTTCATTTGTTTGGGAAGCCTATCAAGTGCCTGTATTTTTTTTTAACTTTTAATAATATGGCCTAATTAGGAATATAAACTATTTTATTAGCACACATTTCTGTTCCTCCTGGAGCCCCGCCAGCACCACCACTGCCTCCACCTCTCCCGATGGGCAGTCTGATAGGTGAGACTTGTCAATGCTGAAGTGATTGCAGTCATGCTGCATAATCAATAATCATCCCTTCCTAATGAACTTAGTGAGGGTGTTTTTTCTTCTGTAGTGGGACCTATGTGATTTGATTACAAAAATCAGTTCTGGGATTTTTTTTGGGTTTTTTTTTTTCAACAAATCTAATCTCCACTAATTTCCTGTGGTTAAAGCCTCTGAAGCTAAATGCACTAGGTATGGAGAAAAGGCTGCTAGTTGCTTGAAGTCTTCTCCCAATTAAGCTAAGATCCAATTAATCTGATCTATAAGATCTCAGAATCAGCTTGAATATTGGTATTAGACTGCGTAACTCCTGCAGCAGAAACTAAGTCACAGCAGTTGCAGTCTAGCTTAGAAATGGTAGCTTATGTGTAGGGTGATGTGTGTGTTCTATTCCATAGCCATAAAGTGACTGGAAAGCACAAGTGTCTGTCACAGTGACTTGGCTTTGATTCCATAATGCTGCAGGCAGGTGTCCAACGGGAAGACTTGAGGATATGAACTAACAGTTCTTGAGAAATTGCTTCAAGCATTACATACAGCAGTTAGGGTGGGATCTAGAAATAGTACTTTTCAAAATAGGAAAAAATACCCCACCCTTTCCTGTCAAAGACTGATGACAAAAATAATTGATTGGATTATGAAACTAGCTTTGGAGGCTTTGATCCATATAACCTCTTCGCACTCCCCCTTACTGAAATGTTAAGTGAGAGTAACTTTGGATAACGTTACAGGACTGCAGATTTCTGGCTGCTTGCTGTTTGTGTTTTATTTGATTATATGATGTATATATATAGAAGCACAAAACATTTTACTGCAACCTAATTTTTGCATTTAAGAATTGTGTTAATTCATGCGACTACAACATGAGATTCATTAGTTTGCAAGGTGTAATTTTCTGTCAGAACAGAAAGAGAAACTTAAACTGTTTTGTTAACCTTGAAGTTTGTGCAGCAAGTTGATGGAAGGTAAATATGGGTGTTTATCATGAAGAATAAATGACATCTTTGTCAGCTGGCATTGGTGATTCTGATTTGTTAGTACAAATTCCATCAATATAAAAGCACAACCAGCAAATACGAATGATAAATGTGCCAAATGTCTGAAGCTCATGACATTTGTTTCACTGTTTTGTTAGTGTTGTTTTATATTAGATTGAAGGCACGTTGAGCTTTGCAATGGAAATAATTTGTTTTGAGCAGAATGTGGATTTTTTTTCTGTGCTTTTTAATGAAGGGTATTATTGCATGTAGTATAATTGAGATACACTTAAGAGTTGGATTCAATTTTCCAGTCCAATCCAGTCTCTCAAAGTACTCTCAGCATTTCTCAATGCCCTTTATATGAGTGTTGGTTTATGTTCTGTGTGGTTTTTTTCCTCATTATTGATTGTAACAGGGATGTTTGTTTTTCTGTTAATTGCTTGTTACTGACCTTAAATTATTGGAGAACTGTAATCAAGTATTTTCCACGTTCTGGACTTTTTCTATTTTCTGCATTCTATCCCAAGTAATGCTCTGCTTAAGTCTTTTCCTTGGTTCCTCTGGCTAATGCTTTTCAGCTGCTCCTGGTTCAGCTCCTGGTTCCCAGTATGGCACAATGACCAGGCAAATCTCGCGACACAACTCTACCACTTCTTCAGCATCTTCTGGTGGATACAGACGGAATCCTTCTGTGACTGCCCCATTTTCTGCTCAACCTCATGTTAATGGCGGGCCTCTTTATTCTCAAAATTCAAGTAAGCTGCTGAGCTCTGAAATCACAAACTGTTTTGAGCAAAATTATTGTAAAAGCATGCATGGCATTTTAATTCATTTATGAGAAGCATCAATGAAATTACTGCTTTCTTCCCTGAAATAGAAGGAAAAACAAACAAGAAAAACCATATTGAAATTATACAGTGATTGCACTATATGCAATTATACTGTTTTCCCCCCTGACTTGTTTACTGTTACTCATGACAAGAAATTATTAGGATTGCATGTCTAATTATAGGCACATTATACTTGGCATTTCAGGTGTGCTTGGAGTACATAAACTAAACCCAGGGTTTTTTGCAGGAGACCTAATGTGATTGTAGTACAGTCCTCCCCTATTTGGAGAGTGACAAAAGAGTACTATCTGAGCAGAATGCTCATATTCATGTCACACAGTTCCTCCCTGTCTCTGTCTCTTTCTTAAATCCTTTCCTGATTCCAAGTTTCTCCTTTGTTCTTGGTAAAGAGATCAGTCTCTCTCTTTTAGGAAACAACTTCTCTGTGCTTTCACACTAGTAAGAGTACAGAAGGAGATGAATGAGGGATGGATGCCATGGGCAGGTGAGCAGGTTTTAGTCAGCAGCCTCCTGCCTGCCTACACCAAAAGGGCAAGCAACGTTCACTGCAGAAAGATCTGCAAAATAAGGATCTTAGCTGCTGGTAGGAAGCTCTATCAGGAAACTTCTTTCTTGCCATTTCCATAAATTTTGATCAAATACACATTGAGGAGTGGCAGCTGTATAATGTTTTTTTCTCGGTAGTGTCCAGAATGCCATGCCAAGTCTTTAAACTTCAGAGGAATATTTCTTTTGAAAAGAAATGTTGATGTTTGGGCTCAAGATCTCTTCAGACCAGTGTTTGCTGTTGTGTACTTACTCTTAAGAAAAGAATGCTTTTAAAATACTTGAGACACTGAAGAGAAGAGTTTTCTGAGTATTTTAGAAGTATTACATTAGTCAGAAAGCATTTTTATATGCAGACACAGTATCTATCTTTTCTTTTTTTCCAAACCTGATTTTCCTTCTACTCTTGCTCACCCATACTAGCATTTCATTTTCCTCCACATTCTTATTCCTCCAAATTAATTCACCATAACAACAGAAACTCCCTCCTGCTTGAACAATTGAGTTCCGTTAAATACACAGGATTTTACTTCTGGGAATAGTTCAGTTGTCTTAAATGCTGTGCACACCACTGTTTCTGAATGTTTACATTTGTCCAAAGCAATTTTTTGCTCAAATGCAGGTGCTGTTTCTTAATCTAGTCTCTCTGGTGTTTTCAAAATACTGATGGTCAGCATTTTTTAAACAGTATTTTGATGGGTGTGTTTTGCTACTTGAAACTGTTTTCCTCTGTTTCTGTAACTGGTGATTATTTTTGTAGTGCTACTGTCTTTACATTAAACCCAGGTCCCATGTTTCCTAAGGTTTTTCTTAGATGTTTACTTCAGTTTTGTGAGACACTGTTTGTTCTCCTGCTTTTATTGATCATTTATCCCATACAATTTATTTGATTATTGGTTTTGTAATGAACTAAATGCTTCATTTTAATTCATCAAACATTAATCTTAGTTACAGCTTTATTTAAAACTGTTGCTTACTTGGAAGAACAGAACCTCTTTCAAATTTGGTTCCAACTGGATTATTACTGCTGAATTCCCGCCTTCACAGGAATTTCTTTGCTCCAGTGCAAGAGAAATTCTGCTGAGAAGGGACATGGCATAAAAAAAATGAGTTGATGTTTTGTTGACTTTCTGGGTGGGCTTTTGTTTTATGCTTTTCATTCCCTGCACTTAAGAGGGAGATGTCAGAGTTGATAGTTTGAGTGGCTTGCCCTACTGCTCCCACTCCTCTTCCCTACCTGTGCAGGGAAGAGTTGAACATCTGGGCTGTCAGCCCAGTGTCTCTGAGCACAGCTCTGGTCATGTCTTACTACTCACCAGATAGGCACATACTTGAGAGAAGATGAGCGTGCAAGGGCTTCCTGCATGCTCCTGTAGCCCCTTGGAGCTGTTGAAGCCTTCACTAGCCTTTTAGGCTGCTGAGTGCCCTCTCACCACAGAAAACTCAGTAAAGCTCCACTCTGCTCTAGACCCATCTAGTTTTTCTACCAACAAGCAACAAGGTCCCTTTTTTTTGAGAAAAACAAAAATGCAGTAAGCTAACTGTGACTGCCCCTGTCCCAGCAGAGCACAGTGATGGGATTCTCTGTGTGAAGCATTGATGCTGGAACACTGTGCCCCTTGCAAAAGTTGTCTTTGCCCTGTGCCAGTGCTGCTTTGCTGCACTTGATGTAGCACTCCACTTTGGTTTTAGAGGAGTCCAGAATCCTGCGAAACATCACCTCTACTTCTAGTAGCTCACTTTGAAAAGATAACTGCTAAATTGAATAATCCTTATTTAGCAGCAAGACAAAAGCTCAGTTTTGTGTGCTCCCCAGGTGAAGCACACAAAATGTGTGACAGAGCAGGAACCTTCACACGCAGCCTGCGCTCGGCTGTTACCTGGCTGAACACGGGCATGCTTTGCTTTTGATCCTCCATTGGCTAACCACGAATTCAGCCTTGTTGGAAACAAGCTTGAAGAAGGTTCTTGTGTGTGTGTGTGTTCTTGTTGTTCTTTACATACTTTGTTTTGTGGTCCTCGTTACTGACGGCTGCTTTTGTTTGTTCCCCCTTTTTTTTTTTCCTTTGTCCATTTGACTTTCCCGATATGGTGTGTGTGTTGCTACCAGTTTCTATTGCTCCACCCCCTCCCCCTATGCCTCAGTTGACTCCACAGATACCTCTCACAGGCTTCGTGGCCAGGGTGCAGGAAAACAGTAAGTTTGGACAAGCTGAGCTGTTAAAGGGTAGAGCCTACTCTCTTCTAGCATGCATGGCTGGCAAGTCAGACTCTATTTTGTTTCCTTTTCCAGAAGCTAATACCATCTTGCATTCTAGTGTCAATATGCTATTGGAGCTGAAGGGCACACTCTTCAATATTTTATAACATGTGCATGATTATTATTGACTCATTTAAGTTCTGAACTGCAAATTTATTACAGAAATACAGTGTGAAATGTGGCATATGTTTGGTGTGAATATAAAATTGTATTTTAATTGAAAATACTAATTTGATGTTGAATCACCCTGCCTTTTTCAGTAGGGACAATTGATTAGTTTGTATTAGAAAGACTTTTGTAGACTGTCAGAATGTGTAACCATTGATTCCAATACTGTAGCATTTTTCAGGAAGCTGTACAGTCAATTGAAAACACGCATTCTTAAGATCTAATGCATTACAAAGGAGCTTGTAAGGCATCTCTCCTCTTGGCAGCCTTTCATTCTCCATTTCTTTGTGTTCTCCTATTTCCCTGCTGAGCTTCTTGCAGCATAGCTCTGCTTGTTAGGTTTGTGAGAGGTGGGTCTCTAGTTGTACTGTGCTTATACTGGTAACTCTGCTTTTACCATTACTGTTTGATTCCCTTCAGGTGAGTGTTCCTGTCTCAAGTGCTAGTGCAGGTGTAAAGTCATGTTCCTGATCTGGAGATACCCTTCTCTCTAGGAATTTGTTGCAGTTCGGTAAACAACAGACTAAATGTGATGTAGATAGAAGATGAAGTAAATTAAAAATGTTTTTAAAGTGTTCAGGAACAATTTTGAGATTTGCTGGGATCTCAGGGGCTACTATTACACAGATGGTTATATAGCTGCAGCATCCATTTAGGGACCCCAGGTCTGAGTAGTGCTGCTGTTCTGCTTCCCATTAGAGTTTTTAAGTGGTTGTGTTCTGAGTATTCTGCATGAGGCTGGAAACATGTCTCTGGTTCTCTTTCAAAAGGAAGGTATTTTGTTGCTGTACTAGGGAAACAGTAAGAATCACATTGATGTAGAGTAGTGTGCCACAAAACTGTGTTGAAAACTTTTCAAAATATTAAGTGCAGAGGTAAACCTGCTGAAAATGAAGGTTACATGTCTTCACTTGCATAAACTTGAGAAAATTGACACCTGCTTCTGAATTGTTCCAAGTATTGTCCTTCTGGAGATAATGCAGCCCTTGGGAGAGGGGAGGTGAAAGAGGCAGACTGGCTTGTGTGTGCAACAGCAAAATTCACAATGACTTGTGGATGAGATGGCAGCAAAACAGCTGAAGTTTGAAATCTGGTCATAGGAATTGTTCTTTATTTTCTTTCTTTTAATAGTCCCTTGGGTTGGAAAGTTATATAACGAGTATGGCTAGGAGCTGCTGCTGCCTCACTCCAGAGGCAGGGGTGTGTGTGCATATGCTCAGCAAAACTGGCTGTAGAGGCTGTTGCTGAGTTTTGGCATTGTGTGCTAGACTTTCATCAGCCTCGTTTTCTGCAGGAAGTCTCTGGTGTTAGGGAGATGTGAGTAGACTTGTCTTTTCCTTATCATGGAGATCTGCTGGTTTGGAAAGCAACAGCCTCTGCTTGTGGACTTCTTCTGGAGGACAAGGACAGAGAGGGCCTAGAAACTATGCAATGCCTTTTCTTTTTCTCCTGCGTCCAAACCATGGACATCTCCTCCAGAGGTTTTTCCAGTGTGTCTGGTGCTCAGAGACATCTGATTTGATATAAGTGGCTGTATTTTCACACCCAGTCCTTTCAAAAGGAGTCTGCTGGTCCCCTTTTAAAGAACAAGGGTGGGAATACAGACAAGAGATCTCAGTTTGGAGCTATATAAGTACTCGTTTCTTTACTCTTTCTCATTTAGAGTGGCTTTTTGCATGCTTTTTTTCCCTCCCCTAGGAGAAGTGATGCTGTCCTAGAATCTGGCTAAGTTTAGAAGCAGGCAAAGTCTAGGTTAAAGTCCAAGAGGCGAAGGGATACTTCAATGGAGTGGCACTTGTCTAATTTTCTGTTCCATTCTCTCTCTTGTTTTAATGTGAAGTTGAATTGTTTTAAATGTTTCCCATAAAGCTTGCAGTTCCTGCATTGCATCTCAGTTAGAGTATGTCTTGGTGCTTTCACACTTGCATTTCCTTTTCTCTTTCCTTCTTTTCAAATATGCAGCTTTGTTGTTGAATAAACAGAACTTTTTTTTGGTATTTTTAATTTTTTTTTTACATTTCCTAAGGTAAGGATTTCTCAAGATCTGAAATGATTGTTGTTTCAACTCTGTTTTTTTTTCCTAGCTGCAGACAGAAATTAAGGGGAGAAATACATTTGTGGAAGATGTGTTAAACTGCAGCACAAAACCAGTCCATTCATAAATGGTGTTGTCATGTGTCTGTGGTGGATTAATGAAGCCTGTCTGTGAGTGTTATTCAGTAATAGGCAAGACGTAGCATTCACTCCGCCAAGGACTTTGTTAGTCTGTCTCCAAGTGACATAAATGGGCTTCTGTATGGGAGAGGAATCACTAATACAGTGGCAGCCAGTCTTTTTGATGGAGAGAGCTGTGGGGTGTTCAGCTCAGCTGGTCAAGTTGAAGAGGAGCTGGGCTTGCAGGTACAGAATTGACTCTCCAAGGGGAGGGAGCAGGCTGATGCCTGGGCTCAGGCAGCCCCTGCCCCAGCAGCTCCTGTCCCCTTTTGCCCCTGGCAGCAGGTGCCAGACCTGTCCCAGTGCAGCCAGTCTGACCCAGACAGGATATGGGAGCTGTGCCCAAGAGCTGTGATGAAGAGCAAAGGTTAAGTCAGCACTAGAGTAATGATCGGCCAAAAGTAAAAAGTGATCAAGCAAACAAAAACCCTATTTCTAATCTCCAGTGCCATTGTAACTACGAGTACTTAAAGCTTCATTCAGTGTAGTGTTGTTCTTTCTCTGTTGCTTGGCTTTCTTTTCAAAATTTGTGTGCTGGAGCTGCACATTCTGGAGCCTGATGCCTTGTTCCATCAAACCCTGCCTAGAGCAGTGGTTTTCAGCCTGTGTTTTCAGTGTGCACAATCCCAGATCTCTTGAAAATTAATCTGTGTTGCTATGTAACCAAGTTGATTTTAGTAACAGTAGCTTCCTTTCAGTAACTTGTGGCTTCATAATGCTTACACTAGGTCCATGTGTAGTGGACCACATCTCTCTAGGAATAGGATGAAGTGACTTGATGTCCTGCATCTGAGTATGCCATCTCTATTTCGCTGCCAGCTGCTGTCAGCATTACTGGAAACTAATTTAATGAACTGATTTAAAAAGTGATTGGTACCATAACGCGCCTTTCTCTTTTTCCTTTTCCCAAAGCAACTTGTAATTGTGCTGATTGGAGAATCTCAGGGCAGGGATTTGACATTTTGGATTATACATTTAATTCCTTGAGCACTTTTTCTCTAAGAGCAGCAACTGCCTGTTAGAGTTTTCCATTTATTAATTGATTCCTGAATGTGTGCACACACATGGGCTAGTCTGCAAGATAAGGATCTGTACAAAGTTTTTCTTCTGCAGAAGGATTACTTGGCTTCCTCTTACCTGGTCACATCTTAAAAAAGGGAAGAAACTAGTATTTATGATCCACACCAGATCTTTTCGTTCCCTAATGAAGAGAAAGAATCCAAGGAAGCAGTGTTCAGAAGTAAATTGAAGTGACTGCTACAGACAAAGGATTTGTTCAAAACCAATCAGGCTGCTGGCCCAGTCAGAGGCCTGTTGCTGCCTGGCTCAGAGGGTGCCACTCGGAGTCCTCCATAGCTAACGCTGCAGCGCATGGACATTGGAGCAGGAAGCTTTCCTCTCTGCTGATGTTCAGCTTATGCCCCGCAGCATGTGCTTTGACTCTAGTAGCATTTACACATAGATTTGACCACTAATAATAAATATAGTTGTGTGTTGTAGTTGTTAATACAAAGCCTCTGTTCCTAATCAGTGCATGGTATTATAGTGCATGCTGTGTGTGTCGTCCCCCAGCCCTTTTATTTACAGTACAGCCTCAGGTTTGTTTGCGTCTCCACGCTGTCGTGATTTAAGGAAAACCAATAATCTCCAAATGTTTCCAGTTGCTGATAGCCCGACTCCTCCCCCGCCGCCGCCTCCCGATGAGATGCCGATGTTTGATGACTCTCCTCCTCCTCCACCACCACCCCCCGTGGATTATGAGGATGAGGAAGCTGCTGTTGTGCAGTACAGTGATCCCTATGCAGATGGAGATCCTGCTTGGGCACCTAAAAACTACATAGAGAAAGGTAAGAGAAGTGTTGCAGCTGTGTTAGTGCAGTATCAGAGGATTAATGGTATTTGAAGGGAATGAAGGACTTAGATGGTCAGATGAAAACAGTCATTGTTCCTCCTAAGTGAGAACTCAAACCGTGCTTTCCTTAGTTTGTGTCTATACCTAGTATGGTAAGACATAATCCTCCTTTGGACAAATTATAAAGTATCTTCAAGCATTCTAGAATGGATGAAAAAGCAAGCTTCTTCTTGAGAAGCAGATGGCTTTCATCTTTGGATGAGCTGGACTTTCTGTACATACCTCAGGACTGCGGGGCAGTCATGTACAAATTGTTGCAAAATGGACAGAAATTCCAAGCTGTATTTATCTCATCAAACTAGGTTACAGGAGTAGATTATTAGACTTTGAACTATAAAATGTGTTGGGGCCTCCTTGGAGATGTATCAGTGACTCCAGATCAGCAGACTGTGAACTGTGCTTAGCTTAGGTATGAGGTCACGTAGTAAACATCTCTTCCCATAAATAATGGACAAGCAGATTTCCCACCTGTGGAGTTGCCTGTGTTGTAGCACTGACCATTTTACCAGCTGCAGTGCTTCCAGTTTTCTCATGAGCTGGCTGGTGCTGCAGCAAGTACAAAATGGGCCGGGTACCTGTGATGTTTGTGGCACAGCTCCTGTGTTCCATCTTCACTCGAGCTGGACTCTGTGCAGGACATACCCATGGGATGGAAAGAACTGATGCAGCACATCACTGCTAGGCATTAAGGCATCAGATGTCTGAGACTATATGGAGGTGTAAAACAGTGGATTCTTGGAATTCATAAATCTGATCAATTGCATAAATCCATGTTAACTTTTGAAGGGTAAGGCTGTGATATCTGAAGTCTGTATATTCACAGTAGTTTTTAACTCCAGTATTAGTGGTGGCAACATTCTTCCCTTGGAAAATCTCTGCTTTGTTAATGGCACACAGCAAGCTGGAGATTGGTAAGAGTAAGGTATTAACCAAGCAGATGCAGAAAATAACAGATGTTGCATCTTCAGCAGCATTCCTACTTGAACTCAGTGCAGCTCCTTGAAAAGTAATGCTAAAACTCCTTATGATGTAACAGCTCTGTAGAAAAGACCATTCATGTGCAGTGGCTTTAGCAGTGATATGTGCAAGGCCACGCTGAGGTGCCAAGAGGGGCCTCAGTGGAATGATTTTTGTAAAATTTTTTTGGCCACATTCTAATCAAGAGATTCATATAAAGAGATCCACATGCTTTTGAGGTAGTCTAGTCAAAAATGGGTACCACACAAATTAGTTATTCCCTAACTCAGCTTTTAAGTGTCCATAAGCTCCACTTTACTGTGTCACAGTTGGACTTACTTCTCTGTCAGCAGCTTAACTGAGTGTTCAATGTAGTCACCACCCACTTCTTAGTGCTAGCTAAGGTTGCAAGGAAAGTGAAACTCCATTTTCTGGGATTGACATTCAACAGGAAAAGCATGTGAATTCATTATTGAAAATCTCACAATAGCAAACTATTATTTTAACATTCTCTGAAGTACAATTGTTTTTTAATACTGTTGCTATTAATAAAATGCTAAATATGTCCCTGTTTATTCCACAGTTGTTGCTATATATGACTATACAAAGGACAAAGACGATGAGCTGTCGTTTATGGAGGGTGCAATCATTTATGTGATAAAGAAGAACGATGATGGCTGGTATGAAGGAGTTTGCAATCGAGTAACTGGCTTGTTTCCTGGGAATTATGTTGAATCAATCATGCACTATGCCGATTAAAATCCTTTGCTTTTCAAAGTTTGGTCTTGTATTCAAGTCATACCATGATTATTTACAAGGGGTGACTAAAAGCTAACAGAATTGTCTTAATATACTTTCAAAGAATTGTGCCCATTTCTTCAGGCCATACTGTTTTAATGGTATGATTGAATGTCCATCTCTTGAGTCTCTGGGGACAGTATGTCTTACCTGATGACAATTTGTAAAACAAGCAACTGTCTATAACTGGTTATACTTATTTACTTATGCATTGTTAATTTTATGACCAGCCTAAATATTATGGGGAAGTAGGGTATAATATTTAATGAACCATGATCAGATTGTGCCATTACATTTTTCAGTACAGCATGGTAACTAACACTACGTTAGACTAACATATTAAAACCTGGATGAGAAGTTTAATGTTAGTGCTGGTCATATTACTTTTTGTTTAGACTCTTTGCTCATTCTTGAACTATATTTGTTTAAAGCATGCATACAAACTTATGTATTGAAATATACTTTTTTAAAAATCCAAGATGCTTCCAATTGTTGTAATCTTTACCTGGAGTATTCTCACTAAAGTCTATTACAATGAGTTGTTTGGGTCTAAGGTGTCCATGTGATTCAAAAAATGGGTGGTCTTCTGTATGTGTAATTTGTACCCAAGTTTTTTTAATGAGTAAATTTACATTATGACTTTTTCCATTCATAAATATATAAGTGAACCAAAGGTCTTGTCCATTACTTTGTTGGTTGGCTTGGCAAAGAAGTTTGGAATGCTAACGTAGCAAAATCATGGCTGTGTTGTCCCAGGCAATGTACTAAAAAGCAAATGTCTGTAACATGACTTTATCACTGACAGAGGGCAAATAAATTAGATCTGAAACCTGAATTACACACTTATACATACTCTTAAAAGTTCTTTTCTGCCAACACTTAATTTTAGTGAGGATTCTTGATTGAATCTAGTTACCAGGATGCAGTAAGCTGGACACCATCTGTAGCTGACAGTTCTGTGTGGGAACTCTCTCTGTGGCTCTGGGAAGTGCCCCATGGAGCAGAGGGAGCAGGAGCAGGCTGTCCTCCAGACAGCACCAGGGGAACACACGTGACAGGAACTTGGCCATTGTCAAGGGATCACAGGCAGAGACAGCCAGAGAGGGTGTGCTTCCCTGCTCCAGATTCTGTGGCTGAAATAACCTGAGAAGGAATGTGGTAGTACTGGGTAATTACTGTGACAGGAATGTGTCTGGGACTTCAAAGGCAGCTTCTAGGGTGCTACAGAATATATTCTATAAATGAGTGATGGAAAGTGAGTTGCAGGTTTGACTGGCTGGTGAATCATTCATTTTTAGTGTGAGTTAGAAATACTGAGCCTTTCGTATTCTGCTACCAAATGAATGTTTTTATTCAATCTCAAATTCTGCATCATGTTAACTGCTAGTTGGTAGCCACCAGTAGCATGAATTGGTGTGGTTTTGTACTCATTGATGTATATAACCTATTAAAATCCACATGTAGTCTTTTACAGTAAACCAGTATCTCTACATACAATTCCAGGTGCTTCTGTTAAACAGCCAGGGAAGCATCCAAACCATCTCTCTTCACAGGAGTTTACCAGCTCCTGTACATGCATGTTCTGTTTATTAGTATAAACAAGTGAAATTTGGAACAGCTTCCGTTTTCATACACTGATTTATATTTATTCTCATTGTGGCCTTTGTGCATCAACATGTAAACATCTTCCCCATCCCCCACAATCAATAGCCCCCGCTAAAACAATTGTACAGCACAGTTTGATTTGCTCTGAATTGCATGGCTTCCTGCAGTAAAACATTTTAAACTTCTGTTTAAAAAAAAAAGTAGAACTTTAAAAAAAAAAAAAAGAGGTTTTGTTCTAAAAAAATAATTTTTGGTAGCTTGTGTTGGAAGCAAATAACCTTTGAAATGAATTTAGGCACAGTCTGGTAAGTAGCTGCCAGAAGGAGTGGAAGGAGTTCCCTCACTTGTCTCGCATGAGAACCATTTCAGTCAGGTGCACGAGGGCCTCTCTCTCGGGTGACGGCCGCAGCTTGCGGATCTCGCGCGTGGCGGCGTGGCAGTAGCGCTGGGCGAGGTAGGTGGTTTGCTGCACACCATCACTCTGAGGGAAGGAGACAGAGAGAGGAAACGCGACTGATTGGCCTCCTTCTGCCTCTTCCAGTCACAGGGAGAAGTTTTAAGGCCATTGAGTACCCCAACACATTGTATTCTGACCGGGAGAGGATTCATTCTGTAATCAGGGAAGCCCACCTACCCGCCCCAAACTATCCAAGTACTAAAACTCATCCATGCTAAATATAAGTGTACTTACAAAACAGCACTGGTATTAACAACAAACTAGAAACTAATAGTTTATCCCTTCCTCTCCTGCCCTAAAATAGAAATGTACAAAACCCCCATGCTATTCTGAAAAAGAGGTATTAATTTTGCACAGGCCATTACTCAGTCTTTTTAGACCAGAGTCAATTAAACTGGTATGGGGTGTGCACTGCAATTACAAGACTGACTGGTAATTATGTGCCACTTATACCAGCTGTTGAATGCAGCTATGCCTCAGCTGAAGGAACTGAGTTCATGCATGAGCTTTTTACTTACATGGATTTT
Organism: Sturnus vulgaris; assembly: GCF_052056855.1. Classification (NCBI taxonomy): domain Eukaryota; kingdom Metazoa; phylum Chordata; class Aves; order Passeriformes; family Sturnidae; genus Sturnus; species Sturnus vulgaris. The sequence goes on from NC_142243.1 coordinate 16,404,465, forward strand.
ATACTGTTAGAGGGAAAAAAAGAAAGAGTTCTTTGGTACCTAGCATTTCTGCTAAAACACTGTGCCAGTAGGAGAGCTGAGGAGTTCTGACTTGGCATTGTACATTGCATGCTACTCAGCAGGTATTTGACAATGCAGCCTTGCTATTTTACTTGAGAGACAATGAATTTCAGACTGAGCAGCAGGAAGAGCAAAAATATTTGGTATCAGTCTTACCTGCAACACATATTTCCGTGCACGTTCAACATCTCCTGGCTTACTGAATCTCCTCATTATCATAGCATTCATTTCTGGAAACTAAGCACAAAGGGAGAAGGGTTTGTACTTGCTTTTGAGTTGTTTTCCATGTAGCTGCCTGCCATGCTAAGGTCAGAATGACACCAAAGTGCAGCCCTCTTCCCCATCATTGTTGTTGCTACAGGTATAGCTTTAGGTTCGTACTTGCAGTCTGGACAGAACTACAGTATAGCAGAGCTCAAGCATTTAAAACTTAAACCATCTGGCTCTGCTGGCTGTAGCCAGTTGGTAGCACCAACAGGTAGCACCTGCCATTTTATCATGTTAAGCAGACGCTCCAGTGTGGTCATTTCTGATGTGGCAACTACCTGGTGTATAATCTGCATCAGATATTCTATCATACATGATGGTCAGTGTTGGCACTCCTAGAAAAAGCACCTCTGCCCCCCACACGTACAAAAGAACCCGGGATGTTTGTTGTTGCAAGATTACACAGTTCAACTTGTAAACTGCCCCCCCCCAATGGTAACACTGGCTGTTACATTCTCTTACGTTTTCCATTATGCTGGTATTTTGTATATGCAATTTTTTTTTAATAAGAGAAAAATGACTACTATAAGGTATTTTGTTTGCAGTTAGAACTAAATGCTCAATTCCCTACAAATCAAGTAGGTAAATCAGTTGTTTTGAGAAAAATGACATCACTTAGCTAAATATGCAGTCTCTTTCTTCAGACAGCCTAGGCACAGAAAAACCCAGTGCTTAACAAAATAAGGCCACAACTCAAGGCAGCTACTCCACAGAAGAATTCTTTTTAAGGGAAAGAGTTGTTTGTTCATCTTGCCTGAAAGGATTAGAGTCAAAGATGGTATTATTGCCATACACTTGTAAACAATGAACTGCTTTCCTTGCACACCTTTGGTCCTCCAACTGCAGCTTTACAACCTTGTTCAGGTACAAACATGTAGCACCCCTCACTCAGTGCTGTGACATTTTCCTATTACTCATACATAGTCTTGAAGATGCATTCAGAAGTTCAGTGGTGACTCACACTTTATCTAAAGAGTCATGGCTTTTTCTAGATCCTATTTTCCTTCCCAGGTAATGACAATTTAATTGCAGTGTTCATGCAACCAGTTTTCACATTATTCATATTTACAGTTATATAGGATGCATATGGGATCACTTTTTATATTTAGGCACTAAAGGACATGAAACTCCTGAAACTTGTAAGGCAGAGCTGTTATTAGCAACTCTGCATATTTAGTGGGCAGCACATGAGCATTTAACAGGAATGCTTATAATAAAAATAAACCTTCATTCTTCATCTGTACTCATTCAAGAGGAGCTTTAGAATTAGCATACACTAGCATTAAAAAATAAATGGGGTGGTTTTTATTTTTTTACTGAGTGACCTAACTTTAAATACTTAATAAACAGGTTTTATATAAAGGTAAACATTTTCTTCTCCTTAATATTCTAATGCACAAAGATGTATTTCAGAGGGAGGGGAGAAGATAGGAAGAAAAGGCATCTGTCACTGAAGATCCAGAGCAGATTAAAAACTAATGAATGATTGTCAGAAAGACAACTTGAGGTGTACCAGCTACATGAAAGGATAGCAGCAATACTAGTCTGAAAAGACAGCCTATAATTAATAATTACACTTTGGACTGTCTTCAAGTCCTGGCTCATAAGTTTTTTTCTCAGATACAAATATATGAAATATCTTTTAGTAGCATCACAAGTAAGCGTCTGTTGAAGCTCCACATTTTTTCAGCACTTATGTTTTGTTTATGTATCAGTTAAGTCTGCAGTGCTGTTCTTCCAGTTTCTTGAAAACAGCAGGACATTTTCAGGAAAGAAGCCTTCTGGTTAATGCAGAAAACTTTATAAGATGATCAAGTTATCTTTCAATGCAAAAATGTCCACTTCTCATCTATCACAGATATAAATGAGGAAAAGCATTTTCAAGTGACCTACAAAGAACAAGATTTTAAAACAGGAGTGACAGATTTTCGTTTCTTGTATTTCTATATTATGAACTAATTTATCTCGCTAAAGCTAATTAAAAGATAGATGAACTTCAAAGTCAGAGAGACAACCCAAACAAATTAATAAAAAATAGTTTTAATTTAAAAATTGGAATATTCAACACCCACAAGACAGTCAATGCCAAAAAACTGGGTATTCTCTGCCAAAATTGGGTATTTGCAACATGCCTTGTTTCCTTCTGCATATGGCTTTGGCACACACAAAAACAGTTTTACAATTCCATCCTCCCTCTCTACCTGAGTGCCTTACTGTTCTTTGGACAGCTCCAGTAGCTGATGACACAATTCTGAAATAATGATCCAAGAACATGCTTGTGAATGCCCCAGATGAGTGTGGGGAGACACTGAGGACATGGAGAAGGTTGTTCTCAATAAGCATTCATCTACTTTGTCAGTTGGCTGACACTCTGTGCTCCCCTGTCTCTTCTGTGATACAGATCCTTGTAAATGCCCAGAGGATAAGGAAGCAAACAGATGTGTATGTTCCACTTCCCCACCCCAGCCGGCTCTTTTAGAGGGGGAAGTAAATGTCAAAGTTGTTGAGTTTTTTTAAAATGATTTACAACATTTCCCCTGTCAAGCTCTAAGCAATTCCACTGAGAGATCACAGACAAGAGCTCTGCTGGAACTAATTGTGCCAGTTTCTGTATCAGACTGTGAAGCCTGGTAGGAAAGACTGCTTTTTAAGTGCCAAATCTGCTTGCCTCTGGTGAACAAGACACTGGAGCAAGAAATTAAACCAGTTTCTTTCCTGTTTATGGATTAGCACCAATTTTAATGTTTTTATCCATGCTGCTCACACTTCTGTTTTCATTCTGCTCCTCCAAATAATTTTTAAGGCACTGGAAATCTTGACCAATTTTAAGCTTGTTTTATTTATGACACTCCCTTTTCTCTTATCTAGCCTTCAGACAGGAAAGCTACCTATGTTTATAACTGGCTAATACTTAGGACAAAGAGATGAAGAAATTCAATAAATAAAGGTATGCACTTAAAGGCAAGGCAGGGATTTCAGTTCTTGGCCCCAGATGGATATAAAACCCAGAACAAGGCAAAAAAGCCTACACAGTCAAGCCTGGGAAGAAGACGTCTCAGGAGAAAATACAAGAAGCTGCTTAGGAATAACCTTCACAAAATGTGCTAAAACTCTCTGAATACCTACAAGAGCCTAACAGTAAGTAGAATTGTGCAGGAAGGTGTTTCTTGTGTGCACAGAATCCATCTGGCATTGACACACTGATTTGTCCCGTGTGCCCAGGCCACTCTCATCACTGACACTGGAGATTTGATGTGTTTCAGCTCATCCTGTGAGGAGTAGTTTACACTTTTTACTTTGAGGAAACAGCTTCCTGCTGACTTACCTGTCGACAAGCAAACAAAACGGGGCCTGTGGCTAATCCGAGCTTGAGATCTGCTGCTGTTGGTTTCCCCAGATGGTCGGCACACGATGTAAAATCCAGCACATCATCTATCAGCTGGAAAAAATAAACATTCAGATTATTTAAAATTTCTTTAAAAAAAACCCTAGAGCTAAATACAGAATAATCCTTGCTAAAGGCAGGAATTGTAGGAAGGATTAAAACAGCCTACTTTGATTTCTGCAGTACTTTGGAGAAGTTTAGATTTTAGATTCCATTTAGTTCAACAAAAACACTACCTGAAAAGCTATGCCAACGTTTTTTCCATACTGGTATGCAATCTCATGAACTTTAGGATCGGGGCAGCCTAGAATTGAAACCTGAAAAGACAAAAACCCCAAGTAAACAGAAAGCTTTAGTTAGCATCCACTTTTAGCCCCTGAACATAGGTGTGACACAGGCAGGAGGGATCTGGGAAAGGCAAAAAAAAGCTGACTTGGGCACATTCTGGCTTATCTCTGTTCATGGAGACACACAACTAGCCAAGATTACCAGAAAACAAGGCTGAACAGCAATGCAGTATAAAACTCCATTCAAATCTGCAAAGAGATTAGCTTCATTAAATATTTATCAGGCCTAGAAACTACAATGCAAGGATAAAGAGAGGAGAAATGTGGATGCACTTCACATGCAGGGTAGTAGTCATATATAGCCCAGTGATGAGGAAATTAAGCTAATTACATATATAAATCAGCCAGGGGATAGTTGGACAGATAACAACAGATAAATGGACATTACATGTCTCATGAAAGATCACAAAGCTGGATGTGTTGAACCCAGTATAGGAGAGGTAGTTGACATAAGGATGATTACTTTTAAGATGATGTTAACTCTATCTGACTTGCTCAGGAAGATGAGTTGATCAGCTTGCAGGCAAAGGTACTGAGGGATAATTAGTGGTAAAAAAACACAAACCAGCAAATGAAAGCACACCAGGCTCACAAAGGTATCACTAAACTGAGATAAACAAAACATTTTATTTGAGTGTATAATCAACTACTTGAGACCGAAATTTTGGTGAATAAACTCCACAGAACTCCACAGGACACTAACTAAGGTTTGAGAATTAATATCTTGCTTCAAAGTAAGGGCATTTACGCTTTTTGCATTTATGTACTAATTCATTTTGCAAAATGAAGTTGGTTAAATACTCAGATTTATTTCAACCTTCAATAAACCAATTAGGAACAGGGGACAAAAATCCACCCTGGTTTATTGCAGGCATTCCAAATCTGCCGTGACTAACACAAGGAGTGAAGATATATTTTACTTAAGATTAAAAATATATGCTAGGAAAACCACGAAATATAAAAGTATGTGTGTCTGTGTATATATATATATATATATATATATATATAAATTCCTCTTTAACACTCTGTAAGGTAGGATCATAAGAAAAACCCCTCCAACCCCAAAACCAACTCCAAACTAAAAAAAAAAGTCCAGCAGTAGCTTTGAAGGTGAACGTGAAGATGGAAGTAAGAAACAACATTATATCCTAATAAATGTGATGCAACTTACACAAAAAGATTATTTCATGCATCAGTGCACTTCCCAGTCATAACCTGCATTTGTGGATAATAACTAAACCCTAGAGGAATCTGGATGACTGAGGAATTAACAGCATCATACATTCCCCACTTTTATTTAAAAGGAAGGGGACAGTATAGCAGGAAAATAATGCTACTTATCTCTAATAATCATACAAAGTCTTGAAGGCTGTTAAACAGAGTGAACTGCAAATATGAGATACTTATATAGATGTTGCTAGAAACTATCAAAGTAGAACATTTTGCCCTTTTATCCTTCTTTTGATGTTTGTCTCTTAAATAGCATTATTTGCCAGAAGAAAAAAAAATTTAAAATTCAGATCAGTTTTGCCAGTCATCCTCAAGTGAACAACCCTCTGACCATGACCACGTCATAAAACTGCAATGACAGGGTTGTGTCAATCAGGGAGTTCCTTCAGGTTGCAATTTCTCAAACTGCTCTTGTAGATTGTTGCCTCCAGCAGGACACTGGCCAGGCTGCAGCCAGGCAGCCTCTCACTCCCACATGGAGTTTAACTGGAGCTGTACTGGGATGTTCTGGGATAATACAAGCATTTGCAAATACAAATCAGGATAACCAAGTCAATACAGTGATGTATGTTTAAATGATAAAACTCCCCCTTTGAAAACAGCCTAGAGCTCCCCAATTAGGTATGACTGGCTCATGATGTATTTACTCTTGCAAGAATTCAGGCCTGTCTTCCACTAAATCATGATGAAAAATCCTTCCTAATACCAAGTGGAACAAATTCTTTAGAAAAGTTCTTTGAATTCAGCAAAGCAGGACAATCTCTTTGGTGTTATTTCAAACACACTTTCTGAAAAAAAATGTTGTTTCTGTTCTGTTATACGAGAGACTATAAACCAATTTTGCCTCTTTACTGAATTTCACATCTATAAAATACATCATCAGCTCTGGGTACCCAGATACATCCTGCTCTGATATTTAATATGTGACAGTATGGCAGATGGAGTTGAAAGCATTTGCACATCTCCACCAGTGCTCTGTAGGTCAGAGAGGAAAACCTGTTGCTGGGCCAGAAATAATAAACACTTGAATAAACACTACAAGAGATGTTTGTTCTTGTACTCCTAAATTTGTGGACTCCATGGAAAGGAAAAGGCTCTCAAATCTTTCCCTTTTCCAGCCATTCTCCTCCATGCCCATCTCCAGAAGCAGTCAGGTTCCTGCCTTCTCATTCCTGGCTCATCCACCACTGTTTTTCTAGACAGGAGCAGTGTTCCTCTTTCCAGAAGAATCACAGAATAGTTTAGACTGGAAGGAAACTCTGCAAGTCATCTGCTCAAAGGAGAGTTTACTTCACAGTTAGATCAGGTTTCTCAGAGCTGTGTCCAGTTGATTTCTGAGCATCTTCAAGGATGAAAAATCCCACTGTCTCAGCTACCTGTTGCAATGTTCGACCAACCTCATGGAGAAATTTTTCCTCAAACCTAATTGAATTTTTCAACAGTACTGGTCCTTTCACTGCACATCTCTCCATCTTCTCTATGCCCTCCAATTACAAGCTGGAGACAGCAGGAGGACTCCCCCTTTGTCTTCCCTGCTCCAGACTCAAACCAGCTCTTGGCACATCATTTGCTCCAGCCTCTGCCCTCACTGTGGCCCTTCACTATCTCCCTGCAGAGTGCCCATGTATGAGGGAGCTCAGCCCTGTGGTCTCACAGCCACTGCCCTGGATGTGCTGCTGCACTGGCAGAGATGTCCCCTCCCCATGCTCATCCTCCACCGCTGCTGGGAATGCCACTGACTTCTCTAGGCTCCCCAAACCCTCCTGAGAACTACCCTGGAGAAAGAGGTGATGGAGGCCTCCCTGCAAGAGGGAGATCTCTAAACAAGGCAGACAACTATCTTGTCCTGACTCTGCATTTTCATGTATTTGACCTTTTCTCAAGTAATTAATATTTTAACAGGTTAACCAAGTACTGGTTTATGCAGAGTTGTACTCTTCAGTAGCAAAGATTATCTGCCTGAATATATGTGATATATTTATTGAAATCTTTTTCACAGCAAAAGAAATACCCTCAAAGGACTTACTGTATTTTCAATAATAAGTAAGGAGATTTACTAGCTGACCATAATATCTGATACTACTATGCTATTACTCTACATCTGCCATTGGACATTATTGCAGCCTGCAGGTCTAGTTGGCCTGGGGGGATTCAGTTCTGCTGGTGGGGGTGAGAGGTTTTATTTTCCTAGGCACCAGTTCCCCATGCTGGTAGGGTTTTCTGATGGAGCTGTACACACACCAAACTAGGAACTTGTTAGACCAGGAGCTCACAGGTAGATGCAGAGCTGCAGACTACTGGTTTCTTCAGTTCCTTCCACAGCCCTGCCTTACACAAAGAGGCACAAGCTTCTTCCTAATACAGAAATCAAGAATCTCCAGTGCACCTTTACACTTACCTCAAAGCAAGCACTCTCTCATCTGAAAGTATACCACACAAAATACAAACAGCTTTATCAGGCTCAGGAATTCACATTATGGCAGGATTTTAAAAAGACAGAAAACCTGCTCAAGTTATTTTGCTGTCTCCAGCTGGCCTGATGACTTAACAGAAATTCCACTTCAGCTTTATTGTTTCTGAATTCTTGAACTAAAGTCACCTCATGTTTCTCTGAAAAATGCCTTGCAGTAACTAAGGCTTCAATGACTCTGGGCCATCTGCCACTGCTTCCTTTTACAATACTTGATTGAAACTTTGGTAACATTCCCCCATGCAGAAATAAACTGGAGACTGGGATAGCTCTTAACATCTTGAACAGACTGTTCTGTCCCTAAGTCCTAACTTAAAGAATCTTGATTTAAATGCAGTAATGCTTTGGTGGTACAGAATATAAAGAATCTTGATTTAAATGCAGTAATGCTTTGGTGGTACAGAATATATCAATTACAGTGTATGTCTTATTTAGAGCTTTTTCCAGGAATACTCTACTCTTCCTACTCTTCCATTTCTAAAGCATGGCACTGTGGAATTCTAAGGTGCCACCTGAACTTGTCTGACATCTTCTTTCCAGTTAATACTTGTATTTTATTCAACCACAGCAACAAATCTAGTTTTTCCTACCATTTGCAGTAACAGAACTGCTTTTAAAATCCATAATCTGTCCTCTTAGTTTTGTCCCCTGAAAACAAGATATGAATACTCTTGATTCCCTAACTGAATTTCCTTTCAAGATAGAACTGATGATCCTGCTTATCATTTTTGCTACAGAAAACAGAAGTCCCTTCTGATTCCATTTCCTCAGTAGCCAAAGCCATCTAAACAAAAATATCTCAACACTCACATGCAACAAAAAAACCCCCCAAACCTCAATTTAAAAAAAAAAATCCCTTTTAACTGCTACCAATAGAGCTCTCCTAATGATGCAGAAAGAAACTTAAGGAAACATACATATTCAACTCATTGGTACTATGTGCAGCAAGCAAGGATTTGCCATGAAGAGAGACCTTCTCTCTCAGTTTTCCTTTCTAACACAAATTTTACAGCATATAAAATCCCACCAATTCAGCAATGGAACAACTCACACTAACCACTAGAAGAAAAGCAGCCAAACAACCCTTTTACCAACATCACAGCCTCAATCTTGAGGGAAGTGCTTAGACCCTTAACTCTTGCAAGTCATGAAAAGGAAAAAGCTTAAATTAGCACATTTGTAGGGAGAATCCACCCAGTGGGAATGTGATTTCTTCTATCTGCAAAAGTTTTTTAGGCAGACTTTCAAAATGACTATTAAAACTTGTGTATTTTTTTCCTGGGGTAGCAGAATAATGTGATGCTCTTTACTAGTTGAAGTGCCCACTGATATAAAACAAGACTTGCAAAAGAAAATTGTCAGGGCTATATTGCCATTAATATGAGTAATCCAACTAAAATGAAAGGTCTTTTCCCTCACCCGAAATCCATGTGTCTCATTCTATGTGATCATTTTAATATAAGCAATTTTCAACTGCTGTCTGTTGCACAAATATACCAGTTCTCCGAGAACAGAAGAAGATGGTTAACACTAGCACAGATTTTTAGTCTAATCCTCTTAGAACTCCTGCTTGCTATAGAATCCATCAGCTATACTGCCTTCCACTGAAAAGAATAAACAAAACTCTCTTTTGAGGCAAGATTATTACCCACCTCTATTTTCTGCACTAAAACTGAACATTTATTTTTGTATAAGAACATAATCTTGAATTGGGTCTTCCTGTAATCAAGTAAGAGAACTGAGTGACAGGGTTGGACAAAGTAACTGATAATTAAAACCCCCAGACAAATCAAGAACTACGTGCTTCTGGTTTTTTACAATGTGATGTAGAGATATCAGGAAAATGTTTTCACCCAGAGGGTGGCTGGGCACTGGAAAAGGCTCTCCAGGGAAGTGGTCACACCACTAAACCTGACAGAGTTCAAGAAGTGTTTGGACAACACTCTGAGGCACATGGTGTGACTCTTGGGGTCACAATCTATGCAGGGACAGGAGTTGGACTTGATGATGGGCCCCTTCCAATGCAGCTTACTCTCTGATTCTACGAATCAATTGTAGCATTTAAGGTCTCACTCAGCACCAATAAGTAGGACGAGAAGAAGATTTAAAATCAAATTATAGACTCAAAAATGATCAACTGAGCTTAAAACCACTGTCTGAAAGTTGCAGAATTTCATAAAGTGAAGATTGCTGTTACAATTATTTGAACCTTATTTTGATTCAATTGGGAATGACAATAAATCTGTGTATAAATAAAAAACCCAAAGAAAAAGTGAAAACCAATATTGGAGGCTGCACAGCTGAACTGTGATAAAATTCACAATCTCAAAGCCATTCACATTCTGTCAGAATACCATTTCAAGGGTTTGCTTTGGAGGGGCTCCAGAGCAAACAGCAATAGCAGGAGTTTAGCTGTGAAGCTTTCAGTATGGTATGTTAACTTCAGAAGAGACAGACGTACATACTGCTTTACAACTGTTTGCTATCAGACTCGCTGTCTTCTTAAAAGTCTTCTCGAGGTAGTGAGCAAATCTCTCATTCTCGTTTTCCTTGGAACCCAGTTGGAGGAATTCACCTAAAAAGTTGGACAGATGGGAGGTTTTATTTGTGGCTTTACTGCTCAGGCAAGCAAATGGGAAGTTAAAAATAGGAAAAAACCTTACCACGCACCAGATCTTCAATCACCTGAGTTAGAACAGAGATGATAGTAGTATTTCCAATTCGTGCTAAAGCTACAGAAGCAGCTGAGAGGATGAAGTCACCAGCTAGAACAGCCTAAGAACAACAACAACAACAAAAAGGTGATCCCTTAAGTCTTTTCCTGTGTTACTACACAGTAAAATTTCCTTTATTTATCAGATCTACTCACATTACATAACTTTCCTACATAAAACACAAATATCTTTTTTTAAGAGCAAAAAACCACATTACTAAATATTGAAATCCATGTAATTTTTGAATCTCTATCTTACAGTACTGTTTATATTTTTCTGTATAAGCACTGTCCTCCCTGTATGCAGTAAATGTTTGCTAATGAAGTGTTTTTGAACATTAGTTCTCTATTTGACCGTTATCTTGTGTCTTTCACACCATGTGAACTCTGAATTGCCCCAAGTTCCTTCCTTACATTTTCTGGTGAAGACCTTTCTCGTAATGCTCTGTGAAGAAAAGACCAATTTCAAAAAAAATTTCCCACGGACTGAAAACATTTCTGTGTTCACCACTGAATCAGCATTCATGATGAGGTACAAGTTTAAAGTATTTCAACAGCACTGCAGAGAATGGCACAGGTAATGTAAAATTAGTAATAATCACAGAATAGGTCAGGTTGGAAGGGCCACAGTCATCTGGTCCAACATCTCTGCTCAAGCGGGGTCATCCCAGAGCACATGGCACAGGATTGCATGCAGATGATTCTTGGATCTCTCCAGTGAGGGAGACTCCAAAGCCTCTCTGGGCAATCTGTTCATATTCAAGTGGAGCTTCCTGTGCATCAGATTTTGTCCATTGCCTCTTGTCCTGTTACTTGAGAAGATCTTGCCTGGATCCATCTTCTTGACACTGCTTTCAGATACTTAGCATGAGGACCCCTCTCAGTCGTCTCTTCTGGAGGCTGAACAGGCCCAACACTTACACACTTCAATTATTCATTATCTAATGCTTCCAACCATTCAGAAAAGGAAAACACATTTGTCTCACCCACAAACTGTGCACACCTCTTCATATGTTTTCTGACATATTCCAAGACCTAGGGATAGCAACGTTACAAACCTCTAGTATTTGTGCTCTGCTGAAATTCAAAGGCAAGTCTTGCACTTATTAACAAACTCACTTTTCTCTCTCCCCAGATTTGATTAAGTGTCCTTTTTCCTCTGCGAGAATTTGCATCATCAATAACATCATCATGAACTAGACTGGCTGTATGGATCATCTCAGCAATAATGGCCACAGAGCGCTGGCTTGCTTGCACCTCCCTAAAATAAAAAACAAGAACTGTCAAATAATTAAATCAACTACATATGCTGCAATACACTAAAAAAGTCTCTATTAAAAACCAATCAAAAATGTTTCTCTGAAAACAGCTGTCACAGCTTTTTCCTGGTCTGACCCCCTTCTTTCAAACCTGGAATTAGGAAGACAAGAGAAAGTAACATCACATTAGTACAGTAAGTGCAGAGGGATGAGTCCATCCTCACTAGGCCTATTTCTACATTGCAGCATTAACACTACTGGCAAACTCCTGGTTACTGACTTTAATCCCTCTAAATCCAGACTGCAATAAATAGCACAGCATCAAGGATGCTTGGCTCCAAGACTGAAGTCTGGAAAACAGCAGAGAAAAGAATGCCAGGTAGCTTTGCAGATGAGCTTTAAGTTTTCCTTATCTCTGCTGCTCTACCTATAAATGTGGCATCACAAACTCTCTAAAGCTGGATAACCCTACTAACCATCGAGCTGGAAAGATCAGAAGGAACAGAAACCTGCATTCTACATTTGAAAGGCATAAGTCACAGATCTTATCCTTTATGTTATCTGATTACCTTAAAACCCCAGAGGTTCTTCAGAAGCCTAAGGAATTAACTAGAATTCTACTACAACCACTTTGGAACTGTAAATACCAACTACCCAACACTTACTGGAACTCAGCCTTTGGGAAGATCTAACACACATGATTCAACTCGCAGTAGTTCACACTATTTTTTTTTTAAACTAGGTGAAAAGAAGGTAATGGAAGAACACAGAAGCAATTATCTAGAGAACAAGGCTGGCAAAAAGCACCAACTGAGCTCACACAAAGGACCATCTCCCTTAGTATCCAGCTGCCACTGTCTTCTTCTGGTTATTTTTCTATCTGTTTTCATCATGGGTTACATGCAGGATCCCAGAAATGCCTCATAGTGTAACAAGTCCACATGGAAAGTTAAAATACTCCCCACGCAAAACAGTAACACAAAAACCCCAAAACCCACAACGAAAGAAAGAAACTGCTTCTGCTATATAAATACTGTACTTCTGGTATGCAGACAACAGAGAAAATACTACTATTTTCCAGGAGAACATAAAAAGATCTGAAACAGAAGATAATTTCAGCTCAGCTAAGGGAATTTAAAACTTCCTGCACTTCCTATGTCCATTAAAATGTAGTGATTAATCACAAAATGAAAGAACATATTGCAGTCTGCTGACATAACACTGTGTTCTGACACCTACCTCTATAAAGAATTCTGCACTGCTGTCAGTGGGAGTTCTACATCCTGAACAATAGCAGGATGAATGGGTAGCTCATAGGCTGTGAAAATATGGTTTTCACACAACAGAAAATAAGAACTGGAAACCTTTATGGTTGTTTGGAGGCAAGTCTTAATGTGGACTAGTGATTTAATCAAATGCTAGTTCAATGTAAATAGTTTTCCAAAATTAACTACTTTTAGTAAGTAGGAGAAAACTTACCTTCAAAAAACTGTAAAGGTCTCCAGCCTCTTTCATGCACTGCTCTCCTTTTGGGGATTCCCTTTTTCATTAATTATGTCAGCAGACTGGATTTCCTGCTGGGAAGCAGCAGTAAATGGCAACACTCACTGACACACTGAAATATTTCAGTAGTATGAAGACAGCACAAAACCAGTTATTTCAAAAGCAGGTTCTGAAAAGTTCTGCATTATACTCTATCTTATCTCTGACAATGACTAAAAATGGTATAGGAATGTTCATGGTTTCCAGAATGTTGTATCAAATATGACAATTTAATCTGAAAGGGTTTTAAAACTACTATTTCCACAAAGTCTCAAGTAAGGTTCTTCCCACTGCTGGCAAAAAAAAGTTCACTAATAGTTTCCTTCGTGCATCTTGTGAGGCTAATTCTAGATCAGAGCACGCCTATTTTAGGGGAAAACACACAAATCCCAGGATCCTTCTCATCCCCTGCCATTTTTCATTCAGCTTCTCCTGCAAAACAAAAGCAAAAAGTGGCAGTAACTCAACTTAATAGATAATAGGGTCCCTGCAAATCCAGTAAGTGGAAAGATGCCATTTTTAGGTCATTTTCAAAGTAAAGACACGTCGAGATGATGCATATTTACACAGATATTTTATACAATTGATCATGTTCTGTTTTTCAGTAGGATCCTCTGCTTGATTCAGTGATAAAGTTTTATAGATCTACACTACCCTGAGATGTTTTCCATTACAGAACTTGCTTCATGAACACTGAACAAGCCAAGGCTGACCATACAGGTTAAGAAACCCCAAATATCTCCCTCCAAATATCCCTGTCCAAAACCAAAACAAACAAAAAACAAACAACAAAAAGGGGCAAACTCAAAACCACACAAACCAGTATTTACACTCTCCAGCAAAGAGCTTGGAGACAACGTGTTTGCCAGTAAGCAAATATGGCCAGTTTAAGGAGAGGAAATGAGCATGAGAAGCTGCAAAATTTCTGTGCTACGGCCACAGTCCTCCAAGCACCTTTCTCCTGATAGGGCCCTGTGGCTGAAAGAAGCAACCATCTCAGAAACAGTCTGTGACTCAGAAGGGCACTGCAAACTAGGGGAAGCACAGAGAATGCATGTCTTAACACTGGAAAAAACTGCAGAGCAGCTGACACCACGGGCTTCTGACAACGATGGTTTGGGGCACTGAAACAAAAGGGAACTAAGGCTGCTGGCAGGTCCTATCTTTGGGAAATACTCCATCGAGTTTAACCACGTCATTTTATTTGTGCCTCACACTATTTTGATAAAATTATTTCCCTCCCCCTGCCATCAAAACTTTCGTGCTCACTGTCTTCCCTATTACCATTGTACTTCTTTGGCTCTCTCTTATTTGCCTCTCTCTTTTTGGTTGTAGGAAAAAAAATAAAACTCTCATTTGCGAACACCTTTGGAGAGTACAGAAACACTAGGTCCCGTCGGGCTAAGTGATAACTCTGTGAAATTCTTCACACAGGTATGTGAAGAAATGACAGTGGATGTGTGAAATTAAGGGTTTGCATGACTCTAGCTTAAACTATTTACACCAATTCTTACTCTCACACAAAGTTGCTATCAATAAGCAAAAAGTCACTGCCCAAGGGACTTAAAGACTCAGAGTAGGACTTCTGACACTTAAAACTTCAAGAGAAAAGAAACAACATACTTCAGTCACTTACCTTTTTGGTAACAGTTCAGATAATTCTTTATGTAACTGTAATTTTCCTTATTATGACCACCATAACATGACCTCACTCTAGAAAAATAGTTAACCTGCTGAAGGTACAGTAAATACTTCACCTTGTTCAAGCCTAAACATAAATGATCAATGTCAGCTAACCTGCAAGCAGAGCCACCTGGGCATTCCATTCTCCTGAGAAATCTCAGCTATTCTGCAGGGACTCTGTGAAGAGGAAAAGGTCTCTTGGGGACTGCCTTGTAAGATCAGGACCTGTAGCCTTCTTAAATTGAGTCCTGTTATTTTTAACAGCCAAAAAATGAAAAGTATTACCTTTTATACAAAAATTGCACAAAAGAAGAAAAAAAATGAAAAAGCAGGCAAAAACATGCTGGGTCCAGCAAGTAATATTACAGTAGAGAATGGCAGCAAGATGAAGCAGAAACTGAACATCAGCAATACAAACCCCAGAGGCAAAGTTTAAAAAATAATGCTAGAGATGAACAGCACAGGATATTGGTTCACCCTACAAACCCACAGATACCGTGGTCAGTCTCTTCAGTTACATGTGTGGGAACCAAAGCCTCAACAAAGAAAAACAAGCCTGGGAGAAGAATCAGTATTAACTGATGAAAAGAATGATACAAGGCTTCAAGGGAAATGACAAATTTAAAGTGGAAAAACATCTTAAAAAAAACACTGGAAGAAGAATGTAAGGCAAGTACTTTTCCCCTCAGGTTTGCAGAAGAGTAGCAGAGCTAAAAATATGCAGTGTTACTTCTCCACATACACAGTTTTCCTCACAAACATAAGAACGTTAGAAGAACAATTTGTCACCTGGAGACAATGTTGTTTTAAAAAAGAATAGTAATGAATCAATCATAGTATCAATGTGAACTGAAGTATATGTATACACAGAGCAGGCTGCAAGGCAGCCTGCTTCAAGCAGTTTAAAAGCAAAAGAGAAGAAAATGCCCATAAAACTTTATCAGCTCACAGGAACTGGGTATCCAAAGCACAAATGTAAATTCCTTTTGCATGGACTTGCCAACCCTCAGAAGCATTGATCACCATGCATGAACAAACAAGCAGTACAGTGAAGACTTGTATCAACGTAAGGAATATTTAATTCCAATCACAGGCTTGGAGAAATTGGCATAGGGCACAGAAGAGGAAGGTAGATACCCCATGATTTCTTTCCATTCCTTTGCTGAAACATTTCTGTTCTTGTCACTTGGAATTTCATTCTAAAAGCAACATGACAAAGATGGTGACTCAGCCTGGTTTGTACTAGGAACATTCAGATTATTGAGGACGCTTTTAAACACTGAACATATTTTGGAGATGCTGATTAGAACCACAACAGATGTACTAACATTGCCAAATGACACAGGCATCCAGAAATCAGAGGACTTATGCCAAGGGTTGGCTACTGCAAAGCAAGCACTTGCCCCAGGCATATGTAGCACTTTCTTACTGGTCCTGACAGTTTTGAGACAGAATAACATGTGGGCAAGAATATATCCATGAGCATATACATATGTCAAAAGACAGCAAATATGCTTTGAGCATACAGACAAATGCAGTCCTTCTACTGCTACCTCTCTTTGATTCACTGTTCAACTCCCACACTGTATGACATCAGTTCCAGCCTTCTCAGTACTGCAAACACGATTTTGTTCATAAGCTTTTCATGCTACACATTTGAACGAGATAAAACTATTTTTACCATTATTTTGACTCCAAAGATGCTCCAAAAACTCACTGTCCTGTTGTTAAAAGTCTCCTCCTAAATTTCCATTATCTTAGCAACATAATGCTTTGTCCGAAGTAGCTCTTTTGTCCTGTTCCTGATGAATTTGTAGACCACAAGTTTTCAATCTTTGTGATTGTCTTTGCAATCCATCCCTGAAGCCAGCTGGACTTAACTTATTTTAAACACAGAGATCAGACATGCAGATGATTTCAGGAAATGTGATATACACTCCTGTAGCTGAACTGGATGTTTAATGCATGCTAGGATATCTCTGAGGTTTTTCACAATGAAGGTGGTTGCAAACCACACGGGAGTTATGCCTAATGGGACACCCAAGACCCTACAAGCTCAAGCAGAAATTTCTGGCTTACTGTGCTTCCTTACATTTCACCATAGATGGATGATCATCAAGAAAGATTCTGCCATCAAAATGTGCCATTCTCAGATTCCTGTTTTTCATGTCAAGGTCACTCATGAAAATAGTAAGCCAGACAGTGGCAAAAGGCATCCCTGAGCATTTCCACAACCAATATTGTTCCTTTTGCTATCTCAAAGTCAATGACAAGAAGCAGTCCTGAACTGAACACAGAATCTAGCCAAAGCAAAGTTCATTAATCCTGGATGATTTTTCCTCAAACAAGGGGAACTGGCACACACACGACAGGACACTGCCAGCTCAATTTTGCTTTCTTCTTCAAAATTATATTCACATACAAGGGGGTACAGGGAGAGGTGCTATCCATGCAACAAAATGCATGCCATACTCTGCCAACAAGGCATTAAAACAGTCCTACAGAAAGAAAATGGTGCAGGAGCTCAGAGAAATCCATTAAGACTGACAAATTAGTCTAGAAACACTTCTGGAAAGGGACCAAAGATTATCTATTTGAAATTCTATACAAGGCAAGACTGGAAGTGTAGCTGGAAGGCAGAGAACACTCCAGCCAACACCCTTCTCCAAAATGCAAACATAGCATTTGACAGGAATGTGTGGAGTGAAGCATTTGCAACGAGTCAGACTCACCAGACTCGGGAGTGATAGAGAGTACAGGCCAAGCATGACCTACTGCTCAGTTAAAACTGCTTTCAAAAGACAAGTAACTTGGAGATCATAAGGATTACAGCAGACTAACTAGCTTAGAATCTTACATAAAGTGTAGAAACTTGCAACTGGAGGGTGGGCAAAAAAACTGACCATTTTCAAAATCTCACAGCTTTGAATATAATCATACCACCTGTTTAATGGCTTTTCTACAAAATTACAAAAAAAATCTATGAAGGTGTCTTCTCACAGCAAAGTTCTTACCTGTGACCAGAGTTTAATAGGAACAGGAGTGGTTACAAATGAAAAATATTTAATGAAGTTTGTAAAGTTTCAAAGAATATTAAAGATTCTAACAAAACATTTATGGTAGAAGGTAGAATTAACTAAAAGCCATACAAACATCATAATTCAGCAACATTATTTATCCACCCCGATTACAAGTGCGGTATAGTCCATGACTTAACACATGGAAACATGTAATAAACCCAGCAGTTCCTTTTGCACTGACAAGTACAAATACAGCTTCAAGATGGAACTTAACACTCAGGTTCTACTGAGGAGCATTTCATTGTCATAAAGTATTTTTCAGAAACTCAAGAATGGTAACTTTCAAGAGTGATGTATCTGAAAGTGACCAACTCACTTGGAATTATTATGGTGAATGTTGCAAGCCCGAGCCATTAGCACCACAATCATTGGTCGAAAGGCCTTTCCCTTCCCATCAAAGTAATAATCACACATTTCCTTAAGTTCTGCTGCAGAGACCAGCAATTCCTATAAAAAGGACAAGAGCATTTCAGCATAGAAGTCACAAAGTCAGTCTGTTTGGTGTAAGTAAAACAGTATGCATGTATAAGGTTATTGCTTGCATTCATTTCAGCCAGTTTAAGCTTAAGTTGTTTTCAGAATTACTATGAGTAATCTGGAATGTAAATGATGCATTCCAGCACTGCAAATCAGGAGAAAAAATTGCATTTTCGTCCTATAAAATATGAGAAATGCCACATTTGCTTTCAGTTTAAGTTTCAGACAGCTGTTCATAAACAAAAATAACATCCTTTCAATAAATATCCTCCAAACTGACGGCTGCTATTAAAAACAATTATCATGACATCCCAGCATAGTCACCAAAATCCCTTACCTTTTTAATATCTTCATAGAGATTCTTCAAGTCTTTTCTACCAAGCTGAAAAGGGTCTTGGTATTTTTCATTACTAATTGTCTTACTGCAGCTGCAGCAGTGGGATGTACTTGTATGATGAAACCTGTTAACAGTGTTTTTCAAGAGAGTAGTCTTGTCAGAAGTCAAATTCTCCTGATTCCCCAAACAGAAACATCTGAAAGAATTTCTTTCTTTCCCTTTCCCCTCACATACATTTAACCAAATGGCTAAAATATATGAAGGCATTAAAACATTCTTTTCAGATAGCAAGGTGCAAGGACAGCAGAGCTATGTATTGATGATCATAAACCTTTGGGACCTGGCAAAGCCCTTTTGGCAAACACACACACTCGGCCCTTTACAGATCCCAGAAGTCTTCTGAGACACAGAACATTACTTTGCTCTGGATGCATTCCTTTTGGATACACTGTGGATAGTGTAGCCTACATTTGGAGACAGAGCCTTCACTTCTGGAAACCCAACTATTCTGTTACTTTCTTCCCTCTCTTGTAAACTCCTGAAAAAATATTCCTGACTTAGATTTGGTATTTTTTCCTTTGTATACCCAGCTACATAATAAATTAAATCAATACTTCCAGATAGCATGATGATACTAGGGAAGTTCATCAAAAAAGGGTGAAAGCTCCACCTGGATGCATTAAAATGCATTAAGCTTAGGAGATTTGTTTGCTTGTTTCCTGGAGTTGAAGTTTCTTCTAACATTTCCTTTTCCAAAGCGAGCCACATGTATTTTCTTGCAGCATTCTTGCTTTGCCCATACTCTTCAGGATAGATGACTGAGATCCAGACTCAGCCCTACAGCAGCAGTCTACACTGGAGCTAATAACCTTATTTCCAGAGTTTACAGCTCAGAGGTGTAACTACCCAGTTCACCCAGTAACTATGTCTTTACCCACCACACAACAATGTGAATCTCCAACTTACCGCCAAAATATACTACATATTTTTGGAAATGAGAAAGTTGAACTTCTTTGGGTAATGTGACACATCTGCACGAAATAAAACCAGGGATAGTTTATTAGAACTTTAAATTGATAGAAAACATTTGACTCCAAAAAAAAAAAGTATCCATCACCATTGCTCTATTTCGCCATTTTAACAACCCAGCAGCAAAGGAAGTCTCATAACGCCTTCCATAAAATGTGAGACACGAGTGCCAACAGGCACACTGAACTAACTCTTCTGCTCCAGAGTGCTGGACTTTCTCCCCTCGCAGGCCCAGCCCAGGAAGCTTATCAGTTAAATTACCAAAGCTGCTCCAATAAAACATTGCTTTTGCACTTGTGCAAGATGCAATCTTCAAACATTCCCTGCCTGGCAAACGAATCTGGACTGCACCAGCCAAGACAGAGAAAAGGACGAGCTGTTTCAGTACACTAATAGGAAATCATGTCATTGTTTTCCCCTGAAACAATTTCAATTCAGCCTGCTGTTTATAATTTACACCTACCCATCTTCTCTGCTGGATGTCCAGCACCTAACTTCCAAATCTAGCAATCTCTCCAATGGTCTCTCCCTGCACAGAGCCCAGGAGTGTGGGGGAAGGCACAGTCCCAGGTACGTGATTCCAGCAGATACAGGCTGAGGAAGGAAGTTCAGCTTTTGCTCTGCTCCTAGGAGTGCTGCCAGGAAGTACCGAGCCCTGCCCAATGCTGGGCTGAGCCAACCTAAAATCACTGCAATCCACGTGTTCACCGAACCGCCTCTGGAACAACTCACACGGAAACGCTCAAGGAACGCTCCTCGTGGATTAAAGTCTCTCTCTCTCTCCTTGGACAGTGGGAGAGAAACAAAAGCACTGTAATGGCTCAAGGGCATTCTTCCATCCCCCATGCTTACACAAGGCCATGCCAGGTGAGAAAGGAAGGCGAGGAGCCCTAACTTATCACAGATCTGCAACCCACTGCTGTCTGACTTCAGCGTCCGGCCCTATGGCCGAGACATTCCTAAGTCGCTCTCTCGGACCTCTCACCGCGTTCTGTTGCTAAAAATAGCTGATCTCTTCCTACTCTCCCTTCAGTGCGGGCACACGCACACTGGCTCCTTTTCACTGCTGCCTGACCCTGCAACAGCAGCTGGTGCGGGATGCCGGACACATTGCCCAGAGCACTTTCCCGGGGTCAGGACAGCCAGAGCACCTCAGCGAGGGTCAGAGCCGCCGCCTGGCCGGCTGAAGAAGCTCCAAACCAAGGCAGTGAATGAACTGCCCTCATTACAACGCTAACACAGACAAACGCCTTCAAAATCTCATGCTAATGAGAACCGCCTTCCCCACTCCCACCTAGGGCCGGCTCCGAGAGGCTCACGCACTGACCAGCGCTGAAAACCCTTAATCCGGAATTTAACCTTGCACCGACCGCGCTCCTGCCCCCCAGCACGGACCCTCCGGCAGGGATCCGCCCCAGGCAGTGGCTCCTCCCGGGCGGAGGCTGCGGAACGCCGAAGGAGCGGCGGCCCCGGATGCCCGCCCGGCCCAGCCCGGTCCGGTCCGGCGCCCCCCGCCCCATTCATTCCGCGCCCGCCCGGCGCCGCCGCACTCACCGCCGCGCTGGGGGCCGGCGGGGAGCGGGGGCCGGGGCTCGGCACGGAGCCCAGCGGAGGCGCCCGGCGGCACCAGGCGCCGCTCCGCCACCACCACCGCAAGGCCATGGTGTCCCCCAGCCCCGCCGCGCCGGCACCGCCTCCCGGCACCGCCGCGACCCGGACGCGGAAGCTCCGCGCCACCACCGCCCTCCGGCAGGGTGCCGGGCAGGCTCCCCTACGCCCTCTTTGAGGGCGGGAGACCTCAGGCCGGGTTCGTGGAGGACTCTGGAAGGCGGGGCTTGGGGACATGTGGTGGCGCCCGTGGCTGCCCGCCTGCCTGGCCTGGGGCTGTGTGGCCGCGCTGTGCGGCTCCCGCGGGCTCTGCCCGGCCCCGAACGCCTCCCGTCCCGAGCCGGGACAGTGCCCGCGGCGCCGGGCGGCGGAGCTCTGCACCTGGGCCCTGTCCTCCGACAGCCTCCTAGGTACGGCCTGCCCTGCCCCGGGGCTCTGTACACCTGTCCTGCCCTGCCCCGGGGCTCTGTACACCTGTCCTGCCCTGCCCTGGGGCTGTGTGTTCCTGTCCTGCCCTGTCCCCGAGCTCTGTCCTCGTGTCCTGCCCTTTCCCGGGGCTCTCTGCTCCTCTCCTGTCCTGTCCTGGGGATCTGTGTTCCTCTCCTGCTTTTGCTTGTTGGGTTGTAGCAGCGCCTAAAGCAGTAATTAAGTGAAGACTTGATACACACAGTCAAATACTAGTTCTAAAATTAAAACTAGATTGGTCATAAGGAGCCTTTCCCCCTCCCCTTTTTTCGCCCCCCTTTTTTTTTTTTTTTGCATGAGTCCCAATTACATGTTAGTGCAGAGTTGATAACCTGACACCTCTCTGGAAGTACCCACAGCATTCAAGCTCTTGGGCATACAAAAATGTTTGCAATCATAATGCTAATTGATATGATAACATTACAGAACTAATTTCATTAGGTGACACAATTACTTGTAAGCATTAATAAATAATAGTGATAACTCTTGTGACAGCTGGATATAACAGGACCTGTCATTAGAGGTAATGAGAAACATGGCTAGCAGCAAGGCTCTGGAGATGCTAACTAACTTAAAATTTTTACAAAACAGTAACAATCAGGTACTGAGATTTTATAACTAATGCGGAATTGTAAGATTGCTCCAAGCTAACATAGTAAACCACACTGTTTTAAAACAATATTTGTCCTCTGTTACCATGGAAGAGGGCACAGAGTAGGTCTGAAGGAAGAATGAAGCACACATGTATGCTACAGCAAGAGCTACATCTTCTAACTCATTCATTCACTGTTTACATTACTCAGAAAATACTTCATCTGTTTTCTTAGGTTGCATGGTGATCATTGCTGCATGTGGACTGTACACAGAGTTACTGGTGCACAGTAACTTAAATCTGTTGCACTACATTGTTCAGCTGTGGGGAAAGCTGAATCTCCTGCAGATATCTTTTAGGCTATATATAATTGAGTGCAACATCAAACTGCCCTGAGACTGCCACAGTCTATTAAAGATGTTCTTAGATATGATTTAGATCTTAAAACTAGAATGCCCTGGTAGATTCTTTCACTGCAGAATTTAGTCCTTTTCAGAAATTCCAAACGATAAAATCCTAAATTTTTTTTTACTTGCTTTTCATGAAGGCTTAATACACATTGGTAAAGTTGTAATGTTACGAGTTTTAATTTTTTTAAAACATTTTGGCTGGATTTAAGAGGAAACATATTAAGAATAACAAAATTAATTGTTTTTTATATGGCATTTGTTGTCTGTTTCATGTTTACAGATATTTTTCCAGTTGACGTGATCCATGAAAATTATGTCCGTAATGTGAGAAATTGCATTTTTTCAGTTGTCTATCCTACACCTTTTAAATCTAGAGTTCGTCTTGTAGCTGTTTCAAAGGTTCGCTATTGTTTTTTATTCCTCTCTAATTAGTAAAAATTACTAATACGTGTACTAAAGTAGATTTAAATATTCATAGGCTATTTGTCGTGAAACATCTTCTCAATATATACTTTAAACAAACAGAGCATTTAAAACATATTGTGACATGTCTTGTAATGATGAAATCTGTAGAGAAAACATGTTCATTACCACTGAAAATTTGATCATGTTCAAGTATTATTTTTTTTCTTCAGGATGTTCTTGAAAATATTTTAGATCTTGATATATCTGTCAAAGGATCATCTGATTTTCTGGAGTTCGTCAGTGGTGGGAAAGTGGCATTTGGGTCTGTTCCACTGGCCCATAGGTATGGGGGTCACCAGGTAAGTATGGTACTCGTTTTTCCAGCTGGAATTGTGTAGGTCTTTTCTCGTGACTTACACCTTGATAATACCTGTGAGTACATGAGTATGTGCCTGTGAGTACATGAACACTCACTGACATATTGATTGCAAACTTGTTCTTCATAACGGGCTGCAGGTGGAAAAGAGCTATAATATCCTTCCACAGTACCCTGTTTACTTGCTCTGCTTTTGTTTATGCCTGAATTGAATTATCTTTTTAACTTTTATTAGCTGCTGAGTCTGCTTAGCACCCCAGCAACCTGGCCAGCTCTGCTCGTGATAGCTCAGAGGAGCAGAGAAGGACAGAGCCTCACTGCAACACCATGAGTACTAAGATTCAGGTTTCATTTAAATGACCATGGTAATTCATGGAGAATAATGGTAGAATTTGATTTGTAATTTCCAATTTAAAAAACCAAAACAAGCCATGTGGGTTTAAAGGCTCATTATACAAAAAAGACAGGTCTGTAGTTGTACATTGTAGCTGGAAGGTAAAGAAAAAAAGAGGATTACTTTTGTTACTCTTTTCCTGTGGTTTTCTGATTAATTTTTTGAGTGAGTGTGGCAATACAGCTTTAGAGATCAACATTTTAATATGAGCAAATGTGTCTTTTGTGGCGACCTAGATTTAATCTGTATTGTTTCAAATATAACTTCTATGAATGATAGAGGACAATAATTTGATTTTAATTTTTGGCAGTTTGGTAGCTGGGCAGGTCAGTTGGGAGATGGAAGAGCCCACTTGATTGGAGTATATACAAACAGGTGTGACATTTTGTTTAAATGTCTGTTGTCTGTGTTCAGTTTAGCTGATTCATGGTTAACCCGAGGCCTGTTGTTAGAAATGCCAATGGTATTTTTGCAGGCATGGTGAGAGGTGGGAACTACAGTTAAAAGGGTCAGGAAAGACCCCATACTCCAGGTAAGATGCAGTTATTCTCTGTGCTCTAAAATGGAATGTTTTCTTTTTGAAATTTGCCTTGATTTTATGACCTATTCTTTATGTCTCTATTTTCCATAGGAATGGTGATGGAAGAGCTGTGCTTCGTTCTTCTCTTCGGGAGTTTTTATGCAGTGAGGCCATGCACTATCTTGGAATTCCTACAAGTAGAGCTGCTAGGTATTTTTTTTCCTTTGTTCACAGTATACTAATTTACAGGTAATTTTGTGACTGTGTTTCACTGAATATCAATAAAGCAGGACAGTCAGTTTCCAAGATGAAAGATCTCTTCATATGTATGCAATCAGAACAAAGTATCTTCTCCACTGATTTTTGGTGAAAAGTTTCCAATAATAATAATAAGCTCCCGTAATTAATTTCATCCCATATTTTACTGGATTCTAGAAATAAAATTTAACTTTAGTGTAGTAAAGACTCATTTCTATAAAATTAATCCAAATTCTAGAATCTAGCCAATTAGGAAAATGTTGAAAGTGGCTGGTTTTGTACTGTCATTTTTAAGATTGCTGGGAAAAATTGTCAGTCATATGAACAAACATTAATATTGGAGGTAGAACTGAATGTAGGCAATTCTCTCAATTCTCTCTCAATTCTTCATCTGTGCAAACACCCCTTGAGCAGAGAGAGTTCATAAAAAAATTAAAACTAATTCTGTCTGAATCAAAAGAGACTAACACATTCATTCATTTGGATAATTTGCTCAGAATCAAGTAACTTTTTCAGATATTTTCTGAAATATTATCTGAATATTTTCAGATGATCCTGTTTAAAATGTCAAGTTCATTTTGTGTTCCACGTTGTCTCAAGTCTGTACTGCAGTGTTTCAGGCTTCAAAGAAAGCAAATGTTCTGCAGAAAAGGCCTGTACTCAGCTGCCACATGGTTAGGTGTCTGCTGTATTTGCAGAGTTTCTGCAAATCTCTTTAGCATTAGTTCTAACTCATTGCTCTGTTGAAGTGCAGTGTTTGTAAATGACATTTTTGATGGTTTATTCACTGACTTCATCTTGAGACTCTTTGCTGTTGGCTGTTAATGCAGAACTTTAAATCTGTCTGAATATCAGCAGGAAATCATTTGGCAGGTTAGAGCCTCTCTTTGCTGTCGTCTCAACAAATTGTTCAGTGCAAAATCAGTATGAAATTACCCCTTTACTGTGCACAAAGTCTACTGAGCACACAGTGTGCTTTAGTTCTCTGCTGGCAGATTGGTTAAATGCCTGGTTCTCTTAACTGTTGTACAAGCTCTGCAGACTGTTTGCAAGACTTAATTTGGAAAAACCCCAGCTGACAGCCATATTCTTCCCGATGGGGAGCTGTTGTACTGAGGCTGGTGGGATGTACTTAACAGAGGTCTTGTCAAGTCTTGGCAGAAGTGGGAGGAAAAACCTTATGGCTTATCCCAGAACACCCAGCAGGTTGGTTTACTCTATTAACTTTAAGTGCTGTGTTCCCAATGGGGTGCTACAGTTTATGACTGTACTGCCAGATACAGAACACTTCATACAGTACCATTTTAGTCACATACTGGGACTACCAGTGAGCAGTGTTTGTTAGGCATTAATTCAAAAAAGTGACCCAATATGCATAGTTTTCTGAGTGGCTCTACTTGCATAGGGATTGATGTTCATTCAGAGCAGCAGGCAGAGCACTGGGAGTGTAAAGTCAAACCCTTAAGTGAGAGCCAGGTAGGGAGGGATATAATCCATCCATCCATCCATCCATCCATCCATCCATCCATCCATCCATCCATCCATCCATCCATCCTTCTGTGAGTGCTGTTCCAACCTCTTTGGTGTAAAGAGCAATTTCAGTGCTCTGTTTCCTGCGGGTGAGTCTACAGCTGATCTGCTGCCTTGTCTCCAATAATGGTACTTAGCAGCTACAGGGACCATTGCTCTTCTAGTGGGAGTGTATGTTTATGTGGCTGATCAGGTACCTGGCCAGCTCTCAAGTATTCCACATCCTTACTAACTAAATGTTGATGCCCCCATTTTTTATCCACAATAGAAGTGCTGGTATTCTGTAGGAATTTTGCGGAGAGTCTGATAAAAGTTACACAGTAAAAAGGAAACAACCTTTCTGGCAGAGGTTTACTGTTCAAAACAGTAAAGTTTAGTAGCACAACTTTTGTGCTTCTGTCCCCTAATGCTCTGCTGCACACAGTATTTTGTAGGTGTCTGAGGTTCCTTCCCTGTTTCTAATTTTTTTTGTTTTCTCTTAAAGGATTAAGGTTTTCTTCTTCCATCACATTTATATCAGAGCTTTTTGTACTTAATCCTACAGACATACCGATTTGTTTCTAATGAGTATTTAAAAAAGACCCCAACAAACCCTAATTCTTCTTGTATCAGTACAGCTCCAATAAAAGGACTAGATTGATTTCTGTATATTTTTCCCCTCCTAAAATAACTGCCTCCCCTCACTGCCTGTTCTTTGCAGTTAACAGAACATTCAGTTTTGAATAGCTACTAGGTATCTTCAAAAATACTGAATATAATAACAATAATTTAGTTTCAAACCCATAGTTACTGTTGCAAGCAACTGCATTAGGTAAGACTTCCTGCTATTTCTTTGCATGACCTTTTTGTACATAGTTATGTTTATACGGATTTTCCACATTTTTGGTTCAGCTGAATTCTTTCTAAAATTTCAACGCTCAAGTATGTAAAACCAGAATCTAGTGTACTTCCAAAATTTAACTCTTGGGAATTAAGACTGTGGCTGTCTTCAGTCATATTTATGAATGGAATATTCGGTTTGTCTCTTGTTCTTTGCTGTGTACCTCAAAGAAAAGTTTGATTCTGTCTTCTCTGCTCTTCAGCTACCAAATAGGTAGCAGATATAAATAACTGCATTAAATATCAAACAGCATGCCACCCAACTAAATTTTGAATCATGGAATTGTAATTTGGGTTTAAAGAAACTTTTACTGGTCTAGTGCAATTCTCCCCTCAATGAGCAGGGATATGCTCACTGGATCAGGTTGTTCAAAGCCCCCTCCAGCCTGACCTAGAATATTTCCATGGATGGGGCACCTACTACATTTCTGGGCAACCTGTTCAGTGTCTCACCACCCTCTGAGTAAAAAACTTCTTCCTAATATCTAATGTAAACCTGCTCTCTTTCAGTTTACAGCCATTCCTATCCTAGAGACCCTGATAAAAGTAACTGTCCAACTCTCTTGTAGCCTCCTTTAGGACTGGAAGGTGCTGTAAGGTCTTCCCTTACTCCCCACAAACAGCCCCAGCTCTCTCAGTCTGTCCTCACAGGAGAGGTGCTCCAGCTCTCTGGTCACACTTGTGGCCTTCCTCTGGACACACTCCAATAAGTCCATGTCTCTCCTGAATAGAAGAATATTTTCCAGTTATCCACAAGCAAAAGAAGAATTATACAAAAATACCTAAATTATCCTCCTGCTAGACTCTTGAACAACGAGTCTTCTGTGCCTATTGAGGGGATAAGATCTCTTTCAGAAGATGGCACCAAGCTGAATTGTCAGTGTAATCCCAGTTGCTTTGGAGAGAAAACTTCCTACCTGTTAACCTTAGAGGAACACGATGCCCTTGTTTGTGAGGATTTATTTTTCCTGATAGAACAGAAAATACAATGAAATCACATATTTTATTTAGACAAATTAATCTAAGTTGTGTAATATTTTAGAGCAAGTTGTACTGAACTCTCACAAACCTCAATATTTGGATAACCATGAAAATTTACAGAATATGCAGAATTTTAAGGCAAATTAAAGGAAGAGATTGGTTTTAAAAATCCAAGTAACAGTAGCAGTGATTGCTAAGGGTCGCAGACCTGTCTCCAAAGTTTCTGAGATAATTTTGGCTCATGTAAAGGGCAACCTTCATCTGATGCAACAATTTGGTTTCTAATTTCTCTCTCCTCACAATTTCCATGTTGTCCCCAGAGAAACTGTGACTTAGTTAATATTACAATCACATTAATCTGTCACTGAAGTTCTAAGTGAATGCACTGCTCTTTTTGAGAGCAACCATCTCCCCAAGAACAGTGAGAGTAATGAAATTGGACAACACTGTATTAAATACGAAATAAATGTATCTTGGTCATGAACCTTGGTAAGCCTCAGCATCTTCTTTGCCCGTGTCATTTGTAAATACAAAGCTGTGCCACCAACATGATCTTTCTTTTTATGAAGAAAATGAATTTATAAAAAATATCACTTTGATCTTCATTATGAATTATTTTTGCTGAGATAACTTTTAACGTTCATTTCTTGTTTGCTACAGCTTAGTTGTAAGTGACGATGATGTGTGGAGAGACCAGTTTTACAATGGAAATATTAAGAAAGAAAGAGGTAATTAACATATTTTAAAATGTTACAAAATTGTAGTTTAATTCTCCGTGAAAAAATGTGTAATAAAAAGCAATAAATTGGCTTAATTTTATTTATTAATTAATAAAACCTCTCCTGAGAAAATTAGTCTGAAACATATATTGGTTGAAGAAATGAAGCCCTCTGAACAGGTCTTCTATGATTGTGGTATACATATTGCAAAACTAGAATTTTTATTTTCATTCCCCACTACAAAAATGATATTGGAAGCTAGGGAAATTTTCCATTGTTTTGACAGCAATACCAGGATGAGTGGAATGCAATTGTGGCCATGTCATTGCTACATCATCTACACCTGCTCTGAAAAAGAGTGAGATGGCACAGCACGGGGAAAAATCTGTTTGTGTTCTTTCTTTGAGGCTGGCATTTCTGGGGTGATTCTAGTATTAATGCACTAACAAAATTTTGCCTGTGGTAGCTGGTATAGAAAATCAAGCTTTATCATTAAAATGCATGTGTAGTAAAAGAATGTTATACATATTTATCTGTTATGTGTTAGGCATACTTACAAAAATATCAGTTTAACTGTGCATATATAAACTCTGTGTCTATAGAAACAACACATGGTGGCTTTTGCTAGGAAATGTTTTATTTTGGTGATACTCTGTTTACATTTAAACACACTTGTCTCTCTATTTAAGGTGCAATAGTGCTACGACTTGCCAAATCGTGGTTTCGTATAGGATCCTTGGAAATCTTAGCTCACTCTGGGGAACTGGACTTGCTAAGGTTTGAATTGAATCTTCATAGTAACTGGAATAGTTTTCTCAACAATCAGATTACATTAGAATTCGTGTGTACAGTTGGAATTCAGACATAAATTATTTAGCAAGTAAGATTACATAATTTAGAAAGATAACTTGCTATTTTTATACAAGCATACCCAAGATCTTACCTCACAAGGGTAAAACCCTTGAGATGTTTCTCAAGGCCTGGATCTTACAAAATGAAGAAGGTTTTAAACCTAAGTAGTTCTGATAACTAAGCACTAGGGGAGGAGTTGTTTGTTTTAGAAAGATTTCTAAGTTGAAAGTGTAAGTTCCTACATTTCTCAGTTTTCTGTGACAGGTCCTGCAAATTTTAATGCATATATCTAATTTCCCTAGGTCTGTCTTGTAGGAATGTGGAGCACTGTTTTAGGAATGGCCAGTTACTGTGGAAGTAACCCTACTTCATAAAAATTCAGCCATAAGATTTTCTTTGTGAGAATTCTGATGTGGAATGGTTATACTGGTTTTTTGGAAATGCAAACTCTTTTTTTCCCCCTAAAAACTGAATATTGCTGCATGCAAAATCACATTCTGGTGTGCTCCAGAGATTTAATGTGGGGATAATTTTAACTCTGTGTGGCAGTCTCCAGTCGTATTTAGGACTACAACCATAGGTTTTATCTCTGAGCATTTGGAAGAACTTAATCTAATATTCATTGGAATAAATAGACGGAGGTTTTTTAATAACTATTAGTGGCAAGCTGTAGATCAGCATTTTGTTTTTTGAAGACAAGAATTTTTAATGATCAGTTCCAAAGTACCAGTTTTGTTTAACGAATTCTGTTTCTGCTGTTACAGAAGATTACTAGACTTTATCATCCAGGAACATTTTCCATCAATAGCTATGAATGATTCAAATAGATACCTGGTAAGTCTTTTTTAAGGGTCATTTTTATTTTCCACAAGCATGTGACCAAAATTACAGGAAGGTCTTCACAATTTCAAGTTTTACGAGATTTTAAAATTTGAAGTAAGCTTCCAGGTTGTATTAGCAAAAGTTTATTAATTCTCTGTAGTAAAAATCTGCTTCTTGATTTTTTTTGTTTTCTCAAAGTCAAATATGAACATTTTTCACCAGTTTCCATTATGAAATTGTTTATTGTATAGCTTCCATTTTCTGTTGTTTTTTGTTCTCTTACTGCTTGGGTTGTCAGGGAACAGTGGTCATGAAGTGTGCTTTTGCTAATGTAAATGCAGTATATATAGTATAATGTAGTATACTGCCTGGTATATATAGTGTCTTTGGTTTTTTGGTTTTTTTTTTTTTAATTTTACGTCTTAATTTCTTTAAGGGCATCTGTGTATACTTATTTAACTATAGTCTTTGCTGGATAAGGTTATTATGCATTCACATAATTTAGAGTGGGAATGACAAGTCCTGACAGACAGATAGATAAATTTGAAAAATAGAATGTATTACATATTTCTAAAGTGAGTAAAATGCTTATGTATTTCAATATTTTTGATGCAGAGAACTTGAAGTAAAAGATGTGTTTGATTCTAGGAATTTTTCTCTACAGTCGTGTCAGAGACTGCAAATCTCATTTCCTTGTGGATGTCTGTGGGGTTTGCACATGGTAAGGTGCCAGATGGCACTGGCTTTAGGGGAGGGATACTTTACAGTAATGTACTTCAAAATTGCTTTTATTTGTCACCTTGGTCTTTAGTTCTGCTGATGTCTTCACCTACAGCTTTATCTGTTATACAAGGGGCTTTTGCAACTGAGTTAGGCTGTCTGATCTCTCAGAGCACAACTGTGACAGGATGAGAATATGGGAGCAGGAATTCTCAGAGCTGTTGCAACAGTGCAGGATACAAAGGCAGGGTACTGATGCCATATATAAGTTCAAGTGCTCTGAGTTTGATCCATCCACATAAAGCTTCTGCCTTTTACAGTGCACAGGACACCGAGCTGTCCAGCTTTGCTGCAGATTTGTGGGATTAACCCCAAAATAGCAGTGGGAGCCTCAGTGTCCTGCAGGGCATGGGCTGGGGGCAGAGGGATGGGTACATTTTCCAGAGTCTGGTTTCTGAGAGCTCTCTAAATTCAGTGAACCTGTTTCAGAGCAAATTGCCTAAATACTGGGGTTCAGGTGGAATTTTAACTTTCGTTTCTCCTTTCTGTTTAACTGTAGGTGTGTGCAATACAGATAACTTCAGTTTATTGTCCATAACAATAGATTATGGTCCATTTGGATTTATGGACTCCTATGACCCAAGTGAGTGTAGCACCTGTTTTGTTTTGTTTTGTTTTATTGTTTTACTTAAAACATTCTTTTTTATATTAAATTATATAGTTCCCATTGCATGAAAACCCCTTTTATTATTAGCAGAAAAATCATAAGCATGTTTGAGAGCTTTAGGGAAGAAAAATTGCATCAGTGACCAGTTTTATGTTACACTATATAGATTGCATTCAAGGACTAAAAGTCTTGTTAATGAAATATTACTATTTAACCCATTTCCATGAGACTGTTTCCACTTGAACACCATCAATTCAATAGATGCTACAAGAAAAGCCTAGAAAAGTAAAAATTGTGTATTGCTGGAAGCAGCCAAAAGCAGAAGT
This sequence comes from Sturnus vulgaris, assembly GCF_052056855.1. NCBI lineage: Eukaryota > Metazoa > Chordata > Aves > Passeriformes > Sturnidae > Sturnus > Sturnus vulgaris. The sequence goes on from NC_142243.1 coordinate 16,436,868, forward strand.
GGAATACAGTAACTTTGCAGGCATGATGTTCTAGCTTTATAGTCACAGCAGCTGATTATGTTTTGGAAGAAAAGAAATCAAACCTACACAGTCATGGTAACCTTTCTTTCAAAGTCTTAACTCAGTCAGTCTGGGATTGATAGATACAGTATGATAGATATAGGTTCAGTATATACATAAATGTGTATTCGTAGAATATTGTTTATAGTTTGCAACTGAATAAACTTCAGAATCAGCAGTGGTTATCTTGCTATGTGTTTTCATGCCTGCAGCCTCAAATTAAGGAAAAGGCATGAGATTAAATGTCATATTGTTTCTATTGTATTGAACAAAATGAGGCTTTATTTGCTTTTAGATCTTTCTCTATAGGGTGGGTTGACCCCAGCTGGCAATTAAGGACCCACAAGCTGCTCCTTGTTCATTCCTCCCTGCTGTGTCCTGAGGGAGAGAATTGGAAAAGCAAGCTAAGAAAAAGCTTATAGGTCAAGATAGACATGTAAATAAGTCAAGGGGAAAAAATGGGCAGGGGTGACCAGCAAGTGATGCAAAGACAATCACTCACTATATCTCACCACCAGACTGATGCCCCCAAGCAACAGCTGCCGTGGAAAAACCACCCCCAGTTTTTATTGCTTATCATGGTGCTATAGGTGTGGAATATCCTTTGGTCAGTGGGCTCAGCTGTCCCAGCTGCATCCCCTCCTAGGCTCTTGCCCACCCCAGCCTCATTTTCTGGGCTTACAGAGTGAGAATGGAGCCCTGGATGCTGGGCCGGCCCTGCTGAGCAATGTGTAGGACACTGCTGTGCTATCAGCACTGCTTTAGTCACAAGTCCAGCATAGGGAGCCAGGCTGCTGTGAAGAGAACTGACAGTCCCAGCCAGACAGTGCACCCTAGAGCCAGATGAGAGGTTTTAGAGTTGAAATTCAGATCTGAACCACTCCCCAGATCTGACAGATGAGGTACGAGTCTCCTCCTTCAAGCTCAGTTTGATGTCAGTGTCCTCTGAGGACTTGGGTGATGCTGTGTGCATTGATCAGCTTGTCTGGGTTTGAGCTGAGTGAGGGGTTCCCACTGATCCCTAGAGACTGCTGCTGTAGATAGGCATACATTTTACTTCTGGATACTTGTAATTTGCATTACAGGTATTTGTTATCTCCCAGATAATGGATTTACATACTGGAATATTTTTATGTGAATACAAAGCTTTCTTGTGCAATTGAAACAAATCTTGCTTAGGTGGGCTATTAAATACATATTTAATATATGTGTGACTTTTCCATAAGTACTTAAATCCTGAATCTAGTTGGGCATTTATTTGCTTAATATGTGCTAAATAGTAGCGCTAGATGTAGCAAAAATACTTGGTGTTAGTGTAAAAGAGAGTGTTTTTAACGCAAAAATGGTCTTTTTCTCTGTAACCATCTGAATTTACCTTGTATCTTCAGGTAGGAAAATGTCACTTGTGACACATGGGAACTTGTGTGTGAAGGATGTATTTCTTAGATTTGCAAATAATAGATCTTGAGTTAATTCAATTTAAATAAGTATTCTTGTGATCTGATTTTAAATATTTAGTAGTTTTAGGTCTTCTGTAAGTTTGCTGTATAAGTATAAAGCTTAATGTATTTCAATATTTTAACATTGATTGTTCATGGTAATTACTCTGTTATGGAATGGAATGTTTTGTTTGAAACAGATTTTGTTCCAAACACATCTGATGATGAAAGGAGGTATAAAATAGGAAATCAGGCAAGTGTTGGGCTGTTTAATCTGAGCAAGCTGTTACAAGCTCTAAAACCTTTATTGGATCCCAGGCAAAAGCAGCTGTAAGTAATCCTTAAAATATTGTAATGCTTAAAGGAACTAGTGAGATGGGGAGACCCTGTCATCACCATATGCTCAGGAAAGAAAGGAATTAGCTTTTAAAATATTTCATTTTTTTGAACTGGAAATTGATTATGGATTAATTATTGGCCAGAATAAGATTGGAGGGTGGGGAGAAAAGTTTTTGTTGGTCATAAATAGTAGTAAAATAGGACCACAGGGAGGTATTAGGTGTTGTGTGATCCTTTCTCCTTTCACTAAGGTAGGACCTTTGCGTGTAGTTTTCTAATTAGTTCTAATTAGGGTTGTCTAGCTTGTTTTGCAAGACACTTACTTAGGAAGACCATGCATCTTTCTGAAGGAATGAAGCAGTATTTTAATAGCCTCTTGTAAAGATTCTTATAGGAAGAACAGCTATCCTAGATGATTGAGAATATCAATGGATCTGAGCAGGCAAAGTTTTCATTGTTTAGTGTACAGCAGGATTATACCCACAGCAGCAGTTTGGTTCCTTAGAACTTGACATTTCTTTTGTTTTGCAGAGCTTCCCAAGTTTTGGAGGGGTATGGTGAGCACTATTACAGTCGGTATGCACTCTCAGAACTGAAACCTTCTAATCACAATACTATAAAATATATAATGTTCACAATTTCCATACTTTGTCACTATTTTCAGTTTCACAGAACTGTTCAAAACAAAATTGGGTCTTCTTGGGGAGAATGAGAATGATAACTATTTGATTGCTTTCCTGTTAAAAGTGAGTTTACTTTGCTAATTTTGTTGGCAAACATCTGAACTGACACTCCACAGTTGAAAAGCACTCACAGGAGTATCTTTATTCACTAGATTATGGAAGATACAAAGGCTGATTTTACAATGACATTCCGAGAACTGAGTGAAATTACTGCAGACCAGTTAAAGGAGCTCCATATTCCTGAGGTATAAATACAAGCACCCAATCTTATGAATATTTACTATAAAAAGAGTAAATCAGGTTGAGCATAACCCCAATATAGTAGAGGCAATCTCAAGCCATAATTAATCTGGGAAATATGTTATTGTATCATTATTAAGGGACAGAGGGACTAATACACCTGTCTCAGGCTACCACCCCTTGTTAAGCCTATGTCTGGTAATGATGGATGTGTTAATGAAAAGTGCTAATGAAAGGTACATTAATGAAGAATGCTGAAGTCAGATTTTCAGTTTTTGGTACAGGTCCAATATGAGTAGTCATAAATATAAATAAAGGATACACAACTGGGAATGTAATTTTCTTCACATTTAACGTGGATTTGCTACAAACAACTTTCTTCCCTCTCATGTCCATTTTTTTGTTGTTTTGTTTAAGAATACTTTTTGTCCAACAAGTGAAGTTGCACAGGGCTCTTGAGGAAAATTTTGGCCTCAGGTCAACCAAACTGTTCCTGACATGGGTTTACCAGGTGGCCTAAACCTCTGCTCAGGTGTATTTGCTTACCTCGGTATCTAATGATAAGTGAGATCCCATCTCAACATAAACTTCTGCTCGAAATCTTTGCCCACAGTGGCCTCTGCCCTTCCTTGAGCATGAGATTGGTTTTAAATGTAACTTAAGGCATAAGAATACATTTTGCTTTTGTGTCCTGCTCAGCCTGCTATCACATTCCCTGTTTCAGCCTAAACTTATTCTTCAGGACCAATGGAAGAATCCTCCATATATAAAAGACATGAAAGTATATAAGATTTTTACCTGGATGTAGTGCAATCTTTGGAAGTGGAAATATAGCTGAAATATTTGAACTGGACAGAGATGCTAGGCAAGTCATAATTGGATAAAAAAGCAAAAGAGAAATTCTGAAAAGGAAGCTTGTAATGTAGCTCTGAAAAACAGCCTAATCTGGAAGAAAATAGCCTTTTTGCAAGAGCCAAATTGATTTTTTTTCTTTTATTCTTTAATACAGTGCCTTCTTCATGTGATGAATATTGTTAATTTTGCCTGGGAAACTTCGTTGCCTTCTCCAAACATATTATTTATGTCTGTTTGTTTTTGTAGCCAATTTCAAACGAGAGCAGGTGGAATCAGGAGGTTGTTTTAGGCAGCAGGATGACTATGTAAAACACAAGATGAAAATGAGGAATTGACGGTTCTTTTTCCAAGTATAATTAAGTGATTTTGAGCAAATTTTCTGGTTTTCCTTTTTTTTTTTGTTAACTAAGAGGTCTATCCTGACCTTTTTATGAACTCGAAGCCATTAAGAGTTTAAAAGTTTAGGTATTCTAGAGGTAAGCAACAAAAACCCCCAGCAGCTGTGGCTTTGGAATTAACTGCTTGCACAGGGGGGTAATAAGAGGATGGGTGTGTTTGTAAGAGAAGGTATTTTTGTCATAGAACCCAAGGGATTTTTCCATTTATGGCAACTCCATCTCCCTATCTTTGAAGATGTTGGCTGAGGAACCCGTGATTGAGGTGTAGCTGTGACCCTGCTGCTACACCAAGGGTCATTTTCAGCTTTCACTTGGTAGCAACCTGATCTTTTTTTTTTTTTCCACATAATAAAATTATTTAGCCCACAATTCTGAGTTCCAAAACTGATGTGGAAAAACAAGTACAATTTTATGCTGGTAAAAAGTTTTCATTGTTTTAAATAATTCCAATTTTAAAGTAATTTCACCTCTACTTATTTACACATCAATACTTTTATGAGTAAGTTTTCATATTGATTTGTATATCACTTAAGGTTTTTGCAACTGCATACCAAAATTGACCTGCAAGTGCCAGAATCCTTTGGGAACACTGCAGGAGTCCTTATATTTAGTATTAACTGAAAACATTCTGAAATTCCTCCTAAAGCAGCCTAACTCTGCACATCTTTGAACAAATGCTTGATTCTCACACTCGCCTGTTATCCACCTGCCTGATTCCCAGCTCTTGGTAGTTTCTGTGCTCATTTTTATGATCAAATATAGTTTTATTATATTTTTTACTCTTATTTCTCAAAAAAAACCCCCAAAACAAAACCAAAACCAAAAAACCCAGATGGGGCAAAATCTTTTCCTTCTTGCTTTTAATTTCTCTTACATTTTTTTTTCTTGAGTATGTGCTATTTACCTCCTTTTATCTATGTCCATTTCCTCCTAATCTCTTCTTTCTCTGAAGTTCATTTTTTGTCTGTGAGCTTTGGCTGCTTTCAGCTGAGGAATATGAAGCAGCTGTTAGCTCAGTCAGGTCAGCCAGGGAGGCCTGGTTTGTGTTTGCTGTCCATCACTGGAGGCAGTAACCCCAAGCTCTGATTTCTTACTGTCAGCCTTTTCCAAATTCTGTCTCCTTTCCTGCTGTCTCTATTCTTCTCAGTTTTCTCCTATTCCTGTAGAATTTAGTTTCCCTTTCTCTCCTTTTTTTTATTTATATATTTTTCTTATTGCACAATTTTTGATAAAAAAAACTCTATTAATATATCTGACCCACATACAAGTCTCAGAAGAGAGTGAAACTTGTAATTATGTAGCTTAAAAAATGAATTAGGTCAGACATCAAGCCAAGGAAAAACAGGGGTGAAATGCTAGAGGTGTTTAGGTAAAATTTGTCATAATCAAATGGATTAGTATGGATGTATCATGCTAGCAAAAAGAAATAATTTGAATACAGAGGAAAGGATACTAGTAGAATGTTTAATGAGAAAATTCTTTGAAGGGTCATCATAAGTTTGCCTTTTAAATCCTTTTATTGTTCATTGTCCTGGTGTCAGCTGGGATAGAGTTAATTTTCTTCCTAGTAGCTGGTACAGTGCTGTGTTTTGGATTTAGATTGTGAATAATGCTGATAACACACTGATGGTTTAGTTGTTGCTGAGCAGGGCTTACACTAAGTCAAGGACTTTTCAGTTCCTCGTGGTGCCCTGCCAAGCAAGGGGGCTGGGGGTACACAAGAAGCTGGGAGGGGACAGAGCCAGGACAGCTGACCCAGAGTGGCCAAAGGGATATCCCACAGCAATATCCCACAGCACCTGGTGTTGTATGCCCAGCTAATAAACTAGGGGAGAGCTGAGAGGGGCCCTGCTTGGGAGCTGGCTGGGCATAGGTTGGTGAGCAATTGTTTTTTCATTTACATCACTTGTTTCTGTCAGGTTTTATTTCTCTCTCCTTTTGATATTTTCCTTTTCATTGCTATTATTATTGCTGTTGTTATTATTATTATTATTATTAAATTATTTCAATTGTTAAACTGTTCTTAACTCATGAGTTTCCTTACTTTTAACCTTACTTTAAACCCCCACTGAGCTCAAGCATGAGCAAGTGCTTATGTGAGGCTTAGTTGCCAGCTGGGGTTAAAATGCAATATTTGTTGATTACTTTGGTTTTTGCTTAACTGGAGAATAATTCTGATTACCTGCCATTAACTCTTTAGGAGTTCTGGGCTCTCCAAGATCTGGCTAAACACAAATTATTTTCAGAATGGGTTACTATGTACCTCCTGAGATTAAACAGGTGAGTGTGACTGCAGTTTAAACTGTGTATTTGCCAGAAGCAGACAACTTTATTCTGCAGTGATTTTGCATAGTCTTTAGTGAGTCTAATAAACTGACCCAGACATGGTTTCATATGCCTTTTTTGACTTCATGGTTCTAAATTATGCTGGATTCAACAATAATTACTGCTGTAGTTCTGTTTTGACACACAGATACATAAAAATGACATAGGAAGAGTGATTTCTATTCTTTGTCCTTCCTTGAGTACCTGATGAGTTTTCTTTGGTTAACAGTTTTTCTTAAAATACCAATCCTACAGATTCAGTCCAAGAATCACAAACAGGCTTTGCAAGCACACAGGATTAAGTAATGTCCAATTACTGTTTATATATATGTACTTACTATGTAATAACATTGCTTTATGGTGGCAGGGGATGGAAATTGATCAGTTGCAAATACAAAGATGGTATTTGGAAACCGTGGTGTTGCATAGATAGGAATGCACAGGATTCTTTTGTGTTAAATCATTAAAGAATCTAACATTTTTTCTTAGTTATATATGGTATACGTGGCTAATAGTAGTGAAAATAAATACATATCAGGTACTTGGAAATATTATTCAGTAAACACAATTCTTAAGGGAAAAGATCAATATAAGGCACAAAACCTACAAGAAGGTGTGAAGTTTTTTCCAAGTCTAATCATTCTTAGAGATTTATGCCAGCTTCTGCCAAACACAAAAGCAGAGCACTTAATGATTTTAATAGAAGTCAAATAAGATATTTCTAAAAATAAATCAGCATAAGCCTCACTAGCTGAAGTGCTTTCTGTTTTTCTTCTTTTTGTTTTTCATGTAGTAACAATGGTGACTCAGATGCCAAAAGAAGAACAAGAATGGCAAGTGAGTAAAACAACCCAAAGGAATCATATGGTTGCAGATGGCAAATATCTATTTACATATGTTTCTTTAGTGTTAGATATTTTTATTTTTGTGTAGAACTAAAATACAGTATTCTTATGAAGAGGAGAAGCTCTCATTATGCTGCTGCAAATCTTGTAACACTATACATTCTTTCTGTCTGTCTCTGTCCTTTCTACATGCTACATAGAATTCAGATTTCTGATAAGGACACACTTTTTCTTTCTGTCACCCGGAGAAAAAACTCCTTGTGAAAGGACTGTCTAGTCATAGAAGACAAAGGAAAGTGTTTTCATTCTCCAAGTTATTCTAAACACAAAATGACAAAGGTACTGCAGTTAGGTATCACAGCAGATATGAAATTCCAAGAATTGTTCAGTGGGGGATATTTTTGATCTGCAGTAAGCTGTGGTAAATTTGTGAAATTTGCTTATAAGAGAAGATGAGCAACTGAAAATCAATGGCTAAAAGGGAATGAAGGAACTGCAGGATCTGATCAAACTCTGCATAAGAGGCTTCACTGTTACACTGCTTTGCAGGGTGCTTCCTGCAAAGCAGGATGGAAATGGCTGCACTCTTTTGTTAGATATTGATTGGCCACTTTCTTCTAAAACTCCAATCGATTTGCTAGGAAAATGGCAGGAGCTGGCACTGACTTTCAATAATGAGATAGAGGGCATAATTTATGGTTTCAGGTTTTCATCCCCATTTTCTAACAAAGGCTCTACCATTTTTAAAGAACACTTCTTAAAGTTCTATATGTATTTTGGAAAGTTAATATGAAAAGAGCTACCAAGAAGAAATATTTCATTTATTGTTTTTTGATAGGGTTAAGAAGCTTCATCTGTGAGTTTCTGATGGCCAGCACTCAATTATAATTTTGAATTTTCAAGCTCCTGTTTTCCTAAGCTAAAATTGAATGCTGAAAACTGTCTAAACACACTTATTTTTTCTGTAGCCTTTGAATCTGCATTTAGAGAAAATCATGACATTCAGAGGTTTTATTCCAAATCAGAAAGGATCCTAGTTTGTCAATAATCTTCTAACAAACCATCATTATGTTTTTCTACATGCACCTCAGGGGATCTCATATTACAGGAGACAGATGAAATACAGAAAAGGTTTTGCCTTCAGAATCACTTGTGCTGATGGGCTTAGTTTTGGTAGCAGTCAAAACTTGATCTGCAATGATTCATGGTTCAGTTCGTTTTCTTCCATATAATCACCCATCACTCTCTATTCATACTGCAGAGCTGCAAATATTTATAATAGGCTACTGATGTTAGTTTGTTAATTGTTTTATTTAAAATCAACAACTCTTGTTGGATTTTTGCTAGCTGTTCCATATTACAGTGTGACTGACATTTCTTACAGAGGTTTTTGCGATTTTTTTTGTTCATTTTTACATTTTTACATCCATGCATTTAAATAGATTGCTTAGATGCCCCTGTGGTCTCTTTAAAGTTATTTCAGTTTTTGTTTTATTTGTTGTTTGTTTGTCTGTTTGAGCATTTGCTTGTAACAGCTGTCCTTGTCAGCACAACTTCCAGCAGAAATCTGGCTCAGTTCAGCCAACTCTGCATTTTTACACAGCATTTCATGTTGAAGACAAAACTGTCCTGGATCCTCAGATTCTCAGCTGGGTTGGGAAATTCCACTAAATTGTGTACTGCTGTCTTTGACTGACCTTGAATATATTGCCATTAACACCTCATTATTCATCACCCTTTCCTAATTGTTAGTAAGTGTCATAAATAATCTCACTTCTCAAAGTACATTAACTTGAATCATTTGAAGTCATCACTTATTCATTATTTTTACTTTTTTCTCCCTTTATTTAGTTTTCAGTTCTTAGTAGCGTTTTATCTTGCACTATCTAAACTTAGTTCTTCTGGAGTTGATCAAAAAGTTTTGACAATCCAAGTCTAAAATTGTATTTCTTTACAAAAGAAGCATGTAAAAAAAGTAGACCAGATCATGCTTAGAAAGGGCACAAAAGTTCTTTTGCTTTTTCCTTTTCTTATCTGGCTTGTATTAGTCTTTCATAATTATCTTGTCACTTTTGTTAAATACCGATATTTTTAAAACCACTGTGAAACCTGTCAATTTGCAATTGTTAAGATTTTATTTCTGGGACAAATATTCCCCTGTTAAAATGACTCACAGCTCTAATGTGAATTACCATTTTTTGAATGAGTCATATGTTAACTTTTTCACCTTTTAAAATATTTTTTTAAATAGTTATCACATTTTACTATTGATAACCCATTTACTGGATTAAATAAAATACTTGGCCAGAGCAAATTGTTTTGCCAAGTGGTAAAACTCTGGTTTTTAGCAGTTAGGACAGAATGTTGGTATGCCTGTGTATTGGTTATCAGGATTCCCAGTAGACAGTTGTATTTACTGGCTTTTTTAATATGTGTAAGTACATATTAGACAGTGCAGATGTGAAAAAGAAGAATGTCTGTTGCCTCTTCTAATATATTATTTGTAAATAAAATAATAACTAATTGATTAAAAGAATTGAGTAGAGGGAAGTTTGAGATGGTAATTTTGATGATTCCTCTGCTTTCTCCAATACCCTCTTTCAAATATGCTGTAAGGGTATTTATAAGTATATTTTATAAAGCTCCATGGATTTAAGAAAAGAAATATATAAAACTAACATTCATATATAAAACTAACATTTATTCATATAAAACCTACTGGGACATCAATGGAAAGAGAAGGAGATGAAGTTTGTGTATGTCCATAAAGCACACTTTTGGTTTCAAGTGGATGGGTGAAAAACCTTTGGTATCACTAACTAATATTTTAATGTAATAAATGCTTACTGAATTGGGGAAAATATATACCAATATAGGGGAAAATACAGACCAATGGTAAATTAAGACTTCGAAGCAGGTATGAAGTGTTAAAATTATTCTGTAACATTATTTTGATCATTAGGTAAAGGGAAAACTTACTGAAGTAGAATTCTAGCCTTTAATTGCAAAACAAAAATAAGAATTTCGTTTACATAATCTGCTAAGAAATTGATAACTAGATCCATGTGTGCTTATAAGAATTGTCCCTGGCATACAGGTTGACAAAACTCCTTTTATAAGTTGTTAGTGGCTCTGCTGTAGGATATATCCTGGTTTACTAATTCAGCAGTTTCATTTTCCAGTGTTGCTACATTCTCTCTACTGTTCATTAGACAAAAGCAGCCTGAAACAAGGCAGGGAAGCAGTGCAGTTGTCATGAGGGTTTGCAAAAGAATACAACAGGCAGTTGTGGAGAAAACTGAGGAACCTCTGCCTATCCCCAGCCAGGAGATTAAAAGGAAAGTTGAAAAAGTAGTTTCTAAAAAATACAGCTGAAATGTAACATTAAAGGCTTTTATGGCTGAACTTTTGTTACATGACATAGGAGTGTCTAGGTACAATACTTTAAAGGATATCTTAGTAATTACTTTTTAAATTAAATAATACCATGTTCATTTTTGTGATCTCCAGGCAGATATTGACAACACTGAAATATTTTCCATGAATACATCAGGAATGTAGGGCATGAAACTCATTGCACTTGAAAAGCCTGCTGGTGTTCCTGACAGCAAATCCTTCCTGTATCAATGTCATGTTCTGTGCTACTCTAATTTCTCTTTGGCACTTTGGCACTATTGATAGTGAGAGTTTAAAACATCCTTTTAGCAACTCATAGAATTAAGTAGATTGATTCATTCCTTTTTCTTGATCTGCAAATTTAAATCTTCTTGAAGATTTCAGTGACATGTTTCAATCACTGTTTTCCTTTTGTTGAATATGTCTAACTAAATTTAACATTATTTACTCTTGGTTTCAGATGTTAATCCTAGATACATACTGAGGAATTGGATGGCAGAATCAGCAGTGCAAAAAGCTAATTTGAATGATTTCTCAGAGGTAAAATTATCTTTTTTTTTCTTGACAGATTTAATAATAACTGGCATAACTGCTAATGAAACAATTTTTACACTTACATTTTGACCAAAATTGTACCATATAACACCAATTGCTATTTAAAATACTAACAAAATTATCAATAGTACTAATTATAACATAAATAGTAGTGACTATATTAATAGTAATACTAATAAAACTAAGCAATTCGTGTGGTAAGTTTCTGGAGCCAGGAGGGTGCATAAGGCAAAGTGGAAAAAAATTTCCTTGTTTACCAGAAAGCATTTTGTATAAAACTTACCCATTTCTAATTGCTTCCAGGTTCAGCTCCTAGAGCAGGTTTTACAACACCCCTTTGAGAGGCAGGAGGCTGCAGAGAGAGCAGGGTACTCCCTGCGCCCCCCAGCTTGGGCCAAACATCTGAAAGTCAGCTGCTCATCCTGAGGGGCATTCAAACAAGCAAGAAGGATGATGAAGGTCAAAGCTCAAGCCTTCAAATAGGGCTAAAGGATCAAGCCACAGGAACTCCTCTCCCTTAGACTTTGTGAACTGGTATCTGCTACTGTTCTTGACCAACTTATGAAGTCTTAAGATTAAAGAAGTGCATCACTGTGTATGGTTGCATCAGCAGATTATACTGGCATTGACAACTCTGCCTCTCACATTCAGCTGTGCATTGAGTCCCAATATTTAAGTTCTGCCAAACTGTCACAATTAACCTCTCAAAACTCATGGCTGATCAGGTGAGTCTTAATAGCTTTTAGTGATTGATCGATTTAAAATCTATCTAAGATAGTTTTAAGAATGCAATATTTTGATGAATTTTCCTCTTGCTGTTACACACTCGTCAAATATAGTCATGTTCTTAAATTTTGCAGACCTGGCACAGAGAATCATCTTAGACCTTGACACCTTTTCTCATTATGATTATGTTTTGTCCCATAAACTGACAAAAGCTTTAAAGGAAATTCAGTTAAATAGTTAGCAAAGATGTGTGTCTTGGGAGTGATTTACTCCAGAGTAAGTTTTGGTGTGTTTGCTGGTGTCAGGTGCCTATCCAGAGGACCACTGCTCTTTGAAAATATCTTTTGATAGGAATAGAAAGATTATTGGTGCATAGATATGAAGTCTCAGGAAAAATTCAGTTTGGCCCTAGAAAAGGACTGTGTTGGATGCTGACACTGCTTCCATTTCAGGTATGGAGGAAGGTTAAAAGGAGCATGCTGTAATTTCAGATATTTTCAGATTAAAATACTGTAAGGTCTAGTGATGTACAGACCATTTAAAAGGCAATAGATTAGATAGAGGTGGAAGGATTAATTTCTTTTTACAAATGCTTTGAATTACAGCATTGGAACATCTTTTTGTATTTTGCAGCATATTTTGGTACCCGATCAAGCCAGATAATTGTGTATCAGTAAGAGGCAGCTTTGTTCTTTGAATGGAGTTTAAATCTTACATTTTAAAAATTCCAAGTAACCATATACAAAATAGTTGATAGAGGTCTAATCATCACAGCATTTTACTTGATTTTTGGAGTTTTCTGTAGGCTTTGACTTGTTTTGTTTTGAACAAAGTTCAACTTCTTTTGTGTAAGATTAAGTGCATGAATTATGATCGACTGAAGATGTAGAAGGTGTAAAATTGATTTTTTTGTGTTGTAACAAAAGAGAAGGGGGGAAATAGGTGGGAGGCTGAGCGTTCTGGTGAGAAGAGTGAATGCTAGAAAAGCCATTGTAAATGTCTCAGGGCTTTATGACCTTATTGTGCAACATTTTTCCAGGACATGTTCTGCTTTATTTTGATGCTGGGTGTATATTTCCTAAAATTCATTTGATTTAGAAATAGTTGACTCACAGACAGCTGTTGTCACCTAAGTATGTAAAATATGTGCACTCCTAATACCTAGTCAGGAAATGACACCTAGCTCTTCAATGATTCTTCATAATGCTTCCTTCAGTTATATATGGAAAGAGATTGGGAATCAGTAATCCTTTTCTCATTTTAAATTTTTTTTTAACTCCTAGTTTTAATCCTCTTACTTTTAGGTCATTGGTATTTTTCCCCTCCACTTTGAACTGAGGCTTGTATGAGCCTTGCACTGGTTTGGAGGGCATTTCTCAGTTTGTCAGTTTGAAGGTGCTGACATACCTTTTGAATGTCCCAGCATGTTAATTCAAGACTTCCAGGTGACACTTTTATTAGTGGTGGGCAAAGTTCCCTTGGTGAGAGTTTTTTGCTCAGTTCAGCTGAAAGCAAGGGAGCTCAAAAACCAGTAAGAGCTGGATGGACTCTCTCTGTGTCAGCATAACATGGTGTTTAAAGCAAAATCATTTCAGGAAGAAAATCACATGGTTCCAAACAGTTTTCAGTTTAAATAAAATAAAAAAAAGAAAAGAAAATAATTTTTTTAAAGTAGTAAGTTCAAAGGGGAAGGTTCTTTATGAAGACATGGTTACAAGTTTCTTATTTCTGCTAAGCTTGTTATACAGGTATGTAAGTATTGACAAACCAACCTTAAGCCACAATTAAGACTAGAGATGACCCAAAACACAGACCGTGGCACTGAAACCAGCCTGTCCTTCTCCTGCCTCCACCACCACTTCTGGATCTAGGAATCCATTCTGACAAACAGCAGGCTCACCCCCCCGCTCTGTCAGCTGCTTTCATGCATTTATTTATTAAGACCACACACTTTGCTTTTTATGCTTTTATATAATTCAAAATACAGAGATATACTGCTGATGATAGAAGATCAAGTGTGCATGAGAAGAGGCAAAGACCAGAATAAATAAAACAAAGTCTAGAAGGCATAGGCAAAAATTCTTTAAAATATTTGAAGTTCCAATTGCCAGTAAAATGGCTGTTTATTAACTGTGAAACTTTGTACAGATATAAAATAGAAGCTATTTTTATTTAAGAGCTAACAATGAATGCTTCCTAAAGGAACAGTGGAGAATTAAATGGAGAGAACAAATGAAAAAAAAATGTAGGAGGAGACATTCCTATCGGGTACAAGATAATTACAAAGTCTTTCACAAGACAGATCATTACTAGGTACAGTTTGAAGACAAATGTTAACCAACAGAAAAAAAATCCCTGCTTACCATGGAAGCATACATGATTTCAAAATACAATTTTTGTCTTTGTCTAAGGTAACCAAATAAATGAGGTTTCAAAGCAGCAGCTGTGAATGCTGACAGGTATGACTGAGTTGCACTGGAGTGCACAACATTTGGGGTGACACTGTCTGGAAATGGTCCCAGCCCTAACTTGCATCTCATAATAATCTAGCTGAGGTTTTAATTTTTAAAGGCAGACTATTTAAAAAAAAAAATTCAAAGCATCTTTGTATTGGAAGAAAACCCCCCATAGTTGGGAGTCTTCTGATAAAGAACTTTTAAGGGCAATTCTGTGAAAAGAGATCTTCCTTCCTACTCCTCAAAATTTGCATGAGGACTCTCTATTTTTCCTTGAACTCCAGTGCTACTAAAAAGGCAGCCAGAGTAGATGCATTTCACTTTCTGAGATGGCTGGCTGCTGCTCCACCATCCCTGGCTGTCCTTGTGGAGGGAAGCAAGACTCTTCAGCTAATTCTTACCTTAGCCGGGTGCTGGAATGGGAGTTAAGAGCAGGGGATGGTGAGGTGCAGGGGGAAAGGAGCAGGTTACAGGGACGAAGTTGGGGGACAAAGGGTGCCCCACCTTCTTGAGACCCCCCCATGAGGAACTCTGAAGAATTCCTCCTGGAGAAGCCTAATCCGGCATGAGCTTCTGTGATGCCTCACAAAACCAGCTATGTCTTAAAGTCCACCCACTCCCAGAGTTCAGGAGATGTTACCCCTTTTCTTCTCAAGAGCTTTCATTAGGTCAGACATGAAATCTACTTGCTTGCCTCCCCCTGCAATCAAAGGTGGCCCCGCTGACTGTGGCTCTCCATCCTGTCCTGTGCTTTCCAGCCTTTTTGGAGGAAGTGGTACAGGTTTCTTTGCTGGAAGTGGTGGTGGCAGCTTACTGGAGACAGGTGGGGGTGGAGGGGGTAATGGCACATCTCCATTACTGCTGCTGGACACTGGTGGTGGTGGAGGCACAAAATCAGGAGGAGGTTCACAGAAATCGGATGGTGGTGGTGGTGGAGGAAAATCAATCTTCAGTGTAGGTGGTGGTGCTGGAAAGCTCTCTGGATCTGTTAGGAAAATGCCACTGTCTCGTTTCACTTTGGGGGGTAGAACTGGTGAAGCAGAAATAACAGATGAACGCCTTTCAGGTGGAGGAGGAGGCTGTAGTGAGATCCTCTTACTCTGGACTTTCTGTGGCCTCAGCAGTGGCTGTCCCAGGCCAGGTGCACTGCCATTATTTGTTTCAGCCTTTAATAAGCAGAAAAATAAAAGGACAGACACAGTCAGTAAATGTGTAAACTAATGCCATGATCTAAGAACATTAAAAGAAATGAAAATACATTAGTGTAGTAGATAGGGAAATTAGGTAGAGTACATTTTGCCTGAAACATGAAAATACTGTTTTGTTTTCTTTCTGGAGCTGCCTGTAGAGGTTGGACAGTGGAAACCTCCCTGTTGTCAGTATTCATAGTGTTTCTTTGAGTGCTGCCCACAGAGGATGAGTGCTTTTAAAATTTCAAATCACTGCAGTTAGTAAGACTAACATCAAGGAAGTATCTTTGGGATGCACTGTCCTTCAATCTGTAGGAAGTGAGCCTTGAATGTCGACCAACTTTCTTGGACCCCTCTTCCCTTCAGGGTCTTCTCCCGTGGAATTCCTCCAAGATCCCTAAAGATGCCAAAGTTGGCTCTCCTGGAGTCTTTGTTTGAAATCTTGCTGTCGGTCCTGCTACCTCTTCCTTCAATACTGAACTCTACAATCTCATGGTCACTGCAGCCAAGGCTGCCCCAACCATCACAGGTCCAACAAGGCCTTCCCTGTTTGTTAGTATAAGGTTGGGCAGCCCAGCATTCCTTATCGGATCCTCCACCACCTGGGACAGGAAATTGTCAGCAATGCTTTCCAGGAATCTCCTGCACCACTTGTGCTTTGCTGTTTTGGTTCTCCAGAAGATGTCAGAGTAGGTAAAGCCCCCCAACCCAAGAACCAGGGCCTGTGACTGTGGGGCTGCTTCCAGCTGCCTGTAGAAGGCCTCATCCACTCCCTCCTCCTGATCAGGTGCCTGTAGCAAACACCCACAATGGTGTCACCCTTACTACTCTACCCTTTTATCCTCACCAAGGCAGAGCTCAGTACACTCCAAGTGTTGCTCACATCGAGGGCAACTCTGCCACTGCACCTTCCTGGTCTGTCTCTCCTAAACAGCCTGTGGCCTTTCATGACAATATTCCAGTCACAGGAGCTATCCTGCCATGTCCAAAATTGCAATGAGATCGAAGCCCAATGGCTGCACAGAGGTCTCTAGTTCCTCCTGTTCGTTTGCTGCTTCTAGAGAAAAGTGCTCTGCATCCCTGCAGTCAGCAGCATTAATTCTAGCATGAGCTAATTATAGCATGTATGCCTCCTCTTCCTCACTCCTTGCCTACAAACATGGAAGTAAATCAGACACAGGAGGAGGGAACCACTGGCTGAGTTCTCAGAATGTGATCTGGTCCAGAGGAAGTGAGGTTCAGAACAGAGAAACAGGAGGAACTCAAAGACAGAAACAAGAAGTGTAGAACACGTAATGCTGGTGACAGGAAAATCCTAGGAATTTAATTTCATTTGTCATGTGCACGTCATGCGTGATGAAGACATTAAATAATGAACTACAAACAAATGCCCACTTTTTTTCTGTATGATGTTCTTGAGGTTCTCTTACAGTACCCTTTGATATTTTTACAGCCAGATTTGGTGCAATTACACAAAATTTGGAACTTAACCAAGAAATGCATTTAGAGCTTAAGGAAAATATATAATATTCTCCCCTAGTTCTTCAGAGTTTCTCCTTTCTTACACACTCATCTTCAGCTGTGCAGTGTTCCCTACTGAAAACACTACTGTATGCCTTGTGTTTCTAAGGCAAGACCCTTTTTTTTGGCAGAGATAGAACATGGCACCCAGGTTCTGGCAGCACACTTTGGACTATTCCAGCAGGCACATTCCTATTCCTGCTACATGAACTCATGGCTGCTTGTTCTGAAGAGCAGAAGCAGTGGGTGGCTGTGCCTTCATCTCCCATTGGAGGCTCCTGGTTCTGCACAGCACACACAGTTTGCAGTGTGCAAAGCATGAGGAGGGGCAGCCACCTTACCCAGGAGCCAAATCCTTCTCATTGGCACTTTGAGGGGGAAGACAGTAGGTGAAGAGAAACAAACTTGGAGAACTCAATCACAGTTGACATTTAACTGTAGTAACTGCTCACCTGTGCCTCAGATGTATCCACTTTCTTCTGAGTGTCTGGAAATTCTGCACTGGAACGATGAACACTTTGGGGAATCTGTCCATTTGACTGAACAGTACCTGTGACAAGGAGAGGAGCCAGAGAGAAAACAGTTATGTTTCTGTGATATTAACCAGATCAGGGAATACCCAACTAAGAAAAAGGCTATAAAAATTTCCTTACAACTTCTACAAGGAAACATTTGTTACAGGGTTTTTGTACATAACTCAGTAAAATCTGTTTTCTACTTTAAGCTAATTTTGTGACTTTTCAGTTCATTACTTAAGGAAAATAAGCAAAGTATCTTAGATTAAAATCCGTAAGTACCTTACATTAAAATACCTGTGTTTCATAACAGCATTTTGAAGTTTGCAGTGTGCTGTAGTATTACTACATTCACATTCATTCAAATTCATTGCTTTATTTTTTGGATTTAAATTAGGCTAAAGTCTAAAAGCACCATAGTTTCATATCATGTCAGTCATGGGAGTGGAAGGTCTGAAATCTTACAGATGGGCTGATCCACTTTAGTAAATGAGCTAAAACATCTCCCCAGTTCTGAAATATCTGCCCCATTTGGAATCACAAAGATCTAAGAACTTCACTGTGTTCTCAGATTAATGCAGATCTGGAAGCTGACTGAGTAGAAGCTCTGCAAAACATCTGCCCACCATTTCTGCTTGTGTAAGGGATATGCATAAATAACCCAGTACTATCAAATGGAGTAAAGGAATGTGAGACCAAACAACAAATTTACATGTTTAATTATAAAAAATTCCCTGCCCCTGTGTAGCCTGATAAAGATTAAATAGTCTCCAGTTTAGTGTAACATTTTTGAAAGCTGTATGTGTCAAAGTAGTAGACAGTGTTTGGTGCCTAGAAACCTACACTTGCAAACCTTAATGACTGCCTTAGCTCTATTATAATCGACAGTTCTGAGATCCAGTGAAGTTCCACTATGTCCTTCTCAGATGTCAGTGAAGCCTTACCTGTCTGCAGTGTAGACTACGCACAAGAATGGCTTTAATCTCAATGTGTACTTTACTGATCAGCAAAGAGGTTCCAGGAATATGACAAGAAATAGAATAAAGTGTTTTTACAGCCATATCTGCAAATCCCATGACTGGCAGAAAAGTAAGACAAACTCTGAAGTGTGCCTAATTTACTAAGGCTATTTAAGCTTCAAGGCATGACAGAAGGTGGTCTAACGTCCTAAGCTTTTATGCCTGTGCCTGCATGTTGTTCAGCATATTTAATCCAAAGTACCATTTGGATCATTCAAACTACAATCTTGTGTTTGTTGAAGGACTAACATGGAAGACAACAAAGAGATAAAACGGATCTTGTGACTCTCCTTCCTCAGTGGAAGGAGATGTAAATCCCTGGGTTCTGTGGCCCAGAGGGGTTATGCTCCCTAAAGTGGAGCAAGTCACTGTCTCACCTCCCTTTGTCTGCTGTTCATAGCAGAGCACAGTTTGGTTTTCATACTGCTCAAAGGTGTTGCTGCCTTCAGTCATACTGAGATTGAACTAAATGAAGGAGAGCAGAGACACATCCACTCTATCTAGTACAAGGTATGGTGTTCTACTTGACAAAAAAGATGTAACAGAAGACTTAGACGTGGTAATCTGTTTCTTCTTCTGTTAATGGATTTCATAAACTATGCAAGACTTGAAAGCAACACTTGATACATCATCTGCTGCCAGCCAGCTAATGGACTCCCAGACAATATAGTATGTGAGCCCATGCATTCTACTCTCAAGATTTATTTTTAATTTAAATATTATAGCATATTTTACAAGTTAACTTCTTCAAAATTTTATAGTGAGTTAGTGTTGCAGACAGGTAGAGATATTATAAAAGAAAGGCCTTATACAATATGGTGTAGGCCCTACTATTCTAGCTAAGCTAGCAGCAGCTTGTAAGTTCCCATAAGAAAAAATCATATGAATAAGGCATTTAACACAACAACCTATTCTAGTAAGAAAAATAGGTTTGTACCTGCATAAACAATAATCTATCCCATAAGAATCAGTGAAGAAGATATGTAAACAATCCAAAAATAGGGAGATTTGATCGACAGGCAGAATGCCATTTACTAACCAATGAACTGAGTAGCAAGAAAACTACCAGCCAACTGGAGTTAAACACGAGGTCTGTAAAACTGTATAAAAATGAGTTATGTGAATAAAGAAGGGGCTTCTCTTGCATGAAGAAACTGAGTCCTATCTGCTTGTTACTGCAACAAATTAGCATTTGATTTAAGAAAAAAAAAGGTAGTCCAAATAATGCAAAATATAGATACCCAAATGCAAAATATTTATCCTTGTAATGATAAGGAACATCTGCATAAAGTGACATCTTCCATCTTTCAGACATCATGATATTGTGCAGGAGGACCACTACATATACTGACTTTTTTAGTGTTCAAAGGGACACAGTAAGGCAGAGAGGGAAACAACATATTTTGACTGAGATGCCCCTGGGACACTTCAGAGCCACAGACTACACAGGCTGGGGTATATGTGAACATGCCAATGCTGGTTACAGCAGTGTGTCCAGGGAATAGTGGCTACATGGTGAGAACCAAAGTTTCACCTGCCTTCCTTGGCCACCCCTGAAGTTAACAGCATACAGCCCCTGCCCAGTTCACACAGGACTGTAGTTTTCTAGAGCAGATTTTAGCCTATACTGAAGTTAGTGCATACAAATGGCTATGGAGCCATCTGAAAACAGAAGTGAATATGCTTTGCTACATTTCCAAAACACAAACCAACAACTGCTCACAGTTAGGCAGTTCTAGTAGCATAATCAGGCCCCAGGTTTTATATAGGGCAGCTACAACAAGTGTAAGATACCCAGAATCACAGCAACTTGCCTCAATTACAACACTAATGATCCTTCAGTGATATTTCCATAGAGACAGTATACATGACTAAAACCTTTCCAGGCTACTTAACCATTTAATGCAATCCATTAGTTAAAATTAGCAGTATATTCTATTGAGCTCATGCAGTGTTCCTGGCTTCTAGTCAGGAGCTGAAGTCACACAGATTAACGTAGTCATACAGCCTTTGTAAGGCCTCAGTCCTGCCCATATCCAGAACAGATGGCAGTACCAGCATGGAGCCCCCTGGCCAGCCACCTCTCTACTGCTGTCAGCACCTCATCCTCTATCTCCCATGTACTCAAAAAAAGGTGAACTGAAGCACTAGAAAGGTATTTGAGTTGTCTGCACGAGAAGTCAGAATATTAACTGCAAACTGTGATTTCGATTTCGCCTGCCTTATGACAGTAAGTACTTGGCCAGCATGCCTTTCCTAATAAAGCATATCTTAAGCATGTAAACTAAAAATAGTCATGCAAGTTACAGCTAGTATCATGCACTGTTGTACGGGTATCATGATTAGATCAGTAACAGCAGTATGATGAAGCTACTGGAAAAGGAAGGTTAGAAAATAACACAATCCTTTCTTACTCTTATGTCCTAACACCCACATTGTTACCATGCAAATGAGTGAAAGGTTAGGTCAGAGATTGGCTCACCCTGTAATAATCTTTCTATAATGATCAATCTCAGAATATCCCACTCACCCCTTTTACTAATTGGAAGAAAAACTTCAATACATTCAGTGTAGAGATGGGCAAACAGAAAGTTTCAAGACATGGACCACTGTCTTTATATTCTCCAAGTTCTAACCGTAAAGTGAGAGTTTTGCTGCTACACTGGCCTTTCTATAAAAAGACATCTTGCTGAATCCATGGGATAGTTTTCTAAACAAAGACTATGCAACATGGACAATAATAGAAGGGAGCAATAAATGTGACTTCAACTGCTGTGACAGTGTCAGTACCTGCTGATGAGGATCCTGCAGGGGCAGCTGGTTCCACCCCTTTTTGATTCGCCCACCGAGAGGACAAGCCAGCTTTCTTCACTGCACATTTGTAATTGTCATAGAGTGTCTTGCCATACTGAAAAAGAATCAAAACAATAACATGAGCTTGACATAGGCCAAGCATTCATTTTGCTCTTGGACAACTTTTCTGATCCTGTTTCTTCCTACCTAGTTTTGTTAAAAAGTGTATTTCTAGACGTAGTGTGCCCTCTTCTGTGTAGGGCCAAGGGGAAAGCACAATGAAACATGAATCCCCATGACCAAACACAGTCCTACTGATACCATTCTTACATTTCATGTTCGTTTCAGTATCTGTAAACTTCTTGAAACCTGGTTTTATAATCAACTGCTCTCAATATCTTTTTCTATTACATTTTCAAACTGGAGACTTGAGACACCAAATCCCAGACTCAAGAGAAAACAGCTCTGTCAGTGTAAGACACATGTTCACCCCACACCTTTGTTATATGCCACCCTGCAGCAGAACTGTCAGGAAAAAGCCCAAACTAACAGGTAAGAGGACCAGATCTGTTTGGGAAGACACAGCCAATACTAAGGCTATGCATAAATCCATGTACCTTGATGTTTTGTACAAAGAAAAATGGGCTGTCAATTAGAATCTGTTTGAACAGAGCGAGGCGGACAATTTGGGTAGGACTGTCTGAAAAATGTCACAACTGGACTGACCAGAGCTTGCACACTTTATTCACAGCATATTATTACTGAGATAACTGTGCAGTAATTTTTATGAGTACATGAGTTTTATAGCCACTGAACTCACTCCTGTGTTAACAAGAAAATCATACTGATAGCTAAGGTACAGGGACATTCAGCAAACCCATCCTCATCATGCACTTTTGATTTTGTTTCTATGGTAAAATTAGCATGAATGTCCATTCTTGTCACAGCATTTCCAGTTGAGGTGATGACAGTCAGTAACCTCTGAAGACCTGATTTTACAGAAAACATGTTAAAGTAAATTTACTTTTAATCTCACCTTGGCAATTCTTATTCCTGTTACCCACTGATGCAGGGTTGCTTTATCATCACAGCACAAGTACTTGATATATTGTGACTCCTTTTGAATCTGGGGGTGCTGAAAGATATTAATTTATAAAACAAGACGAACACAGAAATTAAATCACTATACAACAGGCACTACACAATGACCCTGTGAAAACACATCATGAAGATGATTTGGAAAAAAAAGGCAGCAAAAACAGAGTATAAGAAAATATAAAAAATATGGTGATTATGAAAAATACATGAGTTGCCACTGGCAGCTTTTGCTTGAAATTATTTAAACGCATTGTAATATGAATTCAAGGGTTTCAGAAATGCAACAGTGATCTAGAGTTCAATGAAATCTACAATTGCTCTGGTTCAAGGTCTAGCACTCAATGTACAAACACTAGAAGAAGTCTGTTTCTCATTTTGTGGTTTGTCATATGTGAGGTACCCAGACTGAATTTCGAATATAATTGGTTTTCAAAGAGTATGTTAAATTTGTTTAAGTATAAACTTTCAGCTGAAACAGATTTTTCCTCCTAACTAACTGCTTTTTTTTTGGGCTCAATTCTAGCCTTCTTTTTATATATTTTTATTCTACTTTAGTATTGCTGTTTTTGCAAAAATTATATATAAAACTGTGGTATGTTTTAGATAGAGGATCATTCAAAATCCAGTATCATCGGAAGTATTCTTTTTCATTTGTTTGTACCAGAAACCTCTACAATTTTAAAACCTTTTTTTTCATTTTGGACAAAATTTAGGATCTCTTTACTGATCATGGTAGTATAGGTATGTGTTGACATACCTTTGCAACTCAAAGACCATCAAAATGCCAGACTTCCCACTTGCCTAGGTCTGAATATTCTCTCTAAGACTCTGCTAAAGCAGAGAAAGATGTAAGTCTTTAGTAACTTAAATGGAATGACATACTGCCATCTCTTGATATGCAAAGGAAAGAATGGACCCAAAGGAAATACACTTCATTATCCCTTATTTATGTGTTCATTTCTATCTATATTCTTAAAAATTATAAGTGCATAGTTAGTGAAATATTGCGAATGCACAAAGAAAAGTTAAATATGCTCCAAGGATTCACTTTCTTTTCAGCCTGAGCAGTTAAAAATTCAAAGCACACCTCCACCTAGCAAGGACACTGGGTTTACAGGTGTCATTAAACCCCCAAAGCAGAACAATGCTGGACATGGGGAGCTCAGCAAGGTCTCTCCCTGCACGGAATGCTGCCAGCCTCTGGCTCATGCAGGTGCCACATCCTCACAAGTATCTGCTGGTGGCTGGGATGTCCTGCTGCAAAGGCCAAACCTGCCCACAGCTGGGTGACTCAACAGTGCAAAAGCAGAGCCACATACAGCACATTTGCTCCTCAGCCACGTGTCCCTTGCTCCCTGCTCAGCACTGCAGACACCAGGCTTCCCTTGCTTGTGCTGACCCAGCTGCTCAGGAAGCCACATTCAGATTGAAAAAAAAAAAAAAAAGGGAATTGGTCTGGGTTAAATATAACCCATTTCATCATGCTGTAGTTTTGGTTTATATGTTTTTAAACCCAGGAGTCCATAGCATGACCTCACATAGAGCGAGGAAATAAGGGACACCGTGGCTTGGGGAGAGAATGAGTAGCAAGGGATGGATGAGAGGATGGGACTGCACAAGCCACTATTGCTGCCAAAGCCCTGTGTCATCAAATTACGGAGTGAGAGGGAACATATCATGGAGAGAACTGTGAGAAGAAAAAAGCAAAGGGATATTACCCTTAAGAGGTCTCACAGTACCAGATGCATCCCAAGGCAGTGGTGTGGGTAACTGTGATACAGGTCCCTGCATGTTTGCACTCACCTGCTCACACAGGTCACAGCCTTGGCCATTTTTCTGCAAATACACAGCTGGCAGATAAATCTCCCCTGGACAATGAATACACCAAGTCTGCTTCTGCCTCTGGAAGTGCCCGTGGATACCTTATTCCATTACCTTGCTCTGGGGCACCCCCAGGCTGAGAGCAAGGGACAGCTCACACTGCAAGCCCAGAGGTGCCAGCTCGCTGTCACCACGTGCCTTAACTGCAGAGCAGGAACCATGCCCACCTCATGGACCCTCACCCACCTCACCCACACATCACCCCTTCACACAGCCCAACATACAGGGCTGTATCTTGTTTTTATACACCTCTGCCATGTATCAAACCGAGGCAGTAACCAGGCTCCTGGACAAACAGCCTGCTCCAGCTCCCAGCATCTGCCTGTCCTTGTCTCCCACAGCCTCAGAGAGCCTGAATGCTGCTCAGAGTGGGCTTTGCTAGCACAAGACGTGGCTAGGATACAATGCTCAAAAGTCTTTATTTCCTTCCACTATTTCTCCATTAGGTGACCAAACAATGAACATCAGTAGCAAATTCAGCCTGAATGGTACCTTTAAAAGGGAACTGTAAGCAAGCACTTGTTTGTGTGATAGAGCACATCTCATATACCTGGGTTACGTTATCACCAACGGAGACAAAAGAACCAGGAGGTGCAAACAAAGACACTGCAACCCTCGTAAATTCAGTTCTTCAGGCACTTTTCAACCAGCACTTAGCAATTTTGCTACAGTATGTAAGGTCCTACTGAACCCAGCAGATGGCACCCAAACCTTTCAAAAAGGAGAAAGGGAGCTTTTCCTTCCCATTCTTTTTCATAGCAAGAAGACCATTGCATCTACAAATTCCCCCCCCCATTTTTAAACACCACACCTACCAGTGTGTGTTTTTATTACAAGAAAAAATATAAGACTTCCATAATTTAACAAATGGTTCATGCAAACATCTGGAAGAATGTCCACACTGCATAACAAAGCAGAGGAGGTCATGGCAGAGAGCAAGCTAGGTAATGGTGCTGCACATACACACAGTCCTCCCACTGGGATCTGCTTTTGGGGTGCTCAAGAGAGGCTGCTGCAGACCTCTCCTCTGGACACCCTATGGAAATATCAATTTCACAAGAACACCTGTCAGACCCAAGGTCCCTGAACTCAGGACCTGAGAGGATCTGGACTCTGAGAGTGGCCAGAAATGGAGGAAGAGAAAGTACAAGATAAGCATGTATGATACTTCCTTCTATGTACGTTCTCCGTCTACAATGATTTTCGGTGATTTTCCGAGACTCACGGGGTTTCTCCGTAAATAAGTTCTCTTTCAGGTTTTTTATTGAGCACGAAGAGAGTTCTGGCATCCAAAACATCTTTTACTAACAACTTTTGAAAGTCTATCACACACTCTAGGAAGAACCACCTCCTTCTCTGAACCTGACTGCCACTAGCTTTGTGTAACATTCCTGTTTCGGAAGAGACACTGAATGTCTGACCCCTAGCCACACCTTTCCATGTCATTTCTGAGCCTAGAGATCTGCATCATACTCGTGGCAAGCTGTCCCTCCTTTAGCCTGTGGGTTTCTAGTCTCTCCAGTCATTCTTCAAGTCAAAGTAATTCCTTACCTTTGCTTACCCTTGTTGCTCCTGCTTGATACTTTTCCAAGTTTATTATATATTTTGACATGACAGGACCAGAACTGCACAGGTGAACAGAAACCATGAACTTGTGCCATGGTAAGGCAACATTTGCTGTTTTATCATCTATGTCTTTCCTAATCATTCCAAATGCTTGATTTATATATCTGACAACTACTGAGCACTGAATCTTAGCCTCACAATGGCCTTCCAGAATTCCTCAGTCTGCCCTTTCCTCAATGATCTGAATAACATAATATCATATTTCCTCACTTCACTCCTTACCCTGACTGAATATTTTCAGAATGTGTCTCACAGTCCTGAGAAGTTGAGGGGGAACCGTAAGTGAACAAGGCGACAGTGTCCCTTGCTGGATAACATGTGAGTTACTGGCTACCCTTTACCCCATTTTTTGCTGGCTATTGTCTCCACTAGGCAATCCATCTTAACTACTGATATTCACCAGTGGGACCTATTCCAAATTGCCCCAATCAGTTCCTTGATTAAATTACTTCAATCAGCAACTATGATTAAGTGCACAGTCACAGATATGTGCTATCAATTAGGGACCAAACTAGGAGGCTGTTGAACCCCCAGCTCTGAGAAAGGTCAGACACCTCAGAGCCATGCAGGCACCCTGTCTAATCTCTTTGTTACAGCTGAGAACTGTATTGTCTCTCATTTTCCGCAAAGCAGCAGCAGCACTGTCTTTTTTTACATGTAACTTTATGAATGGCACATGAAGCTTAACTCATTGCTGGATCCACAGCCCACTGAGGTCAACTGGAAATATCCCCCTCACCTCACAAGGGCTTTGGATCAGGCTAAGGAGGACTGTTCCAGGCTGCCAGTACAGAGGCTGCCTAAAGCAGCTGTCTGCAAGGCCAGACCAAAGGAGCAAACACTTGCAGCACCAAACCTAGCCCTGAAGGGTTATATCACGACAAGATTATTAGTAACTGGCTCAGATGGAGACATCTGACTTCCTTTGGTCTTTAGATGCATGAAGCATCCTACTTTAGGTAGGAAGGTAGAACGTTTCAGCCAAGATTTGTCACAGCTCACCATTTGCTCACTTGGAGGAACTGTATCAAAGTGGAATTGCTTCGGCAGTACAAATGGCAGAAGTCTCGGCTCTCGATGCTGACCTTTACAAGTTCAATTTTCCACTTAAAACTTCACACAAAATCTACTACACAGTGCATAAAAATGGTGACTCAGAATAAGCAATTTGAAGAAGAACCTAGGCAGCTGGAAGTGCCTGGAAAGGCTGACTTGGTAAGAAGATCCCTAAACAATTCTATAATTCTGTGTGGACCAGTTTCCTCCTTTCACAGCTCCAGTGTCTCAGGAGAGTGTTTAGTCTAGCACACAGGCATAAGCAGCTGTAGTCCCTATGCAAGTCTGGTTTTACTAAACTAGATTGAATCTCTGTGATAACTTCTCTGTGAGACTAACAGAGGTCAACAACATCAATCATGACAGCCATGTGAGAAATGCTGTACTTTGAGGAAAATACACTAACCTCAATATGACACACCTCACACATAGACACAGATAAATTATTTTGTTACAGGGTGTATACCATGTCCTGAAAAGATCATTAAAATCATCTGACAGCAAAGTGAAAACATCTTCCCTGGAAAGGTTTAGCACCTTTGCCTCTGAAATATTCAGCACCAAAATGAATTATGAAAGACAACTGCTTAAACAGCAACAACTCTAGAAGTCATAGTTTAAAAGAAAAGTGAAAATATGCAAGTAGAATAGGTCTCCAGAATTTTTCTCACATTAAAAAAATGGAATAGTGCTTTGAAATAATATGGACTACAGTGAACTTTCATCTATCAATGTCAAAACTCTTAATAATGATGAATTAATCGCATCATTGAGCCTGATTTTTCAGGTATTAAGATCTGAGCATCTTGAACGCCAGCCTGCAAAAGGATGTGCAGTGTTTACCCCAGAAAAGCACTGAAAAGGCTTGGAACAGAACTTAGTATCCCCTCTCCCACTGTCTCCTCTGTTAAGTATCAACTGTCTAGAGATAAAAAAACCCAGAACTACTTGGATATAAAGAGTTTGTTTTCTGGAGAGGTTTAAAAATATTTGTCCACAGATAATATTTTCAGATATAAATTAAACTCTTTGCCTAAGGAAAAAAAGATAAAACACATTGAAAACCTGAAGAAATGGGAACTGAATGATGTGGTTTCTATGGTGTCTGCCAAAACAAATGACTGAAGGCCATGTGTGCATGAAATTGGAGATTATCCCAATAAAATGTTCTTTTGCATTGCCTTGTTCCAACACTGAAGATGAAAAGTAAACTGAAGTTATTCAGGCATCTCATTGCATTCCTTGCCTCAAAATATATGGATCATTGCTCAGTCTCTGAGGCAGAAACAATAGCCAGAAGCATAAAGAGTGACTAACTTTGGATCACAAGCTTTGGCTTTTAGCCAATTTTTCACAAAATGCTCAATACTTTTGGATACCTTAACTACTACCAATGAACCTACGCTGTGTTGAGCTAGCATCTCTGAAAAGCTGAGACTCTTCTGGCTCCCATGACTGAAAGTACAGTTAATAGTCAGTACCTTTCAAAAGTCACATTGAAATGGTTCAGATTTGCAACCTACCATTCATCATGGTTAAATTTTGATGCTATGCACCCCTTGTATGAAGATGATCATACTTAAATGATCTTTTGAAGATGTGTGAACTCTATGTATAAAAGACTAATTGCCTTATTATAAGGAAATTATTCTTTTGACCTACGTTTTGCTAATGACCTGAGGCAAAATTTTTAGGTAATTAAAATATTTATATAATAGCCATTGTAACCAAAGAGGTCTGCTTTATGCAGGAAGTAACGTTTTCCAAAGCTATCATATTCAATTGCTCCCTGTCCATTCTCTGGTCTTATTTTCCCTGCTATTTAGATGTTAGTCTAGGAAAACTGTGCATGTACATGACTGCAATCCCACATACCTGAAAGTGTTCTGTAATAAAGAGTATTTCTACTTCTGCTTTCTCAGTTAATCTAGCAAGCAATTTACTCTGAAATATCTATCTGAAGCACTCATACTAACACAATTTCCAAATCTTTCACATTAAAAAAAAAACCTCCTGCTTTCTATCTCCTGCACTAGCCATTTGTTCTACATAGTTGTTATTGATAGTGCTTTCTATCTCAAACACTGCTAATTTTCACCTTTTACCTTTTTAACTGTCTTTGTGTTGAATGCATTATGTACACAACTCAGCCTGCATGGAGCACATGGAGTGTGGGGAAGGAGGAAATCAGGAGAGAAGCAGCTAAATGCCATATTACCTTCTAGAATGATGCCACTACTGCAAACAAGCTATTCTTTTTGAAAATTTACTTCCAAAATTCTTTAGATCATTAGAACTTTATTCTTTTAAATAATGATGCAAAATGATGCCAGGAAAACTTAACTGTTTTGACTGCACAGGAAAACGTACCCAGCAGTAGAAATAGAGGATGATTCGCCTTTGTCTCAGTTTATCCCCAGGAAACCAATTTTTTTCATCCTAGATTAATTCAGCATTATGCACCATTACCTCCAGATTACTCAAGCATAACCAGCACCAATAAACCATAATTAAATCCATTCTTTGTCACAGGCACATCAGACTGACTAAACCAGCAAATTTGCATATAGATTACCTTGCTATTTGTCTGCTTTGAAAGATTTTTCAACATGGTGTGACAAAATCAGCTCCTGGACGAGCATGTGTGCGCATGCACACACAGAGACAATCCACAAAATAAACACTACGTGCACAATTTCTGCTCAGTGCAATAGATGCTGTTGCTAGCATGATGGACAGATCCCCTCCTTCCTGGTGAAATACCTTACTTTTGTGGGCTTTCAGTTTCAGGATTTGGAATAAATCATTAAAGGTCTCATTTACTTTCACAGCATTTCCCATATAACATAGTAGATGGCAAATGAGAAAATTTGCAGGGAATCTAGATATAAAACCACACAGCTGTAAATGCAAAGGTGGTTCTGAGGAACCAAATCATTCCTACTTGCTGTGTGCAGTGTGTGAATACATTTTTGCTGGAAAGGAGAGAGAACTTTGTTCCCTCACAATTGCTCTCCTAGGAGTGGCCAGCACTCTGTGCAGGGTGGCAGGGAGAGCTGTGCTGTGACCCTCTCCTGCCTACTCTGCTGGGAACAGAGTGACAAATCCGAACTTGAGAGATGCAGGTTTGAGTGAGGGTCTTTTTTCAAACTTGGTTGACCTTTCCTTTCCTCTTCTCTGCATATGGAGATCTCTATTAGGAAAAGACTCACTTTATCTGATGTAAAAGAGAAGGGTGGGATCTTTAAATTTATGAAAGCATTAGACTTAGGCTGAGTATAAAATAGGAAGAATCTGCATATTTACAGGAGCAGATGTCCCAAAAGTATTTCTTATACTCAGAGGCTCTGTTTTTAATACTCTGAGAGTTCTTTGTGTTGTTTCTGGGTTTTGAAATGTGGGAATTCCTTTGAGGAAGGAAGGTTTGTTTAGCAGTGGTATAGAACAAGTGCATTTAAGAAGGTTAAAGCTCAGTCAGCACAGACCAAATAGCCACTGGGAAATAAAACACAGTTCTTCAAGTTTTTAGTTGCCCCAAAGCCTAAGGATTCCTGAAAGCCAAGCCTCTGTGCCAGGCTGTAGTCTTATCCTCAGGACCCAGCCACATCAGTCTGGTCTGCTGCACAGGCACAGCCAAAGGTGACCCAGCTCTCAGCCACAACCAGCCAGCTGTGCTTTCTGGTTGGTCACAGCTGGGCTTTCTGCTGCCTGATATGAGGAAGTAGCTGCTTTTTTCTGTTATTGCAGTTGTCTCCTGAATCATCCTGAAAGGAAACTTCTGAATAAGCTCAGCAAAATGCTCCCTCTTTTGCTAATAAAAACTATGATGTTTAATTGTTTCTTGCACCTCACCCTTTTGTTATCTCCTCAGCACCTTGATTATTAACAAATAAGCAAAGCACACCCCATTTTTGTCCTGCGGTACAGCATATACAGTGGGGTGCTGACATAATGGGAGCAAATGATACACAAGGAGCACTCACAACACATCATGGTTCTCTAGCTGTAAGAGGAATATCCTACAGGAAGGATCTGCAGATAAGAATACTTATATTTGAGCTAGCTTAGGTGCAGCTCCAATATCCCAGGCTGCAAAACACACCACAGCTTCAGGCTAAGTATCAAAGCAACCTGCCTATGACATGCATGATTTGTTGCTACACCAATACCAGCACTCAAGCCAGCATTAGCTACAAAACCCAGGTATGGTCACTGAAACAGAAATTAAACACCTAGATTATAAAAGAAATAGCACAGAGGGAGATGCCAGCTCCTGGTAAGTGGGACAGGCACTACGACCAAAAGCTCACTGTCTCTGCAAGCCCCATACCTGGCTGTAACCGAGGAGAAGAAACTGGAGGAAAAGCCCACATCTCATTTAGAGAGATCAAAATGAAGCAACATTTGAAGAAATGTCATAAAGACTTTGAGGCAACACCCATATTATTCACGGCTGTGTCAGACAACCTGAAAAATCTTGTTCTGGCTAAAACCAGGTCAACCAGGATTGTGGTTAACATCAGTTACAGTGTTTACATCCTCTTTGAATTCTTGGTTGGCAATGCCTGGAACATAGATGTAAAAATGGCAGGAATGCTCTGCTCATTCTTAAAATTTTTTCTGAGTGCTCTTCCCTCCATAAGACACACCATAAAGATGACCAAGACGGGGAGGAGGCAAAAAGAAATGTTTTCTCTTTTATCCCTGCTAATGTGAGACAAGACCTTCAAAGCAGAAACAAATGTTACAAATATACATATATTACTTGTTTAGAAGGCTCATCATACAACTGGGGACTGGAGGAAAAGAAAGAACCCTTCCTTCAAGTATTAGGCCATATTCAACTCCAAACCAGCCTTACTGGCCATTTGCTGCCATTTGAATGAACAAAAGGCATGTCCCTGTTCTTGAAGTAAGGATGTAAGCTTGAAGTAAGCTTAACTACTGAGAAATGAATATGGTATTTTTTCAACTCAGTTCTCAAAGCTGGGAAAATCTAGTTCTGAATTCAGCAGGATTTTCTACCTAGCACAGGAGCAAGGTACTGCTGAAGTAGCTACACCCTTGCATTTCTTCTGTACTAAAAAGTATAAACTGGTCTCTTGCCTCTGAGCTGAGAAGTTTCTTTTGTTATGTTTGAAACACAGCAGAGCAAGTAGTTGGCTGATGACTGCTCACTGTTTTGACACAGCAGTTCCTAAGGAGGTCCTCAGAAAGAAACAATTCTTTAAAAAATGTTGTGGCATGCTATTCAAAAACTTCCCAAGTGGCATTTACAGCTTGCTGGAGCTAATAAGGGCTTCCAGACTAACCTTTTTTCCCAAAATATTTCCTTTGCTTCATAGCCACCCCAGTGAACAGTTAGCAGGGCTGTGGCTGCTACTCTTTCAATTACCTTCCCCCATTTGATGTAGGACAGATAATCTTATCCTGCCCTCTGTGGCAAGGCACACACAGGGGAATGGAAGAGCTGTGAAGACACAGCCGAGCCTTGACTGGGGAGAAATTTCCAACTGGCTTGGACTGAACAGGGCATCCAAATTCCTTCAAATTACTAGGCTTCCTGTTTAATAAAAACAAATATTTACCCATTAAATCCATTGCCTTTTGCTCACTGTACATGTCTATGAGGGTACTGTTATTTCTTCTTGAGGACTTCATTCTCAAAATATGGTAAGATTAGAAACATCTCCAGAATGATGGTTTGTTTTCCTTTGACATGTCAGGACAAGTGTCTCCCAGCAAGAGAGAGATTTTATTCTGGGAGACTTCCAGATCAAACCGGACAGGACAAAAATGTGACTAAGTGTGATAAATGGCTCAGTGTTACTGTCCACACACTTTTGTGTCACCAAGGATCCAATCAGAGAGACTGACATTTAACTTTGCTCTTTCCCTCAGCCCACAGATCTCAAGATGTATTAAATTCTCAGCTCCAATATCCAAAGGTAAGACAAGGATATGAGAGAACTCATTTCAGCGGCATGGCTTTAAAAAGTGGGATTAATACTCTATTTATATATAGAATTCAAATCGATGTACAGAAATTATAATAAATATTAAACTCTCTACTCCACCACCCTCAGAAAGCCACCCTAAGTGGGGCATTTTCACTTCTGAAACAACAGAAGATATGAAGATATCAGTATTTGCCTGTACTTCCTGACCAACACCAGACACTGCAAATCAGCCATTAAAAAATGCCAAGTCTGAAACTGAGCAGTTAAAGAATCGACCAAATGATGATTTGTAGTAATTAAAATGAAAATCAAGCACTGTAACACAATCTATTAATCACTAAGTTACATTGTTCAGAAATAATTATTGATACAATGTTTCTTCTAGTGTATTGCAAACACATTTTAGAAGCATCAGAGCAAACATGATTTGCTAAGGAGGTTTCATACATTTATAAACCTATTATACATAAAGCTTTCCCATGTGAGCTTTTGATCTTGTTCTTCCCATTTCACGTTGAAGGTACAGCACTAACATCACACATGAAATAAAGCAAGAATTCCACTTGAGGTGTGACTTTTTGCTAGTGTAAATAGAGTACCTCTCTTCAGAAAAGATGGCAGTAAGTCCAGAAAGTTTACCTAACGATGGTGAACAGTTAAACACATTGCTACATACATTCAAAAATCATGCTTTTATTTTCATATTTTTTCATCGTTTTATTTTTCTGAACAGAATGTGAATAACCGTTATTAAATTAGTCAGGTAGTTCTTAGACTAGTCATCTGCTCAGAAAATCAATTTCCCCTTATTTTTTACATCAGCTCCCTTTTTCCTTTTTTTTTCACTAGAGGTTGTACTTTTCAGAAGCAATGCTTACCTGTTAACTTCTGAAAGCTCACCTGTGTTTCTGGTAGAGTGTTTTGTGGAGGACTATAATATTAAAACTGTTCATCTATGTTAATTAAATGCATCTGTTTCAGAAAATAATCTGTGTCTATGAACAACTTCTGCTTGGCCATATGTAAATTAGGCTAGCAGACATTTTGGAACTGAATAAAAAAGTGCTTTAAATCTGCAACTACAGCCAGAAATGTGGTACTGTAAGTGACCTCTGATGTGAATGTTTCCTGTACTTTTTTCTGAGAAGGAAAGAGACTGTTTTCTAACGCTTTGTTCACATTGTAGGCATATAAAAAGAAAAGCAGCAATCAGATTATCTTCTATCTTGTACACAGCAATATGACAGATAGCTAGCAAGACCAAATTACTGCAACCTCAAAGCTTCATTTCTGCTGTCTAAACTAGGTGAAAAGCATGGGCTTCTTCTCATTTTCCAAGAGGAATGAAGAATTCCCGGCCTATTAGCAGTGCTATTACCTGGAGAGCAGCAATGAGATACTTATTCAAGAACAAGCATTGATTTTCATGAGTGGATGAGCAATGTATTTTGCCTTCCTGCCAGAAACAGCAGTGCAATAAAATACGACAAATGAGATGCCTATTCCTGCAAAATTTTGCATCTCAGTTCAACAAACCCCTCAACAGGTATGGCTACACCACAAAAAAGAAGACAGGCTTTTTAGTGTATAATCCATAGTGCTCATAACATCAAAACTGGGGACTGCCAGACTTATCATACATCTGCCCAAATGTATCCAGTCACCTGAACAGTCAGCATATTCTACCCTGTTTTAAAGACAACTTTAGGATGCAGTGTAGAGAGATATCACAGGACTCTCAGTAATAAAATTAAGGTTCTAAATGTATGTTGCTGATAACAATGAAACAAAGAAGAAATTACATATGATTTTGTAGGAGTTTATCTATCAGAATCCTTGGAGATTCAAATTTAAACATGCTTGCATATAAAGAATACTGTGTGACATTTGCAGAACTTTTGTTTTTTGTTACATTACCTTTAAGACAAAGCAGTGATCTGTAGGTGCCTTATACTTCACTTTGTGCTGATAACCATAATACACATTCACATTCTCAAACTGAAGGAAGCATGCCAGGTCCCGTGATGTCTACAAATGAAAATCAAGCCCATCATTGTTAGAACAAATTGAATTTTGATGTGAAACTCATCAATAAGACCTTTATCAAGTGCATGAATGCCAACGATTTTTTGTTCCTGTAACTCTCATGAAGCTGACCGAAAAACCTAGGATTAACTTTAAGTGTCTGCTTACTTAAAATAAAAATTGGAAGATGGTCAGTATATATTATGAATAATCTATAACAGAGTTTAACATTTTGCTCTTGTTCATGTTATGCTGTGCTTCATTTCTTTGTGTACAGATTTTAGCTTATATCTAGTAATGACCAAGGAGAACACCATAGTAATAAACCACACCCTTAAAATTCTGAGTGGTGAAAGAAGGTTTAGGGTTCTAAATTGCTTTGGAAGTCTGTCTTTTGTACATGTAACAAACAAACTCTCATCAGAAATAAACACATATTTATCTGTTTTGCTTTGAATTTTCTCAAATTTCCTGGCATCATTCAATTTCTATTTATCAGAACATTTGCTTGTTCACAATATATTGCTAAAGTAACAAGGTTGCTATTGCTGGCATGTTTCTCAGTGATGAATTCTGCATACAGTAACTTTTATAATCCTTTGCGTGGAAATTCAAAAATAGCCATTTCACATGGTCACCATTGGCTAAACTGAGAATCAGGAAATTGTGGGGGAAAAAAGGAAAAATAAAACAACAAACCACAAGCTCCCTCTACCCCTAAAAATGCAGTACGGTATGATTGATATAATATGATATGATATGATATGATATGATATGATATGATATGATATATTATGATATGATGGAATGTTATAATATGCATATGATGGTTCTTGTCTGCTGTTCTCATTCTTAATAATATTCTCATTACGATATACCCTTGAGTCAGCTTTATTTACAAATTGAGTTTGCAAGTAAGATTTGTTGGGAAACACTTCCTTCTAGATGTAGATAGACAGTGCTTCTCTCTCTCTCTCTCCTGTCTCCGCTGCAGTTGATGATGCCAGAGATTTTTTCAGTGAGTGTGTGGACCTCGATTTTTCAAACATCCTGAAGCTCCTAAATATGCTCAAATCCATCCGGTATAATGTGTTGTTCCTTTTCTTTAGGAACCAGGCAATAGTGATTAAGACCAATATGAATGCAGTTATTATTATCCTCTACTGAACAGCTTTTTTATACAGGGGACAAAAGTACTTATTGTGAGTATTTGTGCAATATTAATATGATATAGCAACATTAACATGACAAAGCAACAGAATTAGCAGAAACATGTTTTTTTAACCTGTATTAATGGACCAGGTCA
Source organism: Sturnus vulgaris (assembly GCF_052056855.1). Classification (NCBI taxonomy): domain Eukaryota; kingdom Metazoa; phylum Chordata; class Aves; order Passeriformes; family Sturnidae; genus Sturnus; species Sturnus vulgaris. The sequence continues at coordinate 16,473,175 of NC_142243.1, forward strand.
TGAAACAGCATCAGAATTACACATAAAAAACTAGATAGATTAAAAATATCTGCATTTTCACCTTCACCATGTATTTTACACACAGCACAAAGTGCCAAAGGTATGCCAGATGTCTTTGCTTTTTTGTAACAAGTGAAAACATGAATAAAACAGCTGCAGCAGCTGAAGATACTGTTGTCTGCCAACTGTTCATTTCTGTACCTCAAAGAAAGACTACTTTGCCCACAGCTGAACGATGTGCAAGGTGCACATGCACTTTTCATGGTACCCTGACACGGGATGAACTCTCATAATTTAAGGGCTATAAGTGAAGAGCTCTACTGAGTTCTACTGCAGTGCTTTATGATGTTTAACACTCTCACTGCATCCTGCTCATATCCCAGAGATTAATGTCTCCACAACAGACACGTGTACCTCATTCTCAGCTGCTCCAATACACAGTGCAGTAATCACTTAGATCACAATTAAACACAGATTTGAGCTAAGAGACTTGACCTTCTCTGGAATGAGACATGGGCATAGGCATCCTTTTGTTGAAGGCTGTTAGAGATGCAGGAACAAACAGATGACTGTGCTACCATTTTAAAGAACTGCGACTATCTCCTAAAGAGCTAGATTAATGGTAATATATTTACTTTAAAGCACACAATTGCTAAAAATGCTCAGTTATAGGCAAGGTGGTACACAGGCTGTAATGACAAACAGGCAGTAAAGTGTTAAATTGCTGTTACAAGGGGACTGTGTGGCTCCATCTGAGCCTATGTTTACAGCCGATCACCTGAAAAAAGAAAGCACTTCCCTCATTTGCACTATGATGAAAAGTCACTGGAACAGGTATCACAGGGTGATGAAAAAAGGCTGAGTAACTACCATGACATGCTTGCCTTGCTTTGACACTGTACTACTGGTTATCGGTACACTACAAGGAAATGTCTAAGACGGACTTTGCAATTTACTACTCTCACACTTGTTCTGCCTTGAGTGCCTTCTAAATAGCATTCTGGATTCTAATTGTATGTACAAACACGATTGTGTGGATGTTGTGGGTACAAACTGATTTGAGGCATGAAAGCCATTATCTCAGGGTCAGGTAAAGTCAAAATAAATTGCTGTGAAAGCAGCAAGGTGATTTGTGTTTCACTGTGGTTCAGTTATAAACACAGGTCACTGGAGCAGCAGCACAACATCCCTTTAAATGATATTTTTTTTCCTTTGTGCTTTAGGCATGAAATAGCAGAAGAGTTAAGTTTCAAAGCACAAATCGTAACAGTAAAGCTTCACCAGAAGCAACAGCATTTCTAAATATGAAGCATTAGCAGAGCAGTAAGTGGTAACAGAAGTGGTTTTCAGAACACAAAAAAAAAATTATTTTTTTCACCAGTCCCAGAATCCACTGTTCTACCTCATCACTGTGGAAATGAAAAGCCAGCTGCCCTTATGTGCAATACATCCAGTGCTGGAAATTCAGACTCTTAAAATATTTTGTAATACTAAATATAAGTAAATTTGATTCAGTCGGGTAGATGCTTCTGACTCACTTCTTTCTACACAAATGGCAGTCTTAAAAAGCCATTAAAGACACAACATATTTTCTAGGTGCAGATCACTCTATTAAAAAAGTACAGCATTTCATGTACTGGTTACTGGCACAGAAAGTCAGTATCAAGCAAAGTAAAATTCTACCTTTTTTGTGACAAGAAATCAGTTTACTTGACAACTTTTTAAGATAGTATTTCACAGGGAACCCATATAACAGTGAAGCACTTTGGCAGCACACCAGCAGCTGACAAGCACTATGCTGTTTTTCTTTCCCCTCCTGCCTTCCGGAGGAGCACGATTTTATTAATGCTTTTGTCTATCCCTAGAAATCAAAAGAAGAGAAACGTGACAGGATTCAGTGACTGCACTCTAGTATTTGCACAAGTGGTGTAGTCAAAGCTGAACCATGGAAATCTAAGCCCTCTCAGACGCATCAGACAGTGCATCTTCAAATGTCACCTTGGGAGTTCTACACTTTCACCTCCATGAATTGTTTTATTGCTAAAAGGATTATTTGGCTTCCTGACCTTGGTTTTTCCTCTGGGTACATAATAAATTCCAGAAGCTCGTAGAAGAAAATAACGCCTCTTCCAGGACTTTTTTCCATCTTCTTTTAAATAAAGGGCCCCTTCAAGCTCTGGCACAATGACAGATGTCCCACAGAAGCTTTCCTGTGCAACAAGAATAATAATGCACAAAATAAATCCACTTAAGCACAATCCTATCAATATATAGCAGAAAAATGCCCCCTTGAAAAATAAAGACATTCTTTGTGGCAGTGAACATATGAACATAGGGAATGCAGTTACTAGGGAGATGAACACCTTAGACAGGCAAAGGAAACTTTTTCAAGATAATGCTGGGTGCTCACACACTGATAAAGAAGGCTTGCAAAACCTCTATCCCTTAGGGTCAAGCAAAAACCCACAAAGGCTTTTAAGCAGACATAGACGTGCTCAGTGAAGGCTACAGAACAGACTCATTGGTACTGTTGCTGGGTTTTTTTCTCTACTGCAGTGTTTATAGGTTCTGTAGAGAAATATTTTGGTAGAGAGTTTCTTTAGAGACTGCTTAGAGCTCTAAAAACAGCCTCAATCCCTGCCTTCACTTTGAAATACATGCTAGCCTTTAAAACACTGTTTAATCAGATAAACTAATTGTTTGCTTGGAGGACTTACTGTTGAGTAATTTTTAATGCCAACACACTTATCACTTAATGTTTTCATTTGGAATTCACCAGGACTTCTGCTGGTTAACATCTGGTGCCTTCGTGAGATGCACTAATTTTGAAATGTGAGTCCTCAGTCACCTGAGAAAAGCATTTCCTTTGTGAGCTTTTACCAAACTGCTTGCCTGGAGAAGTGTGGTAATCTTTTCTTTCAAATAGCTCTGGATTTTTCTCTTTCAAGCGTACATCTGAAGCAAAACTTGAGCAGGAAAGGCAAGAGATTAAAGAAACTTTCTGGAAAAGTGAACAGGTCTTTTTCTGTTGTAGCTAATAGCTATTAGCTAACAGCTACTAAGTTGAGAAGTAAATCCACTTCTAACCTAAAGATAATGGTTCAGTACTGATCAACCTTACTAACAATAAAAAGTCCCAAGGGCTGGCCTAAGAGTGAACAATCTCCATTTTTAATGAGGAGCAGCAGACGCAGAGGCAAGTCTACATATTAAACCCGAGATACAAAGACACCAATGATCACAGAACTTCCTGTTGTTACACTATTTCCCAAAAAGAACTAAATGTTGTTATTGCAGAACAGATGCAAGTGGTGGCAGAGTTTTGGCGACATTTGCATTGTCAGCCTAATAATGTAGCTTACCTCCAACAAAGCCTCTTTGTTTTTATCATTCATTTCTTTGCTTTCTTTCTTCCCTTTGTTTGCCAGGTAGAAATTCTGATGAAGACACAAAAGAAGTTCATGTTCATTATAAAGCCAGCAATACAAGTAACTAGACTGCTACAAACTCTCAATAGTTACTGAGTCTTTCAATATTGAGTACTCAATCAGCAGGTGCAAAAGACAGATGCTTATGGATTCTTCTCATAGAAAAGTTTAATCACATCTGCCTGCTCATGAATTTTAATTCTTTATTCTGAATAAAATGCAAAGGTAATACAAGACTGGTTTTGCCCATGTAAATACAGCCTCCAAAAATTAAAACCAGTGACATGTTTTTGGCTGTTTTTCTGGATCAATGGGTTTGGGTTTTAGCATTCTAATTTTCACTGCTTCCTATATTACTACAGGTTGTAGAGAACCTAACATTTGATTGCATGCTGATATACAATGAATACAATGCAGTATCAAAAGGCTACAAAGCATATTCCCTACAACTTAATCTGGTAATTTGCATGCTTCATATCTTGCACTCTGGATATAACTTAGTTCTCATGTTTTAGTTAAAGTGCTTATATGCCAAAGCCTTTATCCAAAGATACTTTTGTACCCCTGCTCATGCTCTTCAAAGTACTTTTTTTGCAGTAAAGAAACTGATCAAAAATCTAGAAGAAATCTGAAGAAATGATCACCATGGTATGTTGGCAGCTGTGCTCCAGTCTAATGAAAATAAATCCTGCATTCCTCTATTTCTGTGAAGCTGCAGATGCCCTCAGAGGACCCAGTGCCTGCCTGCCCCACGAATAAGGAACCACAGTGCCTCAAGGACATGCTCACCATAAAAACAAATTCATCCACTCTTAAACACCAATAACCAATCTGCATCCATCTGCACTGTAAGATGGACAAAAGAACAGCACTTGGACATATGTGTAAATTCTGACAAGTGGGAAGGATTCTAGGATTTGTGTGCTGGAGCATGTGCAGTGGTTTTGCTCCACAGCAAGCAGGGCCAGACAAGCAGAGCCGGCTGCCTGCAGACTGTAAAGGTGTGAAGGAAGCAGGGAGATCAAGGATAGATGCATCAAGTAGCATTTGGATCCATGACCTTGATGCCAAAAAGCCTGCATTCAGAGTTCTTGTGGTATACAGTTTTTCAGTTTATCTGGCTTTTCATCTCTTTCTATTTTTTTACGTCTCAAGACTGAGGAAGTAACAACATATTTACATGCCTAGAACTCCTCAACACCTAAACTGCAACATAAATGTAAACATTACCAAAATACAAGTGAGAAGTGTGTAAATGAAGGAACAGGCTGTTGCCATAGTATAAGAAAGAAACAAACAAGCAGCAAATCTGCCCTGCCAGCAGACCACATTTACAGCAATGAAATTTATCTGAAGTGAAGTCCTGCTCTTCCACACAACCACATCTTCTTTTCCAAACAGTGCTGTGAACACCTGCCAGAATGCAAGCCTCAGAGCAGACTGTTTTTGGAGGCACACCAGCAGAGGAAGCAGAAGAGGTCTGGGTCTCAAAACCAGTTCTTTAAAAACTGCTTTCTTAAAAGTTCACATTAAGTCGGACAGGGGAGCTGATAAACAGAGACACCTGCAATGTGGCCTATGCAGATGCCATGTCTATGTGTGAGAAACTTGAACATTCAATACAATAGACAGTTATCCGAGCAAATGCAGCTGGCCTCAGATTGCCTGCACATATTTTTAGTCCACAGCTGAAGGTAAGCAAACACTAAGGACCACAGCTTTGCAATTACATCTACAGACAATATTCAGAGTGTAAAAAACCCCAAATCAGCTCAAAACAAAACCCACTTCTGAGCAGCTGCAGCCCAGCGATCCATGCATGTGCAACAGCTCTTCCTGACAGGCAGTACTATTGCAGAGGACACTGTCAGGCTGGGCTGGGCCTCCAGACCTTGGGATGGATTTGGAAAATAGAGGGACATGCAAGCTCTAAGGCTTCTTCTCTAGGTCATTGTAAAGACATAGTACAACCCCTGAAATGCACAACGAAGATTTATCAAGGTAAGTACACCTTATCACTGTCTCAACAAGGTTTGGCTCATCAATTTTACTACTAGTGGGGAGATCATCCATCTGACTTAGTCAGCCTTCTGTGGACTGATAATACAAAAACAAAGCTCCTCTAACTACAACTGGTTCATATTCAGTCATCTGGCATTTATTTAGCAGAAGCCCAGACCACCCTGTACTGACATAATCAGTTGTAAAGAGTGAAAGATTGTAAGGATATCCATACTGGATCTCTAATGCCACAGCTTTTTCATTAGGGAAACGAGGCCCTGTCACCTAACCCAATGTTACACAGATGTACATGCTGTCTTTCCCCTGTCAACACACACTTCATTTATTACTGATTACCGCCTTTATGTCTCTGCTCTGAAATCTGGAAGTACATTGTACTTATTATTTGTCAGTGGCTAATAACCTGGGGAGCAGACTGAACATTGTCCTTGTTTCATCACTGTGTGGTCTTCTATTTTTGATCAGAAGCACTCATCCTAGAGGAGGCAAACCACATATGTCCAGAAGAGGTCATTTCAAGTCCAGTAGTCAAAGGTCATGATAAAAGGCAAGCTCTTTTCTGTGTGAGGACACCACTGGGAAATGTATGTTTGGTTTGGGATGTCAGGTCATTAATAGGATAAGATGTAGCTGCAGGGCAGCTTTCTACATATAGCTACAGATTTGAGAATTAACTATTTCTTACATTCAAAAGACAAGTCTATGCATACAACCTTTCCACTTAGGAACACAGCCTTATCATTTTGTGTGGAAAGGCAGGTTAAAAAAAAAAAAATCAGGCTGTATCTCTCTGCACTGTATAACCTACAAACAGTGGAAGACAGAAAGTGTTTTCAGTAGTGTCCAGGAACACCGGCGTTGGCATGTAAGCAAAGCAAACCTGGCTCATGATAGAAACAGTATTTAACTACTGCACTGTCAAACTCTCTGATTGGCGTTTATGTCTCTATACTCAAAAAATGAATTTCCTAAAAGAAACAGCACCTCTCTCACACCTTTCACTTTTTTTTCATACACAGATCTATCCAAGTTGCAATGCAGCAGCAACTACTTGTTGCATGGCGAAAAACAGGTGCTCCAGAACAGCATGCTCCCTCTGCCTCCTCTTACACTTAGGTTGTATTTTTGGTTTCAAGCTCTTGAAAATGATTTTCCAGAAGATCTGAAAAATCCACAACAGCACAGATCAAACAGTGTGCATAAAACAAGGCAGCTGCTTCATACTCATGACAAGCTTCTTTGAGCAATAGGCTGCCTGCTTATGCTCTTCCAACCTGCATCCAATATGATGCAAGAACTGGCCAGCTCATGTCCCATTTCAGATCATTGCAACTGTTACTCAATGCAGCATGGTTTGTGCAGAAAAAACAGAACAAGGTCATATCTGCAACTCCTATCATGGTGTGTCCCCTAGAAAACTGCACATTAAAAGTATTACAAGATACCTGTAATTGCTCTGAATATCATAACAGTAAAAAAATACATGAAGCTAAAGGCAAAGCTCCTTGAAACTCCAAAAAAGAGAGAAAAATTAAGACTACTAAACAATGGGAGTACAGTGAAAAATACCTCCCTTTTCTCACTTCTATTTCTTTGTACTTTTGCCAGCATACTCAGTAACCAGGTTGCCTGCCACCCTTTCATGTTTTCATCACTGGGTAACAGTGGAGACAAAAGGAAACCTTAACTCATTAATGTGGCCAAGCTGGTGAAAAACCTAAGTATCACCTGGTGGACAGTAGATAAACATTCAAGCATGAAATGTGCTATAGCTGTCTTGTTACGAAAGACATTACAAATCCTTACTCCACCTCCTTCTGACACTGTTGAGAACTCTAGCTCTTCAGAAGAAATAAAATATCAATTCAGTGTATGGGCTCTCCTTTGGAAGGTGTACCTCTAGCTTTTGGCTTACATACATTTTCGCAGAAGCATAAAATACTCACTGTACAGACTTCCAAAAATTTTCATAAATAGCATCCAATAATAAGAAAACAAACGAACAAAAACACATGCAAGTGGCATTACCTGCACTGTTTGATTTTATCAAAAGAAAAACACAGGAAATGGAAATTCATGCAAACAGAAATAAAATACAGTGTTCTAAGAGCATGACCAACATCTAAAGCAAGGAGTTTAGATTCAGCTACACCTTAAAAACAACTGTTTTCCTTCATTTTTCTTCTTTTTATAGTATGTTTTAGCTGAGAATTGTTCTTGGAGTTTTTTGAAAAGAGGTGAACCTTTCCTTTCAAGAGAAAACCAGCATCACTCAACCATATGACAAAGCATCACTTTTCCAATTGTTATAAAGGTTTTCTTTATTTGCTCAGGTACTAGTATCTATTTTTGTTTCGCTCTTTAGTCACAGACTTGTGATGCTCCCTCTCTGCAGATGAGTCACTGGTGGCACTCATGGAATAGTCTTTTACTGCAGGGTCTATTATATCACAGTAAGAAGAGGGCAAAAGTGTGCCTGTCTTCGTGGCGAAGGGGACACCTGAGAATTTTATCGAAGCTTTTTTTAAAAAGTATTCCAAACATTTTAAAACAATACTTCAGAAACAAAGCTGCAGAAAAACTACAAAGTGCTGCATGACAAGAATGACAATCTCTTCAAAAAAGGCCATGGGCATTAAATCAACAACATATTGCTAGCACATAGAGAAAAAAACTTGCATTTCAGAACCTCAAATCCCCCTTAGAAAATGAAACACTTTTAATTAATTGCTGTTAAATCAGTCTATAACTAGTTCACAGAAAGAAACAATAAACATTGGCACAGGTCACAGACCTTCTTCAGAGGTCCACATGTTTTAGGAAGGCATCTGCTCATCTTTATGAGATTTTTTTAAAGCCCTTAATTGTGTCAAATCTTTGTGATTAAAATTTTGTATCACTAATTTGTCTAAGAATTAACTGTAGGCACCTGGTCACGTTTGGAATTTGAGTCCTTTTTTCCCCAGAAAAATAACTGCAAGTTAAAAACCGGTGAGATTTCCACAAAACCCTTCCAACAGAATGAGCATGAAATAAAACAAACAAGGAATTACTGCTGCTGCATGAGCACCACTGGGTGTGTCAAAAAAAGCATTCTGTAATTTGTGTACTCCCAAAATGAGTTTAACACGGCAGCCTTGACTGAGCTAGAAGGAGGCTGAATATACTGAGCACACAGTCTCCCAGCACAAGATTTCAGTTTCCCATTGGTTACACCATAGTTTCTGTAAGCAGTTAGCCAGGTAATTACACACCCTATCCCCCCAGCTCAGCATTTCCACTCAGTTTACCTTTTCAGAGACTCACTGCAGATCATGTATTTTACCATGTTTCAGTATTTAGTGTGAGCTCTGTACAGTACTGATTACTTTCTGTCACAACGTGCTGATATGACTGTACTATTTTCCCCATTCGCAATGTTTGAGTTTACCATGCCTGACAGATGGTCAAACTTTATTGCTGGCAAAATATTTCAACAGTGTGATACTCACAACTGATGCAGTTTCCTTACACTGTTCATTTTAGAGCTTATCACAGAGCGGCTAAAGCTCAATGACTGCAGACTTGTCCAGATCCAGCTGAGACATGAGGACAGAGCTACACTTTGGTTTGGTTTTGGTTTAGGTCACGTTTATTTCTAAATTTCATTGCAACCAAAATGTAATATTCATCAGAGCAGAATATTCATCAAAGTTTTACTTCCTGTTTGAGGTTCAGAGCCTTGCTCTAAGCCACTTACCCAAATAACACTACAGTGTATGTACCAAATGTGGAGTTGAACCTCTGCTGCTGGGTAGGTTTATGTGCTGTAGAAAGGAAGACATTTTGAGCCACCATGTTATATTTCCAAACTTGGCTTTTCTGCTTCATATTAAAAATCAATATTAATCCATGTACACTGCAGGATAAGTTTTCCTTCCCTGACTGTGGATATTTATGTCAATGAAGAAAACTTCTTTTCTGCAGGTTTTATTTGAAACATTGGCTCATTCTATAAAAAAACAACTTCCTAATGAGCAGCTTGGTGAGATTTGCTGCCAAATTACACATTTGACTCATTTTTTTGGGCAATGCTGAATTGCTCATTTTTCTCTTGCGGCCCTTAGGAACAAACCAGATGCTCAGTGAGCTAACAGTCAGCTGACATGGGGAAAAGATCTTTGCCCCAGAATCCAGCAACTGTTTGTTCCAGGATGTTTGTACATACAGGTTTGACCACATAATACAAGAAATAAAACCATTTGTGTATATACCTATCTGAATAATTTGATGCAATTCAGTGTGCAGACCCTCGTCTACAAAGTTATTGTGCACAAGTTATGATAACCCAATTCTTCTCAGTATAAACAAAATCCAGCAAATACTCTGCAGTATTCAGTATACCTTTTATGAAGTTTCATGTACAACTGGCAAAAACTGGGCCTTCGAGGAAATGTTGATATTCATCAGCAGAAATAGTGGAGAAGCTGTAGTAATAACAAAGGCCAGGTTTTTACAGCTGTGCCATCTCACCCAGTTCTAAGAGCTGGACCCAAGCAGCAGCTTGTACTGGACGTGAACTACAGTTTTTACCTCTACAAACAGGATGCTAAAATAAAAAAAAGCAGAAAACGCTAATTTTCAAATCCTTGCATTCAACATCCTGGTGGGTTTTTTGGTTGAAAATACAAGTTTTGCTTTCTCTGAACTGAGAGAGCAGAAAATAAATTGTAATGCAATAAGCAGCATGCAGACTAAATGACCTTAGTTTAGACTCTTACCCAATACCATGTCAGCTTACTTACCTGGGGATTTTTAAATAAAGCATATTTTTGACTTTTTTCCAAAAACATAATTTTATTCTCAGTGTCTCGAGTCCAGTCTGATAACACTTCAACAACATTTTCATGGTCTTCAAAAAACCTTTCTGGAGAGACAGAGAAGATAATGTAAGACATTCAAACTGTTTCTGCCCTCTCCTGAGGCTGCAGAAATTTCTGTGTAAGAATGAAATCATTATCTGATGTTCACTCACTCAGGGCTGGAAAGTCCAGCACTCTTTTCCACTGCACAGATGGGTGCAAAACTCACATGAAATTGTGTCACGTGGAAGGGCAAAGCAGCTACAGAAGACACCTTATGTAGCTGTGCCATGCTCCTGGATTCCTCTTGCATCTCTGTGCTGTTGCTTGAAGACTGCAAGGGATGGAAGCAGTGACCCACCAGGAGTAGATGGTTACACCCATGTTTTTCATGGCTTTCTGCTTTTGATTGATTTTGTTTTTTTGAAGGTTTGCAGAAATGCAGATTGGGGGGGGGGGGGGGGGCAGGAGAAGGGGTATACGTAAACTTTGGCTAATTAATTGAATAAAAATGTAAAAAATTATTTGTCTTTTTGCTTTACTTCTTTTACAGTGAAGATTTGCTTTTTGTCAGCAGGAAGAATTCTATGCACTGAAAATAAAATGTTTGGTTTCAAGCAACTGTATTTAAAACCACAAATAGCAAAACAGAGAAAATACGAAGATAGACTAAGAACTGATGTCAAGATATACTGGTTCACTCAGCATCTTTGTAGTTAAAAACCTTACCAGGGATGTGAGAGACCTAATGTCAGCTCTATCCTCTCCTGATCTGCTCTGAACCCCAGCCCTCCACCCAGGAAAGCCACAGCGTGTGCTGAGATAAGGTAACTCTGATCTCTTCCACTCCAGTTTCATTTATAAAAGATTGCCCAATGGTAACATAAAAACCTCTTCTAAAGGAAAAGGAATTCAGCATAACTTCACGGGACATTTTGGAGGGTCCCAACCTGCACTTTTCTACAAATTCAGTACTGGGATAGGAAATTCACCTAACTCAAATTTTCAGTAGGATTTTGGCAGCTTCCTGGGAACAGCCATACTCCCATTTCTGTGGTCTGTGGTGATCACATCTTCCAATGGCCTAGACTGACCTAGCATCAGAGGAGGTAACAGCAAAATTCTGTAGGCTTTCTTTAACAGTCTTTACTTTTTACAAGGGTTTAGTACATCCCATCCAACCTATATTTTGTGTATTAATTAAATTCACAGAATGAAATTAGCTTCAAGACCCATTCACATGTACATGGTAACTTTTAATACCAACAACATAACACTCTTCATTTAGCAACTGGCATTTCTGCAATGCACTAGAAATAGAAAGTACTATATAAAACCCTGTTAATGGTTTGAAGTGTGAACACTACCTTATAGTTCAAGATAGGCATGAAACAATTCTCAGGCAGTAATACTATTTTTTGCTACATCTATTTTTGTTCATTCATTTGCTGCACGAGGATTTTTTTGTATGAAAAATGTGATTTTATCATCCTCAAGAGGGTCTTTTTAATAATTACTTTTACCTAAAAAAATCTGGATGCCTATCATAAGACTATAATAGTCTTTACTAAGCAAAATAGATGCTGGTACGTACAGCTTAGTGTTACATCACCATGTCACTACTGGAAGTGTGATATTTAACATGTATTTAATTTTAAACCATAGTTTATTTTATTTACAGTTATAATCTTTCAAAATAACCATATATGTACGACAACTTTTCAAGGATCTTGTGATACAAAAGTAGTAGGACCTTCAACAAGAAATATTTGCTGCTCAGATTTGCTTTTTAAGTAAACATAATTTTATTCTCTTTAATACTAATGTGGAAAGCAGGCAGAAAGATGAAGTGCAGAAAAGTTCTGTCTTTGTGCTGATAGTAATAAAGCTATCTAGAGCAGCCAAGAAGTATCCTGATGAAAATAAAGAATGGCTCACATTGTTCTGATTTTGAACAAAATTAACTGCATGCTGCTGTGCATTGGAAGTAGAAGAAAGAACATGTACCATTCCACTCATATTGAAACTGCCTTCTGCAAACGAAAAGGCTCCATCCTTAGCAGATCTGGACCTGGTAATAGATCACTGCATCAGGAGTTAATAGATTTTTCCTTTTTTCTTGAACCAGATACAAGTTTATTTCCTTTGAGACTTTTCTTCTGTCCTGGCTTTTAAAATATTTTTTATTATTATGAGAGTGATTTGTTATTTGTATACCAATACCTAACACTAACCAAAATCATCTAGCATTAGCTGAGACTAAAGTAGCACACGTAGCTTTTACAAAAAATTTCTAACCTTTAACCCTAATGTTTGTAGCAAATGATCTCCCTTCAGTTTTAATTGCATGATGGGAAATTCACATATCTATCTAGATTATGAAGAAACACAAGTACATTCTTCTTAATGACTGTGGAGATTCAGAAAACAGTATGTTTATGTGCCATCATCCTAATACTCAGACATGTTTGTCCAAGTCACACTGGACAAAAAAGGGAGCAACTTTCTAAGATAGGAAAATATTCCAAAATTATTCAGTGACTTTAATCAGATTTCTAGGGTCAAATGACATTTCCAGTCTTTCCTTAGTTAAGTAAGCAGGTATAAAAGAATGCAGCACCACTATCTTAATCAAGTAGGAAGAACAGATTGGCAGTAACTTTCTGCACCACTCTTACAAACAGATGAGCATCTCCTTGCTCATAACCAGTCAGGCTTATTTCCACTTATTTTTAAATTTCTATCATTTAGTTTAGCAGAATGACTACACCTGGGGCTGTTTTAAAGTGTAATACTGATATTTGACTTTATTAGTGAATTTTCACATCTCTGCTGAGAGACTGTAAACTGAGACTGTTAAAGGCTGTTTGACAATTTCCCATTTCTCTAGGTCAAATGTGACTGAAAGAAAGTTGCAGCAATTTTCCTTCTCCTTTTGATGTCAATATCTTTCCAGTCTGGAAAATAAAAAGATTCTGAAATATTTCACAATTAGAGAATACTCTGTTCTTAATGAAATAAACCTTGAAGTCTTTTTCAAACCAGCCTCATTATTATGTTGCACAGAACAATTTTAAGTTTTTCACAGCTGTTTCCGAGGACCTGGAGGCCAGGTTAATTCCTCCATAAGTCATAACTGACCATCAGCAGAGCTGCAGCCCCCTCACAGAGCAATATTCTGTACACAGCTACACTGAAGAAAATGATGACCACAAATGAAAACCATTAGAAGTGACTGAAACACTTCTCACAGTCTTGTTTAATGACATTTGTTTGGCCAGTATGTTACACATGCCTGCTGACAGCACTCCAGCACTGCATCCTCTCTTCAAAAAGTGCATCTGAGTACTGGTGTGTTTCAGTTTGTCATCACCTTGAAATTCACACGGCTCCTTCAACTTGTGTAAAATAAAATCATGGAAATGGTGAAAAGCAAGGAGCCTTCTGCAGGTCAGAGTGCAGCTGAATGGGCTCATTTATACAGCATGAATAGACCAAATATATTCCTGCAGCATCCCTCAGCTTAGTCTGTGATGTTCCAATGCCAGGAATAGGCAGAAGAAATGTTACTATCTTTTCAAGATTACCAACAATTACCTGATCTTTCAAGATTACCAGCTCTCTATGTCTTTACTGTATGCTATGTCACTACACCACTTACCAATCTGCAGCTCTGGGTACATCTCATACAGACACCAGTCAACATTGCAGTCACAATGGGTTTTCTCAAAGAGATTGTCCAAAACATCCCGTGCCACCTGACGCTCATCCACCATTAGAGATTTTGTGCTGTTATCGTTCATGTGCACCTTGATAACAAGCTGAGAACAAAGCCACAGAAGAGTCAGTTAATTTCAGAAGCAAGAAAAAGACTGGTCTGAATCTGCTAACACAGATAAGAAAGATAAAGGCTGAAGGTTATTACTGATTCAAAGGCATCCAGCAAGCTGAGAGAATAAAACAGCTCCGAAGTTTTCACATTCTAATGCCACCAAAATAAAGACCTTTTCTCTAAAAATAAAAATGAGCCTTGTCATGTGCATAATTTCAGGAAAGGTGAAATTGCTATGAAGAAAAAGCAGAAGTTAATCTCTTCTCTAAATCTACTGCATCTGCAATTAAGAAAAATGCTTGATAGGGAAACCAAGTACAAAAGGACAGATTGCCCTTAATGCAAGCTACAAATGTGGAAAATTTTCTTTTAAATAGAAAAAGAATGGAAGAATCTTGCCATGCCAACAGAATAACCTGAAATTGGATTGTACTAAGATGGGCCATAGTCCAACAGTCATCAATAAGAAAACTGATGAGCTCATAGAATATGCTGAGTTGAAAGGGACACATCAGGATCATTGAGTCCAACTCCTGCCCTGCACAGGACAACCCCAAGAGTCACACCATGTGCTGAGAGCATTGTGCAAATGTTTCTTGACCTCTGTCAGGCTTGCTGCTGTGACCACTTCCCTGGAGGGCCTGTTCAGGCCATTCCCTCAGGTTCTGTCACTGGCCACCTCAAAGAAAAGATCAGTGAGTGCCCCTCCTCTTCCCCTCATGAGTTATTAACATTGACCGAATTAACCTAAGACATCCATTACTTCTTTATATGGTGAAGTATTTGTTAAACAAGAAACAGAGTGAACTTCCTTTAGAGAGGAACAATGCAAGAAAATGCTGAAGTACATAAAATATGATACAGAACTGGAAATATATTATAAGAAAGTACTTAAAATGCTCCATTATCATTGAAAATAGTAGAATAATTCTCTACAAGGTCCATACATTGCTGGTGAGTGGGGAGGACTTTCCATATAGTCTTGTCTAAATAGCTCTTTATTTTAAAATGTGTGCATAAGAAACTTTGGTTCTGTAGAGACAATCTGTGTAAAAGGTCAAGTAGCTTTCTGATCATCTTCCTTTGGGATGGAACTCTCCTGAGTTTGAAGGAGGTGATCTTTAAATATTAACCAGCTTTCTTGATCCCTTCTTTCCATCAGGAAGTCCCATATGGGACTCTTCCAAGCAGACCTTTGAAGAAGCCAAAGTCTGCTCTCTTGAAGTCCAGACTGTGAGCTTGCTTTTCACCATCATCCCTGCCCTCTATCCTCTGCTTTCAGTAAAAGAGTGAAAATCAGTTTTCTTGGCAATATTTAGTCAATTTAGAATTCAAGAATGACACACTAATTTCATTATAGTGACACAGTCACAAGATTGAATCTTACTTCTACCATATGCTTCCAAATATTCAGGAGAGGAACACAAGTTCGGAAAAAAAAGTCTCCCATAGGAGAATTGCTAACATTACAAGGAAAAGAGGGTGACCAGTGAGCAGTCAGAACTTTAGTTACAGAGCTCTACAAGGTCAACATCGGTGAAATCCTCCCAGGACATTCTCCCAGAAGGAGCATTTGTGCATGAACATAAAGTATTCTGTAGGAACCATCTCAAGTCTGGACATCCCCAGATTTGTTGAAAGCTTCCATTCTTCCTAGAAGCTCTGCAAGCTACAACACTTCCCATCCTCTTTGAGCATGACTGAAAGGTCATGATTGTTTGTAGTTAACATCCATTATTCAGAGTTACTGAACACCTTCAGCTTCTGCTGAGTTCAGATGCAACACTAGTTTAGGATGAGTGGGCATAATTACTGGCACATTGCAGAACAATGCAGACACTGGCTGGAAGCTTTCTAATTTGTTGGTCTAAAATAATTTCTATTATGCTTGTACATTACTGCACTGCTGTGAAAAGATTTAGCAAGAAGACCCTCATTAATTTAATAGGGATTAGCGAAATCCACATCCATTATAAAGAAAAGTTTAATACTCCTGGAATCAGCAAAGCATAAGTAAGCAACATTTTTATGCACACACCGCTTTCTCTAAAGCAACTTATCAGTGGGTTTTGCTCCAACACTGAAAAAAAGAAAAAGAGGCAGCACTTTCCAAGTCCTCTAAAAAATAAGTCTCTTGGAGGTAGCATTCTCCCAGAGACTTCTCTTGATGTGAATGACAAGAGCTTCAGAGGGTATCTTTACAGATAAGACATGGAAAAACCTAGTAATTTTAGTAAGAAATTTATTATTAAGAAGAATGTTAACAGATATTTAGGTGGTAGATCTTATGGTAGCATTTATTGTTTTACAGCTCACCTTTTTAACTTTGGCTTCCTTCAGTTTCTCCAATGCAAGTTTAATCTTGTCAGCTTTAGCCTTCGCCTCTAATTCTTCCTGAAAAGACACAAGATATTTAGTATATTGTCTTGTCTTTGCTTTTTTGCCTCTCTGGTGATTTTTTCTGTCCCTATTGCTCTCTTACTTTCACAGTTTCCTTTGTTTAAAAGGGGTAGGATTTTGTGCTACACTACTCACAAGCTACCAACTTCCAGTCAAGGACTGTGGGAGAAGATTCCTGTCCTGCTTCCACACAAGATTTCTGCTACCTTCAGTCTCCATTTGCTATCCTAAAGTCATAATTTTTAGTGATCTCTGCACCAGGAGAACTGGCTGCAATTCATGGAAGATGCACTTGGAAGGAACTAAGCCTAACTAAGCATTACCATCAATTCTCTGTTACTGAGATAAAATACAATCATAGAAAGAAGGTCATCTTATTCATGAAAAGTTTCGAGGCATGTTCAACAGTAGCTAAAGTACTTCTGACTGACATCCCTCCTGCTGAACTAAACATCTTTTGTTTTATCACTGCTTCAAGTATGTTTCTTGCTATCAAATTCTCCACTATAAATACCACATAATCAGTTAAAAATATCTCTTTTTTTTTTTTTTTTTCTGCAGGTGTGGAAATTTGCATTGCTATAGCTCAGCAGTGCTAAACTTAGAGAATCCAAAAAAAGCCTCTGTAGTTGAACACAAGCAGTGGCACAAAGGTGGCTGCTGCAGTGAGGCTGACTGTAGTACAGGGGAAAAGCAGACAGGCTCTCATGCTGGGGCCCTCCCCTTACCACCTCTATGGAGCAAGCAGGAAAAGCATCTTAACCAAAACGGTAGAGTGTGGTGTGGGCAGGCTTTCTGATGAAAACTGTAGGCAGGTATAATTCAGGCTTCACCTGCACGTGACTTGTGTGGAACAGAGTTCACACACTGTATAAATCTGTGCAACAGAGCTCTCACCCGACACCCTTCATGGTTTCATAAGCTTTGACTTAATGCAGAAAAAGGAAATAAGCTATCAGATGCAAAATTTTAGCAGTGTTAGAGAAATGCTTTGACAAGCTACAGGATTTTCCCACTACAGTATGACCATGACGTTTTCTGGATTTTTAAATAAAAGCACATAAATTCATTACGTCAATAGCAAATGAAGAAGCCTTATTTAGCTTAAGGGCAGTTTTAAAAAGAAATGTCAGAGTTGATGAAAACTTATGAGTCAGCTCTATGCTTCCCTGAAAGAAAGGCCATACTTCTTTATTTTGGCATACCTAAAGGCTAGAAAATAAGGTCTTAATATCATGGTGGCATTGGGAATTACTAACTGTTTGTATTTTACTGTGGATAACCAGCAGTGTTAAACAAAACTTCAGCCTTGACTGGTTCAAGAATCACTTATCAAGAATCCTGGCTAACAGGAATGTGGATGTTGATGACATAAAACACATTCCACTTACAGCTGAATTTCATCCTACTGAGCAGAAATGTCACATCAAAACAAATACTAATCAAGACAATAACTATTAATTTGAAATAAATTCTTTCCATATTAATTTTTAATGGTTATTACCTCCATCATTCACATTGCAACCTGTGTGATAGCCCTGTGGACATTAATGTGGACAGTAACCACAGTGGGTATGTCATTAGTACTTGAATACAACCTGTATCATGAAATGAGGCAAAGACTGCAGGAAAAAGCCAAACCAATGCCTCAATGAGGAAATAAAGTATTGTCACTATATTCCTTAGAAATGCTTCTACAACCTGTTCCTATCCTTCTCTGACACTCCGAGAATTTGGAAAGAGACCAGGGAA
This sequence comes from Sturnus vulgaris, assembly GCF_052056855.1. NCBI lineage: Eukaryota > Metazoa > Chordata > Aves > Passeriformes > Sturnidae > Sturnus > Sturnus vulgaris. The sequence continues at coordinate 16,491,450 of NC_142243.1, forward strand.
TATCATTAGAGCTCAGTCTCAGAGGAACAGTTCAACTGAAGGAGACGTGACTTTTGAGATGCAGAAAAATGGCAAAGCTTCGTATGTTTATGAGTTTCATTCTTCAAACAGTGTTGAAAGGTCCTATGCATCAAATGAAGCTTTATCTAGTGAATCACTTTTTATGTCATCAGATATATTCAATTTTCCTATCCAATTTTCTTTCCTTTTGCTGAATACGTCTGCTGTATGATTCCAAACACAGGGGCAGCAGTGATGCTGAAGTGATTCATATTCAGTTTGTGTGGGCTTTTAAACAGCAATGAATTGACCACAGTTTTAAGCAAAACTGACTGATACTTTTCATGTTCCCTAAAATATTTCCCTTCCCTAAATGTAAACATCGTCTCTCAATCACAGTTACTCTGAACATGAATACTGAAAGAGATATATTTGTGTATTTCATTATTTCAGATTCATTTTTTGGGGGCTGTATCACTTTTTTAATGCTTTCTCCTCACAGAGCTGTGACAGAGAATTCTCACATTATCTACCGCTCCACAACCTCACATCAAAAAAATAATACAAATATCACATTTTATTTCAGTTGTTAAAACAGCTCTGCAAGAAATGCAAACATGTAGGAGGTTGTGCTAAGTCTGAAATTTTAGATACAGGTAAGTCATTAGTTTATAAATAGTTATAAATAGTTACCTACTGATAATTTTGGCACCTCCTAAAAGCATTTGTCCCCTATTGCAGATAGTCTTCATTACTTCCTTTCAAAGGCAAGACCAAGAAGAGTGTGTTAGGACTAGGAGAGGCACTTCTTGTGCTTGTCTCTGCACCTGGTCACCTAGCAAATGTTGAGTTTTACACAACTGAACAGCTTTCCCCATTGCAAGAAATCACTTAGGCCAGAGATGGAGCTGGGAAACATCCACAAAATTTTCTCATCAGTACAAATAGCACGGACTGCAATGAACACACATAGTGGCATCTTCACAAAGTGGAGATGACTGGCCACGCTTTGCACTGATGCCAAAACCAAGCTCTCTATAAGAAGATATTAACAGATCAGTGCTTCTTAAAAAAATTCAATAAATTTTCTGCTACAATAAACTAGTTGCAATGATTATGCCCATATTGGGCTATCAAAATGATGATTAGAAAGATGAAGGAATGGGCAATAGGTCAAGGAAGAACAGAAACTGCTGAGGCCAACAGTAGAAATTTCACTCCAGAGCTCGTGCACGTTTCATCATTGCAGAACCTTCCCAAGATGTATCTACCATGATATCCACTGGTGTTCCAGTGCCAAATACCACTTGCAAAATGACAAGAACTAGTGAATGCTCAGAATAAGGTTTCACCCAGACTTACCTGAGTAAGTGGCTCAGGAGGAGGTGGTGGTGGTGGTGGTGGAAGTTCTGGCTCAGGGTCTGGAGGTGGAGGGGGCAAATCATCCCCAAACTGTCCAGTAATGGTAACATAAGGACTTACTTTAGAATAAATGTCATTATTCAAGCCTGTTGAAGGCTCAGTAACTGTACTTTGCTGGTTGCAAGGAGAAGTTTTCTGAGCTTGTGAAGTTTTCTGTTCAACATCATTAAGGTCTGCTACAAGATCAGCCATTAAAGCATCCAGGTCTTTGTCCTCCAGGGCATTTAGCGATTCTGTAAAGAAAATCACACAATGTGTCAGAGAGTGAGTGCAATGCAAAGCACTATTTCCAGTTCAGCAGAGATTAAATTGCAGAAAGCATGGTTACAGGGTTATGGGAAAGGAAACAACATTTTACATCATGGGTTCAAGAAACAAACGTTCTTTTGGAACTGCCATTAATCTGGTCATACTGAAGTTCAGAGTACAAGGAACTCTACAAATACAAACTAAACAGGACAGGAAGCTTCAGTTCCAGTGATACAGTCTTAGGCCCGTATGATGTTACAAAACATGGCCCTGATCCAGCAAGGTTACTGGGTACATGCTTAGTGACATGAATGTAAGAAATTGCATGAGCTCCCATTAGCCTGTAAGCACACACATAAATGCTTAACAAGTTCTGGAACAGCACACAACAAACCACATAACTGAGGCCTAGATCAAAAATACCTCCATATATTATTACTATTCTACAACTCTAAAATTAAAATGAAGCAGAATCAAAGAATATTAAGACACAAGAAACCGCATGGTATCATCTGTAGTACATCAGTAATTGTGTGATCTGTGACATATCACATGGGTGGTACATCACACGCTTCTGAGGATCCTTTAAGCAAGGCACAATCAGGACGCAGCTTTTAAAAGTGTCTTATAAACCAGACAGAAACATTGTAACTTTTTCTTTCTGTTTTCTACTCTGACAGAGTAATAGATAAAATCCTATACCAGAACTTCACATGTAATTTGTGGTTGTTTGAACTAGCCCTGGTGTAAACAGATACTGTGGTGCAAAACCCTGTAGGATCATTCAGCTTTCTAGAAGAGAAGGGTTCTCCAAGACTGTACAGAGCCAGTGGTTAAAATCTCTCCAAAGAGTCCAGTTAAGAAATAAATAAGTCACAAACTGGAAAAACTTTTAAGCGAGATTTTGAGAGGGATAGAGAGCACTGAATTAGACACTCAAAAATGCTAATATAGTCCAATAAAGAATAGTCATTCACGAGACTAAGTGTGAACATGTCACTAGGCCACCTCAGTTTACTCTAATCTCCCTGTTATGTTAATATAGTACTTAGTAAGTTTTTCTTTACAGTGGGAAAGTTGGCTTATGATCCTCTCTAATAACATAGCTCACCTACTTTACTGATAGTCTTTAGGAAGCCCAATAGGGAACTTTTCCTGGGACAAAACCAGAGGTTAACACCAACTCAGGTTAATGCAAACAACCAGCCCGCAGTCAAAAAAACCCCGAAACTAAAAACCAAACAAAAACAAACAACGAACAAAAAAAACCCAATCACAAACAAAATCAAAGGATGGGTTCTTCAGACTCATATAAATCCCCTTACTTGTTTTGCCATACAGCCTCAGCAAGCAGCTGCACATGCAAAAGTGACAGAGCAAATTAAAATGAGAAAAAGCCCTGAAAAGTGGAAGCAGCTGAAGCTGATACTTCCACTGAACTTACACAGCTCTGACATCACACTGAGGAACTTTGTCTTCCATCAAGTTAAATCTTTATATTAAAAAGGTTACATTTTAGAAACTTATTTGGGAGATTTCTCGGTTTTTGTTTTCCTCTACACTCACCCATTTTTAAAAGTCTGACTTCTATTTAAACTGAGTAATGCCCCAAAAATTGTTCCAAGTTTCCTAAATTGAGACACAAAAATATACCTCCCTTCAAGCAAAACAGGGTTCTTTTGTTTGGTTTGCCATTTTTGATCAAGGGTATGTAAAGATTTTCTTCTCATTTGTTGCTGTGAAGTATTTTAAGCAAGCATAAAAGGCATGAAAAGAGTCCATTTGACTACTTACCATTTAAGTCTTTAAAACCAACTGTAAAGCTAAACTCATCATTGCACACTTTGGGGCATGGAGGTGGTATAGTCTCCACTCCTAAACTCTGTTAAGGTAGAAGAAAAAATATATCTGATGATATAATTACTATTACATACAGTAACATATGAAAATCAATTACCAGAATTTATCTAACGAAATAAATTCTTCTTCAAGAACAGAATGACACACACTGGTTTCTGAGATTATGTTGGACTGGTAAACTAACTTAGGGCCAGGACAAGGGTTCAAGCACTGTCTCACAATCATGGCAAGGGTCTGGCATGCTTCTAAATCCAATGCTGATAGCAGCAACTCCTGTCAGGCAACACCTGGTGTTGGAGCACCCATACCTTGGTGTAGGAGCAGCAGAGAATTGGACTGTTTCTAATCAAGACAGTGGGTAAAGCCACACTGATTTTTAGCTTTCTTGGGTTTTTTGAAGGGGGGTGTGGAAAGAGTATAGCTGTGTATACATTTGAGCCCCAGTGCCATTTTCTTTCCAAAGTGCTTTATTTACCAATATAAATGAAACTTAGTTGTTGCTTTCTCCTATTGTTTGAAAAAACCCAAACCCAAATACAAACACATTGCTGTTGCAATGTAAACTGCAAATCTGTGTAAATAGAGAATTGCTAGTTTGTGGCAGAAAAGGCCAATTCTGAATTTGTGTTTCTTTTTCAGCCCTGTTATGCCACATTGAGGTATCTCCATGCACTTCTATCATTTATAGTTGCTTTAGGCACAGACAGACTGGTGAAAAAGTGTGAAACACTATCTACAGTCTTGTTTAGAAAGGTAAGAGTCTGAGGGAACTAACAGATCCAGTTCAGTTAACTGAAAGTCTTCAGGCTTTCAGATACCCCTGCCTCCTTTTCCTGTACAATGCTGATGTGAGAGGTGATGCCAGAACTTTGGAGAGGAGGAGAAGCCTGTCTCAGTATCAGGACCTCTCTGTCCTACCTAGTACTGCACCAGGGAGCACAGAGACAAGAGACTCACACTCTTTGCACCACCTGCACTTGTAACACTTCTGTGTCCAATCTGAGGAAGTAAATTTTATCACAGTCTTCCGTTCTTTTGAAGACATAATAATGCAATGAGATTACCATAAATTCTTCCATATATAAAAATACATAAAATAAATACGCATATTTACAAAAAGCCCTGAAGAGCAGAAAGGCTGAGGGACAAGGTGTTGTGATTTGACAGCTAACGACAGAAATCTTGGCTTTCACCCAGTTTAAACACAATTTCTATTCTGTGCCGCAGAATTCCTGGTATTTAATTTGTCAAGCACTGAGACTCACCAAGAAGACCCCCTCAAAACAGAGGCTGTAACCAAACTCACACATTTAAGATGACAACTTGTTTTTAATCATGCATTTATTAAAATACAACAAATTAATTCACTCTGTAGATATTTTTTTCTAGAAATAAAAATTCTCCTTCCATCAGCTTTTGTAGGAAGTATTTCATGATTAGAGCTTTAGAAAAAGGCTCAAGCTGTTTTATACTCTCAAGAGTGTATTCTGCATTGGGAATAATATCTCCATGAATTCTTGACTGGGCCCACACTGCAGTTTAATATTTTGTCATATCTAAAGAATCCTTTAAACATATATTCAAAACATTGCTTTCATTTCCAAAGTTCACATTTGACACTCAAGCTACATCCCATTTACCCATGTATGCTAAGCATTCATACCTGAATATTCAGACTCAAATTCTTCCTGTTTTCACAGAATCCTTTAATTTCTTTGGACCAAGTCCAGAGGAATTTAAATTGCTGGGCTGGGATTTTTTTTTTTTTTTTCAGAAAACATCTTTCAAAAGCAGTTAGGTCCCTTTAAAAACTTACCCTGTACTGATATTACCTTATTCTTTGGGCCACTTGTTTTAACTGTCAAGCAGAGAAATTTAGGTGAAGGTTTACTACAATAATGTAACTGTATTTATACAGAGTGGAAGTGTGTGAAAAATCTAGAAAAGTTCCCTCTTTTCTCTAACACATAATAGCTATTTTTCTAATCTTGATGGAAAAAAATTATTTACCTGAGTCAGCATGTCCATCTCCCCAAGTAAATTGCTGAACATTTCATCTATATCATCACAGGTTTGCTCCATCTGAAAGAAAAAAAGCCCACAAACAAGAAGTTCATTTCAGTTCATTTCAAAGCCAGAAATGGTCGAAAACAGGAGATACACAATGCTCTTGTATATTGTGTTCACAAGTAATTTAAAACAATTGTTCATAACTCACAAAAACCTGAATCTATACTTCAGAAGTAACTACTAACAGTTCAGAACCCTTATCCTGTATATGCTTAAAACACACACTTCAGATTTACACTCATCTCTAGTTCCAACAACATCCTTTTATCATTTACATTTCATATGAAGTCACCAGCTAATAAACCATGGTTGTATCTTAAACATTAAAAAAACGTAGCCTGTGAGAGATAGAGAAGGAAGCAAAGCTTGATGTTGAGAAATTCCTGAATGTTTCATCTTGAAAGCCTTCTTTATTTGGCTTAGATAACTATTACTACAGGAATTTATTGGGTGTTATCTAGTGCAAAACCAGATTATGTTTAGGTACATGACCAATTTTTGGCTCAATATTTCTCCATTTTTCTTTCAATTATTACTGCACTGAGAGAACTCCAGTCTTACCTCAAGAGATCTGAGGAAGCACACTGAGACAAGGAAAATGGGTACATGCTGCATGACAGTCAGTGGCAGCACTTTTGCAAGAGGGCAGTGTGAGGACAGGATTGCACACGAGTGGTGCTGAGCTACGGGGGAGACACAGCTTCTGTAATGATCCTCTTCCTCATAAATCTTCTTTGCAGAGAAAGAAGCAGTGTAAAAGGGTGTCTGCTATGGAATGCTACCAGAGACAAGAACTAGAAACATCACTTTATGAAGAGGCTCAAGGCTGCAAAGGTTTGAGAACTGTGGTACTGAACACACAAAACCAGGGTTCAAACTAGGACCAAACTTTAAACATGCAAATAGTCCTATCAGTTCTCTGGATTTATGTGCACCTGTATTGGATTTTGTGACAAAGTTTGGGGGGTAGGGGGGGTATGGCTGCAGAGGTGACTTCTGTGAGCAGGAAGCTCTCCCCATGTCAGAGAGGAACAGGAGTTCAACCTGCTTCCAAGACGGACTTGGTGCTGGCCAAAGCTGAGACAGCATTGGAGGTGCTGGTGGCACCTCTGTGACAACACACTTAGGAAAGGGTAAAAAATGCTGCACGGCAGCTGTAAAAGAGCAGTGGGAAAATATAAGTAATATAACCCTGCAGACTGCAAGGTCAGTATTGAAGGAGGGACAGATGTCCCCGATGCTGGAGCAGAGATTCCCCTGCAGGCCCTGGTAAAACACGTTGCTCCCCTGCAGCCCATGAAGGAAGGACCATGGCAGAGCAGATATCCATACTGCAGCCTGTGGGGGAATGTGCACAGCAGGTGGACATGTCCTGAGTGAAGATGAGGGTCATGGTACTCCACACGGGAGCACAGTTCCCTGGTGGGAACTGCAGCTTGTGGAGAGGAGCCCATGTAGCACAGGTTTTCTGGTAGGACTTGTGACCCCACGAATGACCCACACCAGAGCAGGTTGTTCCTCTAAGTCCACCTTGTGGGGAGGATCCAGACTGGAACAGCTGTTGAAGAACTGCAGTATGGGGGTAAGTACCAAGGTGAAGAAGTTAATGAAGAACTGTCTCCCTTGGGAGGGACCCCATGCTGGAGCAGTGAGAGGAGGAAGGAGCAGCAGAGACAAAGCACTATGGATTGACTGCAAACCCCACTCCCCATCCCCCTGAGTGGGAAGAGGTAGAAGAGTTGGGAGTGAAGCTGAACCTGGGAAAAAGGGAAGGGTGGGGCGAAAATCTTTTTTGTTTTCTTCTTATTTTGCATTATCCTACCATCTTATTAACTTGCAATATATTAATTTAATTTCCCTTTGTTGAGCATGCTTTGCTCAATGGTAATTGCCAAGTGATCTCCCTGTCCTCACCTCAATCCATGAGCTTTCCACTGTAATTTCTCTCCCTGTTCTGCTGAGGAGGGGAAGTGATAGAGCACCTTGGGAAGCACCTGGTAGCCAGCCAAAGGCAATCGAGCACCTTACAGGATGAGGACCAGGCTGATGCAAGAAAGCAACCAACTGAGGACAGGAACAACTTTAGTGACTATAAAGACTGGTAAGAAAAGAAAACCAGCAAGTTTCCCATTCTTCAGTCTTAATACTTTTCTTTTAATAGAGCACCTTGAGTCATGTTGGATAAATTATAAAGGCCACTGAACCCTAAAGTCAGTATCTGTTGTTTGAGAATTGTCATGTAACTAAACAAGGCACAGGCAACCAAGAACTGAATTTTCAACTTTCACATTTCTCTCAGATCCCAGAAATCAAAGACTTAAAGATTTAGGAACTGGATAGTCTTCAAGACATTTTAATAGCATATGGTTAACAGAACTGAGGGCAACTGTAGCCCAGCCATGGAGATTGCACAGCTCTGCCCACGGAAAGGGAACAGACACAGGACTGAGTGAGTGGAGAGTTAAAATCATCTTATTCTGCTTCCTCTCCAGCTGACAAACCCACACCGGATGGCTCACTCACTCACTCACTCACTCACTCTGTATCACACTTCTCATACACAGCCTTGTACAACATTCTGTTTCTGCAGACTCAGCTGTATGCTGGGTGGCATATGATTACTGAATCTTAATTCATTTATTTGGATCAACAGCTGTGAAGCTTCCTACACACCTGGCACTTAGAGAATCAATTTTCATAGAAAGGCTAGATAAAATGGCACTTATGTGATCAGGCAGAGTGAAGACACAAAAAAAACAGCAGTTCATACTGACAAGTATCTCATCAGTGTTTAAATAATACTGAATAATTTTATGTTTTCCTGTTTTCTGATTTAGGAGATCAAAATATCTTCTAAGGAAATCTTATCAGTTTCAGTTATTTGTATGCTTTTGGTAGATTTTTTTAAGCACTAGCTATTTCAACTTTCAGGAAAAGATCTTTATACAAGTTCTTTTGACAAACTGAAATCCTCCTTTACTAGATTTTTACAGAATAGAAATATAAAAATGGCAAAAAAAACAAACTCGAGTTGCAACCAGTTGCAACTTCTTACTACAAGGAGTAGTAAGAACTGTCTAAAAAAGAAAAATTCAAACTTAAGGATTCTCCTCAGTAATTAACAACAACGACAAAAAGTTAATGTCATGTTGTAAAGTCACCAAGCCACTGCCTCTACTGGTATTTTGCTTTTTCTTGAATTTTTATTCATTTGGTTTAGGAAGACAAAATTGTTACCATAATCAACAAATACGATGGAAATTTTTTTATGTTAAAACACACTGAATGATCTCTTACATTGGTATAAGGGCTCTACATAGTCACCAAAGATCTTGCCAAGAGAAAAACTTAGATAGTAATGTGAGTCCCCATAACACGGAATTACAAAAGACTGTCCATCCACTCTTCTCCTCTTTGACTTCTCTCCACTTACATCCATTTCTTTTATTTGATTGCCACAATAGAAATAAACAGATCTAAAAACTTGCAGATTTGGAAATTATTCCGTTGGATGTTGCTGCATTTTGGATCAGCAAATTTTTCTGAATTTTATAAATAGCCTTGAACTTATTCAAACCAGAAATTAAAGGTGAAATGTGTAGGTGTATGAACTATTATTAACGAAACAAAGGAAAAGATTTACCGAAATGACCAGAAGAATACTGAGTTTCACACCCAGTCCTACTCTACTGTAACTTTTCCATCAGGTTTTTCTCTATTTTGTACTAATACTAGGAACCCTTAAATTCACTACTGACTACAATAAACTGAAAAGTAAAAATCCAAACCAAACAGAACAATACTTGAACAATAAGTTTCCCAGACTATGCATAAGATTTTAAGCAGAGAAAACACAAACAGAATTGAAATAAAATGAGGAAATTGCGGTTGTCACAAATAAACAAGCTGAGAAGTGACTTGTGGGAAGCCATTTCACATATATGTGAAATGTAACCTATTTTTAAAGTGATTTATCTTTAAAGTGATTGATTTTCAAACTGATGCCTTGTGGACCACAAGGTAGCACAGTTCAAAGTACTCCTTGTTTTTTATTTCCCCCATTTTCACATTCTCAAATCTTCACTAAGCTCTCATAAAAACCTTAAAAAATATACATATTTATATAATATTCCTACCTTTCTCATACTGTATATCTAAGAGATTGGAATATTTTCTCTTCAACTTCCTATTCTAACCACCAGTGAGTCTCATTTTTAGTGTATGTATATTAAGCCCTCAGAGTTTTATATAATACATAAATATTGACTCATTAATTCACCTCACCATTTACTAGAAGTCCTCTAGAACCGCTAGATCTCTTAGTTTTTTTCCCTTCCCAATTTACACAGGACATTGAATTGTTTGATAGAATCTTTAACACTTGGCAGGAAGTTAACAAATGCAGAGTAAAACAGTGGTACGAAATTCACACTGCTCCCCCCCCAAAAAAAATTCACCCTGCTTAAAAAAAAAAAAAAAACGTACTTAAAAATATCATGAAATCTGAAAAAGTGACTATACAGTGTACATTAAAACCCCCAGATATGGCACTATACTGAGCAGAGTTTAAAAGCTTGAACTGTTAGTATTTTAGTATCTGATAGTTCTGAGAAATACTCAAAGCTAGTCCTTGTTCACAGGAAGAGTGGTCTAAGTTACATGGTAAAAAAGCTTTTGCACTGGAGAAGTTAGAAAACAAGCTCAAAGCCCGTGAAACACTGAACAGGAAACACCAACACCATTATCATCTCTGCAACTCAGTCTCAGCAGAGTTGATGCAGTTTGGCCAATCAAAGGGCTACAAAAAAGGAATGAGGAACAGCATGATGTCAGAAGATAAAGACTTACAGAGGATTCATGCTATGAACAGTATTAGGAAACAGCCCCCTTACTGATCTGGTGAACAGTTACAGACACATTCATTACATTCAAAGCATTGTTGCTATTCTTATACTGCTACAGACGTAAATAGCAGAGATAAAAATACATGAAGTATATTTTGACAAGTCACACAGAAACATCAAAAGCACACATTGAGGTCCTAGTCTTGCACTACAGTGTGTAAGTGTCAGAGTACCAGGACTACCAAAATTAACACTGACTACACAGATGACCACTAACAATACTGCAACTTCCTGCTATTGCTTAATGCTTAAACACTTTCTGGAGTGGAATGAAGAAATCGTCAATAATTTAGAGAGACACAGCAGTAACCTGATGAGTAAATCGTTCAAATCAGAGATTCACCCTTGTGTACTGCAGACTATGCAAAGTAGATCATCCCATAGCAAAGAGAGAAAAAGGAAGAAAACTAGGGAAGCATGATGAAAGTGACAGAGTCCCATCATAAAGTGAAAAGCTGGAAAGAGGGTAACTGATTGTCACAGAAAACAGATGTGAAACTAGTGTGACTAAAAATATGCACCATAACCCAGGGGAAAGTTACTGAGGCACCATTTCACCCTGACTTACAACACAAAATCAATGGGATAGTAAATGAAAGTCTAAATAACTGTTCCAGGGAAACGTGCACAGTGTAACTGTGAAGCTCATCATCAAAACTGGTGAGTAAGCAAGCAGAGGAGTTGGTTTTCTCTACATGCTGTTGTAGCTAGATGTGCTAGTATTGCAGAGAACTTCAGGCAAAGATGATGAACATCGTGTTTTAAGACCTAAAATAAAGCCTCGACCAATTTGGAGAGTAAAGCTTTCATGATAGACATGAAATGTTACACCACACCTTCCAGCACAAGATTTCTTGCCTCGTTCAGAAGCAAATGATGCTAGCCACTGCTGGGGATAACCTTCTGGCCAGACTGACTGCAGTCTGAGATAGATCTAACAAGGTTCCTTACAGTGGTTTTACAGTTAGATGTCAAGAAAAACGTTCTATTACACGTCTCTTATATACCTAAGTGAGGCAGGATGGAAGTTCCTTAACCAGCTATTTCACCACATGTAGTAAAAAGTCCTTAACAGACATTTAGGCCCACTTTTATGAAGTGCAAGAGAAAAAGAGTACAAGAGAATATCTGGCTCTGCAGACTTCAGTCTAGAGGAACACAATCGAATTAGTTACTAATTCTAGTAGATACCAAGAATGGAAATTGAAGTTTTGGAGTGATACTACAGAAATGGTAGCTGACCCCAAGGTTTCAAAATCCCAATCAGATTTGGCAATTAGCATGCTGACTTGCCTCTTTCCTACCTACATGATATGGCTCTGTAACTCTCTTCTGCTTTAACACCAGCTCATATTTTGAAAAGAATGCATCAAAAGCAATTAGATTGCTTCCAGCACTGTAGTTACCTAACATTGATAACCACTGTATTTTCCAATAAAAAGCTAGCACACACTGATAACTCTGAAAGCAGTTTTTTTACTAATATTCACTATTCTTCTGGGAAATTTGTGTGCCAATAACTGTAGGCTTATCTGCAGCTGAAGTTACACTGCATATTTATCTCAGGGATGGTGTGACATGCTATAATTCCATTCATAAGGGAATAAAAGTGACACAGTAAGACACTAGTAGCTTCAGGAGAACTGTACAATGGCAAAGTATCCTTACCGGTTAAAAAATTAATGACATCTGGCTTTGGAGTAAAATTAAAGTGGCAGATAAATACAACAAAGAGAGAATCCTACTCTAATGTTAACATGGGGTACTACAGTTCACATTCTACTAATTCCAGAATCACCCACCCAGAGGTAAACACAAGCATTGTTAAATAAAAGCATCCCAAACTCACAGATCCTACTCACGTTTCACATAAACTTTAACTATGCCATTTATACAATCAGACCTGTTGAAAGCTTGTTCTCTTTTTTGCCATTTTGGAAATACACAGTTATGTCACATGTTTTACAGGAACAAACATGCAGTGAGGACTGATTTTGGAAAAAGTCTTTATTAGTCCAAAAGTCCCAGATTTCATAGACCTGAAAACTACACTGTTTCACTTAAATGGCAACAGCAGTTGTATTTTACACTTGTTTTGTCAAAATAATAATAATAATTTAAACACTGCAAGGAAACTCCTATGCACAAGTAAATCATCATCCTTTTCAGTCATATTTGAGTACTTCATTTTCAGAGAGTGACAGAGGGGGTGAGGAGAGACAGACAGACATTTCCTATGTTTGTAAAGCACCACAGGACATTGAGTGTGAGGCCATGCTCCAGATGCTGCTGCCTCAGCATCCATCACCTCTGTGATAGATCCACCACCATCCCCAGCCTTCCCCTCTCCCCCCATGCACTGCCCCAAACATACTTTTTTCTTTAACACCCCTGCTGAGCGTGGTATCTGGGAGAAGCAGCTGTGGGTCCTGTTCTTAGGGTGAGGCAGGATGGCAAGATTGCTGAATGGCCACTGAGGCTCATTTCAGTGAAGCTGAAAGGAACAAGGGACTACCTAGAAGCTTAGTCACAGTATGTCAGGAAGAAGTTAGTCAAGGCCAGAGGAGGGGGTTAGCAAAGGGCTCTTGTTCTGAAAGAGGACAGGAAGAACATTTAACCTAAGACTAAAGTAAAGGCATGTAGGCTGGGTATGAGACTCCCCACTAAGATCCTCTCCATAATAACTCTGAGGCACAGACACAGTCTAGATCCTGGGCTCCAGAAAATGTATTCCAAATATACCTGAGCAGCTGGGAAACTGTAAGTTAAAAGCACCTTATGAAAGGTGGGAAAAAAAAAACAACCCAGTGTGAAGCACATATGCAAGGAAGAGAAAGCGTGGGAGCAATTTCTGTGTACCAGAACTGCACTTTGTACCTTCCTGTCAGCTCCCAAAGGGGATTGTTTCTATGGAAATCAAAATAGTTCCACTTCTGTTCATTTTTATACAGTATCCTCACATTAGTCAATGTGCTTCAGTTTGGCTTGCGGGTCCAAGAATATTAAAGAAATCCAGCTAAAGTTTCAGTCATCTTCTTTTTCTTTTGTCACAGAATTATTCACTGCAGAATCGTCCAGAGTGGGGACTTCCTCTTCATGAGCCATACAGGCAGCACAAACTGAGCATAATAAAATGATAGCAGTAGACATATTTCTAGCCCTATGGCTTCACACAGACTGCTAAAAGAAACAATTCCCTATTCTGTGCCAGATTAATGGCACACAGGAATGGTATTTCCATTCTGCCAACATATGTTCTCCTGGAAAAGGCAGAAAGCTGGGTGGAAGTGTGTCCCCTGATCTCATGAACCACCAGCTTACCCAGGCTCATCCATTTTGAGTTGATAACGTGTCTACTTCAGTTCTACTCAAGTACAAACAACTGAAGACATGCAAGTTATCAGAACTCAGTATCAGAACCTCAGTTTTAGGTTCCCTTGTTCCCTGCCATGATGGCAGCCCAGAATAGCGAAAAGAGTAATGTAACCCTGAGTAGCAGAAATTTATAGTTTCCACATTCCTTCCCATAATCTGTAGCTTGTTGATGTTGGTGCAATGTTTTCCTTCCTGTTTCTTTTTCCTGTTACCCAACACTGCTGTCCAGAACTTAGATGACAACAAGAGACTGTCTTGTACTTTAAACAATGGTCAGCAAAATACAATAATGCAATTTAGATGTTTAGCTCCACAGTCCATGAAGTAGGCTGATCCCATATTAAGAGATTCTCTAACAAGTAAGAAACAGTAGAGAAGTAAGCCCACAGATGAGAGAGGAAGGCACTCAGGAGTGTAAAATGAGGGGAAAATCCTTTCCCTTCTCAATTCTCTATAGAACCAAGAGATGTTAAAAGTGTGGGATAGTGAAAATAATAGCATAAACTTAGGAAGAGGAAAAAAGGAAAGAAAAGTTACAGTACCAAATCTGAGTGGAGGAACTGCATGTTAGATAGTCAATGGCTCAGCTTTTCCAACGCTCATTTCCTCCCACAGTGAGCCACTAGGAAAGCACAAGATATGCTACAAGGGTCCATGACACAACTGTCTCTCCATACAAACTTATTCCTATGACCTATCATTGGCAAAAGCTCTAAATCACCTTCTTCTTTCTTATAATCACATGGTCTTATTACTGCCAGGAATGCTTAAGGGATGGCACACATGGTATGGGAAAGGAATACTGAAAAAGGAAAAGACACTAACATAAAATGCTCTAACAGTAAGAGTGAAGCAAAATGATGAATCCATAAAAAAATTATTGAATCCATCTGTTTGTTTTGCACACAGGTCATATATTAAAATCAAATAAAGCAAGTAATGCTTTAATATGAATGTACAGATATTTCACCAAAGTACTGTGCTCAGTAACATAGTGAGTAATAGAAAAACTAAATGAAATTTTTTTTACAAATACCAGTTTTACTATTGACTGAAGAGTCAGGTACAATTCCAAGGCCAGTGTTAACTTTCCACCTAGCAAATTTGCTTCTTTCAGTGTATACAATGCAGTGATTACATGCAGCTTTAAGCAGTAGGTTTTAGATGAAGATCTGTAAGGAAAGGGGAAGCCTGGAGTCACCACAGACAGGACATTGTATTGGGATGGCAGTGGTTGATTTGTCACAACCCAGAGAGCCCTGAACTGCACAAAGAAACAGTTATGAGAAGAAAATGCACCAAAAGGAGAAGAACCTTGTGGCATTTCCATTCTTCCATTTCTCTAAGGTCTTCCATGAGAAGGAAATGTCACTGGCTCCCTCTCTTTTTCCTCTTAGAAGTGGAGGAGGGATGGAACAATGCTGATGTGATCACAACTCCATGACACAGGGGAGAAAAAAGAGGCCAATCTAGTGACAGATATGAAAGGCTTTGCTGGATTTCATGTAAGAACACGGCCCCTATGGGACAGAACTGAAGTTAAGCTTATGATTAATTCCTTCCTGGAACTGGCAACCAAAACCACTGGTTCATTTGTATTTGCTCTCAAACATCAGGTCTGTCACGTTCCCCTCAGTCATGAGGATATGGTCACTAAAGTACAAAACTAAGCTGTAACCACAAATGTTTGGGAGTGTTATCTACATTCGTGTTTTTGGCACGTATTCTTGCTTGGTCAAGGCTATTTCAGATACTTATGCCTTCAAAGCAGATACATGTACAGCAAATATTTCAAACACATAATTTTATCAAAAAGCAGAGACAACAGTAATGTATATTTGACCGGGTTTTTTGTTTTTTTTTTTTTGTTTTTTTTGTTCTTTCTAATTTGCAATCAGTCAGAAAAACCACATCACCTTTCAAAAGTATTTTCTGGCTGATAATCCTTCTTATTTCTGTGCTTCAGTGAAATCCCCATAGCAAGTGAAGGAATGGGGCCTTCCAGTACTGTTAGAAAATACTAGAAATATCTTCAAAAAGTACATCAAAATCTTGCTCTAATGCAGAAATAAAATAATCACGTGTCTGCAGTCTGGGTTACCTGAAGATGCAGTGAGAGTACCAAAATGGATCAACTAAAGGCCATCAAGGAGCACATTTTCATTGCTGCCAACATGGAGGTGATGCCAACAGTTTAAATTCTGCTGAGCTTCCTAACTTTCCTGGTGAGTTGCCTTTGAAGCAGACACATCATTTTGCCTAAAACTGGAGGTAATTTGCAATTTTTATCACCAGAAGCATCCAGTGAGTGCCTGTATGATTGATTTTGGCTCCCAGTGATTCTCTCTATGCTTGATGGACCAGCAATGCAGCTAAAGGCAGATCTGCTCTCCCTTCCATCCCCACTCTCCCTGAGAGGTGTAGATACAATGACAAGATTTTCACCAAAATGTTTACTTTATCAGTTGGATTGTCTGAGGACAACTGAGGACTTTCCGTTGGTAGTGACATCAACCATGCAGGGTATGCTCGTTACTGATAGCAGACACAGAGAGTTTTATCCTTTAAAACATGATGGCACATGCCATACTTTTACATCCTTTAGATTACAAGCAAACACAGAGTGAAAGTAAAAATGCACTGAGATGTATCCAGTGCAAAACTTCTATCAGATGTGGTTTCTGTTTGCATTTCTAAATGGAGCAGCAGAGAAAAATTTGTTTTGTATATACACTGAATGTTGTTCTTCTAGGATTCATAATGCATATACTCCCCAGAATATTCCTAATACATCTAATGACTGTGGCCCTTATTTATTTGAGCCTAAATTCATAGCATGCTGAATCAATGTTGAACAAGAAGAAACAGAGCTGTGTGCAGGCTGGTGTAGCTCCTGGCAGCAAGAAAATATGAGAGCAATTAGTCAGACACAAATCTAAAGGGTCACTTTATTGGAAGAAAGTCTTTGAAACTAATGACAGGCCTAAACTTTTTGAACTATCATTACCAAACTAGTTTGTGAATTCCCACAGTAAAATTTTAAGTCAGATCAATCATCTGTGCTTCCTTTTCACTCAAAACCCAGAACCAGTACAATAAATTGAAACTGAGGGGTATGAGGAACACAACCTCATATGTGCCGCTGTAGATGCTCAAAAGTCTCCTACAGAAACTTGAGAAGAACATAGCACTCAGTTTCTTTCTTTCACACTACAATATACATCTTCTACACTGGCAGCTCTACTGGTAATATCTAGGGTAGCTATGGATCAATAGGTTGGACAGTAAGGAAATGCCCCAAATGCCTCCCAAATGGCTCCAAGAGCCATGGATCATTCCTAATCATGGAAATATGTATGGTAGCATTTCTATGATACCTGCATCTGACGTGGTTGTCCCAAGCTCTTTTTAGACAATGAAGGGAAAGGAAAACAATTGTAAAGAGCATGATTCATGGCTGCTGTCAAACTGGACCACCAAAGCAAGGTTTAGCAGTATCTGTCTCTTTGCATAAGAGACTGTAAAGATGACTCAGAACCTTGGGTGACTCAAATGCTCATGTCTACAGCTAGATAAGGAGAGTCCTGCCTCTAAAGCCCAAAAAGTGCTTTGGAAGGTCTGCATGGATGCACATTACCATTGTCACTAGAGCCCTTCCAAAGGAAGGCTAAAGCTTCCATATTGCTGCAGGCAAATAAAAGACCTCGTTCTCATTTTCACCCCAGATCAGCACCTGGCATGCAAAGTCATCAGAATAGGTCAGAGTGATCTACAACAAAACAATCAAGATATACTGCAACCAAAGACATTAAAAATAATCTGTGAGAAAGAAAAACCCACGTAGTTTGCAAAGAGAGCAGAAAAGGATAAGGGCCTCGATATCTTAACAACATACAGGAAAACAGATTTCAGCTATATTCCTGTAGAGCTCTGAAACAAAAGCATGTTTTTAAGAAAATCCACGTTCCCAGATCATCTTATCAACGGTCAGATGTCCATGATCTGCAAGAAAGATGGGTCCTCTCTTGCACAAGGCAACCCCTTCTCTGTTTTGCACGAATACTCCAGACTGGTGGTTTTCTCACTCATTTTAGAGGGCCAAAGGGATGCAATAGCTAATCCCTCCATCCACAGGTTGCCCAAGTCCTAGCTCTCCCTTCACCACTTAGGGCAGAGCAAAATAAGAAAACCTTTCTGTCTCTTCTCCCTCTTATTAAGACATTTCTTCTAAAAGTACAATCTTAGTGGGTTGGGTAAATCTTTTTACGTGTAAGAAATCTTGAGACTCAGTGTTAAATTGTTACAACATCCAATAGGCCCATCTGCTCATACTGTCGCCTCTTTTGTGCAAATCATTACCCTACCAAATGTGTTAGTCTCTCTATAAATTACAAATAAGATCAAGATTACACCTGATTTACAGGTACATGAGTTATGGTGTGTGATCTACTAGACATGGCCCAAGTATAGTGACTTTTAATCTGTAAAAAATGAAACTTTGCTGTAATAAATACACTTGATAACAAAATAAAACAGCACTTCAAAAGCATCATACGCTGCCTGAAGATACTGCACACTGATAACCACAAATTCCAGCATGAACAATTAAAACACGATTTACTCAATAATTACATTGAACCATCAGTCATTTTGCCTCCAAACACCAGAACAGTCTGCAATACCCACAGGAGGTATTTAAAAATGAAAGAGAAGACACAGGGAATGATTAAATGCTCCTTTCAGAGAGAGTACATTTTTCCAGTTATGTGTGTTCCCAGATGGACCAGAACTTTCTGAGAATAAAACAAGGACTGCTCAGTTATTTGTAATGCTCCATTGATTCAACCTCCCAAAGACATTTGTATGCCATATTTCAAACCAAATTATCTTCTTTTTTAAGCAATGCTTGCACAAAGCATTAAACACAATTAAATGTAATAGTCTCCTTAGAAAGCTCACAGGGGAAAACAGAACTGAAGAGGTTCATCAAAAAATTAAACATTCTGCTTCAGACATCAAGCTTTAACCAAAATTCATATTCTTTACAAACTTACCAGAAAAAAATACTGTAAATTTAGTAAAGACATGATTAGGAGACTGCACAGGTGGAACAGGCCACTAGTATAGCTCCCAGGAACACTGGGACTCACCTATTTGTCTCTACTGACACAGCTGGAATACATCAAGCCTGACTACATTTACATCACTGTTGTACAGCAGCAGGGTAATTGATTAACAGTAAAATCAACAAATTTCAAATGTGAAATGTGAAATAAGAATGAAGCAGGTTTGGAAGAGATGACAAAACACACATGTCATGTAATTCATAAAGAGGAACTAGAACCAAAGAGGAAAAATTACTGCCAAAATTCTACAAAGTTCTGAGAGGGAGAGACAAACTGGAGCCAAACTATTCACAGCACCAAAGTCATCTCGGGCAGGAAGTCACTTCAAAAAGTTAAGCTGCTAGTTTGGTGGAACCCTTCTTATTTTGTTTCTAGGCTCTATTCCTGCAACAAATTTTTAATGACAGTTAAGACAGGCTGGATCATCTGCTGCCTAAAAGACACTACAGGATGCTTCTTCCCAGTGTGATAATGAATAACTTCTCTTTTTGGGATTGGAAAACCACTCCAAGCTTGTGGAGATTGCATTCCAATTACTTCTCCGTGGTATTCAGCTGACGGTATCATGCGGGATGGACGCGACACGGAGCGTTTTTCCCTACACCACTGGCTAAAGTCACCACCAGCAGAGAGATGTAAACCGTGTTCCTTAGCAGTCTGTACTGGCTGTTTGGCCACAACCGCACCGCTTTCTACGTGCTTGGTTTAAGACTGATTAGCGCCTTTTCACATGGCGCGTTCTCTGTCCGCTTGGTCCGCAGTTTTCTCCCTCCTGCCTTCCCTTCCCTAACGCTGACCCTGAAACGGGGCCCTGCGTCCCTTGGGATCCCCACTGGCCTCGTGAAGCCGCAGGGAAACTGTGGCACCTCTGCCTTTCAATGAACAACCCCCTTGCTTCCCTCGGGGACTGGGCACAGGCAAGGTCTGACCCAACTTAACCCCGCCGAGGAGAACAACCGAGGGGAACAACCATCACCGGGACCGAGCGGTGCCGCGTCAGCCTCCGGGGCCACGCGTGTCGGTGGAAGGTGCCCGTCCCGAGGGGAGCCCGGGTGCGGGGCTGTGTCCCCCAGGGGAGCTCGGGTGCGGGGCTGTGTTGTCCCCTCTGGGGCTCGCACCCCTCTGCCCAGAGCGGGCTCTGCCGCACCTCCCGTCCCGGCTGGGCTGCTCCCGGCGGGGCCCGCACACCGCGCGGGTGTGGGTGCCGGGCTGGGGCCGGGAGCCCTCGGGGGTCCGGTTAATCCCTCCCTGCCCGCTTTACCTTGGCGGGCGGGCGGCGGCTCCGGAGGCTACGAGGAGGCGCGGGGCGGCTCTGCGGGTCACCGGCTCGGCTCGGCGGGGCCCGGCGCTGCCTGAGGGAAGTGGGGCCGCCCCGCCGTGCTCGCAGCACCGCCCCCCGCCCCGGGCCGGGCCCCGCTGCCCTGCCCGCAGCCCTGCCCGCAGCCCCGGGCAAACCCCGGCCGGACCGAGCGGCCCAGCCCGGCCCAGCCCAGCCCACCCCCTGAGCTCCCCTCCTGCCGCCGCTCCCGGCTGGACAGCGCTGCCCGGCGCTCTCCGGTTTCCAGACAGAATTGTGTTTCTTTCCCTGCTCTCTTTAGTGACTACATGCAGCGAACTCCTTTCATGGCATTTTTTTTGCTCACTTCATACTCATGGAAAAAGCTGCCTTGAAGGGTACTTAGATTTTTTTTTTTTTTTCCACGGAGTAGGAATAATTTTTTATAACACGTGGAATTCCATAAAAATTTGGGGAGGAAAAAAATAATCGAGACGTTTCCATCTGAATTTTAGAAAGCAAGAGTCAGAAAAGTCAGTGCCACCTTGGAAGCGTTGATGTCAACAAGTTAAAGGGAGACTTTGAGTACTGTAAGCCGTGTGCAAATAGATCTCTCTCTCGATTTAAAATCTTGTTTTCAGTACCTATCACTTTGCCAAAACAATGCTTTTAGCAGTTTTTTTTCTTCTGTATTTAAAACACTGACAGTAAAGTGTAGTGAAAAAAAGGTGAAGATATCACCATCGCCTCCTTCTGTTGCTTCAGTTTAGAGAAGTCACCAGGTAGTTCAGTTCAATCTTGTGTTTATAGGCAATTTTTAATAAAATTCCAGATTTTGCTCCAAAACTGCCAAGAAATCCCATGTTTCATTCCTTCAACACTGCTGGAGATAAAATAATTATAGCAGAAGGATAGTGGCATTTTAAATTACCACTGTGTTTTGCACAACAAATACGTTTCAATGCTTTGAGGGGTAATTGCTTTGAGAAATTCCAGCTGAGACAGCTCAGCCATATTTAAAAATGCATTTAGGGAATAGCGCATTGTTCTGTTCATGCTATTAAAAACAACCCCAAATTATTTCACTGACAAGCTGACTAAAATTTACCAGAGTCTTTGGTGAGGTCAGAGCTTCATTTTTGTCCAGGCGCATAAAAACACATCTAAATTTGGCAAACAGCATCGGTAAAATCATGCACATAGTTATGAGACAGTTACTAGTTGAGGAACTTGGGAGTCTGAGATTCCATGGATCCTGTATATTGTCTTTGCTGACTTTATTTGCCATTGCTCCTCTTGAATTTTGGTATCATTATGGTGCTAAGGCAAGATGTAATTTCAAAACATTAATTGACAGTTTAAAAACAAAGTATCTCAAAGTCAATTTTAAAATCAGCACTTAGCACAGAACACTCTACACGTATTAAATAAGTAATATTGGATGGTGCATTTCATTGCAGAAAGTACATTTTCATTTCTATATGTGACCTACCAGTAACATGGTCACACCCTGAATACACGAGTGGTTTCACACTTATTTTGTACAAGATATTTGTTACGATAATGCAGAAAACATCTATTCTGCTTGTACAACATAGCCTTTGTTTGCTCCGTCTCTAGATTTGTTCCTGTCCTCTCCAAGTACCCTGAAAAAGGCTGAGAGCTGAATGGCAGCATTTTGCATCTTTCCAAAGCTCACTGGCATTGCCTATAAGAGGAACAGTGGAGATGAGAACAGCACACCTCTAGCAAGCAAAGAGAAAATAACAGAAATCCCAGAAAATCCTGAGTGCTATCTGTGAAGTTTTTGATCTGTGTTCAGGAGCATGAGGATTGTGCTCCAGTGGGATGGGTGGAGGCCATCAAGTGTTCATAAGGAAGAAATGTGGTGAGGGAAATGCTACAGCAGACACAGACTTGATTAACAGTGTGTGTTCTAACATTACAGAGAAACAACTTTTGTGGGAAGAGGCGGTGGAAATAAGTAAATCTTCCTAATTTGTTTTCTGTCAGATGAAATGAATGTGCATCAGAATCATTCCCCTGAATTTCAGCCCTACATTCTGCCTGCTTTCCTCCAGAAGCTTTCCATTTTCTGATGGGAAGAGGAGGCATGCACTCCACCCGGGTTACAGCTGGGCGTTCCTCAGCAATTGCATGACTCAAGGTCTAACACATGCAGTTAGAAATTGTTCTTTTCCTTTTCTTATCACGGGTGAGTAGATCACTGGGTAGATATGCTGTCATTATACACCCTCCACTGAGGAAAAAAGGGGAGAGCTTTACTAACCTCCTCAGTTCTTTTGGATTGCATGCCCTAGTAATGTAAGTTCCTATAAAGCAATAGATAATTTAGAATTAAAGCAGAACATCTGTTTTTGAAAGGGAACAAATAGATATATTTCTAGTGTCAGGAAACCAGCAATTCACTGGGGAAAAAAATTTAACCATAAACGTCTTCCCTTAAATTTTATTAAGATCACTTTATACACTGATAATAATGACCTGACTTTGTAGAGACTGACCTTAATTTTCTCTACAGGGTAAATGAGACACTATGCTAAGATCTTACCTGCTCAGAGTAACGCACGATCAGCCCATTGCCCTCAGTGTTATGAATGGAGAGGGTGCAGATATGTAAAATATTGCCAAGTCTTTGTGCCCCTGGCCAAATTAAAAAGAGGAAAAGAAATCAGTGCATTAATTAGAACTTTTGTCATAGCAAAACACAGAGAATGCAATTGAAAGGGTTGTTTTTTGTGGTTATTCAAACAAAATAACTCAGGTGGAAGAATGGAAGTTTTGATCATAGAAGACAAAGGCATAGATACAAGCTACAAAATAGGATTAAAAATAAGTGTTTAAGGCAAGTGATATTTAAAGGCCGGAGTATCCTCTTTTCAAGCAGTATCATGCAGATACTGAAAATCTTTGATACAATGACTGGATGATCCTCTAGGGTACATCAGATAAGTTCTTTCATCACGACACTGGTTTTCCAGAAAGCTTCAAGAGATTGCAATTAGTGAGAAGTGACTCACATCACCACATCAGACTGTAATGCCAGAGCATTCTGGAAAAATGTTTGGCATCTTCTTATAAGGCCAAAAATAAAAATATATATGGATAAGGAAGTAGCAAGGCTTTATGTTCTTCCAATAAGTATTGATTCGTTTAAGGGTGGGGCTTTTAAAAAATTCATTTTTGATTGTGCAGTTCTGCAGAAGACCTGTAAACCCTAAAACTTCCCTACAAGAAAGCTAGAAAGATCTCATTTAAGAGCTTATATTGAAGAAATTACCAAAAGCTACATTTAAAAAAAATCACAGTAAATCAAATTGAAGTATGACTGCATTGTGTGCAGAAGCTAATTAATAAGAACATCATATAAAGTTCTTTAAAATTATAGCAGTTTAAGAAGCTAAAACTCAGTGTGCTAAAGAGCACCATGATCCTTCTGCCCATCTTCTCTTCCATCCTTTTGAAGGTGTCTTTCAGCAAATCAGAACTGAAAATAAAATTATTTCTCCATTACTCTAAGAGGAAAGTATTGGTTCTTACAGTGAAAAACCAAAACAAATCAAACCAATATCTCAACTTGGATAAAAAGCTGGAAAAGGTGTTTTAATCTGAAAATGTTAGCAATGAAGCTGGCAAATTCAGACTTTTAACTGCAGGAAATTAGAAGTAGTTCTGAAAAGTCTATGATCAAAGTTTAGTTACTAGAATTCTATCCACCATCATAGTTTTAAGATGGATTTCCATTTTTCTTTTTCCTTTGTGTATGGTAGGGCCTTGAATTAGTCAATAGCTTCTATTTTTGCATGTAGAATATGTTTAGGCAACTATTTATATATCCAGGATTTACACTGTTAAAATTTCTCTAAGATCTTGATTAATAAGTCAGAGATTTTTTTGCTGGGCTCAATGAGTTTTAGATCAGAGTCTAAGTTTTCCTGCTCTCACATATAAATATCACAATGTACATCCATATTTCTTCTCACTATTTGTACATAGCAGGTATCTATATATATATCTCTTTCTGTTCCTTGTAGACATCTGTTCAAGTCAGACCCCTTCTTCACTGAGAGCTGAGCATCTAACATAAATTGGACTGAGGCAGGAAAAGCCTGACTAACACATCTCATTTATTAGCTTTATTAATCTTATGATAAATTAGATTTGCTGCACCCTTAAAAGGAAACCTGTATATGTCGTGACATGGAATATTGAAATCTCACCTAATTTGTTCAGAATGATGCTTGTTATTAACTAGAAAATTGTAACCTGAGGGTCTTCATTTGAAAATGTCAGCATTTATTATTAAAATAATTCCTTTAGCTTTACAAAATAGGCTTTTTGATATTGCTCAGAGCAATGTGTGCAAAAGTTAGCCTAATAAGAAGTATAATTTTAACTGAGCATTTGATTTTATTAATGCTGTATGTTAGATTTCACATGTATGACAAACTAAGCATGATATGAGTAAGGTTTTGAAGCTTCTTACTGAAGTGAATATAAGAGGTACTTGAAGACAAAAGAAGAGAGAATTATCCGACTTTATTAATAGAAAGAAATTAATTATGTATTTTACTAATTTAAAGCTGTTCAACCCTTTCCTTACTCACTTCTTTCCTCTGGGATTTATTTCCCTATGCACTTTTCTTTCCTGATTGTTAAAATGTTGCAGGCATGGTTTATACAGGTAGAATGTTCATTTTAAGTTTTGTCAATTCAAAGGTGGGTGTATTAGCTTGTGTGAGAGCAAGCACAGAAATTGGTCCTCTGGTCATACCAGTTTAAACTTTCACCTTTTTAAAATAAAGTTTAAGTGTTCTCCTTTACCTGCTACATGTTGACTGTTTCATTACATTCACATGAATATGAAAACTTCCCCCATTGACTGGAGGTTCTGGGAATGCCTTTGAAATACTAATAGTCTTCTTTTGACAACACAATAGTAGTTGCAAACATCTTCATAATTTTGAGATTTTTTTTTTCTGTTGTTCAGGATTCAAAATAAACTTGTTCCACCCCTGGTACACTTCCCAGACATCCATTATTGTCACAGTGATTGCAGAATTTTTAAAGAGATAATTGCATTTTTAAAGAGATAAAAGCATTTTTTGCTTGTCAGAAAGTATCTCCAAAATCTGAGTATGTATTTATTCTTCTTTCCCTCTCAGCAGGTATTTTTAAGTACAAATGCCAGGTTACATCTTTTTGCATATGCATTTGATTTTCTGTAGCTGCATGTCAGTATTAGGCTGCAAACTTTTCTGCTGTGTTTCTGCCACTTAGAGTATATGTGTAGTGTGTAACATCTGTCCAGATGTAATATGCATATAGGGTGAAGGATAGTATGAGGAAAGCAGCACTATAAACTACCTGTATGGTTTTTTTCTGGTGTGAAGAAGTGCAAAGTAGAGTTTTCGCATAATCACTTGTTTCCGATCTGTGTAAACACTGTCAGCAGGAAACAGGTGGAAACCTTCAGAAACAGTCATCAGAACTATGTTTTACCAGTGAAGCTCCTGATAGCTCCTACAAAACACATTTTAAGTGTGTGGCACTTCTGCTCATAAGGGGGGAAACTAGAAAGCAGAACTTGCTTTTAGACCATGTGGTAAATATGGAAACAACTGTGGGAAACTATTTTTAAGAGTTTCATCTTCTAGCCCCACCTCAAAGGGACATGCATATGAAATTCACAGCTGGAATCTGGCTACACAGTCAATCCTCCCTGGTAGGTCCCAGTGAGCCAGACCAAGTGGTGTCATAGAAGTGCAAATTGGGTCTACGAAAAAGTACATGTCATGCAAAAAATTAAGCCGAAGAGTTTTGTCATACCATGACAGTTTCGACCTGTCTTGCCAACTCAGATTATGTTAAATTTGTGTGAGATACAGGACAATCTTTAGCCAAATAAATACTCTTTAGTTTCCACCCTATCACAATCTTGTCTGATGAATCCTGAGTGAAAAGCTACATGATAGAGTTTAACACATCACAGCAGTGGTCTCACCTTTGCATGGCTGCTGGAACTTGTTTATTTCCATATTGTTCATAAAAATTGCCTCCATAAAATTATAGATTTTCTGAAGGGTAGTATTTACCCTGTTCAGGTAATGTACAGCTGAGCTCTGAATATTACTATTAAGAATTTGGAGACCCTGAGCTTTCTATCTTCTCTTCTTCAGCTTTCCATGGCCTGTAGTTTGTGCTCCTCTATAACCAAATGTCTGTGAGTCAAGCAAGAGTCAAGGTGAGACCCTCCTTCCACTGTGCAAAGAAATTACAATAACCCAGCTGTGGCCACTTGTATCACTTTTGCTCAAAAAGCATCTCACTTGATTCAAAAAAGCATAAGACAAGGAAAGGTTTACTGGGATAGAGCTAGTAATCTGTGTTTTCCAAATGAAGTTGGCAGTATAGTTTTTCCATGGCATACAAGCTGACTATAAGCTCCACTTGAATTTAATACAATCAATAGTGTTTAAAAGAGGAGCTCGACAATAGCATTGTGCTTCCTCTGGTAGCTTTTCTTTTTTTTTAATTTAGGAGAAGGCAGTGAATTCTCACTTCCTCTTTCACTGAATAACTCATGTTTCTACACTGCATTATTGCAATATACAGTTGTATTTTTAGACTGTGGTTATAACTAATATATTAAATGCTGTCATATTTCCCTCATATGATAGCTCGAGTGTCCATTTGTCAACAAAAAATACTCTTGCACAGTGCTACAGCCATCTGCTGACCACAACAGAGCTTTCTGTGAGAATAAGGAAAAAATGAGCTTTGGCTCAGCAACAAATGTTAAAATCATTCAACAGCTTAGGTATTCCAGCCAGAATCACATACTTTACTGGTCTTTCATGTTCCTGAGGATGAGGGCTCCTATGTACTGGCTGTGTCCATGGTGGCATTTTGAAGAATTTGTCACCGGACACATTAAGGCAGGATGTGGCTTTGAGGTAAAATTTTTGAAAAAAATATTTCAAATAATATATCTTGGTTTCGAAGAAACTGTTCCTTCTTTTCTAAAAATGAAATAAGCATGAAAAATCTTTGGCTGATAATGCTTTTCTGAAATCAAGGAGATTACTTTCTCAAACAGACTTAACAAATAACTTCAAGCTCTTAAACAGTTTTGTCCAGGACTTCTTGGATAAGGGGTAGTTTATGGCTGAACTTCAGCAAAGCAGGTGAGGAAGTGCTTGTCCTGTACTCGTGTTCAGTCTACTGTGATTGGTGTTTATGCACTGTGCTTCTTTTTCATGTTGTGGTTTCTAATTCTGCACTCTTTTTTGTCACAGTAACATTAGTTTTCATCTCACATATTACGTCTGAACATAATTCAAATTGTGCACTCTTCACATTTCATTCTTCAATAGTATTTTTGCTCATTTTCAAATTAAATTCCTTGCAGTAGCATTTAGATTATCTCTAGCTGACAGAAACTTTTCTCAGTACAGGTAGATGTAATAGAATACCAAGTATGTGTACTACATTATCCTGGGTTTAAGAAAACCTTTCTCAGAGACTTTTTAGAAGTTTCAGATGTGAAAAGTAAAATGTGAAGACTGTCCTAAATTTTAATAAATGGGCAAAGAAGAGATGAGGGCTTATGAGTCTATAATGAAAGAGAAGTTGTATGGAATATGGAGAGTCCATGAAGGAACTTGAAAAAGCCAGTGTCAGCTAAGGAATGCAGAGACAAAATGATAAAATAAAAGTATTGGACCAAGAAAATTATTTTCAGAGCAAGAAAGAATAAATGAGAAGGGAAAGATGGCATCAGGAAACCATGGATAAGGATATGAAATGAAAGCATTGCTTCAAGCTTTGACGTGTGGAAAGAGCACCTATTTTAGAGGTGCTGCAAGAAAATAATCAGCAATCTCTAGACACAGATGACCTGGGAAGGTCTGAATCAAAAATGATGCCCAGCTTACAGCAGAGAAGGAAAGCATGTGGAAGCAAGTGTTTCCTTAAATCTTCATAGACTCAACTTGAGCTTGGGTTGACAGCTGGATAAAGAGAAAAGTTGAAAAACATACATTGCAAGTGAACCTGGAACATATAAATGTCCATTCCAAGTAAATTCAGCAACTGGCATGCACTGGTTTTTTTTTAAGCAGTCAGTGTTGTCACATACATGGTATGCATTTGATTTGTTTCTTTTGAAGACTGTAAAACTTACTTTGCCTTGGTT
Organism: Sturnus vulgaris; assembly: GCF_052056855.1. Classification (NCBI taxonomy): domain Eukaryota; kingdom Metazoa; phylum Chordata; class Aves; order Passeriformes; family Sturnidae; genus Sturnus; species Sturnus vulgaris. The sequence continues at coordinate 16,519,950 of NC_142243.1, forward strand.
GTAAGCTGTTGTAGAAGTAATAAGACTTTCAGAGATCAATGCAGCATCTTCAGTCATAATTTTCTTCTGTATTCAGGTTTTTCTTTTCCGTGCAGAAAGAATTCCATGCATTATGATGCATGCATTCAAAAGGAACACCCAATTTATGTGAAGATACTCCAGAAAAAAAGTCTTCAACATAGATATCTTTGCAAATATGTTCTTGTCTCATGAAGTGAAGATAGTCTTGCTTGAGAATATTATATACCACTTTTCCTCTGCAAGGATCATATGAAATGAAAAGAATAATCCTCTTCAACTAAAATGAAAATTTCCATATGTTTAATCTCTCTTATGAGCTTCTTTTTCTCTAGTAACTGTGCGTCTCACATTCCTTCCTTCTAAAGGAAGCTTTCTCTTTCCCTTAAAGCATATAAAATTGATAATAAAGCAAGGGAGATGAAAGTGAAAGACCTAAACAAGGGTGTGGAAGTCCTGAGCTGGTTTTTCAAGTCTGTGGCTGGATATTTGTAACCATGTTACTAGTGGTATTTAAAACTAACTAAAAATGTCAAAAGAGCTAAATGTCACCTCATATTGTAAAAAGCATTTGGGTCCCATTAGCTCTGTGACTGTGCCTGAATGCCTGGAAGTCTGCACCTTAACTGTGTAAGAATCAAATTATGGGTGAATAAGTTAACTTCTTTAAGTTTCAGATGTGTTCTGAACATCCCTGCACTGGACTGACTGTGACCTTCTCACAGACTCTGGCCAGGTAAGTACCTCAGAGATCTGGACAGGTGATTTAACCACAGCCCCAAAACTCTAATGCAGTTCCTGAAAATACAAGCATGGAATGTAAATGAAACTAATGTAGCACACGAAGAAAGACACAGATCTTTAGCCTGCTCCACAGCTCTTTTCTTTATGGAAACAACTTTTTTTGCCAGGTTAATATTATTTCTAGAAACAGAGGCCAAAGCAAACACTCTTCTTGGACTATCTAATGAAAATCTATCCCGAGTAGAATAAACTCAGTTTGGTCTTGATCAATCAGTGTTTGAAACATTTCCAGTTTGACTATTAATGTGATTTTTGCCAAAATCTTAGGCTTTAAATTTATTTTAGAGCTACATTGTTGAGGAAAAGTCTTTGTAATTGATCCTAGCTTATTTTTGGGATTACTAAAATAAGGTCTTGATGGTGGGCAAATAGCCATACTGAAAAAAAATCCCAAAATGTCTCACAGCTTGGAGCAAAGATCAATGTAAACTGTTTACAAAGGGTATTTGAGAGACCATCAGACACTGGAGCATTATTGAGAAGAGCCTGATGTATTACTGTGCAGATTTCTGCCCTAGGAACCATGAAAGCTAATTTGCTTGTCTTATACAACAAGAGTGTGCTTCCTTTCTCAAGGAGAAAAGTGAATCCTTATTTATAGAAGGGCACAAAGAGAAGCTCATATGGAATATTTGTTTCAAGAGCTTTTATGATTACTAGGAAAACACAGAGCACCTGATTTATATTTGTAGTAGAGCTCCTTCACATGAGGTAAATGAGGATCAAGTCTACAGTATTTAGTAGCTTAAACAGTCTTAATATAGTCATTTTTGCAAGAATGACTCCCCTGTTCTTAAAACTTCAAGGCTGCACATGGAAATGCTCAGATCTAAATTGATAATGCTGCCTCTCTTTGCAGAAACCGTTCACAGCTATGCCCTTTCCTTTGGATATGTCTGAAAAAAATTTTCCTCTACATGAAAAATCTCAGCTGTTCTTGGATGAATGAAGATAAAGAACTGGAAACCTATAAGCACTCATGGTATCACTCCTGTGCTGTTTCTCCCATTGTTGGTCTGGAAAATTAGAAATTGTGGAAGGAAGGAAGGAAGGAAGGAAGGAAGGAAGGAAGGAAGGAAGGAAGGAAGGAAGGAAGGAAGGAAGGAAGGAAGGAAGGAAGGAAGGAAGGAAGGAAGGAAGGAAGGAAGGAATTGTCTTAGTAATTATTACAACTGAAGTTTTCTTCCCATTTTCACCCTGAAGCCAAAAGATGCATTTCTATCTTTCTTGTAGCTCTGCAGTCTGGCTTTTAAAAAATCACACTCTTACAATTTGTGTGCATAAAGATTATCTAGCAGTCTTCTTATTTGTTCTCTTTGGCAGCCTCAAGACTGACTGGTGATGTTTTTCAGCATTAGTGAAATATAGACAACACTCAAGATGTTGTCATTTTCAATGCCAGGTTCAAGTCCCCATTTTTAACATTTTATCCATTTAGTGAATGTATATTTGTCTAAAAAACAAATAGAAACATTATCTTGTTCAGGCCTGGTGTGTCTCTGGTCTGAAATGTCCACAGGAAGATTTCACATAGGTTACATTTCTTTTCTTAATTTTTGGCCAGTGCTTGACATAGTAAATGTTTCTAACTGTTAGACATAAATTGATTAGAAGGAACATTACCGAAAACTTTTCAAAAGATGAAGTATATTATTCCAAACACAGTTGGTTTTGATTTTTTTTTTTAAAGTTTCAAGAAAATTAATCTTAACAGAATCTGTCAACTAAAGCAAAATATAAATAGGACCATCTTGTCCTACTTCCATACTGACAAGTCCGGGCACAGAAGTTTTGGAAGTGAATGTTAGATTTCTTAGTCTGTTGTTTTTTATAATATAAAACAAAATCCTCTACACATACAGTTTGTACTAAGCCAAATATTTTTTGTTTAGAAAAGCAATGTTTTGTGATTTGAAGACTTTCAAAGATAATGAATCCAGTGTTGCACTCATCCAGTTCCTGATTTTGTAGGGTTTGGGGTTTTTTCTGCTTTGATTTTCTGCATGACACCATTTATAGCTGTGGGTGCCTTACCATTCACTCTAGAGAATCCAGGACCTTTTCCTCATTTTTCACTCGTATTAGCTTTAAAAAATATTTTCTTTAACCACCATTTTCCCTTCAGGCTCTTTGATGTTCCAAGAGTAGTTGGTACATTTTAGTCTGACCTACCCCATAATTACATATGTTTACTTTTGCAGGGGCCATAGAGTTTTGATAGGTGGTAAACTGCCCACGATAGCAGCTAAAGTGGATAAGTTAGATATCTTTTGCTGACATCAATTTAAAACACATTATTTATGTCCAGCTGGGGACCCTGCTCCACAATTCTTGGTAACCTGAAAGTACACTAATGTGATGTACCTCAAGCACACATTCTCTCAGCAGATCTTCTGTATGAAGGTACAGGAACACAATAAAGTCTTCCAAAACTTATCTCTACAGCTACTCAAGAGAAATCTTCCCTCATCATTTGCATGCTTTTCCCATTACCATGTACTGGGGCCCTGAGGAAAAAGACAAGATTCTTTGTTAAGGTGCTTTGATCAGGAGAATTTCTGGGCAGCCTGGTGGCCCATATTTAACTACAAGCTTTCAAAGCTGAATGCAAAAATATCCGTCCAGGAGATTCTCTCTAACCAAATATGAAACCATTAACAAGATTTCTGTGCTCATGTGGCATTACTGAAGGAGAGCAGCCAGCAATTAGGGGAACAGAAGGTGACTCAAAGATCATTATTTCAGGAGGCTGAGACTTGTAGCACTGAACTAATGCTGACCAGATAGTCTAGCCAAGTCTGAGATATTTTTATCATTGTGTCATCCAGCTATGAATGCATCTCTTGGAAACACCATTCTGTTGGCATGTTTTCTGTCAGAAGTTGCTGGTTCACTGAGAGTGAAACATTTCATGAAAGCTTATCTCAGTCAGCCTTATAATGGAATACAGATAACTTTTGATAGTCCTCTGCAGGGCGGGTCAGCTGCCAGTTTTCCATTCAGTCAGATCTACTCCTGTGTGATGGCCTCTTCCTTGTCTCAGGGATCCAGGAATACAAGGACCTCCTGGTATTCAGGGCTCCACTGCTCTTGGAAGAAATCGTTGCTTTTTGGAAATGCTGGGGATCTTTGTTTCCCAGATAGCATTGTTAGTGGAATGTCTATTTCCTAGGAAATGTTTTAATAGTTTTCAATCTAAATTGGGACAAATTAAAATTTCAAACTGGCAGGATTTCTCAGAAAATGCAAAGTCTGAGCCCTGACCAATTCAAAGTATTCCTAGTACACTCTAGCTGTAAAATCCTAGACTATGTGAAGTCTGAGAGCCTGAAGGCTTATCCACAGGGCAGATAGAGCTCACTTGAAGGAAGCAGTTGCAACACTGAGCAGGTCTGCAGAGCTGTGTGCAGCCTTGTGAGCCTGTGGGGAGCACATTGACACATTGATATGAGGCAGCAGACTGTTTTGCAGAGAAACTACACTAGGCTGTGGAAACAATGAAATGCTATTAGTTTCAAGCTGTGGTGTATGCATACTCCTGCTCAGTTTTAGTACAATTAAGAACCACATTGTGAAAAGGATCTAGTTTTCTCTCAGCAACTGGGGAAAAATATTTGTATTTCCTGTCTTTGTATTATTTTGACCATAGAAGTAGAAGCAAGCCACAAAATACTAAACTTGTATTACTAGACTAATTTCATCTGCTTTTTTTTTTTGAACTTACACAAAAATTATTTCAGATGATTCCCTAAAATTAATTGGATAACAGGTAATTCTCAAACTTACATAGAAAAGGAGATTCTTCATTTGTTTATAGCTACACTGCAGAATTGTTTCTGCTGCTTCTGTGCAGGTGGGGATTGGCAATATGTGTTTATCTGAGATCTTTGGCATTGATCTTCCCACAGAGAATAGCTCTTCTTTTCTCCAGTTTTCAGTATCCATATGCCAAGGTAACAACTTCTTCTTGGGTGTAACTTAGCAACAGTAAAGTATGTCCTTTGAACTATACTGTTTCCCTTTTTAATTTTTTTTTAATGAAACCCTGAAATGTTGCAGGGGGGTTGTTTTAGCATTGTCATATTCAGTGGAGTTTTTCTATCTTCTCCTTTTGGACAGCTGTGAGTTTCCATTTCCTTCCCCATGCCAATTATCTGTAAAGGAACATCGAATGGAGGCTGACTATCTTGTGAGATTTGATGCTTGTTCTTGGTGGAGGATGTAGCAAAGAGAAGTACTGCTTCAGTGACATGGCTCTCTCCACTGTTCATCTAGTTGTTCAGTCAACTAAGGTATAATTACAGGCTAATTAGTTATCACAAATATCATTGCATGCTATTGTGCATGGCATAAAAATCATTCAAGGAAGGAAGAAACAAAAGTTTGAGGTCTGTCCATTTTGTATTGCAAACTGTTTGTAATGGCTGTTTTAGGCAGAACTTGTCAATCCCTTGACATGCACTATTACCAGTTCAACTATTATTAGTCCATCTATACTTTGATTAGGAATCTAATAATGTTTATGCTGAATAGAATTAATATATTGAAATCCAATGTAGAAATAGAGGCTGAAGATTAGTGGACATTAAAAAGAATTTTTAAACAGGAAACTTAGCAGTTCTGAAAATACTGAAAACACCTTGGGATTTAAATTTGGTAATGTTCAGAAAAACAGTGAAGGATACAAGGTATTGAGCAAAATCAGGGTGTTTCAAATGCTGCCCGATAGCAAGTTAGATACATTCTGGCAGGATTTGTTTCTCCTTAGTTTCTTTTTCCTTCTTAGCTAATGTTCGTGCAAAAATCCCATTAGCTTTAATGGAAAAACTCAAAACTACTCCCATGTTTTTTATGTATTTATTTAACTATCAATCTTTTTTGGGAACCAACATTCACTAAAAATGACAGCAATACTTGGAATTTTAGCCCCAAAAATGTATTGGAAAAAAAACCCAAATAATTGAAAACAACCACACAAAAATACATATTTTGTTCTGGTTTGGGTTTTGATTAAAGAAAAAATGCATATCTGGAAAGGTATGCACTGTAAGCAGTGCTAAGCTAGGCATGTCTGCAAGGCCTGCAGGATCAAATAATTGTTCAACATTGCTATTGTAAAAGATTGTGAAAGGTGGGGAAATAATGTGGGATCTAGGTTTAAGTACGTGGCAGGGATTTTTTTCCAAAACTGCTGCATGATTAAAGTAGAAATTTAAGAAAAGTAAATCATTTTGAGCAATTGTGTTATATATGACTGCTTTGGATGTTTTTCGTCATCCATATTGCAAAATATCATCCAACTCCAAACGTTATTCAAGAATTCTTAATGCAGGTTGTCCACGCTTTTCCAAAAAACTGGCTCATGCACAGAGCGCACGAGAAAGAACATTTTACTTCATCCAGCTGCCTCAACAAAGAAACTAGCAGAGAAAACGTGGAGCTGAGGTTTGGTCAAAGCCAATGGCCTTTAAGGATGCGATACATCCTCCCGGGGTCTCCCCTCCGCGCCCGGTGCCACCGTGCTGCCCCGAAAAACACCAAAGCACCCCCGGGGAGCGGACCCGAACGGGACCGGACCCGAACGGGAGCGGCGGGGGAGTGCGGGAGAGGGGAGGGATGGGGCCGGAATGGGGACGGCGGCAGGGTCGGGGACAGGATGGGGACGGGGACAGGATGGGAACAAGGCCAGCCCGGGATGGGGACAGGATGGGAACAGGGCCAGCCCGGGATGGGGACAGGATGGGGCCCTGCTGCCCTCTGCCGGCTGCCGCCCGGGGCCCCCCCGGCCCCGAGGGGCTCCGCAGGCTGCGGGAGATGCGGATGCTCCCTTAAGGGTCTCGCTGGTCTCACTAAGATGGATTTCGAGACGGGCAAACCCACACTCCCTGCACGGGGAGCGGTAGAGCTGCTGCGTCCACTTGAAGATGGGGCTAAGTAAATCGGTTTGGGGCTCTTTCTGGGTTTATGTGCAGCAGGGAAGTTTTGCAGCAATTACCCCAATCTTTTTTGTCTATCACATTCAGTTTTGGCACTTGCAGAGGGTGTTTTAGGGACAATCTAACAGGATATGCTCCTTTCTGGACAGACACCAAACAGCTACCAGTACCAGAGGGAATGTAGCTGTACAGACCAGTTCTGTATGAATTTTAATCATTGCCATGTTTGAAAAACCTTCCCTAACTGCATATAATGTAGATGTAGGGACCCCTTGGTTACTTCTTTGATCTGAGCTGCTCCTTTTGTGACAGCAAACACAGCCAATCTGAAAAATGCCATGACAAACAAAAGCGTTGCACCAAACCATCTTTCAAACTTCTGAGGTAGGGACTCTTCCTCCTTACACAGTGCCCACGCAGGGATGGAAAGCAAGAGTGCAACAGGTACATAAAAGCAACAGCTTTATGTGTATTTGCAAACAAGTCACTGACTTCAGTTTGGATGTTCAGCAGGTTTGCTGGGTGATTCTGGTACCTAGGCACCTGTAGACAGTACCCACAAATAGTGTCATATAGCTGATCTGCCCTGTACTGGACATCAGCAGAACATATTTTTTACATGTATCACCCCCTCCATTTAATTGATGCACAGCTTTTCAATTATAGGGATGGCACACACGTGTTTATGTTACTTGTCAAACCAATGGCAGCATTTCCCACTGCTGCATTCTGTGTTACAGACACTTCCAAATTCAAATGTGTGAATCAATACGCTTGTTGGCACTATTACTGATACGATATTTGCCTATCTAAAAGGTCTTTTTTTTCCAGAAAAAAAATTGCTTTTAAAGTTCAGGTTTGAAGGTAAATTCTATTCTTATTTTTTGCATCAGTATATAAAGAGCTCAAATTCAGGAGAGCTGCTCTTTATCTGTGTAGTGTCTGAGAACATCATGTCTCATGTCATTTCATGAATTATTAGCCTGAAGGTGTAGCTACTCTGGGAATCATCCCCAACTCTACAGCCTTTTTTATGGCATTTCTGAAGATGATCCAAAGATGAGTTTGTATCTTATGTAACTTTATATACACTGGCACAGATCCCCAAAATAATACAGTGGTAGCAATGTATTGGCAAAACCTACCAAGGAACTAGAGAAAACACACAGATATTCATTTAGAAGAAAAAATTAGCTCGTGCAGAGCTCCATACTATCACAGCTGGGCTGTGGATTCCCCGGAGGGACAAACTGTGGAGGTTTATTTCCATTTATTCTATATCATTTTGTAGCTACGGGAAGCCATAGGAAAACATAATCTCCCTCAGGAGCAGTTGGCCGGGGAATTCTACTTCAATTGAAGGTCAAGGCAAAGAATCAAGGAACTGTTGGGCATTTCATGTAGGATCTGGTCTGGCAGAGCTGACAGGTATCCCTGTCCCAGGCAGGTGTTCTAGAACCTGGTAGGTCACCAGACATGCAGAATTTAGCATGGGCTACAACCCCTGTGTGTTGGAGCCTTTACTGCTGCTGCTGTACAGGGGATTTTAATTTTGACAAGTCAGTGTTTTTAAAATAAGTAATGCTCAGTCAAAAAAACGGTGAGCCAGTTAACAAGTGATGTACTTGCTATGCTTTTCCAGTAGCAAGGGGAACAGTAAATGAATCAGCTTGAATTAAAAAAAAAAAACCCAAGAAATTTCAAACTGTTCTTTGTTGTATTTGTAGGGGAAAAAACCTAAAAATACCAACCGAAAAAACAATGCTGTTTCTCCTCATTCATATATAAGTGATAGCAAAGGGACTGTGTGAGAGCATTGCAAAGATACTCTGAAGAGTTTTTACGTATGAGTCCGTGGATGGAAGAACGCTGAAGCTAATGAATCAATAAATAGAATTTTCTGTAACTGTTCTTCTGTCGATAGCTATTGTATGTGTGCTGGCCGGCTTCCCAAAGCGGCATCGCAGCTAGCGCTGAACTGGACACATACTTGGTGTCGCGTTCCCGCGGTAGCATGTGGAAGAGATTAGATAAGCGCGGTGGCTCCTGCTGCGGGGAGTTATTCACGCCTCGGAGCACTTGAAAGGTATGCTGATCCTCACACCTCGGTGTGAGCGCTGCCAGGAGCCGTCCGGGGAAGCTGCGTTATCAGAAAGCACACACTGGCACAGCCACATGGCTGCCCTGTTCAAAATCGGTCCCTTCGCTTCTTCTCTGCTGCGGCCCTCGGTAGCCTCAGAGAAAACGGCAGCTGCGGTCGGATGCTTTGATGGAGGCTCCTGACGATTGAAGTGGGAACCAAGAAATCCAAACTACCCATAACTTTTTCAGCCTCATGAAATTTTCTTTATTGGAAACTGCATCGCGAGTGTATTTTACTCCTGTTGGGTTTGAGGTTTTGGTTGTCTGGCTTTTGAGGTTTTTTGGGTTTTTTTTGGTTTTTTTTGAGGCTCAGTAAAACCACTCGGAATAAAAGCCAGCCTTTTAAGGCATGTACATATCACGGGCTGGGCGCCGTGGGATAACACAGCCAAGAAACGCCGGCGGGAGAGCCAGAGCCGGTGGGAGCCGCGGGGCAGCCCCCGCCTCCGTCCCACCGCCGCCCCGGGCAGCCGGCAGGGGCTGGAGGAGCGAAGGAGTTAAAGGGAGGCGCTTGGGAAATCTGATGCTAACGAAGCCCCAGGAATGTTGCACATTTCCATTCCCCTCCAGCTTTCGGAGGAGGCTGGTCCCCGCTGCGGGCAGCCGCTCCGAGGAGCACAGCCCCGAGGCCGCGCTTGCTCCGGGCGCCGCCCCGCACCTTCCCGCAGGTTACGCCGGGGAGGGACGGGACGGGACGCGGGTGAAAAGTTTTTCCCGGATTTGGGATGCTGCAAAACGAAGGGAGAGAGGGGTGTGGGGGGCGGGGTTCCGCGGCTCCGCGCACCCCGGGCTAGGGCGGAGGGACAGGGGCATCTGCCCTGACCCGCTGCGGCCTCTCTTCTCTTGCAGGCGCGGCCAGAGATGCCGGCGAGACGGCTGTGGTGGGCGCGCTGCTGGCTGGGCGTCTGCCTGTCGCTGCTGGGCGCGGGGGGCGGCTCGGCCGAGCCCTGCCGCGGAGCCCCGTGCGAGGGCGGCTCCGCGCCCCCGCCGCCCTGCCGCGGACCCCGCTGCGGCGGCCGGGCCGGGCGCCCGGCGCGCTCCTTCCTGCACAGCGCCGCGCCGCTGCGGCCGCCGCACGGCAAGGCAGCGCCCGCCGCCCCGCTGCCCGCCTGCCCCGGCGGGGACTGCGCCGCCAACGCCACCCGCCGCGACTGCCAGGGCCTGGAGTGCCGCCTGCTGCCGCTCCGCCCGCGCCCGCGGCCCCGCGGCCCGGGCTGCGCCGCCCCCGCCGAGGGCTGCCCCGAGCCCGCCCTGCTGCGCGCCGCCGACACAGCCGCCCAGTTCGCGGGGGACGAGATTGCCCACGCCGCTCCCGAGCGAGGCGGCGGCGCCGCGGGGGTGCAGCTCACCTGCGACGTCAAGCCAGGTGCGGGGCGGCGCGAGGGGCCCCGGGGGCGGGAGGGCGCACCCCGCACCATCACCGCCCGTCCGTGGCACGCAGGGCTCCTGCAGCCCGCCGGGGCTCAGTGCGGTCACGGAGAGCCGCAGCCGGAGGGTGCTGGGTCTTCTCGAGCCGGGCAGGTGTCTGCTGGTCCAAGGGCTTCAGCACCTCTGAGAGCCCGCACGCAGGGGCACCTGAGCGACTGCATGAGAGCTCCTTGTTTTGGGAGAGTTAGGAAGAAAATCTGGCACTGGTCTTCATACCGTGTGTGGGAGTTGCTGCTGTGGCTCCTCTCTCTGCTCCCCTTCATCTCCCCTCCATAAACACATGCACCTAGGAGACCTAGAGCTGATGAAACGTGGCAGAATCTTTTTTAGTGCTATTTTAAAACAAGATTAAGTCTGTCTCTTCACAGTCTGGTACTGCTAGTGTTCTTAATTTATAGCAACATCTTAAAACACTTCTGTGGGGTGGATGTATGCTCCATATCCAGCCTGGTGCCATTGGTAAGAAAGTTGCTATTGCTGCCAAACTGTCTTTCTGTAATAGCCAGAGGAAAAAAGTTGTAAAACATCTCTTACAGTGCTTTGTTCAGAGCACTTGCCTGTCCATTGACAAGCGCAGCTCTGGTGATTTTGGTATCCCTGTAGGAAGCCAGGTACGTTTGTGGTTATACTCATATGTCAGCAGAAGGTGTCTCTAATTGTCAGGGATTTGCAGATTTTCTGTCACGAAGAGCACCAACAAGTCCTTAATAGCCTCAAAACAGTTTGGATTCTGGTTTAATGCCTTGTCTGAAATTTAGGAAATATATTAGGTAGGGTGATTTATTTCCCATTGATGCTAAAAGCTAATAAAAAGCGTGAAGAAGGTAATTTAAGCTATGTCAAGTCTGCATGGCTAATATGAGTGCCATGGCTGCTTCAGACACCAGAGCATATGCTAAGCCTACAAGTTATCAAAGTCTACTTAGTGAAGTGACATCTCCTCCAAAGGAGACTGCTGCACTTGGTGTTTCCAGTCCCCCCGTGCATAATGCAGTGACACTGTCTACCTTCATTTTACTGAAACTGTCCCCAGATGTCTTAGAGAATCTCTGTATGCTCAGTGACCAAAGGTGGACAGAAAATAAGTCATTATGGTTAACCTTCCTTTTCTCTGCTTCTGTGCACAGAACCTCTTCTTCGTACTGTCATCATAAATGCCATGCCTCCGTTTTGCTGAAGAATCCAGGATATTTGCATTTTCTTTGTCCATACCAAAGTCTTTCTCTGTGTTATTCGAGCCTTGGCAAATAGCGAGAGCATTCTGCTTGTACAGGAAGATCAATTCTTTTGGATAGTGTTGAAAACAGACATGTATCCCTGTTCAAGTCTTACAAAGAGCATCCAGCTCAGCATAACCTCTTTCTCACATAATCTTCTTCTCTGGCTGTCTCTGGTCAGTCTGTGCTGCCCAGTCTCCAATACCATCAGCAGTTACAGCTAACATGATGAGTTACATGCACCTCTCATCTCCTGGGCCTTAGGTTTGGGTCCTCTGTCCCCTCTGATGTGCGTCAGAGGAATTAAAGCTAAAGGGTCAGAGGGTGAAGATGTTTGGAGACTCAGAGATCACTCTTTCAATTTTATGGTCTTTGCAGGCCTGATGCTGGGTGAAGTCTTGGAGCTTAGAGTTTCCCTTAAAAAATCCTTGAATGTGTGAATGGATTATGGGCAGTGACGATCATGGGTTTGGGCATTCATCTTGCTATGGCAGAGAGAAATGCCCTACATATTACTATATATTGGAGAGAAAGTAGGGTGCAACACTGCCCACTAAACCATGTAATCTCATGGAAGGCACTGTTGACATGGAACACACAGTGAACAAACCTGTGATAATACACAAGCTTCTAGGACCACTACACCCTCAGAAGTTCTCCTCTTGCTCTGCTATTTCCTTGTGCCCGCTGCTGTACTTGGTGTGAATGAGTCTTGCTGTAGACATGTTTTTTTTCTGACTGGACAGAGGACATATATACATGTTTTGCCCATTCCAAAGACAGGACCCAGATCTTCTTAAGGCAGCATTCTCTCCTAGGAGTGGAAGAACAACATACTGAATCCATCAACATCTAGGAGAAATTCCATGTATTTGGCGTCAGGAACAAAAAATAAGGCGTATTGACTGTCTTTGATTTCCTTCAAGTCAGTTTATAGGCAAGCATTCAGCATTCTGCTCTGCTCAAACATCTGTGTTTCCCTTTGACCTTCTTTTGAACACAGGTCAGTGAGTTTCCTACAGTAGTGCAGAGGAATCCCCATTGGCAGCTAGAGTCAAATCTTGCAAATTAGCATGGTTTGTATAGCAATTCTAGCATGGCTTGTCTACTGAAACAAGCAAAACAAATAATGTGATAATCAGATCTCTAACTGGGGGAAATGCATTGACAATTGTCTGGGGAGAGCTGCAGCTCAAACAGATGTAGTGTCCGTGACAAGGGGGAGTGGCTTCCACCTTAAAAGAGAATACTTGTGGATAAGATATTAGGAAGCAATTCTTTACTGTGAGGGTGGTGAGGCACTGAACAGGTTGTCCAGAGAATTTGTGGATGCCCCACTCCTGCAAGTGTTCAGCACCAGGTTGGATGGTGCTCTGAGCAAGCTGGTCTAATGCAGGGTGTCCCTGCCCATGGCAGGGGCATTGGAACTGGAGGAACTCTTAAGATTCCTTCCAATGCAAGCCATTATTTGATGATTCAAGAGACATGTCAGTGACTGTTCCTGTCTTTCTCTGTTTTTAGGGGAACATTTCTGTCAAGGTAGCATTTCAGCAGATCACTAATACCAGCTGAATGGGATTTTTTTTGCCATTGACCTCCCCTCAGACAGCAGGGGAGCTGGAATATACTGCCTAGGTGACCCAAAGGCCATTTTTCTACCTGCATTAATTCACCATACACAAGTGGAGACCTGGTGGCTCACCCCAGCCTATGACTGCCAGCTTTGTGACTGAACAGATTTGCAGTGATTCTTTAGTAATTAAAATATCCCTGCTCTAGTTAACCTGCTGTAAAAAACAGTGTTTTGGTGAACCGAATAGTCTGTTGTTCAGTCTGTTAAAAATCCCCATTCATACAAGGTGCAGTCTACTCAGATGCTTGCTGAAGGCCATGCCTGATGCCAGCCCTCCAAGGTACAGGCAGTACCAGGGACTCAAGCTGATTGCCAGCATGGTGTCCGTGTTTGCAGGCTCGTGTGTGAGGCAGGTGACTGTCACTGTGCACCAGCTGCCTGTCACAGCCAGCACAGCCCATCTGCTGGGGTTACACAAACATCTTCATCATCTTTTCAGTATCACCAGCACCACACCTACTGTCTGGAAAACTCCTGTCAATTGCAGCTGAGCCACCACTTCTTTTGGCCAGGTGAAGATGCTGCAGTGCACACCCGTAGTCCCATTTCACATCAGATGAGTCCGATGTCCCTGCTGTTTTTCAGCAGCACTGTGAGTGCACCTTACTTCAGATGAAAGACTGGCATCCCAAAAGAAGGAATGCACACAAAATGGGTTTTGTTGTCTTATCTTGATCTTTGTTTTCTCAAATCTGGCATATACTGCGAACTACCTTAATATCTAAGTTAGGGCTGAAAAATAAAAATTAATGTGTGCGTTATGCTGTGAGTAAAACTAACCAAACAGCAAAATATTTTGGGAACTGTAAACAAGAACTGGATATGGTCTTTGTTCATTTTGTCACCCTTCATGTTCTATGCTTATAAGAATAAAAATCCATGCTGCTTAAGAACAGATGAATGATTATATGGGTTGAGGATCCTCTCTGGCAGTGTCCAGCAGCAGATACTGTAGAAAGTACAGCATGATATTTTCCTAGATAATTTTCCCAGCTCCAACAGTTTGTTGCTTAGATTTTCCGAATCTGATCGATGTCTGTCTTTAAGCCCCAAACTGATTTTATTTTTGAAGTTTTGGGGTGTATGGAACTGCTGCCTTCATTTAATATCCTTTAATTCTTGTTTTGGAAGAAAGACTGAAGAGTCTTCCCATATTTGCTTGCTTTAGTATACCTGAAATGTAGCACAGTTGTTTGGTTTCTTTGTTTTTTTTCCCTGATCCTGAGAAGTCTTACCTAGTTTCTCATATTGCAGCAGTATCATGTTAGATTTTCCTTGCTTTTTGTGAACTTGTGAGTTTTTCTATACTCCTTTTTGAGATGGAGAGCCAGGACTGCATTCTGTATTCAGATGCTCTATTGATTAATGTAATGTCATAATGATATATTATCTTCTGTTATGTGTTCTTCTTCTAATTAATCCTAGCATTTTATTTGCCTTTCTGACCTCTGTTGGGCACTGAATTAATGATTACATTGCTCTGTAGCCCAACATCTATATCTAGATATATTACTTCAAGATCAATTCCAAGGGGCAATAATAATCTACAAGTATGACATTTGAACTAAAAAACTTGAATTCTTTTTTCAGTGAGAACCTCAATTCACCTTTATCTCCTCTGAACTTCTTTTTTGTCATTTTATTGCTGCTACTCAATATCATAGACTCGTTTTGCAGCTCTTTGCAATTGACCCTTCCTTTTACTACCCTTAATAGCTTAGTATTTGCAGCAAGTTTTATCACTTCATTTTATTACTTCTACAGTGAAAATTGGCCATTTACTCTTTACTGTGTTTGAACATGTACATAGGAATTATTAATCTGTTATTGATGTGGTGATTAATTTATGCCCTGAAGCAGGGGCAAATGATGATTTCAGAAGCTACTTATGAAATGGAAAACTTTGTGGTTCCATGAAGGGGCTACAAGAGATAGTAAAGGAACTGGCCTTATAATAATGACTTGATTTTAATGAGACTTTTCATTAATTTGCTAAAATTGGAATGCTTTTGAAGAGATGATACCACAAGCTTGGACAATAATAGATCATTTGTATTTCAGGAGAAAATGAAGTTCCGTCTGAAGATGCCCTAATACTACAACTGCACCTTGCAAAAGGGCACGAGAAATTCACAGAAATGCTAAAAAGCCAACAGCAGATCATTGCTGATTTGCAGCAAAAACTTGCTGAACAGCAGCACGTGTTGGTTAGCCAGCAACGAGAGATTCTTGAACAGCAAAGGAAAATGTATGAGCAAATGGATCTGATCAAAGTCCAGTATGGCATGCTTTTTGATACAGTGAAACAAATGTCATTTCAGAGTTTGCAAGAAGATATTCAAAATTATTTTGAAAGTCATCTTCATGGACTTCAGAACCAGGTCAGAAATCATCTCCAGAAGTCATACTCTGTGCACAAAGTAGAAGTGGATGCAAAAGTGATTAATGTTGGGGAATCTTTGCTGGACTGTGGCCTTTGTGAAAGTGATGAATTTTGCAATTTCCAAAAGACACCTTCACAATGTGAAAAATGCACATTGTGTCCTGCTGGTTTTTTCCAAATGGCCGAGTGTTCTGCAAACTCTGATCGGATTTGCCAGGTGAAACATAATTCTGTATCTTTCAGTTATTGCTTATGAAGCTTTGTGTTGGACATATTGGGATAACATTCTGGAAATAACTACTTGGAGAGCTAGAGAAATCCAGTTTGGATCATGTGTTTTACCAAATGGATCTCTGGAACTTCAAAGTCTGCCAAAAGGTTTTTTTGTGGGTTTCTCTTTAGCATTTAGTGTTCTAAATCAGGCACTGGTTTGTGCCTGTTGAGTGTGACACTTTCCCAAACCTGTCAGCTGGCAGGACTTTGATTCTTTTCATCGTGGTAGGAAAAGACATCCTAAAACATTTAGACTTATGCATGCTAAATTTGTTTATTTAATTCCATTACACACTACAGGAGCTTCCAGACATCTCTGAAAAACACAGGAAAGCTTTATTAAGCATAGGTCAGACATTTATTTACAAGTTTGGAAGCAGAAGTTGTCAGTTAAAACAAATGTAAGGACTAGTCCTTCTTAAACATAACATACAAATACACAAATATAGAACATGAATACTTCCATTGTTAAATAAATTTTATTATAAAATACATTTTATTATACAACACAAAACTAGCGTGCAAGCAAACTAAGATGGTTCTTTGCTTTTTGTCATTTAGAAGTCCTAAGATATATGGGCAACTTGATATTTAAAGCAATATCTTGTTTGCTAAATGTTGCCCCCAATTCTTAGCTTAACATGAGCCTGACCAGCTGAACCAGATACTGAGAACCTGAATGTGTCTGTCCAGTTCCCTGTCTGCTAGCCTCAATTGTCTTTAATGCTAGCATTCTAAGGCAAATGTAGGCTGTTTTTCTTTCCCGTCTGCCTTCTGTAGGGTGAAAGGAGGGGTTGTTGACAGGGAATATTACTTTCTAATTTGCTTTAATGTGTGTTTTGGTTAGCAGCTTCCTCCCAGACTAAATGTCCTTACAAGCAATGTCCTTATGATCAATTGATTGATGCACCACTCCTGGGGATGTGCATCATAACAAGTGTTACTTGTGCAACCCCTCTGTTCAGCTCATCTGCACACTGCTTGCTTTCTGTGCCATCACACAGTGTTTTTGGATACCTGGTTAAAGCAGGCAACAAATCCAAATCAAAATTGTCCTGCTCTAACATGCTTATGGGATCAACCCCTTCTCCATCCCTACATACACCTATTGTGGACAGATGGATGTCACAGAACCTGAAATGCCTGCTTCAAATTTAAGTTGTCATGTTAAAACTGTTTCAATATGATTCTTGTCATATACAGGACAGAGATGAGTGCACTGAATCTCCAAGCATTTGTGGTGAGAGGATAAAATGCCTCAATACTCCAGGTAAGTTATATTCTCTGATAATTAAAGAATGAGGATAATTAGATCTTCAGGAACAGGCCAAAGAAATAGGTAAGGACTCAGGCTTGTATCTTAGTGAGTAGTGATATGTATAGCTTGCTGGAATCAAAGGGGTTAAAAACCATTAATCTGTAAGCTGATAGCAGTTTTTGTGGACAATGGGCTATTTAGGACATTAATATCCTTTAGAAGCACTGGATGGTCCCTTTTGCGTGGGGTTTTATATGCTTTGCTTTTCATTTTCTCTTATGGCTTGACTTTCTTCTTGTTTATGCTGGTGCAAATAGGGCCCAAATCAAAGATCTTATTCCTAATGGAGGAAAATAGTTGTCATTTTCCTTACAGAAAATGCACTGGAATAGATACCTGATTTGATCTAATGAAGACTCTTATAAGACCTCCCTCTATTAATCTTACTCTCCTTAGCCACAATATTGTCAAATACTGAGGAAAGATCAAAAGTTTCCATCATTTGAGGACACTTTAGGGGAGTTTTTCAGACATTTAAGAACAAATCTGTCTGGTGTTTTGCATTGCTGACTTCATTATTTCATTTCATTCTCTTGGCAGTCAGACACAAAAGAGAAAAATTAATAGACATACTGAGCAAATTTTATCCAGCTACTAAGTTTCTTTATATTAGTCTAATTTGTGGTCATCCAAAAAACCTTGAAAGGAACTCTGTGATCAAATAGAACATTTTACCAGTTGTGACCTGTACCTGAGGTCTTACAGTCAAATAATCCAGGAAGGGCTTCGTTAGATTCTGTGTTTTTCCTCCTCTAGGCTTCTAGACTTGTAAGAAGAAGGTGACCTCTTTGAGGGGCAAAGGGCTATTTTCAGCTGATTGTGAGTGATTTTGTGCCTTTTATACTCAGCCACTGGTGGAGAAAAATGTGGGATGCTAGGAAAGGATTAAAAGAGGGTGTGGGTTTTCTTATACTGTCCTTACTCCCTCTGGATAGGAATTGTGTTGGTTTGAATGATGTTACTACAAACAGTACAGGAAACTGGAAGTGACTTGAAGAGAGCACTTAGTGTCACCTTATGCTGTAAATGCTGCACATGAGGTGGATCAGTCTTACAGAAGAAGAGGGAAGACACTTTTGGAGAATCTTAGAGGTGGACAGTTGGAGGCAAGACAGTTTAGAGCACAAAATTTGAGCCAGAGCATAGGAAAGGTGTAAGGCTTTGTCTCATCTTTACTGAGACATTGGGTTTGCTCCCATTGGAGTTTTTTTGGATGGAAGCCCACAAGGCCTCAGCCCTAGGAAAGGAGAGGCACCAGTGTGGTAGCCATTTAGTGTTGCTCTAGTCTGTGGCTTGGAAGAGGGAAGGCTGTAATGAATTTATTCAGTGGGTTCTGTGGAGGAGAACCAGACCAAGAAAGAGTCTGTACAACTGCTGGAGGAACGTGAGGGCAAAACACTGCCAAGAAACAGATGGGTAGTGATGGTTTGTCAGACCACAGAAAGGCAGTAGCAGTGTCTTTGGAAGGAAAGGAGCCTTCCTTCTCTTCCTCTTCTCCCAGTTTTAATGGTAGTGTGTAGGTATGTGAAAGCAAGTTATAACCCATCACCTGGACAGGAATCAATGTCCTGTCAATGTTGTTCCCATCTGTCTTGGAAGACAGAGTGTTCCTGTTATTTTTTGTTAGAGACGTTTGCTACTTTCAGCCTGTCTGTCCATGGTAGCTCATTATCTCATACAAGTGTGATTAACGTGTCAAAAGAAAGGCTGAAACTGAATGTCTGTTTTGGGTAAAGACGGGAAGAAGGGGATGTGATGTGACATATGAGTTCCAGATGTTGAATGTGGTTTCTCAGGCTGCACGCAAAGGTTGTTGCATCTGTAGCAGCTCATGTTCAATGTACAGTGTGAGGGGAGACAGAGCAGTAACAGTAAAGAATCATGTAACTAGGAGCCTCTCTTTCTCCACCCTTCCATTTCCTCTACATCATACCTTCTTCCCCTGCTGCTTTTTCTCACTTCTGTGTGGAATAAGAATTGTTGATTTATTTAATTAAAGGCTAGTCATTAAGGTTGAAATAACAGTTAGAGGTATGTAATCAGTGAAAATATGGTTTGGTGCATCATTTCCTTCTTAGACAACCATGGGAGGGTAGTCAGATTATTTATCCAGCAAACAGAATCAACCAAAGGCACTCTCCCTGGAATGCCATGCAAAATAAGAAGACTTACTATATAACTTACTGTGGGATGCAGAGGGAAGAGGAATGAAAACCTTGACAGATACCCCTGATTTGTAATGAACCATATTGATATCTGATGATCCAAATTTGACATAGAGGTTCTAAAAAGTGAAGGATTCCCATACTTAATCTGCCCAAATATAACCTTTGCATCAGACAGTTGTGAGTAGTAGCAGCAGGAAAATACATACACAGCTCACTGTAATTGCCTTGCAATTACCTGGCCTCTGTGAGTGGCAAGGGTTGGGGAATGTGCTGCAGGAAGACTCAGTTCCACAAAGCCAGGTTGAGTACAGCTGGACTGCTTGCTGTGAAACCAGGTGCAGCAGTGCTCAGAGCAAGGAGCCAGGAAGAGATGGCAGAGGTTGTAAAGTGATAAAGAGCAGAGGGAAGCAGTCCCAGCATGCTGCTGTGCTGGTTTTCTGATGTTTGGCTGTCATTTGCTTTGGTAGGGTGCTGCTCTTGCAGCTGTGGCCACAGCAAGAAGCAGTCTGTGTGCTGCTTTGAAGTCACCTATTTGAAGTACACACAGGGGGAACACCTGCTGCAGATCTAACCAATAAAAGACTAGACAGTAAATTAGTGCATATAACCGTCACAAGTATTTGTGAAACGTGATATTTACAAATATACACTAAAATATTTTTTAGAAATGAAGAGCATAAAAAGTGTTCCTAGGCATTACTGAAATTTTCTCTGCTGTGTGAGCCAGCTGTGTGTGTATACTTAGTATCAGTTCATCCAGTATTTCTCAGTGATGGTGGAGCTACTGATACGAGAAATGGTTAAGAAATGTCATGTGAGCAAATACATCATGGTTAAAACTGGTTTCAAAAGGAAAGATTGTCTGTGACTTTTTTCTATACTCCCTCTAGAAGGTTTTTAGTTGAAAAATGTAATCTTATTTATTTGGCTTTTATTTCTCGTAAAAAAGACACTTTCTGAGAGGAGCAAAGTGTTAAGTTTCTCTTTACTTTTTTTAAAATGGAAAAAATCTTACTGTTCTGCAGGGAAGTTTTTTTTATAAAATGATACCTGATCTTAGAAGGAATATTCTCACATTATAAATGGTATGGTCCTACACATAGGTGTTAGCAGAGAATCATCACTTAAGTGAATGAAGTGTAAATAGACAAAGTGATGTGAGGGTGAATATATGAAGCCTGTATAAATTAACACAGTGTCTGATGTTCTCTGCTGAATAATGCAGTATCAGAAGTAAATTCTAGCCAACATTCTGACCTCCCCTGTGGGCCAGGTTTGTGTGTAGTTGCAGTTTGCAGCAAGTGTGGTGAGCTTTTCTGTCTATATCAGCAGCTGGAATAGCCAGCCCCACTCTGGGCTAGCAGTGGAGAATCCACACAAATGCTTGTAGTCCCAGTCTTGGAGCAAATCCCAGCCCAGGTACAGAAAGTTTCCACCTAAAGAATAATGCAAGTGTATGACATAGGATCTGTATACTAAATGATATTTAAGAAGATCTATTACAAAGATGATTATTGAGTTTTGATCATGAAGGTAAAAAAGCATAAATGAGTGCATTAGTGATTGAGACACAAATTGCAGGTGGTTATTTAAGTTGCCTCAGATCTTGTGTATTGATTCAGATCCTGAAATCTCCACATACAAAGGTTTTGGGTTCTGGTTGCTCCAGGTGGAAGTGCTGGCAGCTCTTGGAAAATTACCACAGAAAATTGCAGGCTGTTTTTAAAACCTGTTTTTTTGGTGTACATTCTTTGATCCACTGAGGTCATGGCGTACTATTTAACAGCACAAAATTGCTTTATGTCAAACAAACAAATTTCAAACAGCACATATATATTCTCCTCATAGTTTGCAGCAGTGTTCTACTATAGATTGATCACAACCACTGGTGTCCTGTGTCATAGGGCAGTGGTTTTCCACTTTTTAATGTGTGGGCTGATGCATAATGAATTTAAGCCTGCTGTTTACAGTTTTGGTTTTCCTATTTTTCTCTTGCAAGTTTTTTAAAAACTATATACGGAGTGAATGCCAGGGGTCCTTGTCCCTTGGGTTCAAAGCACTGCTTTAGCAATCACAGTGACAGCAGGGCTACCCTGTAGCATGGCTGGGCAGGCAGTGCACGTTTCTCCCTGTGTAGGGAAACTCTCCATTAGCTGAAAGGAGCTGCTCTGTGTACCAGGCACTGTGCCTTTTATGTCAGAGAAGGAAGAGATTGTCTTTGGACCAATATCATTGTATCTGATACGTTGCAAGTTTTGGTTAGAATTGCCTCTAGGTAGCTTCTTTTTCACTCTAAACCATTGTGCTTGGTTGGACCAGGTGAGTTATGCCTAATATTTCCTCTGTAATCTATCAAGTTTCCTTTAATAGTGTAAAGTGATCTAACATCATAACTCTCTTCTGTTTTCTCACTTATGATTAGACATATATCAAAGATACTTGATATGTGGAGCTGTAGCATTTTTATTTTTAGTGTTTTAAAGGTATGACAATAAAACCAGTCCATTTCCTGTGAACAGGTGGTTTCCGGTGCCTTGGAATTACTGAGAAAGATGCAGCTTTGGGAATGTGTGGAGAGGAACATTTCTTCAATAAGGAAATGCAGGAATGCCAAGCATGTTTAAAGTGTGAAGATGGAATGGTGGCCATGCCTTGTTCCACCGTCAGTGACACAGTTTGTTCAGCAGCCACTGAAAACAAGCTCTCAGAGTCCTGGGCTGCAAACATCGTTCTACCCTCCATAAAGTCTGGCATCTCTCAGGTCTACTCGGGCTTGAACTTGGAGATAAAGGAAAAGCTTCCCTGTGATATCCTGTCCACTGATGACAGCAGCCTGGTATTCAAGCAACATGGTCTATTGTGGACTGACCTCAATTTTGCAGTAAAGCACAACTGCAGGAACTTTTTGCAACTTTCCTTAAAGCTTAATGGCAGCGAGGAAGACTATGAACTGAGTGGTGTTCGGATTGAGCAGCCAGAAGGAAAGTATTTCCAGAGCACTAGTTTAAGCAGTGTTGCTGAAGTAGAGCCCAGTCAAACTCTTTCTGTGTATTTGAGGAGCCCTAATCAATTCTGCAATCAAAGCAAGGACTTAAATATTTATGATCTTACTACCCCACTGAGTTTATTTTGGTTGTCCCACGACACAGGTGCTGTGGCACTCAGTGCACAGATGTCAACAGCGATGCATTACCAAACCAACTATCGACCTACCTTTAAAATAATTTCTGTTTCTGACCCTTATATGCTAAGTTTATCTCATGATGGCAGAGCTATAAAGTTCACTGAAACTGGTGTTGTCAAATTTGTGTTTCATCAAGCATTGTATTCCATGGGTCATACGTGTGTCCGGGAGGGCTTCTCCCTAATTTCTTATATCAATAGGAATGGTACCAACAGAGAATTGATGAATGTATTTAAATCTGGGGTAAATTACAGAGACACATCTATATCTGCTTCTGGAGCCACAAAGGTTGGTGCTGGAGATCTGGTTAGCTTTGAGATACTTTCTCCTGCACAGTGTAATGTTCGCTATTTTGGAGATAGTTCTGGAATTAGTATGTTTAGCCTTATCTGGATCCCTTCAGCGGTTTCTAGTGCCATATCAGCCACAGTTTCTGTTACAGGTCTGCCTACTGGAGCAGTGAGAAACAAACTACTGGATTTCACCCAGCTCTCATCCAATGAGAAACAGATACAGCTGGTTTCTTCTGGACAGCTTGCTCAGAAGTATTTTATTTTTACTGAAAAGGGAGTTGCCAGCATTGCATTTAACTTAAAGCTAATCCATTCCTGCAATGTGCTCAAAGTGACTCTCAATCAGTTGACCATGGATCACATGCAACCCACAGCAGTTGCTCAGCAGATTGGAGGTCAGATGCCAGAGGGAAGCATATGGACCAGTGTGTCCCTCCGTGCATCTTTTGAAGTACACAATGGAACATTGATATCAGTTTCTCTTGACTGTGTGCGTGGAAGGATCAATCAGATCACTCATGAACATGGAACCAGTATATCTATTTTATGGATTTCAGCTTAATTTCTGCACAGCAAAGTTAGCATGGAATTGGGGTTTCAATTGCATTTGGATTCTACTCTGATTCTATACATATTTGACACTCTACTGTGTTGACTTGAGCAGATCATCCCACAAAATGCTCTCAATTTTAAGAAAATTTAAATATAATCTTAACTGAATGGTTACTATTTAAAGAAAACAAGAGCTTTCAGTCAAGATTTTAATTCTCTTACCATCTTCAGACAGGGGAATGTAGAATTCAGATCATATTGCCTTATTTTAATAAAGCAGTCTCTTAAAATTGATTATTTTTGGACCACAAAAAATTGCAGTTGAGGGTAAATAGCATTTAGTACTGTAACTGAAAGCAGCATGGCAAATAATTGAAACCTGCTTTCATTTTTTTCATGCAACAGACTAATAAAAGGACTAAATGTACTTTGGGGCTGATTTGTTTACATCTTACAAAATGTGCTTTCCATAAATGGAGCCAACATGCCTCAAATAGGTGATAATGTGGCAACACTGGAGTATACATTCTTAATATTGTGGGAAGGGACTGGGTCAAAAATAGAATATTGTTTTTATAACAAAAACAGTGGAACTAGTGACTGCTCTAATTTCATTTGGAAGTAATCTGCATTTAAGTAATTAGGAAGGCTTTTCTCTGTTTTTACTTTTGCCGATGAAAAGTTTCAGAATGAGAAGGAAGGAATCTATTGTAACAAAGAGTATATAGACAAAAAAGAAACAAGTAAAAATAATGTATTGAAAATTAGACTTCTGAAAATTAAGCAAATTTTTATTCAATTTATTTTAAACAGCAAAATATTTTTCTGATCAAAAACCCCATTATTCACAAGTCTATTTATTTTGCCGAACAGGTACTTACCTTAAAAAGGCTTTTTTTTTTTTGTCAAATCCATCAGTTAATTCAAGGAAATGGTGTATTCATTGACACTAATTTTTATCTTCTCCCAACTCTTCCATCAAACTAATTCTTTCTTTTTCTAAACTATATAGAGTGTTTGATCCCATTTTCTTCTTTCTCCTCTACAGGTGTTTCTTCACTCTCCTTTCTTATTTCTTTTGTTAGGAGTAAATTATGTGCCTTGTCACATCTCTTTCCAGCTTTCTTTCAGCATTCCAACAGAAGGATAGATGTTTGTGTCACAGATGTAACTATAGAAGAAGGACATTAACAATGCACTTGCAGGTTGCCTTAAATTAGCCCTACTGAAAAGAAATATTATGCACAATATAACTTTAATGTGTCTGCCTGAGTATGTATACCTAAAATATATGTACATTGCTGTGTTTTAATATGTTTTGGAGTTTGTTACGCTGTTTTTACTGTATAATGCCTTCTATAATTTGCTGTAATAGAATGAATCCAAGTGCACGACTTCTATCTGGTCATTGTTTTAACTTGTGGCATTATAACTGTGTCTTTAACATCTGAAGTTATCTTTCCATCATCCTTTTTTTCTTCAAGAATGTGCTCCAGGATTCAGGCTTTCGACAAACTGCTCTCCTGCTCCAAATAGAGAACAGTAATTTTTCTTGCTTTCAGCTGCAAAATCTAAGCAATCTGTCAGAGGACACCTCACTGGGCATTGTGTTGCAGCCAGTGTAAGTACACAAAGCAGTAATCCTGCTGTCCCCAAAGTGTGTCAGTGACAGAGATTTTATTACCTGTGTGTAGCCAGGTTCTCGTTCATTATTGCAAG
Source organism: Sturnus vulgaris (assembly GCF_052056855.1). Lineage (NCBI taxonomy): Eukaryota > Metazoa > Chordata > Aves > Passeriformes > Sturnidae > Sturnus > Sturnus vulgaris. The sequence continues at coordinate 16,545,018 of NC_142243.1, forward strand.
ATCATAAGGAAGGATGAATTAAAACTATTGTTGAAGGTGTTCAGCATTTGCACAATACTATTATCATTACAGAGGACATTTTGTAGTGGTAGAGAAGGACTTCTGGAATGAAAAGCATGTGTATCTGTTGTGTATAGAAGAACTGTGTTACCTGAGAGCAGAGCAGTTTTTCTGGGCACTTCACTCTTGGAGTCTACTGAGACTGAAGAAAGATGAAATGGCTCAGGAGTTAAAGTTCTTCTGACATACCTATTCTGCTTTCTGTAGAAGGGTGCATGTGATGTAGGAGAAGCTCTTCAGAGAGCACACCTGGGTATTTTTATGGTAAGAGTTGAGGGAGAGACAATGTTAGAGAAAACTAGAAATTATAGGCTTGTGTTTTTGTCTTAGAAGTTAAGGAAGCCACTTTCTCACAAACAAAACCCCTTATTATCCTTTGCTGGTTTGAGCTGTGCAGCTCTGTTGAAGTCTGTCACTCCCCAGAATGACAGTTTAGGACTCATTCTAGATTTAAGCCTGTGTAGCAGAGATCAGAATCGGGTGTTAGAAAATTTGGTACATCTTTAGCAAAGTGCAGATGCTACTTGAATATAATAAACATTTGCCTATATGTGACATATAGCAAATCTAATGGCGTGATTTGTATGAGTATGCTTTATTTGAGTGAGATTGTGAGATTAGTGGAGTTAAAAGGAAAGGGAATAATGCTACAATCCTGTATTATGCATGCTGGTGGTACTTGCATTTAAATGCACCATTATTAAAGGATACAGAAGCTACAAGGAAGGTACAAGTGATCATTATTACAACCGAGAGAAGTTCCAGAGTATAAATTCTTCAATATAATAAAACTTTATGGAGGATTTTGTGGGAGTGCCCATAATTTCCCTTAAATTCGGAGTAAGTTTTTAGATGCACAGTGGCAGAAACACAGTAGTTTGCATCCGTGTGGTAGTGATAATGCATCTGATAATGTTTTGCTCATGTTATCTGTGATAAGGCACTCAAAGAGTGAAAAAAAAAAGTCTTATCCAATATGTATTATTAATTGCAATTTACAGCAAGATTAGCCTTATTTCAAGAAAAGAAAAGGCTGATCATTGAGCCTCTTTTGAATCTCTCCCTTTCGAAAAAAGAAAAGCCTGGATCTGTCATTCAGGGCACTCACTGACCTTGGTTATAGCAACAGGAATTTGAGTATGTTGGTATCAGTATTCCTAATTAATGGTGTAGTATATAGCCTTTGCATCTATGAAAATGATATATATTGCCTCATACCATGCAACATTAAGTCGTGCACTGTGATCCTGAATAAGATAAAGTTCAAGGGGAATCGGTGCACAATGAATACTAACCTTATGGCACTTATCCCATTTGCTGTAATAAATTGCATGTTTTATTGACAGGTATCTTGTTAATTATATTTACAAATTTTGAACCTCTTAATTTTTTTCCATATTTTTTCTATTAATAGTACAATTTAATATTACAAAGTACAGAATTCATTAAAAAACTTATTTTGCGTCTTTTGATACCACATTCATGAGTATGGTTAAAATAGCTGGAGACAGGCTCTTCCATCTTTTCTGCCAGAGAGTGTTTCCAAAGGAAGGATTCACAAAGTAACAGAATAAGTATGAGGCTGGTAGAATCTACCTGTACAGAATGAGTTTAAATTAATGCATCCAGGAAAGCAGGTGGTTATTTCACTGTATTATGAAGATAATTGACAACTTGTTGTTATAGAAAAATTGATCATTGCAGGAAGAAAATAATTTAGGTTGTATAGTACTGCTCATACACAAGGAAAAAAGATTTGGCTTACAAAACCTGCATTGATTTGTATTGGGAAACATTTTGCAAGGTCAACGATTTTACCTGAATATATTTATTACCTATGCAAATTTTTTATGCTTTCTGCCAGGTCAAAACTAGGCAGAACATGTGAAGTCTATTTTAATATTACGGATAGTCCTCTGTTCTGTGGTCTCTGCAGATTGCAGTACACTGTGAAAACTATACTATTTTCTAGTGGTGCTTTTTATGAAATTTTCTAGTTTGAAATACTACCTTGTTTTAAATATACTGTTTAGACACTTGCCTCTGTTAATATTATATTGTAATGTGTTTTAAGAGAACTTTACTGAGATAAATAAAATCATAAAACTTCATTGGTATTCTTGTTCTGTTCTGAGGAAGACTAATGGTGGCTCTTGCATTTTTTGCCACTGACTCTTCTGAGGTCAGTATTTCACAGATGTTGCCTGAGTTAGTCACCTGTGCCTGCTGAAGTGGCACTAAACAGGAACATTTGTCTGCCTGCCTTCTATTCCCATGGTTGAAACAGCAGATCTGAGGAGATGAAAATTGTTCTAAGAGCAGTACAGTTTATCCTGGTCATGGCTAGTGCTCTAGTAACACAGAGAAGAAAGAAATTTGTCCTGCCTTCATAGGATCTCTGTTGTATGTGAAAGCTTTTATGGTGTTGTGAGGGGTCCAGATCAGACTGTTGCAGTAGCACAGCAATGGTTCTGTCTGTGTCTGGGCAAGTTAGGACTTGTGTTCTCAGTAGAAACTTTACAAGTATTTTAGATTGTACATCTGTTTATTCTTTTTGGGGATGTTATTGTTTATTGGATGTGAACAGAAAGAGAGGTGCTATGAAAAAGGGATTACAGACATCATTAACATACTCTAAATTACCCAATGATAAAATTCATAGGAAGAAGAGTATTTATGAAATACAGTTGAAAGTAGGACCATCCTCCTCCAGGCTGGATCAAAACTGCCTCTTCTCTTCTGGCCTTCAGCAGCTGACACTGTTTATGCCCTTTCCCATTTTGATGCTTGTCTGCTCCCCACAATGGCTCTCTCAGGGTCACCTTACATTTCTCTTCAGGGGTCTGACATTCCCTTGTACAACATGTACAGGTCTAGAAGCACACTGTGCCACCAGCCTGGCGCCCCTTCCTCTGCTGGGAGGGTTTTTCTTACGGTATGGCTCCAAAGATATTGACTGTGTTAGTGGCAGTGCCTGTGCTGCCTGGCAGAAATAAGTAGTGAGTGGGCCCCAAAATAGCTGAGTTGCCCATCTGCTGGACGTGAGCATCTCTCTCTCTGTACCTGTCTTTCACTGTCTGATTCTGCTTGTACAAAAGCCAAATGATTGTAAAAGAGGGATCCAAGAAACTAATTTGTATTAAATAGTAGAATTGCTATTGCTAAAACAGTTTCTTGTCCAGCTGCAGTTTGCACAGCTTTCCTCAGCCCTTCCTTGGAGCTCTGCAGGCACATCGTGACCTGCAGGATTGCATCTTTTGTTCACAGGCTCTTCAAAGGGAAACGAGCTGCTCTCCAGACATTCTAGTGCAATCCAGTAAAATGGCATCTCTTGACAGTAGCCTTAAAAGGCTGGATGTTATTTCCTTGCTAGAAGGGTGCTAATGCCTGGCTTTAGCAGAACCTTGAAGTCAAAGCCTGTCATGGCTGTATACATACATACATATATGTATGTATATATTTATATAACCTTGATCTAGGTTAAATAGCATTTTCTCTGATAAGAGAACTGTGGAAAAAAGCGTTTTTAAAAGTTCCTGCACCTTCTCAGAAAATCAATGTCTTCAACTTTCCCCTGTGACATTTTTTCACTGGGAACATAGAGGAATGAAAGGGAAATTAAAAAGGGAAGACTGGGGGAATGGAGATAGAAGGGGAGAAAAGTGGAAGAAGGAAAAATCAATCTCCAGTGTTTAGGTAATTCCACGTATAGGAAATTAAACTAATTTTTGTCAGAGCTACTTGGGCTTTCAATCAGTTGTATTTAAACATTTGTTCAACTGAAAATTCGATCACATTTGGCTTCATTTCTGTCTCTTCTTTAAAGTACTTCCCACCACCAACTTTTGTAAACTAAAGTAGTATTAGAGTATCCTGAATATGCTAAAGTATTTTGCTCAGCTGGAACATTAACTTGGGTAATTTGGTTAATTAAATGCCAGCTTATATTGGGAATTCTCTGGATATATTTGTGGATTTTGGCATGTAAACCTCAGTTTTAATCATTACTTCTTAACTATGTTTATATTGGGAACTGTGTCTCATTAGATAAATGAGCCTTCTCTAAGCTCCACGTTATCATCACTTGACTACTAATAGCACCTTTAATTCTCCTTTGGGTATTTTTCTATAATATTGCAGTCAATAATCTTAACATATACTAAGTGTCTTCAGGAGCTCTGTGCATGTGGAATGTTGACTGACTGTCCTGGTCACAGTTGGTTTTTTCTGACTTGCTTCTTTGTTTTAAATCACAAGTTGTATTCAGTTCAGAAAGCCATATGATAGATATGAGCTTTCAAGCAAGTTTGGCCTGGTGAGTGATTTAGACTGGTAATCACATCTGAGTTGCATGATTGCAGCCTTCTCTTGCAGAGTATAAAAAAACTTCTGAGAATGCTCATAGATTAAATGCAGGTGTCTTGAGTAAAGAGCCGGAGATGCTTTACATCAAACCCAAATAAAAGCTTCATACTCTACTCAGGAGGTCAAAAAAATAAAAAAAATTAGTATATACTGTAAAATACACTGTTTGTTGAAAGTGAAGTACATTTGTTGTTTTATTAGGAGAGAAGAATGAAAATATGTGCTTTATACCAAGTAGAGAAGACAAATTGCTTAAGATGCCTTTATGCCTGAAAATGCTCTACATTTCATTTTGTCTTGAATATGTACCTAGATTTGTTTAAACCTTTGCTTCAAACTACTGCCACATCAGTAACTTTAATACAGGCTTGATTCATGCTAAAACCTTTGAGGATACTTTCCCCCCGTGTGCCAGACAAACGTAACACATTTCAAACACTCTGATCAGTCCTTGAAAAATAGTGTCCAATACTGCAAGTCTGCCAACAGGTACAAGCTCTGTGATCCTGTCTGAGGCAGCAGTTTTTATCCTCAGCTCCTTCAGCCTCCTGAAGCCCATGTCCAGGGTGGTCAAGCTTTCCCCCACCTTTTGGCCTTTCTAGAGGTGTGCAGTGACAACTGTGTTGGGTGGGAAGCTGCAAATATTTGGGTTTGACCTGCCATGAATGCTGTTTTCCCTCTTATTTTAACCATTCTGCCTTTCATCCTCTTTCATGGTTAGCCAAAAATCCACTGTTCCCGCATCTCCACCCTTGATATGCCCCTGTACTTCTGCTCTCTCTGTTTTTGGTGTGTGACAGGAGTTTCAACTCTTGGTTTGTTGCTGGCAGGCTTCCCTCTCATACTCATCTGTGGTTTACCAAACAAACACCACATTCCTCTGAAAGCTCAGATACTGCATAACCAAAAGTGATTTGTCCTGTTTGCACCTGCACAGCCCCAGGAGACAGGGAGGTGGCATTTTCACACCTAGAGATGACCTGTTTCCATGACAGTGCTCTTGCAGCATTTCACACCTTTTGGTATCACCCCTTGCTCCTGAAGTATCGATGTCCTTGGAAATTTCTTTCAGGTTCTGTGTTTGCACATGCACTTGAGAATTCACTAATATCCTGGGAGGGGAGGGAATACCTTTTTGTCTTACCTTTGCAATTACTCCCAAAGCCAACTGTATGGAAAAGATCTGCTTTCATCCAGTCTTCCTGGCATTTGGTCTCCAGAGGCCAGAACACAAAGTGTATTTCCTACCTTTTTTATAAGCTAATAAATACCTACAGTATTATTGGTGTGCCACTGATAAAATATATTTCAGAACTGATAATCTTAGAATTTGGCTAGCTCTGCAGGCATATTTAAATTACAACGCAGGTATCAAAGTCTTTGAAGATTTGTTTCTGTCCAGTTTGGGCACAATATTCTTTGATAAGAAACAGGTTGGAGAGCACATGGAAATACTGATTAAACAGGCTAGGCTGGCTCTGGGAGAGAGACCTCTGCTGAAGCTCAGGTGTTGGCATGGCTGAGGTCCTGCTGCAGCCTAGCAGGAGTCTGTGGGACCTGAGCAGTCCCCAGGATATGCCAAGGTTTAGGAACGGCTGAGGTGTGTTGAGGTTATTTTGCTGTTGTAGCATTTTTGGTGCTCATTGCTGTACTCCTATGGGTAAATAATGCTTTCCTTGGAAGGTTGCCTGTATTCAGTATCTAACAGCAACTTAAGGGAGATTCGTTCCAGAAGCCCACCCTGGTTTGAATGTCTGAGCAAAATGCCTAAAAACTGCAGACAATGAGGCATGGAGGTCTTCACGAAATGGGCTGAGTTTTCACAAATCAGTGGGAACACAGGACACATCACTTGATAATAGAGACTTAGGCTGGAACTGTAACAGATACCCTTAGTTTTTGTGCTTTCAAAACATGCTAAACCAAATGCCAGTATCCAGGCTAAGGACTGTATTAGGGATTGGGGTACTCTTATGGGTAGTTCTTGGCTGATAAATAAAAAATATTTCTGACATAACTCAAATAAGACTTCATTCTGTCTGTGCTGTAGTTCACTTCATCTGTATCCATATCACAGTGCCTCCCAGGAAATCAGCAGATACAAAGTCACTGGACTTGACACTGATGGTGAAGTGTTGAGGGCTCCTGGTCACATATATCTGGATTTATGGAGTGGAACGTGAAATCTCCTCTACAACTATTCCTTCCAGCTATCTGAAAGATCCACATGGGTCTGCTCTCTTCTAATAAATAACCACTGTGAAGCAGGGATTTGAATTATACTATTTTTAGTAAATTTAAAATCCTTTCTTCAGCAGTGCTATGGTTACTGACAAGACACATCACTGAGGTCTGGATCATTGCTTCAGGAAGCAAATACTCAATCTGTATTCAAGCTCTCAGTCCAGACTTTAAGACTAGGATACCCTTACCCATCACCAAAGTAGCCCTGTAGCCCTGTGAACAGCAGTGTCTTTGGAGCTGAGCAGTGGCAGTGGCTATTGCTACACCAGGAGGATGCTCCTGGCCCATCCCCATCCCAGAGCACCTGGTGTCCCCGTTCAAAAGCAGAAACTCACACACCCAGTGCTGGCATTTCCTCTGCTACAGCAGCCCCGCCCACGTGCAGGAACATCCCTCCAAACTTCACATCCCTGCAAACAAGCCAGGCCCTGGCTGCAGCATGGGCCCAGGTACTGGGTTCCCCATAAGCAGGAAAGGCTGTGGGTGGGTTCTGCAGGAACCTATTGAGGAACAGAGACAAGAAAGAATTTTTCTGGTTTTAGGGCCGCTAAATACTGATTGTGTTCATGTTGCCCTAAAGGTGTTTCTGTGCCCTTCAAGGCTGCCAGTAGAGATTTGTCTGCTAGAAAGGACTTTTATTTTTGCTCCAGTGAAAAGCTCTGAACAGGGCAAGGTCTTATTTATCACTGCCTCGGCTGAGCAGCCATAAAAGTGGCAATATAATAGTTAGTTGATAAGAGCAGGAAAAAGGCAGGTCTCCAGCCCTGGGGAAGGTTTTGACAAATGGCTGCTCACTAGGTTGGAGGTGTTGCTGGCTTGGAGACAGATGGGCTCATCAGTTGTATGCAGGTAATGCTACAGGTAAATGAGAGAAATTACTGTCGGCTTAGCTGAGGTCATTACAGCAACCTCTTTATCTGCTGTTGGCATCTTTTGCCTTCATAGCTAACTCATTTTCCTTTGAAAGACACCAGGGAGTGAGGGATGAATGAACTCTCAAGGCACAAAGAATAGAATGTCTCATGATTTTGGTGCCATGCATTAAACAGGTGTTTGTGACAAATCTTTGCCCCAAACTATTTTGTTGCAAGTTACATGGGCTTCTGATTTGCAATAAGATAATGACAGGTTTAGTCCTTATTTTTACAAACTTTTGTCTTTTCTATTTCCTTAAGTGTATCGCAGTAGGTATCAGCTGGTATCAGCTGTAACCCTTTGTTAAGAATTTCTGTACAGATTTAGGTATGTAGTGGTTGAGTGTTAAACCCCCATCCCTTTCAAAAGGAGCCAATCTGTAGCTTGCCTTGTACAATGTTTCGAGCAGTACAGATTTGTTATGTTTCTCCTTTCGTATTTCTGAATGAGCAAATAATTCTAAAAATAAATGTAATGTTTCAGGTAGGTATTTTGGGGGCTTGAGTCTATTTCTTGCTGATATGCCTTAGGTGCCCAGAGGTCAACACTGAAGTCTTCAAAGACTGAATTAGTCTGACAAAAGAAAATACTCAGAGCAGAGTCTGAAAGAATGAAAACAGAGAAGGTCACAGTCACTCCTTTCCCTCATTTTCTGTGGATTCTAGCTAAACCGTAAACTTTTATTTGATGCAACAGGATATGTTGGTTACTTTATTAGAAAGAAAAAGTGTGGGGGAAGAAATCTGGGAATTCCTACATCAAAGACTTTGGAAATGTTTTTGGACTTAAGTTTTAACAGTAGAAATATTTAGGAGTGTTTCTAAAAGCAAATTGGATGGGATTCTATACTCTTGAGACTTACTTATTTTGATTTCTTTTTGCAGCTTGCCCATATATAAAATCTGAGAAAAATTTGAAAAAATATTTCTCATGAGCAGATGAAGAAATTCTTTAAAAAGAAAGCAGGCAGTGGAGATCGTCAAAGATTTTTTTAGTACACTTTTATTTTTCCCTTCTTGATAACTGTTGAAACCAGGTCTGTATTGATAAAGACAAATATGTCATCTTCAAACATCTAAGTGAATTAATGGCCAGTTACCTGTTTTTTCAGACCCGACAGTCAAAAAGGAAGCAGCACCTTGGACAGCCCAGCCAAAGAGTGGCAGGACAGGAGGTGCCATTCTCCCCTGCCACTCCTCACCTTGTGCCATTGAGCCACAGTTTAGAGAACCCCTTGTTTTGGAGAAAGGCTGTTGCCAAGCTTTTGGAGGTTTTCAGGACAGGCTCTGACAGTCAGAGCTAAGAGTAGAGACACTGAACCCATCGTACAGCCTGAAATCACTGTGGACTACTCTATGCACTGTGGATGATTATTTATCTCTTAATGGTGCTCTTTCTAGTCATCTCCAGATTTCTTAAAAAGAACTGAAAGCCCATTACCACAGCCTGTGTTTTCAGTGCATTTCCTGTCATCCACAGCTTGCCCTGAGAGTCCTGTGCTCTTTCTTCATCTTTAGAAATCTAAAAACACGTGTCTCAGCATGGCAATTTCTACTATAAGAGTAATGAGTTCTAATAGTTTCTTTGTTCTAAAGAGAACAAAATTTGCTGGCCATGTGATAGACTAGAAAAGAAAATTGAAATACAGAGCAAGGAAAATACCTCTTGAGCACTGGGTAGATATCAGATGGCCTATTTGCATTTTATTGGGCCATTCCTTCATCTTCTCTAAATTGAGAAGAGTGTTCACCTTTCGTCTCTTCCAAGCTTACAGGGAACTGTGCTGGTTTGAAGACAAAGGTGAACAGAGCTTGATAAAATGACAGACTTTTATGGGTAATGTCTGCTCATTTCCTTATCTCTACCATTCCATTGAATTTGGTAATAAAACTACTGATATGCAAATAAGAAGAGATTTTTTATATACCATTATTTGATTCTGAATACAGAGCCTTTAACTACATCCATGTTTCCCTGCTGCATTCTGAGGAGGCGTTGCATATCCTTGGAAATGAACATGGAACCATTCCCTGGCAGTGTTCTGGTGGCCTGTATCACAAGCTGAGGTTTTGTTACTTTTACATTCTTCCCCAGCAGTTTATTGTTGATCCATATGAAAGTCATGGCACTGGTTGGATCATGGGTACAAATGCTCTGTTCTTGTTTAGATTTCAAGGTGTGCTGTGTGACTGGGCTGGTGGCTCAATCAATTTGCTTTTGCTACTATAAAAATGGGATGAAGGGCCACTGCACCGCTACAGGGGTGTTATGAGGGTAAAATTCATTCCTAATGGCTGTGAGGTATTCAGATGCAGTGGTAATGAGGCTATATGGATGTCTGGAGTATGTGCTTCACTGCACATCTGAAGCAAAACACGTCTGTTTCCTTGGCAACCCCTCTGCATCTGCACCATTGTAGCTGCTCTCCACTGGATGTGGAAATATCAAGCATCGTTACTGAATCGTGCTCACATTTTGCTCCATTCATATTCTGCTATTAAAAAGATTCTGTTTGTTACATTGACACTGTGGGCTCTGAATGGTGCAGGCCTATTCCTCCCTCTCCCTTCCCTGTCTCCCTGCACTTCCCTCCCTCCAGCCCCCCTTTTCCTCAGCTCAGTCCTCTCCTCTGCTTAAAGCAGAAACCTCGAGGTCACCCCACCTTTGGTGGGAAGCAGCAGCACTTCTCCAAGCAAAGCATAAACAGGATAATATGGAAACACATCATGTACATGTCCATGCACTGCCCTTGAGGAAATTAAAACAACATGAACTTTCTGAACAACAATTAGTGCTGCCATCTGTTACTGTCAGCAGATGTACGTGATAACCTTGTGTTCGCTTTCTTGGAAAGAGCTGTCTGTATTTCCCTTATGTTATTCATAAAATATTTTCCTTTTAGCAATGTAGACATTTGTGATATTATCTAACAGTTTTATTTTGACGTGTCATGGTTGTATGAATGCCTTTATAAAACAGATATCACAGAGATCTGCAGCTCTGAGCTGTATGTGGTCACTGCTTCCAGACTGGTGAGAGTTTATATCCCATGGAAGCCCAAGGACTGCTCCTGTGAGAAGGTGCTCACTACAGCCTGGAAACTGTGCAGTCTCATCCCCCTAATGCAGCCAGTGTCTGTGTCCTCCTTTGAGCTTGTCTTTCCTTTGGCAGCTGAGTAGTGGCTGCCAAAAATCCAATCCTGCATATGGAGAAAGGCAAATAATGCCGTGTTTACATAGTTGTCATCAATTCAGAATAAAAACTTAAAGTTTTAGGGTTTCAGTTCTTCTCGCTGTCATTCTAGCCCAATTACCATGTAAAGATAGAAGGGAAATATAGGAAAAAAAGAAGTGTTGAAAACACACCTAAGTTCAAATTCTCATGCTCTGCTTATTTTCAGCACCTGCATCTCTTCAACTCAATTTCTCTGGGATCCATTGCTCTGGCACTACTTCACCTCTGCTCATGAGCAGGTTTGCAGCTCTGTGCATTTGTGTTGAGTAATGTACCATGAAAAAATGCCTAACAGGGTTAAGGTGTTGCAAGACTGAACATCAGAATTAATTTCTGGTTAAGAAATGGAAAAGGAAGCATAGAATGTGGACCACAAAGCCTGTTCTGTAAATCTACCCAGTCATTCAGTGCTTATCTGAGCATGATATTACCACAATTATATCTTTAGTGTGAGTGAGACCTCCATCCATTTTGTGAAAGCTGGAATGTGAATAGATACAAAAGAAATGAGAATCTTTCTTATTTCTGGCAAGCACTGAAGACAGAAGAAGGAGATTTCTCTGTGAGATCTAGGAAGATTATCCTATTATTAGGATAATATTTATACATCTTTTGTCTAAAATAGGTTGGTCTCCACTAAAATCTGTTTTCTAGAGTAATATCTGCTGCAAATTAAGACATAAGGAATTGCTATACAGTATCCTGGGAGACCACTTCCATTTTAAAATCAATGCTAATTAAGTGTACTACTTTAATGTTGACATAAATCTGTTCCAAATTTACATGCTGCCAATACATTACAAAGGTAATTTACGTTGATTCCAATGAGCTCTTCCCTCAGTGTATTTTGTGAGAGTAAATTAATTGCCTTTGTTTTTACATAAACACAGATACACACATATATAGTATCTACATATGAAGAGGAGGTAAAAAATAACAGGAATTTAGGTCTTTCGGACAGATTTGACTGAAATTCCCCTTAGCTATAGGACTCCTCTGAAGCCAAGTCTTCTAAAGCATCTTAAGCAGGCTGTTGGGTAAAATCAGAAATCTCCTTATGTGTGTTTGTGAGAAAGCACTGACATAAATGTCTAATTCTGGCAGAGTAGTAATTTTCTGCAGCTCTCCTCTAAGAATTCAAATTCTTCTTACTGTTTCATGCAATAATAATTTTTGTTAGGATATTCTATTTCTCTGAAAATTATTAAAGGATTTGAGCATTTCATTAAATAGCTGAGCATGGACACAGCAGCAGAGCTGCACTATAGGAAGTGTACAGAGAACACAGAATGTTCCTTGCATTTGAGTAGGTAGCAAGAAAGCTTTGGCTATATGACAAAGGGATTTTATGGTACACGTTTACTTTAATGAGGGGCAGGGTAGGAGAATATATATACATATGCATATGTGTGTATATATATACATACAGACAAAAATATACCCCAGAAATATGGGAGCCACATGGAGAAACAGAGTAACTCCCTGTACTGGGAAAAAGACTCATGTGTGACAGAAATCTCAGTGAAAATAAACTTCAGGATTCAGTAGACACTTCTGCAAGGGATTATCAAAGCAAATGTAGACTTGCCTCTAACAAAAAACAGAGTTCCACATTCAGTAAAAGGCAATTAAACCATTATATTTAGGTCATGGCAAAACTGTGAGAACCATGGAAGCACACCCTTTCGTATTATAGTTTGCTATAACTGTGCACCACATTTCACAATGATTGGACTTCTAGATTGCTTCCAATCATAAAAAGCCCAGGCCTCTCCATTGTAAGGTGCCTAAAGGACTGCATTTCTGCAGGAATCAAGTCAAGCCTGTGTGCTGCCTTTAGTGGGAAAGCTGGTTTAAGAAGCTCCTTTCTTTCTTCATAACAGCCTTGAACAAGAATTGTAATGCCATGCCAAAGTTTACCACCTCCAAGGTGTGAAGTTTTGGCTGAGTTTGAGGCCATGCTGTGAATCAGGTCACTGAAATGTTTAACATAGTCACCAGAAGCTCCAGGGCAGATGGTTTTGAAGGCAGTTTTGTCATTACCACTAGCACTGCATAACTGCACAATAAACGTCATAGCTGAGTGCAAGTCCATGAAAGAAACACGGAAATCCATGAAAGCACATAAAGAACGAAGAGTGCAGTCTACCCTTGCCTTCCAGCTGTATGGTGAACATCTACTGGGCATAGCTGCAAAGAGGAAAAGGAGCAGCATCCAGACCTTGGTTTAGTTAAATGCAGCACATCTGATCACACCACATTACTGGGAGCTACAGATTTGTTAGCAACCTGCAGTTGTTTCAGAATTTCATCTTGACTTCTAGAACTTTTGTCAGAAAAAGCCCCTATGTGATTATTCTCAGGATGCTCTTTTCTGAACAGTTAATTTTTATCAAAAGGTATTTTAATTAATTAAATTGCATTTTAATAAACTAAAAAGCTTCTTTCAATTTATTTAAAATTAAGAAGAGCCAGCAAATTTAAAATGCCTTTACATCTAAAGAGGTCTTTCATTTCATCCCAGCTCATCCCCACCTTTCTGCTGGTAGACTTTGGCCGTTGTTTTGATAAGGAGTGGCTTAAAAACAGATTTAGAATCTTGTATGGACACCAAAGATTCTTCTTTCACTAAACTGCCTTCTAGTAAATCTAGTAGTGATCTTTCACTAATACACTGACTTATGCTTTGACCTACAACTTCAGCATCTTCTAAATAATATCCTGGAATAGCAGCCTTCTTGTTGGCAGCCCTCAAATGCTTCTGTAGGATTAAGGAATTTAGTCATAGTGTCCAGAACTCTGATTTTGCAGATTTTTCCAAGCTCCTAGAAATGTACACTGGAAGAAGCTCTGGGACGTTCTCACTTGAGTTCCTGCCCCTACAAGCATATCTGGAGCGTGGAAGTAAAAAATCTCTTTACTCCTTCAGAGCAAGAATCACTTAGTACAGTCTCAGTGGGGACATGCCATAAGACACAATGTTCAGTCTCTGTGTGTGGGCATTACCTTGGACCAGAACTTATTTTAAAAGGTGCAATAATGCAGCAAGTAACACAAGTCCTTTGCTGCTGGTGGGGCTACACTTCATGTGTCCAAGGCATTTCAGTGGGTGTGATGGAGGTGAGACATGGGCTGTTCAGGTCACTGTAGGGGTGCCTGAGTACAATGTTGGGTCGTCACAGGCATACTGAGAATGGAATTTTAACCATGTACCAAGAGGTATTGCCTTCAGTTTATGTTTTCCATAAGTTCATTTTCTTTTTCAGTGATTGTCAAGTGTTATAATCCATCAATTTGAAAAATATTATTCCTTTGAGTCTATTCTTAAAGAGGACTCATCCATTCCAGCAGGCTGAAAGAGTTTGTCTATTCTTAAAGAGGACTCATCCATTCCAGCAGGCTGAAAGAGTTTAACACCATCATCTGCTCTACTCCTGGATCACTATGTGTGAGTAATTGCCTGGAATCCCAGTCTTTCCCATCTGCTTTCACTAAAGGACAGTGCTCCTCTGCCTTTAGGAGATTAAAACCAGACACTTACAATTTGGGCTGTGACCATCAGACATCAGAAGGAGATGACACTAAAATTTTGTTTGAAACAAACTAAGTGTAGCGGGAGCTTTCTTGGGTTGAGTTGCAGTGTCTGTGTGTGTTTAGCACATGAATGATGCTCTATGCTTCACCGAAGCAAAACCTCCAAAATATTCATCATATTTGCACTGTTTGAAACTGTCTTTGAAGAAGTACCCTAAAAATTCAATTGGGAGGGGTGTAAATTCTCTTTTTTTTCTTTAAAGACAAAGATTGAGCTTTCCTGGTGGCAAGTCTGAAAACCGACAGTCATGAAGAGTTTCAGTTCAGGTGTTTCTTCAATCAATTCATCTAAATTTGGCATAGAGCAGTAAGGAGGTTAAATGCCCAGTCATGTAGCATCCCTAACAATACAGGACACACACATTCACAGATATAAACACACAGAGCCCTGATAAGAAAAAAGTGATAATGGGAGAAAGCAAAATACACACCCAAAATATTACCTGCATGACTTGATGAACTGCTGGAAAATGTCCAGGTTCTATGGTATTACAGGAATACAAAGGATATTATTGTAACTTTTTTTTTAACTACACAAGTTACATTTTAATTTTATTTAGGGATTTGTACTTATCCTTTGCAGTCTAATGATTCTTGAATGCAGATAGAGGCAGCTGTCTTTATTCACCTAAAAAGCAACTGCATCAGGGCACAGAAAATACCTAAAAGAACTATTGAAATCTCTGAGTCTGAAGACTTGCATTGTGGATAATTGTTTCCACCTGCCTTTGTTTCTGACTGGTCCTTTTCAGTCAAACCTGCAGGAGATACCTGTCTCAGAGGCACAGCTGTGTATTTGCCTGCCATTCACCTCACACTTGCATTCTCTGCTTCCCAAAGCTTCCTCAGGGTATCTTTGTACAATACTGGATGGTGGTAGTTTCATAGACTTCAAAAACACCATGATGATAGATTTGTTTTTATTAAAAAAAATTTCAGTTTTCTTCAATAAGTTTTGAAAGAGGTGCTAAAATAAATTGATAGTTAATAACTCATGATAGTTAATCATGAATGATAGTTAATCATTCACAAGCAAGATAGTGAAACACATAAACGTTTAGCTCAGCTTCCAAAAAAACCAATGGCAAGGTTCCCACTGACTACACTGGGGCAGAATTTGACATTAGGTACTTGACCTGCTGTCTTCTAAAGGCAAAGATTTTTTTCAGTGAATATAATGAACACAAAAATAACCACTAGAATAGCTGTACAACATTCAGGAACTAAGAAACTCAATACTACTTGTACTTAATTAAGAACCAACAAGAAAAAAACTACATATCACTTGCTCTGCTCAGAGGAGAATCAGATTAAATTTTCTCAGAGCTTTTTTTAGAATAATGACTCAAATATCATTGTTCAATGAAATTGAATAATCAATACTGAAACTGTTTTTATTTGTTGTACTCCAAAGGGTAACATGGAAAAGCAAATAAAAGAAGTTGATATATGTATCTATTCAATACAGTACAAGCTGGATGTGCAGGTGTGAGTGTAGAGATGCAATGTGTGTGTGTATTAAAATAACATGTGAATGAAAAGACATAAGCTTTTGCTAATTAGTTGTAGGAAATGGGAACAAGTCATATCAATCATTCTGAGCTAGAAGAAGGCATAATTTGCCTCAGGATAAATATACACTTTCAGGAGTGAGGATCACTAATATTCTTTTACTCAAAACCCTTATATTTTTTTCACAAAAGAAAGAAAAAAGAAACTAACAGAAAAACGGTCCAACAATAAACACCTAAAAATTACAGTGCAATGTACTTTTCCTTGAGGTATGAGATTGAATTAATTGAAGCAGAGGATGGGGGATGCCTGGATAAAAGACAGAACAGCAACTCCAAGGCTATGTCCGGCTTTTGAATGTGAAGGAAATCTGTGGGATGGGTGTAGGGAAGAGATAGTAAGAAATCCAGTTTTTGTCCAGAAGGGACTGCACTGAGCTAAATCCTGTACAGCCACACCAACATGCAGCTCCATCAAGCCATGCTCAGGACACCACCTGGTAGCTCCTGCAGACTGGTCCCAGTGAGGACCTGTGTGCCTCAAGATCTCTCATGTCTCAAGGTGGGGCTGCAGATTTTGACGCTTTATTAGTGATTCGATCTGTTGCTTTTGTCCCATGCTTCGTTCCAAATTAAGCCTCTAAATTGCAATGCTGAACAGGCCACAGAAGTACTTTTGTTTAACTATCTACATGCTAGGAATCATATTGGTGTTTTGAGTTACACAGATTTCAATTGCTGTTTGTTGTTACAACAACTAAATATAAAAATATCACTGTCACTTTTCCATCCCACCTCTTAGAGTTCTTACCATGTCGTAAACGTCTGGACATGATAGGTTTTTGCTTTATAAGCCATAAGAACAATATGGTTTTGCCATGATTATCCAAGATACTCTCTTGAAGAAAAGCAAAGGTTAAGCAGCTGTTGCTGGCACACTTGTACATACCTTGTGGATGCACAGAGCCCCTGGAATAAGCTTAATACAGTTTCTGGAGGGAAAGTGGAATGTTTTATGTTGCCCTTTCTCACAGCTTTTCTTACCCTACATTTTTTCACTGGTGAGAATTTCTTGCTGCTCCTCTGACTCCATCTTGCTGCTGAAGCAGAACAGGAACACAAGCAGCAATGTCCTTCTACATGCACCAATAACAACACAGAAGAGGAAAAATCTCAGCCTGAAATATAATTTTCATAATAGTATATTTAAGAAGAGTTTGCAGTGAGTAATCATCTTGGGGTTGTTTTGTATATTTTTGAATTGATTTGTTTTAAAGAAACAATTGCAAAATTTTCCAAACCGAAACCCATCAGTCTTTCCCCAGGTAATTTTTTTTGTTGGTAGAAATGTATCATTACCTTTAGTGGAGTCTGAGTAGGTTCACACTTGCCTTTGCACAGCTACTTGAGCTTTCTACAGCAGTAGCAGGTAAGATGAGGGTCAGTAACCAGAAATTGGGGTCAGTTTTCCAGATATCACATTACATAGCTCAATCAGTATCTCTCTGTAGAATGTTTCATCTAAAGACAATAAAGTTTATCTGCCTTTTAAAGCAAGGTCACTCAGTTTCTCCTGATTCAATCTCCATTCTGTGACTTTTTTACACAGAGACCCAAGTAAGACTTGCTCACAGGTATTTAGCGTGTAAGTTGGAGTACTTTGATGGAGGTGAATTGAGTAGCTACAGAAAGTGGAAACAATGCTGAGTTAGTGCTCCAGTCCAGTGTCTCCTTAGTTCAAAGGAAAGGAAATTAAACCTGAGAAGAAGCTACAATATCACAGTGTGATTTCTCTTGTGGGAATTTCGCATACAAGTCACAATAAATGTTGCAATTCAGAAAGCATATTTTCCTGCTGTCAGGTGGGAGAGATCGATGTATGAAGTAATTGGATGATGAGTGAAACAACAGCAAAGAAACTCCTGTTCAAGTGCTGTGAAGCTATGGGGAAAACAGAACTCTCCCTTCTGTGCTGTAATGTTTGACTTTTCCCTTGGGGAATTCCCAAGCCCTGGCCCTGACCCTCACAGAGGATGGCAGAAGGCTCCAGCAGGAGCTGCTGCACAGGGAGCTGCTGCAGCCAGCCAGGGGTGAAGGGCACAGGCAAAGACAGGGCTGAAATATCCGTGTGACTGACCCAGAGGGGACACATGTAGCCAGCTCCTGTTCATTTGCATGCTAGTCTTCAAAGTAGTCAGCATTCTTCACAGAAGTTGTAAAATGATGGGGCCCTGAAATATAGTCATTTGGTGACATCAGAGCAGTGAGATACAGCTCCTTGCCATTGCTGTCCAGATGATTTGTGCTTTTCATTACAGCAGTATGATAATAAAATCAGAGTCTGGAGAAGGAAAATGACAGACAAAAGCAGACACTTGCCAGTAGTGTGGTATGACAAAGTCCCTTGTTCTGTCTGGAAATATAAGCCTTTTACATCAGTAGAAAGCTATTTAGTTCATTCTCATTAAATTTATTGTTAGGGTGACTTTATATAGGTCTGACAGAATGATTTGGTAAAGCTGGCAACTGCATTTTTCTAAGTGTCTTTTATTCTAACACTGAAATAGCCCACCAGGAAGTAAACCTGGCTTAGTGGTCAACTTCAGCAATTAGTGGGAGAAAATACCCAGAAGATGCTGAGGTCTGCAAAGCAATTCCTTCATCAGTTAATCACACCTTTATGGAAAGACACTGAAAATCTGAGAATGTGCTATATTCAGAAGCTCCAGTACTTTTCTCTGTATGTTTAAGGATCTATACTAGGGAAACAAGAAACACAAGAAAAAAAAGCTGCATGATTAAATGGTTTGGGTAAAGGGGAGAGGCTTGACCATTGCTTAAAACAGAACAGTAAGAAATTGAAATTTAGAAAGGGCCATTTCTTATCCCAGTGGAAAAAAAGCTGATGTCCAGATCACAGCAATTTGTCACATTCATTTGCAGGAAAATACATGAGTGAAAATCACAGTAGGGGTAAAACTGCAAGAGGGTTTAGAGGGATGTTTCATTAAAGGGGAATATCTTCAGAAGCAGAAAGAGAAGACAGACCCCTTAGGTAAACATTGTGATACAATAGAGTAATAACTCAGGAGCCAGGGGCAGAGTGTTCATGGTTTTATATTGCCCATGATGGAAACAGACCTTATAGCATACCATGGGTGATGGAGGGCTTTGTGCTAAATCTCCTGTGGCTTCCACAAGGGAATCCCCAGGGAATGGGGACCCAAACCTGTGGCACAGAGGGTAAAACAAAGCCATGCCTTGCTGCAGCACAGCAGGGACAACAGGGCTGCTCAAACCCTGTGGCGCTTCAGCCCCAGCAGGGTGGCATTCCAGGGAGCAGAAAGGTGGTCCAGCCTGGCCTCACTCCAGCCCTTGGCTGTTCCCAGATAATATTGCTTTTCTTGCTCACTGATCTATGTCTGTGCCCAGATCTTAAAGGACATTTGTTTCAGCAGGAAAGCCTGTTCTTTTGAGAAGAAATAACTTTTCTGGTTGGTATGCTGAAACGAGCAGCAGTGCTGGTGCCTATGCAAGGCTGAGAGAGGGAGCACACACCTGAGCATGGGCCACAGCAGCAGCTTTTAGAGCATCCACAGATACTGCAGCAGCATCCAGAATAAGCTCCAGAAGCAAAGACTGAGCTAAGTTAATGCTGGATAATTTCTTACTACATAATATAATGTCCCATTTAATATAATGTTCAGTGTGTTGTGGTTTTAGGGCTGGGCAGAGGAAAGCTGGGAGAAGCATCAATATTGTTTAAGTTGGGGTATGGTGCTGTGTGTTGTCATTTAAACTTTAGGCCACTTGTACTGAAAGGAAAGCAGAAGTTTCCTGCTTCGTATTTGAAGAAGAATGTTAAAGACTATAAAGCACCAAATAGAAAATGAAGACTGGTGAGTGCTCTGAACAAACTAAGCATTATTATAGCAAATACTCTAATGGCCACATCATTAATCAAGTGTTGAGTTTTGCAAGATTTTGTTTCTGGTACTTTATCTAAATAAGAACTAGGGGGAAAATACAGTGGGTTATGACGTAAAATAGGGGTGGATCTGAAAATAAATACTTCTCTTGCACAATTTCATAATTGTTTAGTTTACAAAGAAGATTAAACAAACTAAAATCTATTAAAAAGTAACAAGCCTATGTCTCAGAAAGTAATTGCCCATGCTAGAATCAGACTAACAAAATAGTTTCCATTTGTAAAGGCATATTCAGCCAATTCCTTGTAATTTTCATAGTAATCTGAAAATTAAGTCATGACCACTTCAGAAATATCTTTGACTTCACTGAGATTACAGAAAACTATAATGAGTTTAAAACTACCATTTGAAAACTGAAACACATGGCCCTTTTTTTTGGAATATTGGAAGTGGGAGGTAGTTAAAACTACAGTTCTTGTTTTTATTTTTTTTTCCCCATTTCATCTCTGTGTAGTACAGCCTGTTGCTTACTAAATATTGTAACTAAAGACAGCTGTGTTTATTTCTTTTTTAAAGAAAGTAGCAGCTAGGAAAAAAAAAATCCTTGTTCTCTTTTAATTCACACTTAGGAAATATAGTGATGCCTTTGTAGTCTTAGTAGCTCCTAAAGAGAAAGAAATTTACAGTATATTGGAAAGCATATAACTTTCCAAGTTATTTCAATGTAGACAAAAGTAGCAGATCAGTCACTAGCCATGAAATGCAGCTGACTTACTGGAGCTGGTTTAAATGCTAACAATCATTAATGTCTGTTAAACAATAGGGCATACATGAATAATCCACTTTTTTCTATACATGAAGACACATGGGCTAATGTGTGTACACTGAGGTTTTCATCAAACTGGGTAATAATCTCTTGATCCCTGTCCTTCTGCTTAAAACATCTCAGGCACATTCCACCTAAAGTTCTTCTAATAGAAAACATCAGCTTAGGGTAATGAATGAAAGACAGTGCTTCATTGACCCTGGCAGAGTTACTTTATTTCCATTTACTTTCAACAAACACTTCATTTCCATAAATATATTTTTGTATATATATCTTAGGCTCTGAGCAGTGCTGTTACCTATTCATGAAACATTTTCAAAAGACTTCTGTTACCCTTGCATGATGGAATTCTGCAGGAAATAAACCACCCTGCAGAATTAACAGAGAATGTAATCCTGGCTGCAGAGGCCTTTAGGAGGCTTCAAAAAACACAGGCAGGACCTCACAGTCTCCAATGAAAGCTTCAGTTTCTATTTTTTTTATATATAGCAGTGCAGTTCTTCTGTACTTACTAAATTCTACAAATACTTTTAAAAACATTAGACAGTCATCATTTTATAAATCATGTAAAGCCATTTCATGCATTCTTCTCATATTCAGAAACACAAGTTTCCTTGTTTAATTTTTGGTGAAGAATTCTTTTGTCACAGCACAGTCTACCCTGAATAAGGAGAAATGGCTCACTGTGCTGTCCAGGAGCTGGGCAAACTTGCACAGCTCAAATTCTTGTTTCTCTTTGCTTTCCTTGGAGAATAAATCAGCATCCAGCTTTTTGGAGAGTGACTGGCAGTCCTCTCAGCCTTAGCCCTGATGATGGACCTCCAGTCTGCCCATCTCTGTGCTGGCCTGCAGGTTTCCACCCATCATTGTGCCTGGGAGCAGCTGGTTGGAAGCAGCTAATTTTACAGCCTCAGGTCCTTTCTATCCTTCATGTATGCCCAGGATGGCTTTAGAGTTGAGTTCTAAAAAGCCAAATTGCCAGCCTGTGGCAAGCCTGTCCTCTTGTCAAGTACAGGGTGAGGGATGGGTTCCATGTTACCCACGGCCAAATGCAGCTGCTCTGCCCCTGGGGCTTGTGACCATGTTAAAGCACCATCAGACCCAACAGCTCTGGGGCCACCAAGCAGCAGAGATTGGTCACTGGGGTCCTGGGACTTCTGGAATCAGCAGCACTTCTGTCTCTAACTGTGTCTCAACACAGCCAGGATTTCAAACACCAATCAAATTAGACAAGCTATAGGAACTTACTTGTCTGGAATTAGCTTGAAAGCACCTCCTACACTTTCAACTTTTAATTTTAACATCGTCTTCTGACATACACCTGATCTAGAGGAAAGCATTGCCCTACCAGCCATCTCTGTGGTGTGCTGGGATGCTCACCTGTGCTGCAGCCCAGCCCCACTTTGCTGCCTGTGGTTCTTACAGCAGAAGGCTTGGCTGGAGGTGGTGGAACTGCACTCTCCTCATGCCAGCACAGCATCCTCACATCAGCTTGCCTTGACTTTTAAAAAACCTTCTCACGGACTTAATTTTTATTGGAGAAGGATTGAGAAATAAAAGGATGAGAAATTTCTCTTCTCTTTGGTGGTCTCCACCAAAATTAATGCTCCTCCTATGCGTCAGCCCCTCCTCCTTAGCAGCCAATTAATGCCTGAAATATGAAAGCTTGACTTCATGCCCTACCTTAATCTCTCGACTCACTCATCCCCAAACCAGACCACAAGCCTATACTTTGAGGTTTTCTTTTTTAAGCTTCATTATGTAAAATATCTTCTACAGAAAAGAAAATGTTTCTGGGCAGAAAGTTAACTGGAAGTACAGCTAAGATATCTTTTTTTAACGGCTTAGTATGTTTAATTCCACATTGCTCTTCATCTCTGTTGTGTGCCTCATTGATAAAAACATTATCTTTATAGACCTATAATGGTAAAATGTGGATGAAGTATGATATAAGTGTAAATATGAGATGAAAAAGAAATGCAAGAAAATCAGGTACTGAGAATAGACACATATTCATGCCTTAGAAATGTAAGAAAACAAGATGAGAGGAACAATTTTATTTAATGAGTTTATATATATTGGTTATTAAAATGCTTACATGAAAATGTGACTAGGAAAAAAATTAGCAATCACTGTAATCATATATAAAATAGTATTTTATTAACCAGCAGCTTTCTCCAGATAGCCAGCCATGAAGGGTGAAGTATATCTCAACTGCTACCAATATATTATTAGTCTGCTTACAAATTTAAGAATTTAATTGCACAGTCCTGCATCATCTTGTCTCTTTTTAAAATAACAGCACTGTGGGTGAGAATGAAGCAAATAATTTCATGTTGGTAAATGATTCATCACAGCAAAACTCTAAGGTCTCCTGAATGCAAGAGAAATACAGAGAAATTACAGGAAAGACTAACAGAGAAATCCATCTTCTTAATGAAGTCACATTTAGTGGCCCTCCTGCATGGGTACCAGTGTGTCAGGTAAATCCTTCAGGTCTTCCAGGCCAGTGCAGCTCTGCATTATTGATGCCTGGTGCTTGCATCAGCTTTCTGTCCCTTCTCCTGTCAAATTCAGGCTTCTATTAAGCAGTTAAACCTGCCACTCACTGGAGGCCTTGTGAGAAGAGCTAGATCACGATTGTGTGATGTAGAAAACAACTACCTAGTCTGAAAACATTGTCCTTTCCATGGAGAAAAACTTATCAAGCTCAGAAGGGCCAACACATGATACCTTTTATTTCCCTTTGCACCCAGGTACTGCAGACACATGGCAATTGCTACCATTTGTCTCAGTACACAGAACAAAAATGCTTTACAATCTGCAGTTTTGAGGGGAGAATTTTTTCTTCCATGGTGACTATCTCAGCATAATGTGATATTGCAGCATTTTTTTACACAGTATGAGCTTTTCCTCTTTCTATTCCTTCAGCCAAATTCTTAAAAAGAGTCAGTGAAGAACACCTGCAGAAAACTAGACATCTTCCCTCCCTGCCCTTTACCCAATTTAGAAGGAACAAATGGCAGTACCTGGTGCCCTCTCTCCTGTCTCCTGCCATGGTTGTGTCTGCTCAGTGCCTTTCATGTTTTACCTCTGATCTCTCCTACTCACTGATAAGATGTTTTGAAATTAGCCAACAGCATTTGGTCATCTTTCTCTCACTTCTTTTCAGCCACAGAGAGCTGTGTCTGATCCCCAGGGTCTGAGTGGAGGGAAGGCTGCATGGTCACAGTGCACTTCACTGCTTCACCAAATCATCTGTGATGCAGGACAGCTGCCAGGCTGCCTCCACCTCTGCAAATACCCCTCCAGAGAAACTCTCACACGGGGTGAGGAACAAATCTATGGCTTGATGAGGTTGAAATGAGGGGATTTGCACTGAGGAAAAGCCACATCCATTGCAGAGTACTCCACACCCAGCTTTAGTCAGTGCAGTGGCTGATGAGTGGTCAGGTTTAAGCTGCTTGTTTTCCCCAGATCTTTGCCTTACCCTCACCAACTTGTCACGGGCAAAATGGTACAAAAAGGCAGAGCTGACTCACTTTGCTGTGTTCAGTGCACAAACAAGGTCCCATCAGGAGGCAGTGGAAGAGCACCTCAATCTCCAGCTGCCTGTGACTGGCTGGGATGGAGCCTTTCCCAGGGGCTTGGCAAGTGTCTGGGGCAAAGGAGGAACTCTTCTAGCAATGAAGTGAGGTTTGAAGGGAGAGAGGGGCCAAGAGGGCTCCAAATGCAACTTGGGTCAAACCAATTTTGATTGATCTTCTGGCTATGCTAGACAGAAGTGTGGTTACAATCTCAATGTGTTTGGGATATGTAATTTCTTCATTTCTGAGATGAATATGGGGCATTAGTTATTAAGTTTTTGTTGAGAGCCTTACCTGTGTAAAAATATGGCAAATTCAATAGACTAAATTGTCCCCAGAGAAAGCACATTAGTTTTAACATGATTTTGTTGATTAGAAATTAAATTGTGGAGAGACACATATATAGTTTTTGTTTCCCCAATACAAATTGAATAGATTTAAAATAGATTTAAAATAGATTTAAAAAAAATCTTTTTATTATCATTGAGCTGAAAATCCATTATTCCTCATCCAAGTCTCTACATTCTTATTTCTTATTTTTTTCCGCTTCCTTGTTTAATGAAGTAGATATGCTTTCTTATTTGGATTGTCAGAGCATAGTAATTACCCAGTTCCTGGTGCCTCTTCTAATGTATGAGAGTCACGTTTACAAACTGAAATTTACCTCCCAAAATGTGTGCAGGTCAGGAACCCTTTCTTTAGTCCTGTAGTTATTTTTAATGGTTGGCAGCACCTTTCCTGCCTAGAAAGCAGACGGGCACCCAGCACCGGGCACTGCCTGCCACAGGGCATGAGGAGCTGGCAGGATACTGCAAGAATGGGCAGTAGCTGCTTCCTCCCACTCCAGCTGACCCAAAAAGCAACTCCCTGTTTGGGCAACCCCTTGGCTGGGAGTGAGCCCTGCCCTGGGAAAGGTCCCTGGGAAATGGCTGTGACTGAAGAGGTGCCTTGCAGCAGCAGTGACAATCCAGGTTTCTACTTGGAATTTGCCTGTCAGGCCCTGCCTGGTCTCTGGGCTCAGCTGATTTGTTAGGTGTCACAAATGGCATTGAAACAAATGGACATTAGTTCAGGCAGCCAAGACATCCTGTAAATCATGTCACTCATAAACTCTGTCCAAGTCCATTCGCAGTCAGTAGAAATTTTGCTATAGATTTGGGCAGGGTTGGATGAAACTCAGCTTGTGTGGGTGGAGAGGAGTGGGATTTACAGCCACCTTCCTTCAACACATATCCATATCTGTCATTAGCTGGGGCTATGGGGGTATTTTATCACCTGTTCTCAACTGCCCTGGGTAATTTTCAAGGTGAGTCAGGGTGAAAGAGCATCCAAGATCATCCAGCTGGAAATATGAATTGAAGTCATCACCAGCAGGATCTGGCTTCTGTATTTCATCCAAGACTAGCCCAGGACTGTGCTTTGATGAGCAGCATCAGTGCCTGTCCCTCTTCTCCAGACCCAAGGGAAATTGTACCCCCTTGGTCCTACACTCATCCCTTTCCTTCTCCCTCCCAGTGTCCTGAAGCCAATGCAGGAACACTGCCAACTCCATGCCCTGTTTTATCTGCTTAAAATCTTGTAATAACTATGTAAACAAATTATTAATGTGGTCAGAATACATAGGCAAGACAAACGGACAAATTTGAAACAAAGGCAGAAGACTGAGTTTGTTTCCCTACTCCTGGTTTTAAGGAATCAAGATGAGCACCCAGGCTACTCCTCCACCAGAACTGCTGGAAGTGAATCCAAACTCACACCCTTCTCTCTCTCTTCATCTCTTTACTTTGTTACATTCAAATTTCAGTCACAATCTGGACTTCTGGTTCTGACCTGCCTCATGGAACTGAGATTTGAGATTTTTTAAGGAAATTTCTGCTGTGTTTTGCAACAGTTAATGATCTAGGAGACAACCAACTCTATGGTTAAGGCAGGGTAGCAGCAATCTGGGGAGCTGGCAGGTCAGCAGGTCATAGGAGGGCAATAAATACAGCTCCTTACATCTCTTATAGCAGTGATTGCCTGAGATCTCTACAGCTTTCCTGCTACAGTGGATTACCTAAAAAATTAACTTCATGCTGATCTACAGCACAGCCTTGAAAACTGTCACTGAAAGGCATTGCAGGTACTCACAGGTCAACCCAGGGCTGCTGCCTTGAGGCACAGAAAAATACAGCAGGAGGGTTTCAAGAAGAGTCCCTGGTCCATGCCTCTGCTCGAAGTGGGATCATCTGTTTCTTGCTTAATATTTGCCCACCCTGTTCTAAAGACCTCCAACATGCCATGTTTTCCCAAGGTAATTTGTTTTGAGGCTTTATTAACTTGAACACTGAAAAGATGTTTCTAATATTGATTTGCATATTTCCTGATGGATTTTGAACACAGTGTTTCTTTTCTGAGCCTTCATGACCACAGAGAAATAAAAATCCCTTCCTCTCTACAGCAGTCTTCCAGATATTAGAGGACTTTCATCATAAATTTGACATGGTTTTTAAGCAGACAGTTCAACTTTTACTATTCCCTTAAAGATTATATGTTTTTAGATTGCTAATAATTATTGCTCTCTTCTTAGTGTCTTCCTGAAAGTGTGATGCCTAAAACTAAATATTATGTTCTCACTGAGGCTGTATCAATCCTCAGTGTTGACTAGGTCCGAGGGATGACTCAGTCTGTGGTGCAAGCCATTTTCCCACTCGTATGTTCCAGACTGACTATATGCTTTTTCTCTCTGATAAAACATTGCTCAGCAATAATTGAGACCCTTTTTTGAAAGGCTGTTACATAAAGCACCTTCAATCTATGGCTGTGAATTACTGACAAAGTCTTGGTAATGGGGGGGCTACAGGGTGGCTTCTGTGAGAAGTTGCCAGAAGCTTCCCCACGTCCCACAGAAACAATACCAGCTGGCTCCAAGAGGAACCCACCACTGCCCAAGTCTAAGACCCATCAGTGATGGTGGTAGAGCCTCTGGGATAAGATACTTAAGAAGGGGAAAAACAAAGGTGGAGAGAGGAGTGAGAATTTGTGAGATCAATGACTCTGCAGGCACCCAGGTCAGTGCAGAAGGAGGGGCAGGAGGTGATGCAGGAGCCAGAGGGGAGATTCCCCTGCCCTGTGGTGAGACCATGGTGAGGCTGCTGTGCCCTGCTGCCCATGGAGATCCATGGGGATGCAGAGATCCCCCCAGAGCCTGTGGAGGACCCCACTGGAGCAGGTGGATGCACCTGAAGGAGGCTGTGACCCTGTGGGAGGCCAGTGCTGGGTCAGGCTCCTGCCAGAACCTGTTGACTTGTGGAGAAGAGCCCACAATGGAGCAGTTTGCTGCCAGAATTTATGACCCTGTGGGACACTCACCCTGGAGCAGCCTGTTCCTGAAGGACTGCACCCCATAGCAGGGACCACACTGGAGAACTTAATGGAGAACTGCAGTGTGTGGGAAGGACTCACATTGGAGAAGCTGGTGGAGGACTGTTTCTCCCACAGTGGAGCAGGAGAAGAGTGTGAGGAATTCTCCCCTGAGGAGGAAGGAATGGCAGAGACAATGTGATGGACTGACCCAAGTTCCCCACCCCACTGTGCTACCGCAGGGAGGAGGTAGAGCAAATCTGAAGTGAAGTTAAGCCCAGGAAGAAGGGAGGGAGGAAGGAAAGGCATTTTAAGATTTAGTTTAATTTTCTCATTATTCTATTCTGATTTGATTGGTAATTTTTTCAAGATGTATCTGTTTTGCCATCTGTTTTTGATGGTAAGTGATCTCTCCCTATCTTTATCTCAACCCATAAGCTTTTTGTTAAATTTTCTCTCCCCTGCCCAGCTGAGAAGGGGAATGCTAGAGTGGCTTTGGTGTCCAGTGTCCAGCCAGGGTCAACTCAGCACTCTCCTACTTGAAGTGACATCCTTCACTTGTGTTTACTGAAACTCAACCTATTTATTCATCCTGTTTTTCCAGGTTGTCAGGATCGGTTTGAATTCAACTGTTACCTTTCGTCTGCTCTTCCCAGACTTCTGCCCCTCCTTGCACCACACCATCAAGTCACTTGATAGACACAGTCTGTATTTCACAGTCTGAGTAATCAGTGAGCAGCTGGACAAAGTCAGGTGTAGGACAGACTTAGGCAGAGCTGTTCTCTGTGCCACCTACAGAAAACTCTCTGGGTACATTTATTAGCCAGTTTTGTGCCAACCTCATCACAGCTTCACTCAGATTACATGTCCACAAGAGCATTTCTTACCCCTTTATGCACCAATTAGCACTTTATTGGAGTGCTGATGTGGGTTCAGATCTCATTAGACAAAATTAGGCTTGGACCCGAGACCTCATGATGTTATTTTTGAATGTCCCAACCATCAAAACACTGAATGAGAGAGGAGACCTTCTCTGTGAGCCTTTTTAATCTTCAGACTATTTTTTATGCTTCTCCTCTTCTTGTAGCAGTCCTTCATGAGCATCAACTTTAAGTTAGTTCATGTTCAGTGACTGTGTAGTAATAGAGCAGAGGATAATACACAACACAGTCCACTGCTGTCTTGGGGTCATGGTTTAGTGGTGGACTAGGCAGTGTTAGGTTAATAGTTGGAATAAATGATTTTAGAAGTCTTTTCCAATCAAACTGGGTACCCGAGAGAGGAGGAGTATGTTTTTAATTGCAATGTCCTCTGGGATGCAGAAGTGAAACTTGGTGTAGCATTGGTGCTGTCTGCTTGGATTAGACCTTGTGGTGACATATCCTGCCAAATGTGTCCAGTTTTCCACAGAAGTGGTTTAGCTAGTTCACTCTAAAAACAAGCCTGGGAGCAAGAGAGGTTGTCTACAATGTGAGCAAAGAGAAGGCTTTCTGTGCAGGAAATATGAAGGCTAGTGATCAATAACTGCAATTTTTTTTAAAGTTACTGCCATTTAATTGCTTTCAAGCACTGTAATACATCAGTAATTTCAGCTGTGTTACAACTGAGACATCTACAATCAGCTCCAATCACTAGAAGGCTTTTCGAGTTTGATTATCTCTTTTTCCTAAGAAAGCTGAACTGGAGCTAAACCAGCAGAAGAAAAGGAGAAAGTGATTGCAAATTGTCATCTGTAGAAAACAAAGTCTGTCAGTGACAAAAAAGGGCAGGCTGTTTCAGAACCAATGGCAAAGTGGTGGGATGAACTGTGCATTCCTCTTGGGTGCCAGTGTCATGTCAACAATACATTATTTGCTTGTACATTTTTCTATAACACCAGCTCATAAAAACATGAAATAAGAGAAATGGCAAAGAGAGAAATGAGTCAACACAAACTGAACTGTGATAGGCACAAACAAGGCCCTAAGTGTGTGCCTGAACTGACAATTTTGACTGCTACCATTAATTGTATGTATTTCGTATTTCACTTTAATATGATCATTTTTTTCAGCTACTGATATCTATTGAAATTTTAGTAAATGTGAGATGCAAACTGTTTGGTTAAGCAAGGAAAGCACTTCTGTAGTAGTCAGTATTTCAACTCATTTGTATTGAAGGTAAAAGGAGAGAGTGAGATATGGAGGCACTTGCACTATATCCTGCCATTTGTCATTTGCTGCTGGATATGAATTCCTGAGGCAGATTATTGGGTTTGTAGTCTTAAAGAAGGAAAGAATT
This sequence comes from Sturnus vulgaris, assembly GCF_052056855.1. Taxonomy (NCBI): domain Eukaryota; kingdom Metazoa; phylum Chordata; class Aves; order Passeriformes; family Sturnidae; genus Sturnus; species Sturnus vulgaris. The sequence goes on from NC_142243.1 coordinate 16,574,902, forward strand.
TTATTTTTATCCAAAGTTATTTCAGAAAATAATACAATGATAAACTTGTAGTCTCAAAATTTCTATTAAAGCATCTATTCAGAACTGTCATGAATCTCACTGAGTAGTAAGATCTTACTTATGGCACTTACACATTTTATTAATATCCTGCTCATTAGTATCATTATCAATACAGTTTAATTCTCAATCTCCCAAAAGGGACGTAGGTGCCTGCTGCAGAAGGAAGGTGTACTATCCCACCTGTCCCAGGAGTCTTCTCTGCAGGCACTGTGCAGAGCTGTTGTCCTTGTTTTTCTGAGCTTCCTGCAGCCAGAAGGGTTTATCATGCTGGCAAAACATGCTAGGGGAGGTCATGCATCTGGGAACTGAAAAGAAACTACCTACGTTCCAAAGTAATTTTCATTGAAAGTCTAATCCAAACAGAGAATTGCCTAAAAGCTTCATGCTTTATTTCCAGAATCTTTCTTGATCAGAAGGAAATACTGGTGAAAGAGAAAAATCATCATATGAGACAAAGTCCTGAGAAAAACTCTGTGCTCTAAGTCATTTCCATGCTTTCCAGACTGGAGCTGAGAGTGTTACAGCTTTTACTGGCTGCCAGTGCAATACAAACAGCAGTGGCTCATCTGAATCGGGAAATTAGCTGGAGCTCTTTGGCAGGGACTGCTGTGCAGCCATTTCCATGGTGGGCATTGCCTCCCAGCAAAGCAGCACCTGGGGAGCTCTGCTGGGCAGTCCTGGTGTGCAATCCCCAACCACACAGCCCCATCCCTCTTTATAGACTGCCTTTAAAGAGCTGCAGGCTGCAGCTAACTCTTTTAACACAAGCCATTTCCTTTTAGCTTCTCAGAGCAACAAAAACATGTTTACAGCAAGTCCCAAACATCTCTTCTTCCAGAATCACTTTCATTACCAGGACAGAGGAGGATGGGTAGGAAAACAGAAGTCCATCATTCAGGGAATGTAGAGGTGGGAGAAAATGGAAATTCACTGACACAGGATTATATAAAATAAAAAAAAATTCCAGATTAATGGGACAAATTAAGTGCACCTACTCTTATACTCCCTATCCCGCTTGTTAGTTTAATGTTTGTATCTTTCTGTTGCTATAGAATTAAAACCTGACATGGTTTTAATATCCAGTGCAGGTCAGATGTCAGTAACACACTAGATCCTGTTACTTGTAATGCAAAATCTAGTGTTTTAGAAACAAGTCCTTTCTATGGAAGGACTCCTTTAGAAATTTCACATACTGCAGAGCAGTGAACTTGTCCTTCCTGATCACTGGTCACAGACCTATGGAAAATTATTCCTGGGGGATAACAGGTGCAGGATAAAAATGAGTACTCTAGAGGACTGGGATTAAACAATCTGGGTTAACATGATGGGAGTTAGATATTTGAATGCTTTTGGAATTCTTAGCATCAGCCATCAGCTGGAGTGAGAACATGAACAGAGACAGCTGCTGCAGAGTAGTGAGAGTGGGGTGTTTCCATCCTTGCCTGACTTGTGGCTTTTCTGTGCCTTTGCTCTGTTCATGAAATGGGAATTTATAGAACAGGGTTTTTTTTCATCCTCACTTGCAATGCAAGAATTTCGGCAGCAAGGCTTTTATTCTATTCAAAAAAAAAGGTAGATATTCCTTTTCTTCTAATCTCAGACCCAATTTCTTGCTCCAAAGTACAGTGTAAAATCTATACACCTGCATCCTACAGTAGCTGTATGAACAGTGCCATGACCCGGAGATGTTCTGTCTTTTCAGTGAAAAGCAAAGGCAGGTCGGTAATTCCTCCAGCTGGAGCACTTGGCTTTCCCTTGATGGCTGAATTAGTCCCTTTAGTTAGGTTGGCCAGGTAGAAACACGATGGTTCAGACACTGTAGGTTCAGACATTAGCACATTAAAGACAGAGTTTTGTGGCTTTGTATGGGGCTCACTTTCTATCTAGAATGAATTTCTTCTTGGCAGTTAGCCTGGCTAAGCCAGATAAAAGATACACATTTTCTTGAGCTCTGTCTTGCTTTTTTCATTCCTTAGCCATGCTGTCACATGAGTGAAGTACAACTAACCTGCTATTTAAACCTGCCTTCCTTGGAGATGTAGGCTGTTGGGTAGGTGAGGGGTCCTGCCTGGAGGCCATTTGCAGAACAAGCAGCATCCACAAAGACCCAAAGTCATCAAGACCCAATAACCACATCAGCCATGTCCTTGGGTGGTCATCTTGTGTTATCAGACTGCCAACCTGGCTGGGCTGACAACTTCTTCAGCCTCTCCTCTACCCCTCAGCCACTCTCCTGGCTGACAATAGGGCTCCAGGGCCAAGGATTTGCAGAAGCTGCACAAGAGCCCACTTGCACTCTTTCTTTTTTCTGCATTAACCCCCCAGCAACTATTAACTACTGAGTATTGAGGCAAGTCAGTCAGTTTTACAAGCCCAAGCTTCATCCACTCCTGTGAAGGTAGTGCTCAAAAAGGCTAAACCAGGGCTCCCCTCCCCACTGCCAAATGGAGAGCTTCACTGGGATAAGGACAGTAACTTATCCCCACAAGTTCTCCCTCTATTTCCTTAGAGATCTCCTAGCTGGGCTCTGTGCAGGTATTCAGCACAGATGTTAATCTTCAATTCTGCTAGAGACTTAAATAAATGACAGAAAAAAATCCCATTTTGGGCATGAGCCTTTCAGACTGCTTTGGTTTTAACAGCATAGTTTTATTTCTGGGCTGCTGGTATTGCACTAGGCAGCACTGCAGAGGGTGGACGAGAAATAGAGCAGATTGGTGGCAGATATTGAAGGGAGGTGGCCTTGGGCCAGGAGAGACATAAAGATTAAAATCTCAAGTTTTTGTATTGGTTGTTTTGTCTTTTTTACTTCATAGTCGCATTAAATTGTTGCCATTGTATAGTCTGTGCTGTCCTGGCAAGTGCCCTGTTTTCACTGCTGTCCAGAAGGCTGATTTGAGTCTATGGTTAATTTGGGGATAAGTACTTGTGAAATAAAAAGACAAAACAGAGCATAAAAATATTGAGTCTGTTTGAGAAGAAAAAAGCAACTAAATCCATCCTGTAAAGATAAGGTGCAGGAATACCAGATGGCAGATTTACCCCTGTATGCTGGTGCTGAGTATTGCCTCCAAAAAAGGTCTGGAGTACAGACTCAGAAAAGGTCTGGAGGAGGAGTTGGTGTTTTTACGTTACAGTAGTGAACAGAATGCATCTTGTAATGAAAAAATCCATCAGGAGACACAAAAAGTTCCAATTAAACATTCTCTTTATTGGGGCCTTGCTCCAAAATGGCACAAGTGATAAACGCTTAGAGTGCTCATCAGTGCTGCTAATGAAAAGACCCAGAGTCACACGTTACACTTTTATTTGGATTTAGATCAACACCACAGATAAGATACTTTGGTCAAACACAAGAACAGATTGCTATGCTGCTCCTTCCTGGCTGCAATAAGTACAGTAATGTGTAAAAAAAAAAAATAATGCTGGTTCTCCTGGAACACCAAATGTAAATCTTGGACTGGCACATACATCTAATAAATATGCTGTTTGCACTTAGCACTTTGAAATGTAATTGCACATGCAAGATGTAACCAGGCTACTGATCACCTTCATCATTGTCCCTGTCCTATTTTTACTTTTTAAGTTCTTTGCTTGCCTTTTTCCCAGCAAGAAAAAAGAATATAATTTGCTGCGCTACTCAGTATTTTTCAGCGATTAATCTGCTGATTTTGACGTTTAGCAGAGGTCACATTGAGGCCTTCCTGATAGAATTGATATCTCCTCTACAGCTTGGCTTGAAACACTATGATGCAGGTAGCAATGGAAGTCCACTGAAGTGAGGTGAGGGGTGTGCCCAGAAGCTGAGAGGAGAGGTTAACACAAGCAAAGATACAGTAGAGGGACAGGCGTGAATGCAGTTCTTACAATATCAAGAGTCAATACTACTACCACACAAATAATGACATATCAATAATATATTGTACAAGCTTATACAGCAACACATGTTGATTTGCAACATTGTACAGTTTAAATCTAAAGTGCACAGCCTCAATCTGAGGTGACAAAACAGTACTATCAATATAATAAAGGCAACACAATTACAGACACTATTTATTTCCTCTTACTTCATGTCCTCATATTACATTGAATCAATACTCCATATATCTATTTTAGATTAAATTAAACCCACATTGCACTTCATTTTTGTCTTCAAGTATTTTAGAGACAGCAAAACCATATTGCTTTACAAACACAAGTTGGCCATTCAGGCAAAGTTAAAACCAAAACTTTAGTAGGGTTATAAATAGACAGATCTAAGCTGCAGAACTCTTACCAACACTTCCAGATGTTGCAGGGGAAAAGGATAAATTTAAGTTTCCATGCCAGAGACACTTCTAAAGCTAAGGAATGATACAGCAATTAATTTCTGCAAGAGCTGTGCCCATGTTTCTAAAAAGGTTTTGAGGCTCTATAGGGGTTGTTCTTTGGCAGATGTAGCCATATCTTGACTTCACTGTAGACAAGGATGGAGTCCAGCACTGTGAGAATCCTTTGACAGAACAGTTTGTACTTAGACCCCATCCCTGTCACTCAGATTACAGTCACATTGAATTTAGGTCTTGTCTTGCAGACCTGTACATCTGTAAGAAGTCTTCACCTTCTTAATGTGGCTGTGAGGTTTTCAGTGTAGCTTGGGACTGCTCACAGCAGAAATAGTTTCGAGATAAGAATTTACTCAGACGTGACCTTTTTTAATAGGCTTTTTAAAACACATAAACCATCCAGATACAACCTTATTTCAGTCTTGGTTAGCACTGTATATTGATTGTGCGTCTGCTCAGGCCACGTGGGAAACATAATTAGGAATAATAGCATCCTATTGTTGTACTGTAATTGATTTTATTAAGTGGTTGTAAGAGCTGCAGTCCTCTTGAGGTTTTTCAGTAACCAACCCTGGAGATGTACAATCCATATGACATGGAGAAAGAATGTATTACATGGGCTTGTCTTTTAAAATAAGCAGTAATAAATATTCGAGGCACCTCCATCAAAAAAAAAGAATCCCAGTTAATTTTCAGCTTCTGTACTTGCAGTTTTATAACCCATATAAAATAAAAATATATAGTTTACAAAATAGGATTTTTATATATATATATATATTTCCTTTTGTAAAACTATACTTATTTAAATACATTTGAAATGTTGCTATAGGTAAATTAGAAATTCTGTTCTAACACTACGAAAAAGGCAAAATCCTTTCACTTTTAAACATACAGCATGTATAGTCTGCATCTCACCACCCCCTCCCACTTCCCCCCAATCTGATTTTGTCATAATTTTGGGCAACTTTGGTATCATTCAGTCTGATTGCTGTTAATTTAAAGTAATTACTGTGTTAAAATCTGGGGTAAAATTTTAAGTATCTTCTGGTCTTCCTTATTTGTTTCAATGAAGCTTTTTTGTGCAGCTAATTATTAAGGAGGCATTCTAAAACTCAGGAAAGGACTTTAAAGGAGCCATGTTTCTTGATTTTAAACTGTACTCTACTCCAACGCCACAATATAGAAATAGATTTACTTTGGAACAAACTACAAATACATTCGCACAGTTTGTGACAACTTAATTGTCTATTTAGAGGTCCAGGAACAGACTTGCAAACCCAGTTATTATAAATCTTGTCCCAGGCGTTCTATTTCATCAATCAGGAAATCAATGTCTTGGTGAGTGGCTGCAGGGTTGGAGATGACCATCCGGAAGAAGTTCACTTTGTCTCCCAGGGGCTGATAGCTCACCATGGTAGTGCCATACTCCATCATCCTGGCTTTTATCACTGGTGCCACCTGCAGAGCAACAAAAAGTGGGGGATGATGATGAGGACTATTATTATTGTTATTATTATAATTATTTTCATTATTATCATCACCCTCATTATTATTAAAACAGAATATACTTCCTTTTTTTTTTGTACAGGATGGAGAGCTACAAGCAGCTGAAATGAAATTACATCTAATATTAATAAAAACATTCATCTCCAGTAAGGAATAAGTGTCACATTGAAAAGGCATTCAATTTATCCCTTTTCTTTGTCCTGCTCTTTAAATGACTGGGGAAATTTCCCTCTGCTACTTCCCCAATACTGCTGGCAGGGACCCAGTAACTCTTTTTTGTATTGTTCATAACTTGTCTACAATTGTTCTCCTATGCCAGGGTGCTGTAGTATTGTTGAGCTTTCCTGCCCTTGCTGGGTTTAGTCACTGCAGTTCACAGTAGCCTCAGTACATAAACACAGAGCAAATACTGCTCTGGAGATCAGGCAAAGCCAGGGAATACCACACCTGGCAGCCAGAACAAGGTGCTGCCAGACTGACCGGCAGCAAAAGCACCATGGAGGTGTCATTTGCCAGAAGCTCAGCTTGCCCTGTGCCCTGGGAGATCACTCTGGGGATTGCCTGCCTGCAAGGGTTTCACTGCTCACCTTCATCAGGCGGCTCGTTCTCTCTTCGCCGTCCTCCATTCCACGCAAGCTGGGAGGGATGTACCAGAAGCAGACGTTTGTGTGCTGAGGCTAAGCACAGAATAATAATAGCTTATGTTGTAAGAAATGCTCATAATAGCTCAATTGCAATTAAGTTCATGCCTTCTCTCCCTCTCATACATTATCTTGTGACAGCAGTCAATGGTTTTCATTATTGTGGTCCACGGAGAGTCATCATCGTTATTAATGCAGAAAAGATAATTCTAAGCAATTTATTCCCAGGGTGTCAGAGGCAGAAACACATCATCCAGCTGGGCAAATATATTTATGCCTTTCTGAAAGGCATCTGGATTTTGCAGCTCCTGTCCCCTCCAGGGGCTGAAGGGATCGTGTGGCTAAGGCAAGAGTCTATTAGAGATAATTTAGAGGTGAGGACCGTGTCATTTACTTTTATTACATGACAGAATAAGACAGAATCTGATTCTGTAAACAGGAGCCACAGGTGGTGCATAAGACAGTCTAAGATTTTCTTACATTTAATGAAATTTATTACTTCTCAATTTGATTCAGCTAGCTGCTGGATTAATATGCATGCACCACAGCATCTTAGCTCATTTAACATCTATGGAAGCACTAAGCAGAAAGGCATAAAGTAAGAACTAGTTGGCATTTTGTGCATTTTTCCCGTCTCCCAACAGTTGCCTGCCTTGCTATGTTCCCCTTTGCCGGATGCTAAATGTGTTTTAAAACAACTCCTTCTGCTGCCAGTTCCTTTATTCATCATCAGACCCAGTGGACAAAATCCAGTGATGACGTGAGAGGTGGGGAAAATAATTTCCATAGTGGTGTGTGGATATTAATCTCTGAAGAAACATAGTGATGTTCATCTTCGTTCTCTTTTACAGACAGAACACCAGCTAACTTCGTAACAGAGGTTTCTCCCAGGCCTGTCCCAGCCCTCACAGCTGGAGAGCTTGCCCACACAGCAATGGTGAGCACAGCAGAGGTACAGCCACCCAACCAGGCTGCACTGCCTTGCCCTGGGCACTGTGCTCCAGCCAAGCTCCTGGTATCCAGGGCTCCCATCTCAGCTGGAATTTCTCCACAAAACCTGCCTGGTGATATCTGCACCTCAGACAGTGGTGCTACCTCTGTTCCATGAGCCAGCTGAGCTCCCAGGCAACACTAGCCCCTGCCCTGCTGACTGCACCCCATCACAGCAGGGACCTCAGTGCAGATGATGCACCCCAGTTCCCCTGTGACTGCCCACCAAAGAATGCTGATAAAACTGCTCTGCACTATTGTCCTTTCAGAGCTGTGTGGGGTACTGTAGCCCCACTCCTAACAGGCCCCGCTATTAGGAAACTGCAACTTGTTTTTATAACATAAGAGCTGGTTCTCATTGTGCCTCTGTGTGTTGTGTTAGGCTGAGATACTGGTGTTTTATTTCAGCAGAGTTAAACTGAGCAAACTGAACACTTATGCACAGCTGCCTCATTGCTCTTGTCCCTGCATTCCTTGAGGAAGAGAGGAACTGGCACAACAACAGGTTTTGTTACAAGGGTTCCTGCTTTCTGTCTCATGCTGTTTGATTTGACCTGTTGGTAGAATTCCAATAGGTAATGTAGCAAACACTGTTGACCAACGGAGAAAAATAAGTTGCAGTACATACCTTTCCATCAAACACCATTTCATACCCTTCTCTGTTCTTTATTTTATTGTATAGGTATTCAGCAAGTTCCAAGCACTTATCAATTTGTGCTTCAAATCCTGTGGTTCCCTTTACAGAGAGATGAAGAAAAGATGTTATGTAAATATCTGCTCCATGAATTAAAAGGGCAGAAGGACCATGCAATACTTGCCTACACATCAGCACCAGTCACCTCTCAGAAGTCTCTGAAGGATCTGATTCCATGTGATAAAGGGCACTTTGATAAGCAGAGATAATTTGTCTCTAGCTCATGCCACTGACACCTCTATAGCCAATTCTGCAAAATAAGCATCAGGCACTTGCTTGGTTCTCAGGAATATTCTGCTGAAAACCTGAATAGAACCTCAAAGGGTGACTCTGGTAGATTTTCCAGAGAGGCTGAGGATGGTTTTGGACAGCTTGGACCATCACAGAGGGGGTCTTCAGGAGGTGTTGAGTTGCAGACATGGGGAGTCTTCTGCTGCTTTCAGGATAGGGGATTTTAATTCAGGAATTATATGATGGGGGCTTTCCAAGAATAATTTTTTCCATTTTAGTTAAGCACAGAATGGATAGATACACTTTTAGAGCCCAGTCTGATGCCTGTAAAATGCACACTTTGTTTAGATACTACTCTGCCTCTGTAGTGCTCTTCTCTCTTCTTTTCTAACAGATACTATACTAACTCAGAAGCTGTGTTTTTAAGAGCTGCAGAAAAGTCTGCTTTTTCTTCTCTGGCCGAAGGCATAATCCTCTCTGTGACATCATAATTGTTCCTGCAATCACCAACTGGGATGCCTCAAACAAAGCACACAGCTTCAAGAGGGAGGAAGGGGAATAAACAGCTGGAATAGATAAAACTCTTTAAGAAACACACATCCTATTTTGTAATATTAATATTACAAGCAGAGTGTGAGAAGAGAAAAAGCAGCACAAGGTGTATTGAAAAAATAGGCTTTAGGAGAAATGTCTCTGAGTAATGGATGCAAGTCTCTGCTAAATCTGTTCTGGCAGTGCAGAACTGACTTGAAAGCCCATGTCATTATGCCTCTGTGTACAGAGATTTCAAAACAGAGTAGAGGTAGCCCTGGGAGAAAGGCTTGGAGTAAAAGAGACATGTGGCTAAAATTGCCTGCCACTCTGCAGACCCCAGTTAGCATAAGAGCTATTGCATATTCCTTTGCAGACTCCCACACCTCCTCAGAGGTTTAATGAGAATCTTTAAGGCTTTCTGGAAATGAAAACAGTGATATCATCTCCTCTGAACCAACCGTAGGCAACCTGACATAAATAAATACATGCAATAACTTATTTAGCAATATAAAGAAAGTAATCATTAGAGCTGGTGTTTACAGATTTCCCAGTGAAGAGTTTTTGATGAGTTTTCCTCTACTCCTTCAAAAAATTACTTCATATATACTGCATGAAACTAGGTATTCCAGTCTTGATTTACCATGTATAATTTCTGAATATAATTAAAACATCTTTTTTATTTCTAGAAATCTAACAACATTCCTAGTTATATGATTTATGCTGTCAGACTCCTACAGTACAAAAGGCAAATGCTATGCAAAGCCATACAGTTCAAGTTTCAAAATCATGTGTGCTGCTTTGAAGCTCAGTTGTTAAAAGTATAAAACCCCCAGAAAATAATAATGTTCTTTCTTTCATGTTATATATGTGAAACTCAGGTCAGGTATTTTCTGAAATTATGATTACAGAAAGAAAAACCCCTCAAGTGTATCTGGTGTGCATTATTTTAATACAAACAAATGTGTAGCAGGCAGTCCTACCTTTGCCCTCCACATCAGCCATAGCTTGAAGACATCAACGTGCCGCCCGCACTGCAAAGCCTTGTCTCCCGTGTCGTAGGACAGGTCGTAGTGCTTGTCTTGTTGAAAGAGGTAGGAAGCATGCATTTGATTGCAGCTCTGCATCAATCCCTTATGGACACAAAGACACAAGCACAGGCATGTTGGCACAGATTTGGCTACTGCTTTGAGGGTTGCTTCGGGTGAAAAATTACCAACACCCACATTCGGTCGAATATATGTCCAAGTGCAAAAGGAAGATAGAAAAAAAGCACAAAACCTAGGTTAGCAGTGCCCAAGATGCCTTGGTACTTAATCCAGCTATGTGTAATCCACTCCCAGATCCAAATAAATATTTTAAAAAGCTGGACATTGTGCTTCCCAGCATTCTTATGTTTCACTTCGTTTTTGGATCTTGCCTTTTATTCTTTGTTCTGGTTCCTTTTCCTCCTTTCCTTTGAAGTCTTCTTTTCTTAGTCAGACCAAGACAATTGGTGACTAATCTAAAGAATATCACAGCACTTTTCAGTTGCTTTGATCTCTAAAATTCTGAGTTTTATTGTTTTCTTTCTTTGTAGGAACAGTTCTTTCCTGCAAAGTCCTCAGCTGTAGATTGGATGCTTAAGTAGTATAGAAAGCTTTGAACAGACAGAAGAGCATATGGCCATTAAAAACCCAGCTAGAGCTATTTCTGGGCTGCAATACACCATTCTAAGAGGTAACTTTGTGGGAGGGACAGAAGCCAACAAGGTGAGGAAACCTGGCTCATGGAAGCATGAGGGTTCCTTTTTAGCTTTTTAAGTAAAATGCAGAGAGACACTTTCTGGCTCTAGTTAAGATCTCAGCCAAGTTTATGGTACACCTTAGGGCTATTGCCTAAAATGGCAAATTCCAGTCCAAGAAGAATCATAACATGGCTGTTTATCATCAAGTCTAATCTTTATGTGTAACTTAAAACTGAGATAACAAAATGAGATGGGGGGGAAAAAATTGACTTTCTCCTAATCTGAACCATCTGTTCTCACGAGAAGTCGAGGATGGTACTGACTTCAGCTGGGCAGGCTTTGTCTTGGGGAACTCACCCAGAGGGCAAAGAGAAGCTAGTTCCTCTCTTCCTAAGTGCAATCACTTTGTATACAATCTGTTGTACAGCTGTTAGCAAAACAGCAACCAGCTTTCTGATATCTGGTCTATTAGTGGTGGCTGTACAGCAGCTCCCAGGAACTGATGGTTATATGAAAATGACAGGCTTGAAGGATAATTCAAATCCTAGCACTAAATAAAATGACTACTTTTTATTCCAAGTACACTTACTGTTCCATTTTTACTTCCATGTGCCCCCAAGTGGATATATAGATCAAAGCTGGGTAGGAATATTGTAAAAGTCTAGAAAGTGTAATGATGCCTCAATTCTAGACCAAATGGTGTGCTGCATGCAAACCATGACTTTCGCCCCAAGAGGACCAGAGTTTGCCTGCAGTTACATCTTATGCTACACAGCAACTAGTGGTGTTACACAGTTATGCAGCCACAACCAAACCATGAACGTTTAGAATGGAAAGTCACAAAACTCTGCACACATATCGCCATTGATTGGCTCATTTTTGCTGGGTATCTGCTTTAATTCCTTTTGCAGTCATGGCTGAAGCATGTAAATAGAGGTCCTTTCTCAGTTCCTGTTATAATCCTGCAAATACTAGCTATGGCACCATTATGAAGAAAATATCCAGGATTTTCAGACGTAAAATACCAGAAAGAAGCAGAGAAGCACGTATATTTTGACATACCTCTTCTCTTACTAGCAGGGCTGAACACTGCAGTGGGACACCCATCATCTTGTGAGGGTTCCAGGTTACTGAGTTAGCCCTGGGATAGAAAACCAGATGAAACTCAGATATTGTACATGTGATGAAACCCCAGAGGCATTTAGAAATAATTAGAATAATACCAAACATGTAGCAATACTCACTTTTTTCTTTTTCTGAGCAAGCAAAGCTGAAAATAATCATGGCTGATGTTAGGAAAGCAATGCCTTCACAAGGGACCTAATCCACTCCAGTTGGCTTTTGGATGACAATCCTGGCAATTTACCACAGGATAATTGCTCTATCCACTAAATTTAATCAGTATTAAACTTTCGGGGGAGTCATCTATACTTTACAAACATAGGGCAAACTTCCTAAAAACACACACTTGACTGATGAACTTCCTAAAATTACACAGTCAATTAAAGACAGAGATAGGAAGCTGGCAGCCTAGCAGATTTCCCTCCCTCTGATTCCAATTTCAGCAGGAGTTTAGTAATTAGCTCACACAGGCATTCAAAAAAATTCCTTGAAATACTTCTGGGTATCACTAAGTCTCTGAGTAACCTGGAAAACCTAGCCCAAAGTAATTTTTCTTGTTGCTCTGATGATGGCAAATTTTCATAGCTCCTTAATTTTTGCTTGGCTACAGCAATTCACACAACTACAGTAATAAGCACGGAACTGACCCATCCTGCCTGAAAAGTCTGATCCTGTCGCCCTTCAGGACACATGTGCTGGAAAAACTGCTGTCAGCCTAAGTTTTGGGAACAAACAGAGAGCTGACACAATATAGTCTAGAGAAAGGGCATTTGGGACTGTGGTGAGGGCTGAATGGAAGATTATCCAGTTGTTTATCATTTTAATTTTGTGTTATGCTTGACTGGCTATTTTGTAATTACTATTGTTACATATGATGGATTAGCTGGCAAATGTATATATATATATATATTTGCATCCTATTTGGCAAGCTGTCAAGGACACCTAGTGCATGTGATTTTATCTAGTGCAGTGATTTGTATTTTGATGGTATAAATCAGTCAACTGAGGCACGTGAAAACTTAAAGGACCCAGGACACACTCGCAGGTAACACTGATGGGAACAGAGGTGAACATGTTAGAATCTAGCAGTGTTTTCCTTTGCAGGACTTGGAGACAGTGCTACAGGTTTATGCACCTCCTGCCAAATTCCCTCCACTCCTTCAAAGCAAGCAATTTCAAAATTCACACCGACAGCAGGCAGTACTTCTGTGCTTTATTCTTTGCGACTTAAATGGAACTGTGCAAGTGCCTGATGCAAAATCTGTAGGGAACAGTCTTCTACAGTCAACATCTGGCCACTTGGCTTGGCTTTTTGAGTATTTGGCAGCTCTTAAGCAGCTCAGTCAGTCATCTGATTACAACACCAAAGCTAATGGTTCTGAACATCCACTCAGATCTGTGAATTTCCCTTGACATGATGTTTTTTAATTTTATTTGTGCCTTTGCAAAATCAGACAGAAATTCTTTAAGAGACCTCTAAGTAATGATAGTGGTATGCATTTTCTCAAGCAAAAGGGTTACTTACTGACAACAGCCAGATGTGAATTATCTGTTTAAAGCATTTAATTTACCCTATGGTCACTTATTTACCTAATTACATACCAATTGCACACAGAAAAAGAATTAACTATGTAAAATAAAAATCTACCATTTTTCATTTGTTATCAGTTATTTTTGGGCTTGTGTCATCAGTTTGTGTTTGAAGAAATTGCTGACCAAGACAAACAGTGAAGTAAAAAAAAATCTATAGGAATCCACAGATGTTTTCCAAAAGCATCTCATGTTTGCCCAAGTAACTGAGCACCAAGAACCTATATGATTTTTTGGCCGTGGGTCAAAGATAGAAAAATATAAATGTTTTTCCTTTACAGATTTCAAATGGATGACAGGAGAGATTCATGACTGGCAGAATCTGGTCCTGAGCCATCATTAAATACAGATTGATGCAATCACTGACCAGCCACGGCCCTGGGAAGCCGTGACCCTCTAAGGGAGCACTCACTCACTGCACATGTGCTTTTCTCATGTAGTTTGCCACTCCCTGCCTGAGCCTCTGGACAGGGGACACCAGGCTGGAACTCCTGATGTTGGCCAGACCCATCTGCTCCACACACTGGGGCTCATGCTTCCTTCAGGGCATCTTCCAGCACCTTGAAATCTGCCATGGGGAGACTGGAGGGCATGGTAGGGACAGTCCTGCAACTCCTGTGACAGGAGAATTTCTGCTGGACTGTTAGCAGAAGGATGTGAACGCTCAGAGCACAGTGTGCTGCAGCAAATGTTCCATCTCCTAACAAACATGACTAACAGCTTCAGCTCTCTCCTACTCAGACCTGTGATGACTCCATTATCTACCATGAAAATAAAAAGGTCCATAAAAGGTCTGCTCTAAAGGTTCCCACACGTGAGATCTGGACAAACTGAAATGTGTCCAGCAAGCAGAGGAACAGCATTCAAAATAACAAATTTCCTTAATCAGTGCCAAACATATTGAGATGGTGCTTATCGAAGCACTTAATAAAATCCAGTGGAGTTCTGGATCTAAAGCATATTATGTGGAAAATGCTCCAAAGTAGATTTAACCTGAACTTCTCATTCCAGCACAATTTGGACAGCAATTTGGGAGGCAAACCCTTAGTTCCATACTCTGCCCTCACAGACAACAAGGTGGATTTTTACTTACTAGATATTTGGATATATGTCCTTTTAATGCATGATATATACATCTGGAGTGCTGTAGGCAATCTTAACTAAATGAAACTCATAGAATCATTGGCTGCTTTTCAAATTTTGCATGAGAAAAGAACTGAATCATCAAGGTATCCTCCTAATCTCCAGGATCAGGATGAGGAAGTTGTTTGTAATTTTAATTGGCAAGGAACAGCAATTTGATTTAGTGATAAAGAAGGAGGAAGGGAGTAATAATTTAGTCTAAAACATCATGGGCTTCAGTAAGTACAGAAATACAAGTGACTCCATCTAGCCCAGTATACTGTCTCTAAGTCCCTAAAGTGGACTAAATAGGTGACTGGGAAGAATACAAAACCTATGAATTTTCTCAAAATACTCTCTGAGCTTCCACTCATTTGTGGCTCACAAAAATCCTGAATGGTTTTTGCATTTCCTTGAATGTAGATAAATCTCAACATGCTAGAAAAAGGATTTCCACAGCTTAACTAAATGTTTCTGAGTAAGCAGCTGTTTTTAAGTTTAAGCTCAGCCCTTCCAGCCTGGACTAGCATCATTTATGGTCATCTGCATTATCTGCAATATGTATGAGCTCATGACTACAGCTGTGTATATATCCAGGCACAGATTTACTGAAGACATCAATAACACAGTCTGGAGAGGGCTATTCTCTCCAGAAGTGACAGAGCAGGGGACATCTGCCCTAGCTGCAGGTTTTAAAGTTTTATACTTCAGTATAAAGACCTACAGGATTCACTTCTTAGAGAAATGAAATTCCTAACTCATGTTGGATGTTGAATCAGAGAATTCTGCAGAAACTACTCTGGACGTGTGAATGTGTGTTGGGTGAACAGAGAAACAAGCATGGAATGTCTGCTGTTTATACTTCAAAACAAATTCCCGCACTACTGTGGCACAAAGGCACTCCACATTGCTGCTTATGATTTCTCCCAGATATATCTCAGAGATAACATTGACACTTAATTTTTATAGGCACTGCTATGGTAATCACAAGTATGTTAAAATGCATTTAATAAATGTCTTTTATTGATACTAATAAATCATACCTTTCGATGCCATTTAACTTCCATTTGTGCTTCCTTGACATCAGGAGCCCACCACCCCACGCTCCCTGGAAGGCAAGACACATCATCTTAATGAGAGCCCTGCTTTCCTCCGTGTGACATCTGTGTGCTCCCATCACTTCGGGACCCTTTTTATCTCGCTGATGTGGCACATTCCAAAATGACCAGGCAGATGGGGCCTGAGGCATGAGCTGTGCTAACAATTTTCTTCCAGTAGCTTGGAAGCATCAGTTAATAGCCCCTAATGCAGGCACTCACCCTCATCATCTGCAAACCCTTCCCTCAGCCCCTGTGACACTGGCACATGGGGCTGCCCCATGCTGTAATTAGCGACTTGCAGAGCTGCTTCTGGGTCAGCTGCCTTTCCCCTTATAGCCACTAAGCTACAATAACAAACTAGGCTGGGATCTCAGCTGCTCGGGGGGATTTCCGTCATATTTTGGACTCACTACTGCTTGCCCTCTACTCACTGGCTTTCCTCACAGAGATCTGGGACAAGCAGGCATTTCATGTGACTGAGAAATACTTTAGGTAAATACAAATTCGTCCTTTGAATGGTTTGATTTTGGCTCACACAGTAATACAAAATCAAGACTCCCAAACCTATAGGAAGTCAATTACCAAGCTTTTTTGGAGAAAGGATTTGCAAAAATGACATAGAAGATATTCTAGGGCTGAAAGATGATCCTTCAAAAGATTTCTTGGCAAGAGTCTGGATAAAGGTAAGTAGCCAATCTGATAAATTTCCCTAGCACTTGCATTAACCTGATCAGCAATTTGCAGTACTTTATTCCAGACAAATGTATCCTTTTCCTTATGTATTTATTTTGCAGCTGCTGCAGAAGCTGAGCCAGTGCTCAGTATGCTTCTTACGTGTTTCTTTACTAATGGCATTTAAAGATAAAGCTGAAATCCAAAAGCACTCAAACTAGGTCAGCTTAAGTGTCCCAGTTGCTACAAGCACAACTACAGTCACAGCTCCTAAAATATTCCCCTGACCTGAGCCTTTCAGAGGAGTGGGAAGTCAGTGCTTGGATGTTAGACTTAATTACAGGAACTAAATACAATGGATTTTGTACAAGATGACACTCTCCAAAATGAAAAAATTAATGTTAATACACCTTTTAATCCAGCCCTTCACATACGATGGTACTTACATCCACGTGCATCCAGATTTTGTATTTCTTGCAGATGTCTGCAATAGCTATGAGAGGATCAAATGCCCCATATACTGTTGTCCCAGCTGTGGCACTCACCAGAAAAGGAACAAATCCCTGCAAGAAAGCAGAGGGATGTTATGCATGGTCCGAGTGGTGCAGCCGCCTCATCCCACAGCAGCCCCAGCTCCCCTTGTGCTGCCCCCACAGTGACCCCACAAGTGTGTCCCAGAGGACACCCCTGCTGTGTTGCTCTGGCTTTCTCCACGTTTAGATGCCAGCGGTATTACAGTTTCTACCTTAAGGTGGCAGCAAATTTCCAAACCAGTATCCTCCAGTTATTAGGATGCATGAGACAGGTAAGGGCTCAACAGAACAATTCTGCTTCACACCACCTGCCTGAAACAAAAAAGTCTGCACTGCAGGATGTCACATAAACAAACCTCAAGCGGGCACCACAGTGAGAGAAGCATTGCTGGTGGCCGTGTCCTGGCTGCGCTGCAATCAGCCCAGTGAGGGTCTGGCCATGTGGTGCCCCAGTTTTGTCAGTGGGAACTGTGTCTTAGGGTGTCTCCTGGGGCAGGGGAGGTGTGGGGCTCGCCTCCAGCCCCATCCCCATCCCTCCCAGCTCTTCACAGGTAAAGGCAGCCTCCACAGACGCCAGGGACTATCTCTTGGATTCCCTCTGCTAAATGATGTGCCTCACAGCAGAGCACTCACCAGCCATCACTCTGCACTATGAGATCAAGGGTCTACTCCAATCTATACCAGCGTTTAATTTTAATTTCATTTTTAGTTACGTTGATTTCATAAGGAGTACTTAGAGGTCAAGAATTGGGCTTCAAACCATCAAAAAAGTCCAAACATCCTTCTGCAATAGTCAGTAGGTTTGAGTGGCACTCTACTGTCATCTTGCTTTATTTTTTTATCCACTTTGTTTATTTTCTTGGAAAAAAGTGCTTTTAATGAAGATTTTTGCTATTAATCAGCTTTGGCTGCTGTGTGTCTAGTGAATATAAATGCTGAAAGCACAGGGCTGAGTTCATTGCATACTTCAATCTAATGCTTTAATTCTAGCCTCTCTTAGTGAACAAATACAAAAGTGTGAGTATTTTTAGAGATATGTGGACTTTAGTTTACCTTCCATTGATTTGGTGAATCTATGAAAAATATGTTCAATCCCAATTTTCAATTAAGATAAAACAAATTCCCCAAAATGATTACTCTGGTTTTGACAATATTCAGCTGAGAAGCTGCATCATAGGCTGATAATATAAAAGCGGAGGATGTTATGCAAAACACCATATAAAAAGAAAGCCAAATAGCTCATGGATATTATAAAGTAGCTCTAAACTTATTTTCTCAGCAACTCTTGCCTCATTAATTGGTAGGCTATATTTCTAAGAAATAAAACTTAATGGGCAAGACTTGTTGTTTTATCAAGGAAAGCAAATAACCAGCTTTACCATTCTTCATGGTTTTTTCTTCTTTGGAAGCAGAAAAGCTGCTGAACTTACTTTTTGTTTGGCTTCAACAATTCTTCTTTCAAGGTCTGATGGGATCATTTTCCCTCTGGAGCAAGAGAGAGTTATATCAGTAACTTGATCTTGAAATCAACTTTTGCTGTTACTTCTTCACTAAATAGGAAACCCAAAGAAGGAGCAAAGGCACTTTTTTGCCCAAGAATTATGTTGCATTGAAGAGCACGGAAAGACTGTGTCCATTAGTCTGAGTTTTTACTAAATTAGTTTTTTGACTAATTATTTAGTCAATATATTTGCATCAATATGATGATAGTAACAGAGAAAGTGGCCACTCCATTGAAGACTGATGCTGCTCCTTAGAGCCTCTTGATCCTGTCTGAAGTTACAGTCCTGGGAATAAGCTTCAGCCTCCCAGGGAGAGGCTCAGCCCAGCATCCCAAGAAGTTCATTGGGTGCCAAATCCCTTGGTCCTCTCTCTGCAGGCAGAGAAAATGCCAGCTGAGCTGCAGGGTCTTGAGCAGTGCAGCTCAGCTGTGCTGTCAGCAGTTGTCTCTGTGCTCCCAGGGATGACTTCTCCCCTGTTTAGTGAATTACATGTTTGCATTTGCTGGATGTGAGAAGCTGCCAGTTTAGACTCACTAAATGCACTGCCAGGCTCTTGCAACACCTGCTGCATGAACCATCTACTTCAGGGTCAGACTCAGTCGTGTAAGGCTTGAAGACTAATTCAGGAAATCCTGTAAATTAAACTAGGTACAAGATAAAACAGTGCTGATACTGAATATTAAGGCTATGGTTTTCTTTGCTTTAGACACAAGCAAGTCTATAAAGGAAGAGGCAGTATGAATACCAGCAATACAAACATGATAGATTCCAATGTTGCAGAAATAAAGTCTTCACTGACTTTCAATGTTGTACATTTAGATTGATAAAAATTTTTAAAGACTTTTTCAGATTTCTTCTTTCAGTAGGCCCTCATTTCCCGTTGCTACAAAAAAAGAACCTTAATTAAAGCTCAAAATGAAGTTACATGGAAACTAATAAACCCATTAGTTTGTAGTTTCATTTTGCATGAAAACCTTTGAACTGTTTTCATTGCATTTGGATGTATGTCCTTTTGTAAAAAAATTATTAGTTTATTGTAATAAAATGCTATTGGTTTGTATGTTTTCATCCTTATATAGCTTACAATAAGACAGTATTTATTTCTGTAGAAATGGCTTTGCACTGCTGATTTTTTTTGCAAAATCTCTCCTGCACATTTTAAACACTAAAATACTGAAAGAATAAATAAAAATAAAAAGCTCCAAAAATCCAAATATTAATCCAGATTTTTCTTGCAGAAGGGCAAGGAAGGTCTAAAGAGTATTCAGCTCCTTGTGAGTTCCCTCCAGATATATGCACATGTTCACAGAAAAGTAATAATACTCTTATCCTCAAAAATGTTCCTGGGATCATTAGAGGAATAAAAAAAAATAAAACGAAGTCAAAGAAGGGCAATGAGTTCCTCCTCAAACCATAATTTAGATGTTGATCTTTAATAGTTTCTGATTTAGTGAGCTTGTGCACAGAAACATACACAGAACTGGGCAGATGCTTCCACTGCCCAAAATTTTTTACCAAAGCAAGCGATTATCCAGCCCCATGTCACATCAAGTAGATGCAGGAATTCATGGCCAGGAGAGTGCAATACCCAAGCAATGCCAAGGTTTACCAGCTAAACAAGGCAAACTTGGCAGGTGTGGATCAGAATGGGAAAGAGCCACCAGGATGTTTGGTCATACTGAAAACATCAAAAATATATCAGCGTGCTCCTTCACCCTTCCACAGGCCACATCTTCACAGAGGGTCTTCTCAACCACAGCAGCCCACATCCTGTGCAAACAATCTGCTGTGCCCCTGTGGTGTCTGCTGTGACAATCAGCAATCCTGCTGTTTCCTTCAGCGTGGGCAGGACAACCATTGTGGTCTTCACAGAAAACCATCTCGCTGAATTTGCACAAGAAGAAAAGGAAGACGTGGCTTCATTGATCCACATCCATCTCCAGTGAATAGAAACAACTGGGGATTTATTTTGATGTGTGTTGGTTGTTCTGACGTAATTAAATGCTCTTCAAGGTGTGTTCAGTCTTTTGTTAATAAAGAGATAATAGGACCATAAGTCAATATCCAGGCACTGTGATTAGCACTGTAAATTGCTTACTTGATGCTTGTTTTTTAATGTGGGAGCAGATTATTTTGATAGCAGCAAAGCCTTCCATTTCTGTTAGAGACATAATTAATTCAATACCTTATAACAATGAGGGACTCAAATCGCATTTTCTATTGGAAAGACTCTCAACAGAATCAATAAGAATTGTTCTATTAATTTTTTTGTCTGACATAAAGTGTTTTGCCCAAATCAGAAAAATTTTATCAGAACATGCTGATTTTGTTAATATACTTTTTTTTTCCTCAAAGTGATTTTTCACAGAGAATTGTAACCTTTCAGTAGGGTGAGTTAAGCCAGAAGTTATCTACCACCCTTTTTCAGAGCCTGTGTGAGCTGCAGATTTGTTGCCTCCTGTGCTGTTGGCTTCCAGGGACCACCATCCTCCTCAGCCTATGCTTCCCACAGTGCTGCCAAGATCCTTCTCTTCTCATCCTATCACAACATGTCCCTGTCAAGGGCACTGAGGGAAATGCAATCCAGCTGAGAAAGATGGTGGGGGCATGAAGGAATTGAATTATTATTATTATTATTAGCAAAAGCTCCTAAATAGTTTATTCCTATAAAAGGCCCACTTCAGCCCTTTTTAATGGATCAAAATGTGAGAGTCTGATTTGACCAAAACAAGCTTCCTCCTAGTTTCTTAGCACAAAATGTAAATTATATTCATTTGATATCTTGTTTCACATCACAATGAAAGAAAAAAAAATCAGAAACCTCTGAGGAAAGGAACTTTTAAGATTTTTTCTGAACTCCAAAAATAGACCCATAAAGAAACTACTAACAGAGCCAGTTCCTCAAGTGGGATGAAGCAGTGCAAAGCTGCTGAAGATGACAGTGCTGTGACAAATTATACCAACTGCTGACCACATCCTACATACTGTCTCTGAGATGAGCACCTGATGATCCTGTTATGCACCACAAAAAGAGCCATATTTGACATCTTCACTTACCTTTCATCACATCTAATCAAAATCACACTATCTGTACCAATACCCAAGGCCGCAGCTCCCTTCTTCACAGAAAAGTGACTCTGAAAAAATACATTTATTATTATTTACTGGTTTCATTATTTATTATCTAATTCAATATAAAACACTACTCTCTTGCAAACCCTTCAGCAATAAGTCCCACATTGTCAGTAATTACATTCAGAGCCCTTGTGGAAACTGATCACTGTAATTTGAGGCTTCAAAGCAGGTCACTACCATCAGCTGGAGAAACAGCAATCACTCTAATCTGGGTTTACTCCTGGAATATTACATACACAATTGGTGGATGCTGGACCTTGATGCATGCCTGCAGCTTTTGTTGCTTGTACAGATTCAGCTATGAGCTTGATTTACTGAAAAAAAAATGGTCTTCTCTAGAGAATCCATTTAGTTTGTGATATCCAGAGTCGTGCTACAATGTATCTTCTGCCCAAATAATACACTGCGAGAAATTAATATAGGAAGTGCCTAATTGTGATCTCATGCCAGTGAAAGCCAGTAATAACTCCTACTAATAAACAGAGGTACTGAAGTTTTAAATCAGAATAGGGCTATTATTATTATTGTAAGAAAATTAGTTAATCCGTATGTACAAAATAAAATGTGGAAGTTACATACTGCAGTGCATGTCAGCCTAATTTTCTCTCACTCATAGGACTTAACTCCTGAGTCAGTGTTGGCGTATAAATCTAAATTTAATCCTAGTGATTATGATAATGTAACAGGTTTGTATCAAATTATAGCCCCAAGAATCTGATTTTGTATCAAACCCATCTGTTAACAATATTTCCGAAGTAATTTTAACTACAGATTATTAAACATAAAAAAAAAAAAGGGAATTCATTAGATACTACAGTTTAGTTTAGTTTTAGTTTAGGATGTAACACTGTAAGAAAGATCCAGAAGATAAAAACCTAACAAGGCTTTTTAAGCGTCCAGAGTGTTAGAGAAGAAAGGAAGACCTAGTTTGCAGATGACAAAGGAAAGAGGTAATCACTGCTGCTTTGTCAAGGGAGTATTTGCAAGCAGCAGAGAGCTGCAGGGAAAGAGACTGGCACAATGGCTACATGTGTGGACTTCACTTAAAGGCCATAAGGACACAGATTCACTGCATGCTAAAGGGCTCTAAACATAATGAATACTTTGAAAATTACAGCAATTCTAAACCAACTTAACGAAAGAGGAAGAAGAGTAGAACAACATGCAACACGCACATCCAACTTCAGAAGTAAAAAACCTCTCTGTTTTAAAAATTGCTCAGGGAGCAGTTTTCATTGAGTCTTTACTGCTGTGGTTAAGATTGCTCTGGTTAAGAGTTTACAGCACAAATTCCCTTTTTACATGCTGTATTCTCACCATTTTGGCTGAAATTCTTAACGTTTTTCATGATGTCTCCTGACTTTTTCAATATCCAGAGATTCTGAAGAAATCATGTTATGTTTCACTGATGATATATGGACAACTTGAAAACGCTTCCTCAGGTAAATATTTTTAATATTACATTTATTTCTTAATTGCACTGGGCTGGTACAGCTTTTCCCCATGGGATATGGCTGCAGTGTAAGAACAATGTGTATTAAGCAGCCACTGAACACATTGCCTAGATGTAAAATCAGTTTTTGAAGTCCTAGTACAGCAAACTACCCCAGTCCCTGAACTAAGCACACTCTGAAATGCAAACATGCACACATTGGACTGACTCTCATAAACTGATGATACATGAAACACATACTCATCACTTGGATGAGCCACAGGGGATTTGTGCCTGCAGTGAAGGGTCCTGCTGTCCTAGCAGAACCTGTCAGTTCCTTGCAGGTAGCCTAACCAAGCTGACATCTCCAAGCAGGCTTCCTCTGCATGCTGGGGGAAACAGGCACCTCCAGGCAAAGATTCATCCAGCCTGAGGGTGGCTGGTTTGGAGTGGGTGCAGAATGACATCAGGTGAAGAAGTTTCTACCCCTTCTCTCTGAACAAAGTCCTGTGATATCTGCTGTGAGAATGGGAATTGTACAGCATCTGCAGCCACCAGCACTCCAGACACTGCGTGTGTTTAACACCCAGACATCGACCAGCCTAATAAAGCCACTGGTCACTGGTATGTTCGTCTTAGAGAGGGGGTTTGTTGTTTTTCTAGCTGGGAGTCACAAGGTGCTAGGAAATATTTATACACTGAACATCACAGCTCAGCCATCACACTGACATTTTTCATGGCATGTTATTTACTTCACAAAACTGAGTTTTTGAACAAATGCATTTCCATGAGTTTCATCAGCTTCACTAAATTCAGTGGACTTTTTCCCAGCACAAATGCACTGTAGATTGGCTTGGATGGTGACCTATCCATAAACCTCTAAACATCAAAGATACAAAAGTCTGTTCTTAGCCCTGTGGGCCTCCCTGAGCCCTATGGGGCAGCAGTGCAACTTTGTGAGAGTGGGGAGGAGAAGAGGCCATGAAATGGCTATTGGCAGGAGGAGGCTCATAAAAAATTCCCAAGTTTAGGAAAGTATCTTGGGACTTTGCAAAAATTGAAAACAGAGCAAAAATATTGCCAGCATAATGACAGTTCACTGATATGCTATATGAAGATAGAATTGAATTCATATACTTGAAAAAATTTAATGTTTTTTATTCATATATTACACAAACTGATATGCACATACTGGGTGGTGTGAATATATAAATGCAGGTACAGATTTAGGAGTGAAGAATCAAAGATATATTTCACTGGGGTTTGAGTCGATGACATTACATTCATTAATTTTGCTCCTTGTTCCACACTAGTTAAAAAAAGATTTACTGTTGCAATTTGTTTTTCTACTAGAAAACAGAACTATTCAAAGTGCCTTAAAAAAGAAGAAACAGATTTAAATGGTCTACTACAAGGAAGGAAATTAAGCCCATGTGCTCAAAGGCATCTACTGGAATATGGCCAAGTTCAGCTGCCTTGCTAAGAAGTCTCATGGCACTGCTAAAAGAGCACTGGGGAAAAAAAAATGAATGTAGTGCTGATAGCTCAGTTGCCTGAAGGCTTTTTACAGACTGAAGGGAATTCAGTGGTCAGGAACCAAAACTGGTTTACAGATAAATTGGGAAGAAATACAGAAGTCTGTGCACAGAAGGGCAAATGCTATTACAATTTCTAAGCAAACTCTGAATATGAAATGGCTCAATCTGTGTATACAGTCACAGATATATGACTGCTATTATGTTTTCCTGTTCTAGGGCAACACCACAGGAATTACTCCAAGTGCTTGAGAGGCTCTGAAAGATCAAGGATGAGAGCAAAATAGAAAAAATATAGTTTTAGGAGCAAAGAAAACTTTCACAGTGATTATTAATAAACTTTGGTTTAATATTCCTGTGAGGATGCTGAAAGTTTGGTTGCCTGTGTAATATAATGGTAAACACAAAAAACTATAAAGGTCAAAGAGATGGAAAGGCTTGCAGAAATAGACTTGATCAGACAGAACTGTTCACAGGTGATTTAACTGGGCTAACAAGGAAGGACATTAAATGTGACCCCTTTGCAAATACCAGGGCTACAGACTGAAGGAAGGTTCAGGAAGGGAGCCTGAACACCATCTTTCACAACACAGCTGTGCAAGAGTTACACAGATCTGAAGCCTTATGGTGGGACAACCAGGGAACAAAGGCAGGACAGGTGCCAGTCGTGAAAGAAAAGCCAGGCTTGGAGATGCTGAAAGGTCTGGAGTTTCACCACTGTCCTGGGCTTGCAGACAGAAGAGGACACAGAGGTGGCAATGGGCTGTCACTTTGGCTTCCTGGCTTCCTCCTTCCCTCTCTTCCTGCACTGCAAAGGGTGCATGGAAGACTGCAAATACATCCCCAATAGAGAGGAACCTAATTTCTGTATGGAAAAAATGTGGTAAAATTCAGTGGTGAAGGAGACAGTATGGATATTAGTTACTCAGAGCATACTGATGGTCAGAAAAAAAATTGGTGATCCTGAGCCAGTGGAATTTTCCCTTTATCTAAAATTTCAAATGCTGTTAGGTATAGGTTTGTTCTCCAGATAGCCATTTTTACATGGTTAGCTTTGTAAGGTAGAGACAGTGTAAATGTATTACACATGCAATAACAAATAGGCCCCCTGAAAAACTGAAGAATTAGAATAATTAAAAATGCTATGCTGCTGAAAAGTATGGCATTGTCATCTAAAGTGCTTCAATATGCAGATGCTTCTATTTTTACAGCTCATCACTGGCATGGTTGAAGCTGTCACGAAGAACTGTCCTAATGCCATGAGCCCCACAGGGCATGGCTATTTTTTCAAATTGCTGGTTTTCCTCGCTTACATAAAACCAGAGTGGAATGGGCTTTGTGGAGGTGGCTGGAGGTGGCTAGCAGTAGCCAGTTCTCAAATGCTGAGTAAGTTAAGCCATCCTGCAGCTGGAACTGCCCTGAGGTCAGCCACTGGCAGCCTGGTGCCCAGGCGATCTGAACCCCCAGCCTCACCCCATCATCTGTTCACCAGCAAAGAAGGTGAACACACTTTCCTCTTCACCTCTCCTGGGCTTTAAGCATAGTGCAATTCCTGGATGTGTAGGCTGGGATATTTGTCTCTTAATAATCTAAAAATGTCTGGCTAGTCCAGGGTTGCTGTTTGGGCTCCCACAAAAGTGGAGAAGAAAGGTACCTCCAGAAGGCACTGATCTCTAAGACTTTGGCATCTGTTTTAGACTTAAGATGAGCTGTTTTCTGCAGATCTTACTCTTTTTTATCGGCCATAAAAAGTGTATAGACTAACTCAGATTAAATGTTTACACTTTAGGTGATTAACGTTAAGCAACATGAATCCTATCTTTATCATCTAATTTCAAGCTATAGCTTCTCCTTCAATTACCTACAAAAAGAGCAATACTGTGTCCTATCAAAATTTTAAATACACTGTAATGAGAGATACATTTGCTATGGTTTCATTTACCTACTGCTATTCAGTTTTTAAAGTTACTTATTATACATGGAGAGAAATGAGGATATTAATGTTTCTGAACATTCCAGTATGTACATCTTTGGCATTTTTGCCACAACTTCATACTGCTTTTCTAATCAGAAAGACTAATTCGTTTTTTTTTCTGGTGTAGATAGTTTTGTGCATTGTATGTGATAAGAAATGTTGCACTGAGTTCAGGAGGATACTGTGGCAGTGTAAAAGCCACAAGGTATTGATCAGATGAAGGATTAAACCCAAATTATTATTTTCTTCTTTAGGACAGACTGCACTAGAGCACTACTTTTCTAGAAAATTATTTTACTTTGATTTGAATGGTGCTACCTGAATTAAGTTGTTCTTCAAATAGGACCAAGTTTTCACTGTTTCCCCCTGGCTTCAAATGCCATAAAAAATAATTTTCTAGTTATTATGCAGTAAAGTAATGCAAAGAAAAAAATGTGTGGACCCATCAGTTTGATTTTAAGTTTCCTTAGGTGGAAACAAATCTAATTCCTAATTACTCTGTATGCCCAGAGTGTAATTTACAGCTCTGTAATCTATGCTACCAAACAGAACACCGGACCTCTAAGCTCCTCAAATCCTTCTCTGGAAGCAGCACCTCACACAACACCCCTTGGACTGCTTCTGGCAGGTGGCAGCTCTGCAAAGTGTCTCCTAAGTTGCAGGGACAACACTATGTATCATGGAAGGGGTAAGCTAGAGATCGGATTTTCATTTATTCTACACAGAAACCAACCCAAAATCTTCCATAGCCTGTGTGAAATGGTCTATCAAGCTACAGACACAGAAGTAACTTTTTATGTGCTACTGTATCAGCACCAAGAAGCTTCACAGTAGGCTTCTGAAACCTTCTGAAACTGCTCAGGTAAAAACTTCCCAAAGCCACTCTTATCCCACAGATACTAGAATAGTTTGACACGTTCCCTGCAACTAATGGGGCTTATTCATAAAGAGAAAGCAGCATGCACGAAGCTGAAGAGGTGATTTATTGCTAACTCTGATCTAGCTGCTGTGTGGATGCTGAGTGCACTGTTGCTGGGAGGGGGCTCCCCCACCACCCCAGACCAGTCACCCCTCCCAGTGCTCACCCAGAGGATGGGGCTCCTCCAGGTGTCCCCAGGTGTCCACAGATGCCTGGAGAGCCAACAGACCCCTCTCAGTCAGTACTTGCCAAAGCTGCACTCCTCGTGAGTCTTCAGCAGCAGCCACTTCAACACAAGAGCAGAGCAGATGGAGAGATGCCAGAGGCAAGGACAGCCTCTTCTGTGTCCTCTGTGGTCTTTAACTGGGTGAAGAGGTCCCTTATTGTTAGATCAGACTCAATCACCTGCCAGTTCTTAACTCTGCATTTTGTTTTCTAAAACTGTGATAAGGAATAGTGTTGCTATTCCCTCACTGAGCACCTGACAAGATGTTCCTTCTTAGGGGGCTTCTAGATCAGCGGGAAAGTAAGAAAGCTGTTGTGAACTGCATGAGAACAGTCTTGTTGAACAAAGAAGATGAAAACAATCTGTTTTTCCAATTATGATTTTTTTCATTCTCTGAACTGTGGATTAAGCCCACACAGTCACTAACTAATTAAGTCCACGGAAATTCTTTAAGCTATTTTCCTACTATCAGTAAAAAGGGCCAAAGGCTGTTTTGTGATTTTAACCCACCTAGTCCTCTACAGCTAAACTTTCCCTTTTGTGCACTTTTCCTCCTAAGGGAGCATGACTGTCCTTTTGCCTGCTAGGTGCAATTCCTGCTCCATACTATCTCCAGCTACTATTGGATAATCTAAGACAGTGCTGGTTAGGCAGGTCAAAATCACAATAGGGAATGGGTTAAAATTTAACAGGTCTTGCCTTGTACACAAATGGAACAACTAAAATATTCTGAGAAGGCAGCTAGCCCTTTCAGTTTTGTCCATGCTGAAAAAGGGATGGACTCCTCTGAATAGTTACAGCAGCCTAATGCTGATATGCTGGAACACAGGAGGATGTCTTCACTTTAGATTTTTCATTGTGTTTTAAATGATAGACTGAAATAGCTTTTTACAACTGGTATCCATCACTTTTTCCCCTCTGAGTCAAGGTTTCTTGCATCATGTGTAGTCTAGAACAGCTGCCCTGAAGGACATCACTGCTCCTGCATCAGTGCCAATGAAAGAAGACTGATGATGTCCTGATGAATACAGGAGACTGAATTAAATCCTGAGTGCAAGTGCGTCTCAGTGAAATTAAACCTGAGGAAGACCGATCCAAGTAGTTGCAGGGTATTTCACTATCACTGGTGAAACAGAAACAGACAGAAGCAGAGTGTGCTAAATTGTGGCTTGGGGAAGATTTGCTGTCTGGGAACGTGCACAGTTGGAATAATCACATAACCTATTTTAGGCATCAAATGTAGGTTGCATATATGAGAAGGCTCTTTATGGTCAGTGCACAGAAGTAGGTGAAGCCCTCCCAAAGGTGATTTAGAACATCTAAATTAAAGAATATTTAGGTTCCTAATTTGGATTCTCTGAGTTTCTCTCCAGAGGTGCTTCTCTTCGCTGGTTGTGCAGAGAGTGAGGCTCCTAATTTTGGAACATGATGCACTCCTAAATTAGGGAGGTAATTACTTAAAAGCTGTGAATTACTCCTTCCTACCCTTCTCCCCCACTATCATGGCATCAGACTGAGCCAGATTCTGATTACAGTAGTAGTGGTGGCAACTGTGACACAACTTCATTCATTTATAGTACAGGAAGATCTAGACTGGTAGTAATGAAAATAGAGTCGCATCTGGGATGCTGAAATTCTTTGCTGAGAATTGCTGATACTGAAATTTTTGCATCTGACTGAAAATTTCAAAACCAAAATCTGAGTTTCTAAACCCTTTTACTAAAATACAGCAAATACAGTTACTTTAAGCTTTGTTTAATATCACACCATGCATGCAGAGCATGGGGAAATGGTACTATGGATCTGCTGCTCCAGCTTGATCCCTACAAATCTATTGGGCCTGAATTCTCAAAGAGCTGGCTGAAGTCATCCAAAGCCTCTCACTGTTTTTTGAGTGGTCTTGGGAATCTGGAGAGGTCCCAGCTGTCTGGGAGCTCAGGAACTTCATCCCAATTTCCAAGGAGGGCAAGAAGGAGGGCCCTGGAAACTACAGGCCTGTTAGTTTCACTTCAGTAGCTGGTAAATTCATTGAAAAGATTATTCTGGGAAGCACTGAAACACAGCACCTGGAGGACAATGCAGTCATTGGTCAGAGCCAGCACTGCTTCATGAGGGAAAGCCCTGCTTGTCAAACCCAATTTCCTTCTACTACAGGTTTACCCACCGAGCTGATCTAGGAAAGCCAGCAGCTGTAACCATTTTGAACTTCAGCAAAGCTTTTGATTCTGTCTCCCACAGCATCCTTCTGAACAAAGCATCCAGCTCACAGCTGGATAACCCTGTTACAGGATGGGTGAGCAACTGGATCATGGGTTGGGCACAAAGGGTTACAGTGGATGGGGACCTGTCACCTCTGGGGTTCCACAGGACTCTGTCCTCACCCCTGTGCTCTTTAACACTTTCATTAATGACTTGGACACAGGACTGGAAGGGATACCAGGTATGTTTTCTGATGACACTAAACTAGGGAGAGCTATTGATTCCCTCAAGGGCAGAGAGGGCCCACAGAGAGACCTTGATAAATTAAGAGGATTGAGCAATCACCAACCATATAAAGTTCAACAAGGATAAGTGCCAGATTCTGCACCTGGGATGAGGCAACCCTGGTTGTGTGTAGAGACTGGGCAATGAGAGGCTGGAGAGCAGTGCCACAGAAAGGGACCTGGGGGTGCTGGTCCATGGCAAGTTGGACAGGAGCCAGCAGTGCCCTGGCAGCCAGGAGGACCAACCCTGTCATGGGGGGCATCAGGCACAGCTGGGCAAGGGAGGGGATTGTCCCGCTCTGCACTGCTCTGGGGCAGCCTCCCCTTGGATATTATCTGCAGTTTTGGCTGCCACAATATAAAAAAGACATTGAGCTGTTAGAGGATGTCCAAGGAGAGCCCCTGAGGATGGTGAAGGGTCTGGAGGCAAAGCTGCATGAGGAGTGGCTGAGGTCCCTTGGTCTGTTCAGCCTGGAGGAGACTGAGGGGAGACCTCATTGTGGTGTTCAATATCCTCATCAGGGGAAGCAGAGGGGCAGGTACCAATCTCTTCACTCTTGTGACCAGTGACAGGCCACTAGGGAGGCATGAAGCTGAGTCAAGTGAGGCTCAATATCTGGAAAAGGTTCCTTACCCAGAAAGTGGTTGAGCACTGTTACAGGCTCTCCAGTGAGGTGGTCACCAGTACCAAGCCTGACAGAGTTCAAGAAGCTTTTGGACAATGCTGTCAGGCACATGGTGTGATTCTTGGGGTGTCCTGCACAGAGCCAGCAACTGGACTTGATGATCCTGATGAGTCCCTACCAAATCAGGGTGTTCTATGGTTCTACAGTCTGCTTGTTCCATGGCCATTGTCTTTCAAAAGCATCCAACCATGGCAGAGAGAAACCTCAGTCAGGCCAAGGAGTCTAAAAGTAGATAGATTATCAGCATGATGTGATAAATGAGACAAGTGACATTTGCATATCTTAAGTGTCTGTCCAGGTCCTGCATGACGCTTCCTATC
Source organism: Sturnus vulgaris (assembly GCF_052056855.1). Lineage (NCBI taxonomy): Eukaryota > Metazoa > Chordata > Aves > Passeriformes > Sturnidae > Sturnus > Sturnus vulgaris. Next base: position 16,605,958 of record NC_142243.1, read on the forward strand.
TTAAAAATACTGTACTTCTAGGCCTTTGTAATTTCTGTAACAGCTTCTGTTTTGAGGGTTAAACCAATATCCTTCAGGCAATTAAGGGTTAAAGGGTTCTGTCTTCACATAGTGCTGCAGTTTCTTAACTTCTCTAGAAAATGAGAATATACTTTTTATAAAGCTTGATTGAGGAAGGGACAAAACTGCAATTTCAAGGTATTTTTAAAATGTAATGGATTTTAGATGCTGTCCTATGAGTTCTCTAGTATATTTGACTTTTGAATATTTAATTTGCTAAGGGAGCTGCTTCTTCCCTGGCATGAAAACACAATTATTAAAGCTCATTTCATTATTTTGAGACTCATAGCACAATTTGGGTCATTGTTTAACACTCCATTGCTATTAAAACAATGAAATTCTCTAATGATTAATAGGATTTGTTACTTTAAATAATCATGCTGAACCTTATTTGCACGACTTAGACTTGTTACTTCCATAGGAATAATGTATCTCTAGCTGTACATCCAGCTTTGGAAAGTTGCTACTCATCTGTATGCTGTCCCCTTTAACTGCTGTGGGGACAATAATTTTGCAAAGTGGAGCTCACAGCTGTGTACTCTATCTCATCTCATCCTACTGCTATGAAAGGCATCCTTGGAGAGATTTCCTCCCGCACTTTTGTGATTAATTTTTAGAGTATTTTGTTATTTACACTTGTACAGAATGGAAGCTATGGTAAGTCAAAATAGGCACCTAACATGGACAGTGTCCTGCTGAGCCACAAATGAGTCCTTTCTGGCTGAGCCCACACAATTGGAGAGAAGTTTAGAAGTGGACAAAGAAGCCTGAAAAGAGCTCACAGCCCTTCCTGGGGATAACCCCTCCTCTTTCCTTTCCTCCTGCACTCACATTCTCCACTCTAAGTTGCGAAGAGTTTTAAATGGTCATAAAGCCAAAACCAATCCCCCCAACAGAGGCTTCTGTATGGCTGCACAAAGAGCAAAGAACTCTCTCTCGAGGACTGCTCCTGTTTCTCTTGTGCCCACCTCCCCTCTCCTCTGGCACTGCCAGGTCCCAGTGGTGCCTGTGATGAGCCCCTGTGTGCTGAAGTTTTGCTCACAGGCAGAAATTCACAGCAAAGCCCAACAAAAAGCTGCTGCCCAAAAAATGGTGCAGCTGCTCTTCTGTACACACACACAGCATTGCCATAGGACTGTCTTCATGTATGTTATCACCTTCTCATTAAATAACAGCAGGAGTGGTTTCAGATGGAAAGATCTTGACTCAAAAGGATTTTCTGTTGCCCCAGAGTGACCCGAACAGATGACATTCCTGGCAGAAAGTGCTGAAGCCCAATGATGAGCTCTCCTTGTTTGATGTGGTCCTTACCACTCACATCAACATTTATGTGATTCACACAAGTGAGAGGTTTGTAGAGACTGTTCTGCCTGGATTTCAGTCACAGAGAAGTGCAGAGACCATCCCTCTATAGATCAAAAAGCCAGCCTCTTCCCATGTTTTTATTCCCAGTGAAGGAATAACAGAAATGAAGACAGTTGCCAACAAATTCCTGTTCAGCTATTTTCTTCATCATAAATTCATACAAGCAGATGTAACAGATAGGAAAAAAACCAGAAACACATACATGTTCTGATGTGAAGGCAACCAGTCTGGGAATAGCTGCCATTCCTTTTTCTTTAACTTCTGGGAACATCTTGAAACGTGCAATCAACATAGCATACATGTTAGATATGGCACCACCTGGAGTCCACAGTAACATACTGTTACTTTTTCTATTCATTGTAATATCATTTCAGAACAAACAAGTCTTGCTATAGTTTTTCTAACTGTAATGCTAATGTCTCTGTCTCGTGGCAGAAACACAGATTCTTCTTCCTGATGCTCCTCACAGCTGGGCTGTGTAATAAGAGGATCTACTACCCACAAATAACAACTTATGCAAAAAGTACCACTGCAAAAATTGACTGGCACTTCCTTTCTCCCTCATTCTAATTACCATCTCTCCTTCAGTCCCCAGTCTTAGCTTTCCATCAACACATAATCCCCACACTATTCCATCTCCTAAGCAGATGCCCTCATAAGGCAACTTCCTAAGGGATTTCCAAGTGCCACTTAATCTGTGCTCTCCCCTCCTAAACTAGGGTGGTGTTTCATGCCCCAGCTTTGAGCAAACCCACCCACTGAGACCCAACAGCCACTATCTTCTGGATAACTGGAGTGGGAAGAGGGAAGAGAAAGGAAAAAGGATCATTCTAACGAACATTTTTCATTTTAATTATCCTCTGATGAGAACAAAGGGGAAAAGTTAAATGTCCCTAACACCTGTCTTAAAATCACTGGCATACATTCACTTAAAATAGCCATTTCAAGATGGGTATTTAACCCACTTCAAGATGGGTATCAGATCTACAGCTCTTCAGTAGTCTCTTTTTCCTTTTTGAGATTTTTTTACAAACTGAGTCTCTGTGTCTACAGTGGAGCAATGTTTGGCTTTGCATTAATGCTGCATGAGCACTATGGGAATATAATGCAGTACCTGAGGCAGAAGCTGAGAACTTTTACATTTGTATGCACACAAACAGAAACAGACAGACATATACATGAAATCCATCAGGTTTATCCTGTATATATGTATATATATAATATATATATACACACACAGAGATTGGTTATATATCCATGTTTCTGCACATATGTTTATATAAAGCAAAGGTTTTAAATGAACAAGTTGAAATGCCAGTGAGGTACAGTAGTTGACTATTGCAACATTCATCCATCTAAAAATGGAGTGGAGAGCACAAGATGTGCACCTCCAGAGGATGGTTCAGCTCATCCTATGGCAGCTGTCTGTGGCAGGTGGAACTTGTCCTGCAGACACATTCCCACTTTCCCTCGAATCCATGGGAGCTGCTGTAACTAGCCCAGGGCAGACACCCAGTGCTTGGATAGCCAAAGTGAGATAAGATACAATCCACTCTTTGAGCAGATGAAGGAAGCACTGGTGGGTATCTATGCTGGCAAATTTAACATTGTTTTGACTTTCTTAAGATTTGTTTTAATCTCACTGGAGATATATTCTGTTCCACAGCCCACACAAGCTGTGCCCTTCACTTCTAATCAGTATCCTAGCTCTGCTCTTGCCCTGCTGTGGGCTCTCCCTGACCTCACTGGCCCTCCTGTGAATCCAAGGGAAAATGCCAGAGAAGAATGGCATTGCTGCTGGCATATGGGTCAGTACAGGTCGAGGGTTTTCTTCCCCTTTCAATTATCTTGAGAGATATGAATGTATTTCAACACCCCTCTTCAGATATGGCAAAACAAGAAATGGAGAGATTAAGAGGAAATGCTCAGGTACCTGTACCTAAAAAATGCAGATGTCATGGCAAGAGCTGCTATTGATGATTTAGGTGACTGAACTAAGTTGAAGTAATTTGGCCTATCTTGTCCAAAGTAATTGGCTCAGTGTCAAAAGAATCAAGACTGAAATGTTAAGTTTCTTCAGAACCAGGGTTTCCTATTAGTACTCATTATTCAGTCATTTAACCTTAAGTTTATTCATAAGCCTGCATTCTGCTTTTAATTTTGTTGTTGTGTTCACATCGAACTAACAAAACACACCTACAAAGTTTGGAGAAAATAGTCAGGCTTTTATGCTTCACATGTATTGATACTGTATATTTAATTCCAGAGAATACAGAGAAAGAACCTTTTCTTTGCAACAGTAAGGTCTTCAGCTAAAGCCATGAAGTGAGAAAACAGCACAGAAATTATTTTGATTATTGCCTAAAAAAGCAGAACTTGCACACTGAATATTGCTGCCTTAAGAGAGAAAATTAGAAAGATGCACTTTGCACAAACCAGAAATTGCAGAGAAAGAAAGAATGAGAGGGGGCAGCCCTGCAAATGCCAATGCAGGTACATGCTTGACAGAGAGACTGTCCCCACACAGGTTTCAGCTCCATGAAGTGAGCTCTGACACACCAGCAGGTGTGGGCCAGCAGTTCCTCCTGAGGCACACACCTTTCCTGACTCACACCATCTCTACCTGAGTTTGCCAGACTCGGGCAGGTCTGGCACATCACTTGTGCGTTTTCCCCAGCCTGCTGCCATGCCCAGCTCTGCCCTCCACAGCTGGCTGGGAAGCATTGCTATTGCTCTTCTCTCACCCTGCAGGTCCCTGACCAGCCCAGTGGGAAATGAGGAACTAAGGGCAGCTGTACTGACTCAGGTCAGGGCTGGTAACCAACCACTGCTCAGTTTCCAAAAGCTTTCACTTTGGTCCTGGGCTCCTGATACACACTTAGATGCCCGGTGTGATGGAGGCCAAGGTTTTCAGGGGGATCTGTAAGCACCACAATAAAAGCTGTCAGAGCTTTTGCTCTCAGGCTTTTTAAGTAAGACCTCATGAAAAAGCAATGGCAATTCTTCTCACCTACTCCTCTACATCTGTGGAAAGGGCCAGAATAAAACTCCCACACCACTTCCCACATGTGCATCCAGATGTGAGAAGCTGAAGATGAGTCTTGCCTGACCTTCATGGCCTCGGAGAGCTGAATGCCCCAGGCTGTTATCAGTGAGGCCTTTCCTCTACTCAGGAGTGCACTCTTCCTCTCTCCATTAGGTCAACTAACTTCCCTTCCAGAAAGGCTCCTGCCACAACAGCTAACAGTCTGTTCTCTTTTGACAAGCCAAGCTATAATATCCAGTGTAAATGCTTTGCAATTATGTAAGATAGACAGGCCAAAATTTTTGAGCAATGAAATTACATAGTTGGAGAAGAGGTGACAAAGAGTATAAATCAAAAGACTAAGTGGAATGATTAAAAAAATAAAGAAGTCTTAACAATGTTTGTCAATGATTTCTCTACGCTAACTTTTTTGTCTGATTGACTTGCCCTGAAGGAACCAGGTTTCTAAGCCTTTAAGCACTCATTAACTAGCCACCCAAGTACCCCACTGAGAAAAACAGATCAGCTTCACATGGAAAGCTAACATCATGCTGTAAATGCTGGCAGGGTCTTACTGGCTCTACTAAAACTGCTGGGAGGCATGCTACGTCTTCCCCTGTTTGCTCCAATTTCCCCTGCAGTGATGGAGGGCTTTGTTGTGCTTCTTCCCTCTGTTACTAATACAACAGTCTTTCTATTTCATGGAATCCATAAAAAGTGGGGGCAAAGCAAAACTGCAAGGCAAATGTCTCTTCTCATTATGTTTCCCATGTGCCATTACAGCTGCTCATCATGCAGTGCAATTTGCTCAAACAGACCCTCATAATCACATCCCTGAAATTCATAAACATGCAATATTTTATCTCAAAGAGGCCACTGGTGTTTACTAGCAAGTGTCCTCTCAAACATGCATATTTAATTATGTTTACTCTTTAGCTACAGGGGATGTCATATACCACAGTCTGAAAATACAGAGAAAGCTTGAAATGTCATGTACCAGGTGAAAATATCCCATCGCCACAGCCCCCTGGCCAGCCAACCATCTCTCTCATTTTCCTTAGTGTGACATATTCCAAAAGTACAAACACTGGAGCAATTTCATAGGTGAACCTGAAATGTAGTAATGTCCATATTTAATGCTTTCATCTACAACACTAACACATCTTTTTCCAATATTACATTACATTATAGCCACAATATACTCTATCTTATACTGGGTATAGTTCTATTTCACAGTATTTTCCACAGTCTTCCTTCTGATTTGACATCAAATGTCTAGAAGGAGAAATGCAGGGAGCACCTGAAAATCCATTCCACCCACTTCAGTGAATAAAATCTTGCCCACCTCTTCCAGGTTCAAGGCTTTGCCCTTTATCCAAGAGATGCTGGGCAGAGCCCCTTTGCCTTGCACACACCCGTGTGCGTGTCCAGAGGCACATGTCAGCAGTCCTACTCATAATGGCCAGACAGTGCGTGAAGCTAAGCAAGCACACAAAAACGCTTCCTAATCCCAAAGTGAAAAAACCCCCACACCTTAAATTCTGCATTTCTTTCTTACAGAAAGCAATAGCTTTGCCTGCTCCGGGTATGGATCGTACATAACCCCTCTACATGAATGTAACTGCTCACTCAGCACCCCCTTTATTTTACATATTTATGCATGCAAAATGATAATCTGTATATATTTTTTGTGTGCTATTGGGAGGTAGCACCACTAATATCATATCATGATGATGAAATTTTATAAATGACAGACTACAGGACAACGTTGAAAGTCTTCCTGTAAATAACTGTTGTAACCATTTAAAAAGCAGATAATTTTTTCCCCAGCAATTTTAACATAAAATTAATATTTCACTCAGATACAGCAACTAGTATTTTAGAGTATAACTGTGAAATTATAATAAATATCTATATATTAAATAAAAAATCTTCTACTTACATATTAGTATTTGCTGCTGATGTCAGCCAGTCTGCCGCCAATCCAACCATGTCCAATCCAGTTGAAAGTTGATTAAAATATCTAGGATGCCCTGCATAAGATGGAAAATGTTATCAAAAGGCTGATGACTCTGAATGAAACTATTCAGTGCTGAACAGTATATTTACCTTCATATTTCTATAGGGAAGGAAGCTCTTTCAAGGTATGAAACAAAGCAAATGGCAGTAAATACATTTCTTGAAAAAGGCAGGATAATTTCTCTTCTTTCTCATTCCAAAGTCAGTAAAATCAGAGTAATTACACTCAACGCAAAATAATGAATTCCAACATTCCCTATTATCCTTTCAATATGCCTTGAAAATTAGCACATTGCTGCCTCACAAAAATAGCTGTTTGCTCCCGTTAGTGTGTCACATGTTGTCACTGGATATGGTTTTGCCTGACTAGGTTTGAAAGGCACACACGAGACACCATCTGAAAAGCTTGCCAGGACATATAACATCAGTGATGAATGGCTAATGATTGTAATAGACAGGGCGAAATGAGAAAATGGAGTATTTTGGTGACTGTTTTGCACATGACTCAATGGCTGATGATTGTACAAAGATGGCAGGCAAGGTGGTGGTCCTTGTAATTTCTTCACTGTCAGAGTGCAATTACAGATAGCCTGGCTACTTGCAATTGTGATTTTAATCAAATGCCATGAAAACCAGCACTGCTGCCCCAGCAGAATGACGCACAGGACTACATTCAGTGAGCTGATAGTCTCTTTACTTTGTTAATCTAATAGGCTCCTGTTTTTTTTCTAAAATCCTCCTAGAGATTTTCCTTAAAAATGTGCCTAGAGCCATTAAACACAGGAAGCATTAAAATTCCATTTTCACTAGTTGCTTTCCGCAAGCCCCTGATAAGTGGCATAATTACTGGTAAAAATTATGGATGGTACACAATTACTTAAATGCCATCCAACTCAAAGGAAGGCAGTCTGCTTGGAAAACACCTGTCCTGACCCTTAGACGATGTACTGTTATTGCCATCAGAGAAAACAAAAGATAGAGCAAGATGATTGAGGAAATGCAGACCCAGCACTGAGAGAAAACTTATCTTTGGTCTCCTGTGGCCTCTTATCAGGCATGGACACATGGCTGGCAGAGCAGCACAGGGAATTGCTCCCCAGCTCCCACCCTGCAGCACACAAAGGCAGAGTAATCATGCTGAGCAGGCAGACCAGAGCTGAGGATATGGGGCAGGGGACACACGTGCAAATTCCACTTGCTGTGTCCTTAACCTGAGACCAGCCCTGTGCTATTGCCATCCAGCCTGATTGCATTTTGCACAGAACTCCCTCGTCTCACTGACAAGAACCACCACCTTTTCCTGGTCTGGGCTGCCAAAGACAGGCAGCAAAAGCCCCTGAGCACCAAGGAATGATGCTCAGATCCAGCAGAATGAACTGGATCTTGCCCCCTGCTCTTCACACTCTTGAATGGGGTTGGTGGACCTGAGATACATACACACCCCATCACCATCACCACAGCCTCAGCCATCCTGTTCAAGGGTATCTGCCTTCAGAGAACTGCACCTCCCCTGACAGAGATATTTTGAAGATTTCCATATTGATACCTTAGGTTCCATATCGCAGCTGGATGCCAAATTTCACCTGAAGGCAACAGAAAATTAGCAGCTAAAAGCCTTTAGTGGATCAGGGCTACAAGTTGACTCAAAGGAGGTTACAAAAATTCCTGTTTTGGAAATAAATCCATACTGAAAAGCTGGGCAACAGCAGAATTCGTATCTGCAGCTGCAGTGTCTCAGCAGTTCTCTGTCAGCCCCACACTCAGCCCCAGGCGACAGCCCTGTTGTCACTGCTTGTTTCTCCAAGCAAACCTCCCAGCACACCACCTGCTTTGGGAGCCGCCGTAGGAACAGGGCCGGGCACACGAAGGGGTCTGGCAGCCTGGAGCCAGCGAGGTGGAGGGAGCAGAGCTGCATCGAGAGATGTCAGGACACGGAGAGCAGCGGCTGCTGCTGCTGGGAGAGCCCCCAGCACCCACACCTGAGACACAGCCCCCTCCCTTCCCTTCTGCAGCACGGCTGTAACAGGGAAAAGCAGGGAATGCACCGCCCCGGCCTGACCCCTGCCCCAGCTGCAGGGGTTTGTCTGTCCGTGTGACACCTCAATACGTGAGCGAGCTCTCTTCCCTCGGCTAGATGGCCGTGGAAAACTGAGGCTTTACTTAGAATACAGGCTCCACTGGCCAGGTAAGGAGAGTCTGTGAGACAACGGTCAAAAATCTCTACCAGAGTGCCTCTGCCTGAAATACACACCCTTTGTTGAAGTTGTTCCTTAACAAAGAGGTACCGGAAAAGAGACTGTGACAGGATGAAGAATTGGTCGAGAGGTGAAAATAGGAGATTATTACTTAATGGTTTGTTTAGCAATATACAATGTATTCACAGGTATCCCAGAGTAAATCGGGAGATGATGGCCAAGGACAGGGACACCCGAGACCTGGCTTTCCCATTGAGGGTGTGCCTCTGCCCCACACACCCTATCACACACACTCGCAGTCTGAGGCACGGGCATGCCCAGCGTGAACACTCGGCCTCCACAGCCCCCACACGGACGCGACGAGAAGGGTGGGCACGGGCAGACAGCACGGATAAAGGCTCGGATAAAGGCACGGCTGGCAGCACTGGGTCTGCCTGTGCTTGCAGCCTCACTGCGTGCATGGCCGGCACCGGGACTGCCAGGGAGCAAGGCTGGGCCAGAACCGGCTCCTCGCACCGCTCCTGGAGTTTCCAAGCCATTTTTAAACGCTCATTTTTAAATTCCGCTGTCCCTTTTCAATCGTACTGCGCACAGTACTGAATTTCACACCCATCTTTCCCTGCATGCGCAGTCCCTGCCTTTTACATCCTCACAGCAAGAATTCCGTCTCTGCTGGTAAGGGGGCATGAAGTGTAGCTTCCCCAGTGAGCCGTGGCATGCGGGTAACACCTGGGAGCAACCACACCTGCCCCTCGGCCGAAAAATCAGCCATCTGCCTCGCCGAATCCCCGGACCAGCTGTGAGGCTAATCTATGCAATACAATTTATTTTTCAATCAGCCTGCCGGGCCCCTGCAGCCAAACGCCGCCTGGGAGGGGCCGTGTCCGAGGGGCTTCTGCGGCAGGAGTGGAGGCAGACGCTACCGCCAGAAACCTCACCATACTGTCCTTCCTCTGAGGATAATTCCAGTGTTCTACTCCGAAGCACATGCCGAAGGGCTCCAGGTGTACACCCCGCGCATTTCGTGAACCCCTTGCCAGGCTGGGGCTGTCGCCCCAGGGTGCTGAGGAGCAGCAGCAGCCAAGCGAGGCGGCTCTGCATCTCCTGGGCTGCACCCCGCCATGCCACCACACTTCACAAAACCGCCCAGCACCCGTTTTCACACTTCAGAAGCATTGCTTTCATTGAAACAAATTAGAAAATGCCAAGATGGGAAAGCCTCCGATATTTATAGAGAGGAAGAGAAATGGTAACATTGTTTTCAAGGGTCTTTTTTAGATGCACAAAATTAAATTAGGTCTGTTTCGTGAATACAGACTATAACAAGAAACGATTACTGAAAATCACCTAAGAAAGACTATTTTTTGATTTCCCAGAATCACAGACCTCACCTTCTACATCATTCTGTGCAGACACGTTTCCTATGCCCTATCCAGACACATCACATAGATCACTGCACTGATCGACTTTGTTCCTCTGGATATCATTTACCTAACTATTAAATCCAATATTTTACAAACATCTTGACAACACCCGAACCACTTATCAAAACAGGCGGATGGTCATTCCACCCCTAAATGAGGATTACACAAATCCCTCACAGTCTTTACCAGGATCGGTCTGTTCTGTTCTCTTCTCAAAACCCGAGATTTTTTTTTTGTTTTCCACTCAACCTCTAGTCACAAATCAGCCTTTTGTCTCTTTCAGTAATTGCTTCGCATTTATTTTTAAGCAATTTCTCAGTAATTCAAACTCCCACTAAGAGCTCCCCGGACTCCCTATTATTTCCCAATGACAGCCGTAATTGCGGCTCCGCTTTCTGCCTGCTCCACCGCAGTTTATTTAAGGTGGCCCCGGTGCGGAGTCGGGCGCTTCCCCACGCCCGGGCGAGCCCCAGCCATGCTGCCTTCCCTCCACGAACCCCACAGGGGGGCACGACTAACGGGGGATCCCAGGCAGGCAGGAGCCAATCCATCCCTGCTTTCCCCAGTGAAAAACAACAAATGGCTGCTAAAACAAATCGCACTTTGGTTTTATTGCTTGGGCCTAAATTTGATACAAAATCCTCGATATTTCTGTGTAAGGTTCTGCTAAATTCTCTTTTTTATTTTGTGTCCTGCACGCGAAGTGAGAGACACGGCAAATGGCCGTCAGAGATCGAATTTACAGGCCGTTTACTGCGATTTCGGCTCTAAGATGGGCTGGTCCCTGCTGCCCCCGTACCGGGACTCCCCTCTGCCCCGAGCTCCGCAGGGAGCTAGAGGCCATGGCCGGGCACCACACGTGAAATGGATGGAAAGGAAAGGCAGAAAGGGGTGAAGGTGGCGCAAAGTCTGCTCTGTGGCACACTCGGCAACTCCGACGCAGAGACGCATTAATTTTAAATCGGAGAGGGTGTGCGAGGCTGCACTGACAGCTACAGAGATGGAGCTGCTGGAGTGTTTTATCATTTTGGAAAACGATTTCTGTCTCTGCTAGAAATTGCTTGGAGCTGACAAAATACAGTTGCTGTTTCAATCTCTAACGTTTCAAGCTGAATTGAAATGACACCTATAATCAATGGATGAGACCATACAGGGTAGAAAACGAGCATTGCTATTACCTGTTTTAATTGCATACTTCAGAGTTGTTCTGCAGTTCAATAAAATTTCTTCCAAGGTCTGTGGCTGGTCTGCCAGTTCCCAGTTATATTCTTGGAGCAGCTCATTTGGGTAATGGAAATCAATAACTTTTGTTGATCTATCAAAACTTTTCACCACATACTGAAGTAAAATGTCCACAACATCTTGTAGGAAAGACATAGTAGTTATTTCTCCATTGCATGTCGGCAGAAGATCTGGGAATGGAGAAATTTAAAAGTTCACTTCGTTTTATGACTACATCCATAGATTTTGAACAAAGCCTTCTCCTATTTATGTTTACAAAATCTTTACACAGTAGTCAATAAAAACACGTTTTGTTTTCATTTTAATAAGCAAATTAACAAGGTTGTATTTCAAGGAACCTTCTGAGAGATAAGATTTAATATCTTATCTAAATTGGCCAATTTTGTCCACAGTATATTTCAGACCAATTATTAAGACAGTGAGAGCAAAGAAACAAGAAGAAAGAGAAAACGAATCTCGCAGGAAATAAAGATTGACCAACAAATGCTACACGCAGAACCCTAAAAACTGTCATTTGCCTGCAATAAAATACCTTCGTGGTGACTCTCCTATGTGAGTGACTTGTTGATAATTTAATGCCTTTTTCTGAGGCAATGCTGCACGGACTCTCGGTGTACACAAAGCTTTTGTTTAAGAGCGATGGCTCAGTCAAAGCCAGACTGTAGTGGAAGCCTCTAATTTGGGGTCCCGGGCTGCCGAGCAAACAGGAGAGTTCCTGGCCAGCGAATGTCGGCGGGGATCTGGGACCTACTCACTGGCGGAGACGCTACTTCCAAGGTCAGAAAAAAATGAAGTACAAAAATATCTCGAATTAAAGCAAATGAGTAGGAGAGCGCTCTATCTCCCGCCTCCCCTCCAACCTTCATCACATCGCAGGGTCTTCAATGAGAAGGTCGATACTATCAGTGTTGCTTAGAAAGAAAAAGCCGCGGGCTCCAGTACGCGGGATTTTACTGTTTTGGGTTTTCCTTTCCGGGATTTTTTGTTGTTTGAGTGATTTTTCGCAGATTCGAGAAATGCCCGGCGGGGGCCAGGGCTGAGGGCGCAGAGCTCCGCCACGCACCGCCGGACCCCCCACGCGTCCGCGCAAGGCGAGCGGAGGCAATTTCCCGACCGAACCGCTGTTTTTTTCTTGTTAGTTTTAGAGAAGCAGCGTGCCCCGAGAGCGCCGTTACCTGTTGAGTGCAGAAAGGCGTAATTCACGTCCGCTTTTTGGCAACCGCAGGGTTTTTTGTCGCAGGTGCAGGTCGGCCTCGGCTCCGCTACCCCCGGGGCTGCCGCCCTGGCGCCGGTTTCCACGGGCTTCTCGGCATCTCCGTAGAGCAGGGCTTGACAGCGACACGGACACACGGCCTCATTACCGGGGCATCGACCCTCATCCCCCGCCCCCCCGGCCCGGGGCAGGTCCCGCGGCGCTCCGCGGGCGCGCAGCCGCGCCCCCGCCGCGGGCTACCGGGGCCTCCCTGCCCTTACCGCAGAGTTTGTTTCCGATCCCTCCCGTGAACTTCTGGGCAACCTGGCACCAAGCTCTGGCTGAAAGAGAAAATCGAGCGGAGGGTCCGTGGAGGGGGCGCGGGCTGGGGGCGTCTCGCCGGACCCCCGCCCCGCTCCCCAGGATCCCCCTGCCCCGCAGAGCCCCGCGGCGCTGGCCCGGGTTCGATCGCCGTCGGTCCCCGCCGCTTCGTCCCGCCGGTCGAGCTGTCACAAAGGGGGCTTTGGCCACCGGGCAGCGCGGTCACGGCGGCTCCGTCGGGCCGATCCCGCCCGGCCGCTCGGCGTCCCCCTACCTGTGCCGGGGGTCTCGGCGGCTGCGGAGCCCTCCTCGGCTCCGAAGGGCCAGAAGCCGGAGCCGGGGCTTGCCATGGCGGAGGCGAACCGGCGGGGCGGGCGAGGAGCGGCGATCTGAGCCCAGGCGGCCTGAGCGAGTGTGCGTGAGTGTGAGTGTGCGGGTGTGTAAGTGCGCGGCTGCGCCAGGCGGCGGCAGGCGGAGGGGCGGGAGCGCCCCGGGCACGCGTGGGTGGGAGCGTGTCCCGTGGGCGCCCCCGGGGTGCGCTCGCCGAGCTGCCGCGGCCGCGCCCCGCAGGCGCTGCTGCCCGGGACGGGGCGGGCGGCTCCACGGGAAGAGGCGCCGGCTGTTCTAAGGGGTGTCCGCACCCTGCATCGGCGGAGCGAGGGGCGGCGGGGGGAGGACGATAGCGCTCGGGGCAGACCCGAGGCGTTGGTTGAACTGGGTCTGAGGCTGCCTTGGGGAGCGCAGGCGAGAGAGAGTACGTGCGCTGTCTTCACCGACGGTCCATGCGGGCGGAGAGGGCTGAGCCGCCCGGTGCCGCTGAGAGGAGTGGAATGGTAGTTTTCCAAGTGTTGGCGTAGGCGGCCGCGATGGTCCAGCCTGGTACCTCGAGGGGAAGGTTGGGACTACGGGGAAATGTCCTCAGTCCTTTAAGATGCAGAGCGAAGGGAAATCCCCCCACCACACCTCCCACTTTTGCACCGGGGCATCTCCATAGGCGCAAGCAGGGCACTCCTGGGCGGCAGTGCCGAGGCCGGCGCAGCCCGTGCCCCCGGCGGTCCCGGGATGGGGAAGAGACAGCCCCGAGCCCTCGCTGTCCCATCGGCCGGCCCACAGCCCCGCCGGGCGCCCCGTCGGGCCGGGCCGCCGCGGAGAGGGCGCTGGTGGAGGGGCCCGCTCGGGGCTGGGCTCCCGCTTTCCCTCTTGCTCCCGGGCAGGCAGGAGCGTCCTGGCTCGTAAGGACGGGCTGGGGAAGTCTTGCGCGACGGCGCGGTTGTCCCCGCGTGTCCCTGGAGCCCCGCGGCGCTCCCGGGGGCTTCCCGCAACATTCCGAGTCGGGGACCGTGGTGGAACCGCCATCCTCGCTGCAGCCCCGAGGAGGCAGAGGGCCCAGCAGTCAGACGGGAAGAGCAGGAGAACAACTGTTCCCATTCTTTTCATTACGTCTCTGAAGGAAACCAAACCTCCCTTTTCCACCCAGCCCGGTCCCCGCGGGAGCCTTTCCCTTCCGCGGCTGCTTCTCCTCTGGCACAGGGATTCCAAGCCCTGGCTTTGGAAGGAGACAGGCGGGACCACACCAGGTCAGGATGTGGCTCTGCCGAGACCGCTGGTCACGAAGGGCTCCCACGCTGGTCGCAGCCAGGCCCTGTGTTCAGCCCGGGGCATCTCTGCTTTCTGCAGGCACCCACATGGTTATGGGGAGGAGTGTCCCCCCATGAGACCTCACAGAAATGTCTCAATGCTTTAAAACACTGCTGTGGCGGGAAAGCAGAAGAAAACCAGTCCAGCCATCATTCTGTGTGAAATTACAGTCTGTTCCGGTTGCCGCATCACACTGACTTGCACGTAGACAATAACTCCAGCTTTCCATGGCCAGAGGCTGCTGTGAGCCCTTCCCTGCCTTGCTCACTCATGCCCCAACCCACATTTTTGTTTTGCCGGTTCTGAGTGTAATTCAGACACAACCAACCGTATCACTGCTTCGTACATTTTTATTTACTTCACTGTTTTAATAATACATGACAAAACAACTTTAAAACAGATTTCAAAATTTTAACAATTTATTGCAAATTTTACATTGCATTTACATTTAATCCGGTGCACATCCTTGTAACTAGTCACAGATCAGGAAATCGTGGTTATCTGTGTCTGGGGAAAAGGCCAAATGTGCGTGGGGAACGGACAAAACCCAGCCCCTGTGGCTGACTGCTGCCGCCAATTGTCACATTTAGGAGAGCTGAGGAACCGAGTAGGATCAGGCCTTTATGCTCTCATCATGAAATCTGCCTTCTCTTGCTTTGCAGCTGGGAACGTGCAATTATGAATCCTGAAAGGAAGTGCAGCAATTATCTATGTGGTTTCTGTGAAATAAAGTCTTTTGAATAAGGAATCAGGGGGAAATTTGAACACTGTGGCTATTGCTTTTATTTTCATTTAATTTCTAGTGGAACTGATTAAGAATGATCATTACATTTCAGCAGCAATCAACCAGAGAGTGTATTTCTATTCCGTTCTTGGTACCCCAGAGATTAAGATTCCTAAAAATCTAATGCAAATGAGAACAAAGCAAACATGATTTAAAAGTTCATCACTTAGACACAAAGCTCAGAGGCAGAGGAGAGGGCTGGATATACTTCCCATAAATGGACATCTCCAACATAAAGATTATACACACAATATTGACCTTTAAAACTGGCTACTAGCTTTATAGTAACGTCAATAATGAAATAAACTGCCATAGTATGCTATCCAATTAATGGTATACATTAATTTTCATTAGAGGGACACTTGCCACAAACAGGTCATCCCAAAATTTAGGCAATGTAAACTAAAATAAGCAGAAATTCCTCCGTGGTGCTCTTGTAATTCTTTTTTTCCTGTAAAACAATTTATTAGAAACAATAACTAAGGTTTTCTGAAGGTGCACATGGAAATTTGAAAGCTTAACTAGGGAACTATAAAGTAAATTATTATTTTGATTGGATGAGACTGATGAAATGGAAAAAAAGAAATGTGCACTGAGGAAAGTAAACTAGTTTTAAGCTGTTTAATAATTTTAGGGTGTAGCAATGGCGCACGAAAAAACCCGGATTTTTATATTAGAAAAGAATATGGTATGTGACTGACAGTGTCCCTTTGCAATGGTGTTGGGCTATAAACCACAGTAATTCATATTCACATGAACGCTATAAACTTGAAACATTGAAGATTTAAAAAAAAAAAAAAAAAGGAAACACATGGTATAAAATGATAAAAAAAATTATGCTAATAAAAGCCAAATGGCAGCAGGAACAGCAGCAGCAGCTAGAACTGCTGGATAAGGCGCCGGCGCTGTGAGGTCTTCCGCAGCAGTCGTCTGTAGTCATAGGGATTATCTTCGGCTTTGCTCTCTTCCAGGGGTCTTTCTGCAACCCTCGACCTAGGGATTAAGCACAGAAGTGTTTTAGAAATTAAAGTCAAAACATTTACCTTGGCAAACACTCCTAATCGACTGCTTAACCTCCACCCTTGTGGGGGAAAAACAAAAGGAGAAAGAAAAAAAGCCAGCTGACTTTGCTAGGCCTCTTCCTGTGCTGCACAAAACAGGCACCTCGGAACAAACACATTATATGCTAGAAGCAGATGAACACAGAAGAACAACATGTTCTTCTATGAAGGGGACATAATGAAAGGACATAAAAACCTTGTGAGCATGGGGGAGCTTTGCAGTAGCATTTGCCTGATGGTTACTGCACCAGATTTTCAGTTGGCATAAATTTGTTTGCTCTCTATTTAACCTGCCCGTGGAGTTCACTATAAGTGTCCACCTCATTTTTTTTCAGATGGCAAGATGCATTTTGGATGCCACCTCTGACAGGCTGGAATAATGATGTGGCATCAGCTGTTACCATGGAGCAATATTAAAAATAAAATACAGTTATTTAAAAAGTAAATTACTCTGAAATAATTACAAAAATGTGTAGTGCTTTACACTTAAGGTGCCCCCACCACTGGTCCTATACCAATGTCAAAGGTAAACTGCTAAATAATAAATAAATAAATAAAAATTTCAAAAGTACTCAAGACTTCACTTCTGTAGATTGAAATGACTGTACAGTCTTTATATCCTGTCGACTCTATTCAAGAGATACGGAAGTGCAGAAATATTTATTAATTGCATTCATCTGCCCTCTGAGGTAACTGTAAATTTGGAAGTTATACATATTTTGTTTCACTATGGCTATTTAGGCTGCAATAGAGCAGCAAACAGTAAGGGGTAAGAAATTCCTTTTGGTAAACTCAGTAGCAAAATTTTCGCTCACCTAAACCAGACCCCAGGGTTACAGATTTGGTATAATTAACCACTTTAGAAATGCAACATTTTCTAATGGTTGTAAACTATATGGTAATTCCCTGATATTATTACTTTTAATTACACGGCTTCACTTTCCTGAACCTAATTTAGATCCTACATTAAAAAAAAGGCTGGATATGAATTACATAAGGCACACAAAACATTCTACATACTAAATATTCTAAAAACATTTCCTCTATTACTACAGAAACATTTTCAAATTCACCGCTCATCCCAGCTTAGTGTTTCCCTTAAGATTTTGACTTGGATAGTTTTCCAAATTTTTCTTACATTTAGGAACATGCAAGAAGATACATTTATATTAAGATATATAGATGTGTGTTTGAATGGGCAGTGTGTGTGAGTGCAGTGGAAAGAGTGAGAATATGAATTTCCTTAGCCTGGCAGTGGTCACCCTCTATGAAGTCTATGTGAAAAGAGAATCCTCCCTTTGGGGTTTTTCTCCTGGCTCTCCACCTTGGTGAGGTGCATGCAGGCTACAGATACCTGTGCTGCTACAGGACAACAGGAGAAGGAGGCAGTTAAGCTGGAGTCTTACCTGCAGAAAACATGTAGAAAGTCTGGCATATGTCCACTCTATTTAAAACCTAACTAATGAGAAATATAGTTTTTTGGTTCTGCTTCAGTTTAATTTCATTTTAGATCAGAGATGCAGAATGTCTGTCCATCTGGCCCTTGGGATACCAAAAACTGGCAGGTAGGCTGAACACCAATCACACTGGCATTTATCCCTCTTGCATAGGGAATATTCCCATTTTGAGATGGGAAATGTTAGCTCTATGTTTTGCAAGATAATTGGCAAAATTTCATGTCTAAAACAATAGATTTATGTGTAATTTGAAAACGCATTTATTTTCTTTTGATTAATATTTTGATTATGTCAACAAGGATAATATTTATTTTTTTTCCTATTACTATTTTGTATGAATTACCGCTCAGTAGCTCGTAAAATGGAAGTCCTGCGCTCAATTGGGTACCTCTTCCTTCTTGTGGTAGTACTGCTGTCCTTGGAGCTGGAGTCAGTAGATGAAATTTCTTGGTAGTAGATATCTATATCTAGTACTTTGCTCAGACTGTCAATAAATAAGAACACTAAGTTAACAGTTTAACTTTTCCGTATTATTTTCAACATACAAATCCAAGGCAGCCAAATATCATTACTAGTTCTGTTTATGCGTTGAGGATCTAAGCAGAAATATATATAGGCACAAAAAATCAGTCTCTGAAATATGACTGCTGTAAAATGTAGATACTGAGAATTTTGAAATGCTAAATACTTTTATATATTCATAAAGGAGACACAGATTACTGAAATTGCTTGGGTTTGCCATTAGACGTGGAGAGGCATTTTTATGGTATAATTCATCGGGTTTATTTTAGATATCTCTTTGAGCAAGAGATTAATAATTTTCCTAAAGATGATTATTTTTTTCTCTGAGTACAAGAAGAGAGTCTAAAGCAACTAGTTCAGGTATGAGTATCAATAATGTAGACATCTCTTGTTTTGTTAGGTGAATGCTGTTCAGGGTACTGTACATACAGAAAAAATCAATCCCGACATTCATTTTAGTATGGCTAAGGAAATAAATAATATCCTAAAAAAGAATCTGAATAGAGAAGTTCAGAATTCAATTCTCACATTGTTAGAAACCAGAAGTAATTAATTGATTTCACTTGCTATGTGAGACATACAGAGTCAGCACATGAAAGAAGATGCAGTCAGGAAGCTGGTTAACTTGATTTAAGATGAGTGAAACCTAACTGAGGCCAATGAGGGAAAACACTAGATTTTGGTGTGTTAGTTATTTTTTCCTCCTAGACTGGAGTCAATAGGTGGGAAATTTTTTTTAGGATCCAAATGACATGAGAGAAAAAGCTGAAAGAGACCAAACATGGGGGACATGGACGTTAGGTCAATCCTTTAAGCTGTGGCATAATCAAGTGCAATTTAAATTGTGGTTCAATGAAGCTCAATGCTGCGAGCACATTTTCTATAGATGTAATGTCATGCAACATCCTCTAAGATACATATTTTAGCCACAGAGTTTGTATTCCTCAGCCGAGGACCGTGCAGAGAGCCCATTAATCTGGCAGCTATGAGCAGGCTGCCATCACACACATGATGCCACAGCAGTGCCACTGAGAGGGCAGCAGAAAAGCCTCAGTACAGAAACACAAATAAAATAAAGCTGTGATGTACGTCAGGAGCTGTGAACCAGACCTGCAGTACACATAAGGATCTAAGATACAGAAGGACAGAATACATCTATTGCTTCCTTCTTTTCAGCAGAGATCCATCAAAATAGGTTAGTTACACCGGGAAGAAAACACTTCTGGTTCAAATTTCAAGGGCTACTCTTCTTTAGCTGTTATTCATAGATATTGTTTTAATTTTTTATTATCTATTTCTAGACATTCATATATTTTTAGGAGAAAATTTTGACAGTCTTTGTATTTTTGCCGACAAAAAAGAACTGGTTGCCCATTTGCTTTGACTAGAATTTTAAGTGCCTTCAATTATTTTCTGTGTCAGAACTATCTTTGATGTGGACCTTATCTTATTATAACTGCCTGTGTTACCATGGTAAAGGACTATGTTTTAGGAAAACTGAATGGCTGAATTCTAGAATGGATTTTAGTCAATGAAAATTGCATTTTAACTTTGTATATATGTCCCCCTGTGAATTACCAAATTACCATTATTTTTTTAAATGCTTTATTCTCCTGGTTGAAGTACAGCTAAAGACTATTCTAGAGTACTGGAGTGACAATAGTGAGATAATGAAAAATTACCTTTCTTTTCTTGGTTTCCGTTTTTCATCTTGTATTGATTTCTAGGAAAATAAAAAGTAATTAAAAATGCTAAAAGGAAAGCTTATGCAAACGTAAAATTCATCAGTGTTAGGCAGGAGATATTTTTCAGTAAAAGAAATGATAGAAAATAAGCAAATATCCCAGAAAAAACTCTTTTAAGAACCTTTGAGACTGAGAATGAGATCAGCATTGTTGCTCCCAAATTCCTTGCCATACTTTGAAAAAAAGGCCAAAGTATTGATGATCAGAACATAAAAAGGAGATCTAAAACTTTGAAATAGCTGTAACTGTTTTAATGATGTTGACAACACTATCTCACTGAGGCAAATTTACTGTGATGCCATGAGTATTTCCATGAATAGAAGCAATGCAGTGGGAAGAGGCATAATTCTATTCTCATTAATGCCAGCATAGTCTTCACACAGGTTTAGTAGAATAAAATGGACAAAGGCCCCATTTAAAAACAGTATAATACGTGACAAAAGAACCTTTAGGATATATAAGATTTCTAAAAATGCAGAGCAGAGAAGATTCGTAGGGAATGTGAATAATTTCTTATCTCTAATAGAGTTCCATCCCTACAGCCAAAACAATGCTATGTTTCAGCACCTAACACATCATACTTCAAAGGCAGTATTTTTTAGTGTGGACTGTGGTCGTAATTGTGTTTCTTGCAGATGAGTGAAAATGTATTAGAACTTGGGACTGTAAAGTCACTGAGAATCAGAAATCCTGATGGGCTTCAGTATGCAGGAAAATGAACATGACATATAATTTCAAAATGATAGGCTGATTTAAAAAAAAATATACTCCAAAATAAAATTCTCATGCCTTATATGAACAATGGGCTATTGTCAGCCTTCATTTATACCTGTATACCCCTTCAGGTCATCTGATATGCAAGGAGATGTGTGAGAATGTGAGGTGTCTAATTAATGTCTGTAACATGATGTGAGAGAAATACCTGATTTTGCAAAAGATAGAGAATTTTTTTTTAAAGATGCACTCATATTGTGTTTCTTCACTTTCAGATGATCTGGGATTGATAATAATCTGTGAATGCCTGAAGGTCACAGAGATTTTTAATAAAGTAGAAAATCTGTAATAGCTGGGAAAGCTGACTGCCCTCTAAAGCTGACTACCATCTAAAGTTGGACCTTAATGACTTACCCAAAGTCTCAGAATTTAACAACTAGTAGGTCTCCTTTCTAAGCCTCAGTGTATAGATATTTATGTTGAACCTTTCCCTGACCAGGGAACTTCATGTCAGGAAGACAGGTTTCTCTTTTCCACACCTTCTTGAAAATACAACTCATTGAAGGTAATACTGATTAATATCTTGAAAAGCTGCTGCTAAAAAATTGATTAAAAATCTCCTGGCACTACTGCAGTTTTTGTTTGCATGGATGCTGTGGCTGGTTTTCTGGTATGGAGCTGGCCATGTAACAAATCAGCTCTCAGAAAATACTATGTTCCTGATCCTATAGTCTTAATTTCCTAAATAGGCATTTACTTCAGAATTACCCGTCTCAGAAATTTCTGAATACAGATTCTGTGTCATGCCTTTCATTTCAGTACTTTATCTCACCAATCTTGCTTTCACAAAACGAATTTTATCCTTACAAGAAAATTTATTCTTAAGAATTAAATTTCTTTTCAGAATATCACTGTTCCAAAGCTGTGTTATTTCAAAGCTCCAGAATAAAGCATATCTGTATTTGTCTTTTTTTGGTATGCCAGACACAACCATCCCTACAGGCCCTGGTGACACCTTCTGTTGAAAGGAGAAGCAATTGCTACGGTTAGTTTATTAGCTGGGATCTCACCGGCTGTTAAAATAGGTCACTAAGATACAGGCACCTCGAGCAAATCAGTTTAATTGCTTTTTTTTGTTGGAAGAGCTTTCTGAGCTGCTTTTACATTTTCACTCTCTCTGCTTACTTTCTTGCCTTTTTTCCTATATTTAAGGGCACTGAAGTCAAGAGGGGAAAGCAGCACTCGGTATCTGAACTTGGACCAAAGGCTATATATAGCGACACTCAAATCCATTAGTCTCCTGAGCTGTTGGTATTTGCCAATGCCTTCATAATCACAATCTGACACATTTGTAAAGGAAGTTACAGTGTGCATACTAATACAACTTATTTTAATATTTGCTCTCTCTGCAAGATCAAGCACTAATTTAGATGCTCAAAATAGCTCCAAACAAACCTGTGCCTCCCCTGGTTCTCTCCTGTGACTTACAAAGAAACTATGGAGAGAGGGCACTTGATTTGGGTATTGAAAATAAAAATGTACTTATCCTTATGTACTTAATGAAAATATGTATGCTTAGGTACAGAAGTAAACATGGTCTGACATAACTCCCCAGTCTGGGTAATGCTGTATTTCTATTTCAAGTCTTGTTTGAAATGTGGAGTTTGTGGCCTGCCTCCTTTCAGCAGGACACAGGATTTATGCTGCATTAGAAAAGAATAATGGGAATTGGGCAATTAGAAAGATAGTTTAGGTGAGCATTATCTGACAGTTTTAGCCCAGAAAACTTCTTAAACTCACATGTATTAGAGTGTAGTAGGTGGAGTCTTCTGGATTATTTAATGTCTTGGGCTTCCGTGGCCTTCTGGGGGGTCTCTGCATTGGGCGAGAGTCTTCTACTTTGGCCACAGCTGTAAAAAAGCAGAGGACAGCACTGCTTAATTCTTCACAGAACTGGAGGCCTTTGGAAAAAAACAGGGGAGAATTTTGCTAAAGAGAGAAAAAAATCCACATAGCCACTTTTACTGCTTGCAGTAATTCAAGTAAGCAACTGGTTTGGACATTTTCATCAGCAGAGAATGGGGTTATCCACTTGAGTCCTGACTGCCCATAGGGACAAATGTCACATAATGAATGCCAGGCTGGAACAGCCTGGAGGTCTGCCTGGCACAGGCCTCTCCTTCTAAAGGGGCTGATGTTCCACATTCAGAAAAGGGCTCTGAAGGGTAATGGCTACTGGGAGGCCATTGCCTCATAACAGGGACCTGTGTGACGGGTGATTTTTTTTTCAGACTCAAGTCAATCTTTAAGCTGCTGAATGAGGAAACTAGCATTAGACCTCTGTTTCAGAGGTTGCCCTCTACCTTATCACAGTGAAGATTTTCCTCCAGGTGTCCTGCTGAGGCTTTTCATTTCAAGCCAAATCATGTGCCACTGGGAACACAGCATGACCATGCCCATCACATCCAATGTAGTCTATATTAGAGTACTCAAATTCTGGTCTTTATTTCTACAAAACCTTTCTGCACATGTGTGAAAAATGTCTTCACTCCAATAGAAATGAAGTAAAGATTTTAACACAAAATGGAACTACTGTCCCCTGGCAGTCTCCCAATTCAGAATTAGATTCTGACTTTCAGATTACCTTGGCTGGCACATAGAGAACTAGAAAAATATCTTGGTTATTTGCTTGTTGAAAATCTGTATGCAATTCTGATAGTGCTAAGATACAGGGCTGCTTGGGTTCATAGGTCGTTTGTCACAGAGACAACACTGAGTGTAGGGTTCCTAATGCCTAGGAAGACCACAGAACTGGCCCTGGAGAGACAAGAAATCACAAATGTACAGCCTGGTGAGCCTGGTCTCCTTCCCTTCAGCTATAGGAAAAGTTAACAGTGACAGCAATTCCTTGATGATGAAGGAGAAGGGGGTTGCACAGCAGCAGAGCACCAATGGCAGAGATGGGTTATAGAGACACATACAAGGTGGTGAATGAAGCCACAGCACAGTGATCCGAGTGTCTAAGGTACCTTGCATTATCCAGTGAGGTTTGATCTTGCCCTTGTCTCATCACAGATATACTAAGGACAGTCCATGAGAAAAAAACCAAACATCTCCTTATTCATAAATGAATACACTGTGAGGTTGGAATGGGGATCTAGATCTCAGTGAATTACTAAAGTTTGTTTTGCTGATATAATCCACTTCCACGTGAAGTGACTAACACCATTTTGTTCCCCTATGACCATCAGAAAGCCTTTTAAGTGATAAAAATAAAAACTCTCCTATGTACAGCAGAAATCTTTTTAATTAAGCAGGTAGCACAATAATTTAAAATGAAAAACAATCAGTAATACATCAGTGTTGACTCCTGCAAAATTAGCTGTTTAAGTTTTTTGTTATGTGTGATAAATAAAGGCTTGTAAAGGTCATGGGTATACAGAGGAGGCAGAATGAATAATGTTAATTTAAATTGTATTTGGATAATGATTACATTTACTGTTTTAGTTTCTTATCTGAAATGTAGACTGCTTCTTCTGTAATGAATGAACAAGAATCTTTTTAACATTTTGTACCTAAGAGAACAATGTTTTTTTTCTAAACCAGGTTACAGATAATTCGTGTTAAACAATGAATTTAAGATGCAATAAATTCATTTCAGTAACCTGTATTAAATATAAGTGAGATTCATAGACTTCAGTAGGTACAGCAGGCTTGACTAGGCTCTTAATGTGGACTGTTGCTACCTTGCTGCATTTCAAATGGACCACCTGGAGTTATCTGACTTTCCATTTGTTTGAGAGAAGAGGCATATCTTCCCTATTTTATTTTTAAACACAACAGGAGTCCGAAGTGGAAACACTACCTTAAAATTCAGTACTGTTGAATAGAAATACCTTAAGCCCTGTCTGTAGAACATTCAAAAATTTTGTCAGCATGAAAATCTGAAAAAATAAATGAAGCCAATTTGGCTTCCCCAATTTGGGGGTTCTAGAAAAATTCCAATGAAAAGGCTTTCTTTATGCCTGAAGATTTTTTTACTGTCCCCTAGGAATTCATCACTGTGTATGCTGTTACATTATTTAATTCATCAATGTCAAACAGAAAAAGCATTATTGTATTCTAGATTACAATTATTCCAAATGAAATTACTTGTATACTTCTTGTGTGTGTGCTCTGCAAAGAAGACTGCTTTACACATTCAAGAAATACCATTTTGACAATGATAAAGGTTTCAGTAAAAACAAAATGCGTTCCATCTCAGCTCTTGTGTTGTACACCTGTGTAAACTATGCCAAAGAATTCAGGGGAAAGAAATACCATGTTGGGGCAGGCAGCCTTCTAAGCTTGGACCTCCATAATTCCTTTTTAAAACCGAATATACGGCTGCAAATGCACTTCTGAGTTTTGCCTCCAAATTACACAGTAAGGTATGTGTATCCTGAACACCACCAAAAACTACAGGAACTGAGGAGAGCTGCAATGTGCTTGAAACGTCGAAGGGTGAGCAAGAAATGTTTGAATAAAGATGAGTCAGTATCAACAGCCCTTTAGGTTGAACTGTCTGTACGTTCTGACATACAATGATAAGCTTGGGAGACAGCAATCTCAAGGAATCAACATCCATGGAGGTTAATGTAAATTAACAGATTTTATACTGAACACTGGAGAAATAGTGTGGTTACAGCTGTGATAAATATCTAAGGGACCAAAGGTCTCTATTAAGCCACCTGGAGAAACAGACAAAGCCATTTTCGGGTCTTTTAAGTGAAATATTACATGCTTGATTTAGAGCTGTTCCACATCTTATGGAGACAGAAGTAGAAAGCCAGGCTCAGAATTATGCAGGAAGGAAAACAAGAGGAAAAGCAGTAATTGTATAGGTTTTGTAGAGGGAGTTGAAAGTCAGTAAAAATGGAAATACAGCAACTGGAATTCCAGGACTTGATAATGAGGAGCTAACAGGTATTACTGCTTACAACATTTATGTGCATACCTTTTTACTGTTCTAACTGTACACAGCATGAGGATGTAACTCAAGTTTGGAATTTGCACTGAGAAAAGTACAGCTCTTCAACATCCTGGTCAATAACTTTTAGGTATTTCTAATTCATGTGATGTTTAACACAGCCAGATTTGGAAATTATGGCTGATGGCTGCAAATTCTTAGCAATTTGGAAAAAAACAGAGAGATTACTCTGGCACAGATCCAGAAGTAGAAACTTCAAGAGACCAAGAACTTTCAGATTGTGTACAGTAGAGGCTGACAGTGTTTGATCTCTCACACCTAAGTCTCACAGCCCCAATGAGGGAAGCAGTTTCAATCTCTGGCTGACACTAATACAGAATCACAGATTAATAAACATTGGAAAAGACCATCAGGTCCAGACTTGACCACCTTGCCAGGTAGGCCATGGCATGAAGTGCCATGTCCAGCTGTTTCTTAAACACCTCCAAGGATAGTGACTCCACCACGTGCCTGGGAAATCCATCCCAATGTGTAACTACCCTTTAGGTGAAGAAATTCCCATTGATGTCCAGCCTGAACCTCCCCTGGTGCAGCCTGAGGCCATATCCTCTTGTTCTGTCACTGACTGCCTGGGAGAAGAGGCCAACTCCCACCTGGCTGCACCTCCTGTCAGGCAGTTGTAGAGTGGTAAGGTCTCTCCTGAGCCTTCTTTTCTTCAGACTAAACTCCCCCAGCTCCCTCAGCTGCTCCTCATTGGACTTGTGCTCCAGACCCTTCAGCAGTTTTGTTGCCCTTCCCTGGACTCTGGTGCCCAGCATCTCTCATTTCTGGTGACCTGGGATTACTGCTTTTAAGGAAAATGGCTGTATTCCACTTCCACAACCTCCCAGATCTTATGCTCTGCCACGGATCTGAGCAATTCCCAACATAGATCTACATCCTGGCTGTGGGGTGCCCAAAGGACCGCTCCTGTAGCCAAAAACCACCAGCCAGTAGCACTTGCCTACCTTTTTTTTCTCCAGTCCCACGCTTCAGTGCTCCCTGGCTGACTATTCACTTGCAAAGCAGAAAGTCTGCCTGGTGAATCCTGCTCTGCTCACCCAGTGCTACACAGGCTCCCTTTTCCTTCCAAAGCCTGCCCATTAAATTCCCGTAAACAGTGCTTTGACAGGCTACAGCAGGAGGAATCCTGGATGAAAACCCTGCTTGTCTCATTGCCTCATTTAGTTGAAAATGTCCTCAGCTGCATCGGGGTTCCTTATACTACATAAATTTCATTCTAAATATAGAAAATTGTCTTCCTGGGATTTTGTACTTGAACTGTCATTTAACGAGTAGAGGGATAAGCACTATGAATCATCTAGTAAAAAAATTTTTTAAAAATCCTCCCATAATGATCAAATTCCCCTCACTTCAGGCTTTGATCTCCAAAAACTTGACAGCAGCCATTTGTGCATCTGGTCTCATGCACAGCATCCCAAGGCTCACTAGCAGTCCAAGGGTGCAGTTCTGGGGTGCAGACATTACATTTGGTTGAAAGCATGTAAGAAGCAAATATAACCTACTTAGAGATTCTAGCCACAGGGAACTTTGTTTATTCCAGGAACCTTGTGCAGCTTGCTTTATGCATTTTATAAATATGAAGAAACTCATTTAGGAACAACTTAACCTTGTGGATTTAAGATTAAATTAACCTTTTACTCAAATGTTCTTTGAACTGCAAGCTTTGCATTTTTATTAAAAACAAACAAACAAGAAAAACATTTCAAATATCTGAACATTTGTCACAGTATGCCATCAGCTGTCCCTCAGTTCCTCCCCTTCTGTGGGTAGCAAATGTAATAAAATATTTTATCAGAGGAAGTAGTACATTGTATGATTGAACAATGGCCACCTACCCACAGACAAAAGCAGCCAAACTCTCCTATGTAGCTATAAAACAAAATTCATGTGCTATAGCTGTAAAACAACATATAAAACTAGTGAAGCTGATGAAAAAGTGTAAATAAATGTAAATGACCAATGTAATTACAAATAGGTAAATACCACATGATTTAAAGAATACCTAAAGCTCAACAGTCCCTGCCTTCATAAGAGTAGGATAAGAAAAGCAGCCATAGAGGGAAAGCTGCAGTAAAAGCACTATCCTTCTGTAAATGAGCGTGCATAAATCCTACTATAACACATAATGTAGGCAGGTAGATGGGAAAGTTCCTCCCTGTCAATAAGGCAGTGGATCACCTCATCTACCTGCTTCACTTTAGCATGACCATCTGCAGGACCTTATCTCAAATCTTTGGGGGTTTTGTAGACATTTTACTATATTGTATAGAGGAAGAAAATACAGTATCTAGAATGTTGGTAACTCCTGTGTTTTAGACAGTAGAACTTAAATGAACTGAACACAGGCATATTGTTACTTAAATATTCTCTGCATCTAGTTAGATCATGTTTGCTATAATAAACATCTGCTTAAGCCAATGCAGCTTTGTGATAAAGCCAGTTTCCAAAAAGGCAAACTGTTGAATTACTGCAGTGTATTGTCTTCGCTATTTTGTGCATTGGTCATAGCTGGAAAAGAAACAGTTTTCCTGTCATGTGAATTACGTCCAAATGTAGAAAAAGAAAGTTCACATTCCACACCAAGAAAGGTTTTTCAGTGGACAGGTTAGCACACTTTACCACTGGAAAACTTCTGCACTGTGACACTGCAGGAGTGCAACATTTTCAGAGATAAAGGGAAGTGGCTGACTGGTCACCCCTTTAGGCAGGGTTGGATGCACAGCCGACAAACTCTGGCAAGCTTTTGTCTGCTGTAAAGCTACTTAATAGCAGTGTGAAGGGTAGACTTCACTGCATTTTGCACATGGCAGGAACACACTGGTACATTTTCACCTGGTTCACTCGTGCAAGTGATGAGATCTTTAACTGATAAAATGGGGACTTGTATATTCCCTTTTGCTCTTTCTACCTCTTTTCTCTAACTTCTGTTGGAAAACCAAGAGGTATTTTCCAAAATATAAATTTTTAATTTTTCACGTTTATCTCATAAAAAAATCTGCAGTATTTAGTAGAGAACACAATTTGTGATTTGAACTCAATTTCTCAATTTGACAATCAAAAACCTTGCTCTGTCTTTAATGAAAGGTCATAGCACTTAGTTTCCCATTTCCCATTTCTTTTCTCTTGCAGACTTTGGTTTTGGAAACAGGCTGAACTACATAGATTACCTACCAGCATCCAGTTTACACTTAGAAGTGTAAACACCAAATCCTTGTTTTAGCAGCTTGCCCATTTGAGAGGACTCCAAAGCAGGATTGAAGTACTTTTAAGATCTTTTCAATGTAGTCATGGGAACAGAAAGAAGTTCCATCACACATGACAACTGAATCCACAATGTTATAATGAAAATAGCACAACTAGCTCTGGGCAGTGAGAGACAGTCCTAGATCTTATCCCAGCTCTTCCCCAGAGGCAGTGCAATGAGCTCACACAAGCCCTGCCACATAAATGGAGACACAGCCAGTTATCTGCCACATCTGCCCTCATCTTCCTCCACATCTGCAGCCCAGGACATGAGCTGAGAAAGCTCCCTGTTACCTCTATTCAACCAGAAGATGTCTGAGCAGCTCAATCAGTTCTTTGGGATCTTTTTGGTGGAGCACAGGTCTTAATGATCTGCAGGCTCAGAATCCCATGTCCTCTTTATTGTCCCAGTACTCTTCCCCCCTGCCACCCAAGCTGCTCCAAGCATGTTTGCATTTTGGGAAACTTCACTGCCTATGTTAAATGGAATATAAATAACTCCAGAGTGCATTTCTAGAGATCACACCCTCTTAAGTACATGAATTAAATGGATGCTGAATATCAATAAGACTTTACATGCAATTTTAAGGACATACCTACCAATATGAGTAGGAGTTACAAGTTTTGAATCATTTCAGTTGCATCAGTGGATAGCTAAAAATTTACTTAGAATATATGTCATAAACTTTAGTAAATTGTTTGACGTATTACTTTAAAAAGTTTTGTTTTAAAAGCATAGTCCCTTATTGTACCAATAACACACACAGTTGAGTGACACCCGAGTTAACAAAAGCCAATATAGAATTTTTACCAAATAAAAGTATTCCTAAAGATTGTGTGTCTAGGTCTCACAAAGATTCATTCAGCAATCCTAAGCAGCACTGAAACAAAATACCAAGAAAAATGGTAAATACATAAATCCCAATCATGTTTGGGTGTTTCTTTGGAAACTGTGTTCCAGACATGTACTGATATGGAGCTCAGTACAAAAATATACAGGCAGAGTAACATGAGCAGCTGGAATTAGCTCATCTACTCATTCTCTGACATGACCAGGAGTAGTTTCTTGTCGGTCCTGTTTAAAAATGAAAAATCTGACAACAGTAAAGTTAAACATTACCTGACTGGCAAACATGAGAAGAAAGCCGGCCATTAGCTTGCTTATCTTTGGACATCATCACGGGTCTCAGCTGATGGGACAATATCATTTCATTCAGTTTTTGCTGCAATGCTAAGTAATCTTCAGATAATTTTGATATCTGAAAAACATATTTTTACATTATTATAGAAATAAGTATATACGTTCCAAGGTAATCAAAGGTAAAATAGTGGACTAGAGAATTAATTTAAAAGGTATTGCTTCAGTGATTGCAGTGCACACACCTACCACATTTACCTCCCCATGTCTTGAAAAAAATGAAGATGGGAGAAAAAAAGACACACAGGAAACTCAACACTGCAGTCCAGTCCTACAGCTACTTCTTATTGGTTCACACACATGGGCAGATGGAGCCTTGCTGATGCAAGATTGCTTCTACAGCTGTAGGCATACTTCCCTGCACATGTGCAAGTCTCTGATACTGGCACAGCAACTTTAGTTTCATCTACAGTTCACAAGTGTAATGAATTAGGGGCCTTGATGGGTAAACAAACATTTGAAAGGCAAAGCTTCTGCATTTAACTTAAATCAGATTAACATTATTTTTGCCATTACTCTTTGACTTTTCCTCCTTCCTGAAAAGCCTATTTTCTCTTGCAAATCAAAATACTCATTTTTATAGAACATACATTACAAAATCTTTGTCTTAGAGACAAAGTTAGTTAGCAAAACCCTGGTGCCATAGAAGTCAATAAAATAACTTGGCCATTCTGTCACTGCTCAGGATATTATGCTCCACATACATTTCTGACAAGCTTCTTACCTGTCGTGAAAAGGCTGCCAAATCACAAGCCTCTTTCTCTGAGTCTCCCTTCAGTGTCTTAGAGTCTTCAGCCTCTGTACTGGTGCTTTCCCTACCTTTTGTTGTTTGGGGATTGTTATTTTGAACACGTATTGCTTCTTTTGGCTCCTTTATTGTTTTCTCTTGACTTTTGCACGGTAGTTTCCCTTCTTTTCTGAGTTGTCCCCTCCTTCTGTAACCCCGGTAATTGCTCTGAATTACCACTGCTGCCTTCTCTTTGTCTTCTGAACCTTGTTTTTCTGCCTCAGCTTGCTTCCATGAGCCTCTTCTTATTGACTCTTTTCTTGTGATTCCTTTACTTCCTGTAGGCATCACTGCTTCACGGTTTAAGTGGTTTCTTTCCACATCCCTGTCATTTCTGTGCTGGACCACAGGAGATTCTTGATTTTGCCAGTCTACACTGCCTGTGTCTTGATTATCTTGCTCTTGCTGGGGTCTAGGTTCAGCTGAGGTTCTGACAGAAGATTTGCTGGGTAACTCTTCCAAAGAGTCCTGTTCTTCACCTTCACTAACCTCTTCTACTGCCAGGTTCTGTTTCATAGATGCTGCCTCTCCTTCAGCAGATGTTTGCTGTCGCTTCTCGACATTCCCCATGTCTCTGTACCCAGAGCTGTCTGTGACAGCATCAGCATCATCTTGAGTCTCCTCGCTTGCCACTTCTTCCAGTATATCATTTTGAGCTGGCTGCAGTTGTGCTTCAAGGAATTCCACAGCAGATAATTCCTCCTCTGCTATGGCAGCTGCTGCTTCTTCTTCTGTTCTAGGGAGGGCACTCTCCTCTTCAGGATCTTGAAGTTCTTCATCATTTTCCTTCTTGCTAATGGTCACAGCATTTTCAGTTTCTTGCTTCCTAAGTGATTCCCTGAATGGAACAGAGTTTTGGACAAAAATTACAGCTGAAGGAGATAAAGAATAGAGACAACTTTCCAACTACCTTTGGTGGTCTTTGTGTACTAACTAGCAATTTGATATATTGCAACATGGGAAAGATTTAGTGCATATAGCTGGAATTAAAGATAGCAATTTATGTTGTTGTTGTTATTATTATTATTATTGTTATTATTATTATTATCTCTTAAAGTGAAAAGAGATTATATTATTATCATCAACATAATCATCTCTTAAGTTCAAAGGGACAACCCTGTTAAATTTCACAGAAAACTTCCAGGAAGACAATCTAGGTTGTGTGAGAGCTGATAAAACAGTAAGGAATTAATTTAAATGTTAACAAAAAACATAAGGCATAAACCTTTTAGCGTCTCAAGAATATATAAATACATACAATCCTAAAAGTATTCTGTGTTTCCTCTGTCATCACCTTTGCTTATCTCGAACAGTGACTTACAATGAGAACAGTTCCTTGCAGATATCTATCTCACTTTTATCTGAACATTTTTTATTATGAGCTAATTCCCATTATTATGAGCTATATTCATCTATAGATTACATTAACATTACAGGTAGGTACAGTATTGTTGACCTTTCTCCTAAATATGCTTTTATTCCTTGGGCTTGAAAAGATGAGAAAATTGGCTACTGCCATTAAAAACCTTCACATTACTTCTGCATACATATCTAGAATAATCCTAATTTGCTTCCCTCTTATCTTATAATGTTGTTATTCAGTATTGTAATTACTGGAAAGGGACACATTTGAGTGACATAAGAGAAAGTAACACTACCTCTTGCTTTTGAAGACCTTCCTCTCCTTATATCCCCTGTAGTGAGACTGGATTGTTATTGCTGCTTTGTTTCTTGTTTCAGTTAGTTCTTTTCTCTTCTTCCTGAGTAAGTATCCTCTGGCAACTGATACAAATTATAATGCAAAACAACCTTAGGCAAGAAGCAATGGGTGTCACACACATTTCAGACAGTCAAATTCTAACAGCATTAAACAAAAGCTAATAAGGAAATACAGACCAGGGTGCCTATTAGGATTATGTTTCATCTGAAATGATTCCCATAAAACCTTTTTGAGATTTCACAAAGCTGTATCCATTCTACATGAGGATACAAACAGCTCTTTCTTCATATTTTGTTGGACTAGAGAAAATACAGGAGGAAGCAGAATAAAACAGAAGCACAGAGCTATAGAAGTGCCTCCTGAACACAGTACTCTGAGCTTAATGTACCTGCTTTGTCTGATTCAGGCAACTGATTTGACTCTGTCTTTCATTTCCATAGGAAATGATTATCAGCCTTTAGAGATTACCAGGCTGTCAACTGGCACAGGCTTGGAATTAGCTGAACATTCAATAGATCAGAGAGAAACTGAGAATTTTATAGCTCAGCAGTTACAGAAGACTTAGCTCACGCTCCTTCTGCAAAGACTGATTATTCAAAATTAAAAGGCTCAGCATGAAAGATGTGCTAAGCTCCACAGTAACCAGGTGCACTGTGGCAGAGAAACTCCCCACTTGTAATTTGTGGGAGGAACAAGGTTAATTCTCTGGTCTGAATTAGAAATAAGGACTCAAACATGGGCCTTCCCTGAGCCATGTAGGTGCTGATAGGCCTTGATGCAGTTGCCAGCATGTTGGTATCTGGTGCCATCTGAAGTGCTCCAGGATAGCACGGCATCCACATGGAGCTGGCGGAAAGAGCAGGACAGATGGGACTTTCTGGACAGGAAAAGTTGAGTATACCAGGTGAAAGAAAGCTGGAGGCCAGACAAGATAACCAGGGCACCTCGAATGACACTAGATACCAAGTATGAGGGCAAATGAGCTGAACATTTGCTGATTTTGAATAAAATCATTCAAACCCTAGGCTCTACTGACTATAACAGCAGTTTAGACACCTAGATCACTGTAGATTTAGACATCTACACTGAAGTGTCCTAATCAGAAACTGAATTGCATTCAGAATATTGCTTCAAAATGTTTCGAACTTGCAAATTATTTCCTAATGGGAACTGGCACAGTCTCCACAGTGCTGTGA
The DNA here is from genome assembly GCF_052056855.1 of Sturnus vulgaris. Taxonomy (NCBI): domain Eukaryota; kingdom Metazoa; phylum Chordata; class Aves; order Passeriformes; family Sturnidae; genus Sturnus; species Sturnus vulgaris. The sequence goes on from NC_142243.1 coordinate 16,639,898, forward strand.
TTGGGACAAATCTGCAGTTCCAGGGATTTAGCACAAATCTGCTAATCCCTGGCAAAATAAAAAGAACACAGTGTTTTGTCAAAATATTTCTGTTGAAATCTAATTCCAAATGCAGAACCAAGAGTATGGGGATAGTAGATTCAGGTGATTTAAATACCCTGTCGACATGGTATATATGGGAATCTTTCTTCAACTTTGCTGAGAGCGTTTTGCATCACAGTGAAAAGGTCAAGCTCACTTGAAAGTAAGAAGGGAGCACTAGCAGGGTGTTCCAACACTTTCATATAACTTAGTGCTAAGTTTTATGTGCTTTAGCATTTCTCACTCATAACTTAGACCAGCTTGGGCTCCACTAGGTGCAGTCAATCAACCTAAGAAGCACCATATAAAATGGGCATAAGTTACACCTGGATAATCATATATAGGATATAGGATAAAGAAACACAAACACGTATTGAAAGTAGCACAATTGGATTTTATATTTCAGTCTGACAGGGTCTTAAAAAATGGAAATTGAAAAGCACTTGGAATACTTCTTGAGCTTCTTGGACTTCTGAGACAATTATCTTTCCATTTTTATATAAAAGCAACTCATCAAGAGTAGTATTGAAACAAATCAAGTTATCAATGGACATGCCAATATGAGCTGCATCTGGTCTTTTTTGACTATTCTGGTTCATGTTTGAGTTTTCTGAGAAGTTTGGTATGAGATAGTTACAGTCTAAGCTTTGTTTTCAAACTGGAAGAGGAGTTTTATATTGCTTTAGAAATTAATGGGGGGAAAAATGGAGAGAGCTAAGTAAAAATGGACTTCATTTTAGTTTTGGCTTCTTGTGCACTGAAAAAGCTGAAATGAAACTGCAGACATGACGGAGAAGGTGGACATAAAGAAACATTCAGGACAACAGAGTTAAGTAAGTTTATACTTTTGCATTTGCTAAATATCCTAATATAATTGACAGTGTTCAGATGTGAAATAATTTTTGGCACATTACTGGATTTTATGCTGGTTTTAGATTGTTTTCTACACTGATGAAGCTATCAACTGCAGTGAAGTGATCTTCAGTACACACTGGCACAGTGCAATTAACAGACATCTGACAATGATTAAAACCAACAATGGTGGTGGTATATACTCATGAAGGCATATCCGAGGTTGTTTAAACCTAGATAGCCTGGGTACTGGCAACACTAGCTTATATTTGGGTTGCCACCTTTGAAATTACTCAAAATGCTGTGCATATTTGTGCCAGCTGTTTTTATAGAATCATAAAATCATAGAATAGTTTGGGTTGGAAGGGATCCTAAAGATCATCTAGTTCCAACCCCACTTCCATGGGCAGGGCCAGCTTCCACTAGACCAGGTTGCTCAGAGCCACATCCAACCTGGCCTTCAGTCCCGTGTCTCTCCAGCTCTGCTGCTCCTGATTTCAGAGCTGCCTAGACTGTGTCTAGCTTGGGGATGTCTCTGCAGGGACAGGGGTGCAGAGAGGAAAAGGGGATGTCCCATAGCAACACCTGGGCCCAGGGTCATTATGGCTGCAAATGAAAAACAAAGCGATGGTGAAAAAGAGACATGAGTGAATTTACAGCCTGAAGTCTTCCCATATGTAACCACTACTGACACATAACAAACCCCACTCCAAACTGAGAAGCACCCACACACTCACACGTGCAGACAGTGTCATGTGGGTTTCAACAACACCCATACCTGGGCAGCAGTAGCACTTCAGTATCTCAGACAAGGTGACAAGGTTTGCTATGGCATTTGAGCATCTCACTTCAAAGCAGTCAAAAATGCCTGAACCACTCTGAGGTACAGGCAACAGAATACACTGACCCATTTCAGCCACTGTATATGGATGTATTAAAGATAAGTCATACCTCAGAACATACAAATGAGCACAGTTAATCAGTGTAATGACAATCTCGGTCAACATATTGTGTGTGTATGAATAGCACATTAAAAGCCAAGAAAGCAAACAATTCTTACTTGCTTGAAATTTGGTAATATATTCTTCCACTTTTTTATTATGTTTTGCATTTTTGTATTCTTTGCGAGCAACAAACCCCCTGTAAGCTGAAAAGAGATGTTAAAAAACAGGTAATCTACTAGGTAAAAGAATAAAAACATTCTGAAATTACAGACCACTATTAAAATATTCATAAATATTTTGTAGGCTTTATCTTTCAAAAAACATGGCAATCAAGCACGAATAGTAAATCTAAATAAAAATACATTTTCTGGTGAATAAAGTTATTATGAAATTAATGAATATAAAACACAAGATAATCAGAATGTAAAATAAGATCATGTTTGAAAGTATTAAGGAAATCAGTTGATGCCTCCATCAACAGGGTAATTGGCCTTATTATCTACGACAGCTAATATATTTTATTTTCATTATTACATTATACGACCTTGTCAGTGCATGCCGGAATATTATTAATAAGAGTATTATCTGTGCAATCACACCCTTTCATTCTTAAAATTGCCTTTTAAATGTAATGTACACTGATAAATGTAATTTCAGTAAAGAGATTGTCATAACTTCGTTAAAAGAAATTTTTCTTCATAAGAACAGATATGACCAAGTATAAGATATTTTATCAAATGTAACAACAGGAAAAGAGCAAAATCCACATCCAGTACACACATTCATCTGTCAACTGTATACATGCACTAGCTTTAAGCAAAATGTTAAATGTTTTAAAACTATTACCTGACTGTATTTTAATAGCACTTTGTTCCCTTTGTTCCTTTATCTTTTTGTATCTCCTCGAACCCAGCCACCCTCTGACATAAGCTTGAATCAAAATAATCATGTCAACTGTCTCCTTCCGCATTAAATTGAGCTGCTCCACATGATAGTATTTGAGGAATACCTTAAAAAGAGAAACAAACAAAAGTTTTAGTTATCTTCCCAGCCCTTTATTCACTCAATCTGTTTAACATCAACAAGAGTTTCAAGCTGGTTTCAAATGATGAACAGACCCTTCAGCTGTAGTACCTAAAGGATCATTTTTAGATGTAGCATTTTCATTGCTTGGGATATTAGTTTACCTTACTCTTCTCTTCAGCATCTTTAGTCAGTTCCTGCGTATTATTTTTTTTTATGGCAAGATTTTTTAAAGTTCCAGTGCAAACCTTCAGTCTGTAACTGTAAATCTGTTTTCAAAACTACAGGACTGACAGTTTTGTTTAGCTCACAAATCTAAAGTACGTTACATAAATGTGATCCAAATCTGGAACCTTCAATTTCTCTGTTTCCTAATTTTAATCCTAAAACACTGTTTATTTACTAAATTGATTTTATCAAGCATGGAACTCACATAGGTCCTGAAAAATGAGTCCAGCACAAGGATTGCCAACACATTCCTGGTGTATAGTAAGACTTTGCTTTTTAAAAAGAGTACAGACCAAGAGCTACTCCAAATGGGTGAGAAAACAAATTGTTTAATGTGTTAACAGTGGCATACTAGAATGATGAAGATATAGTATATTAGAAAATTACTTTAGTTTTTCCAAGAACCCAGTTGTCAAGGTGGGCTTTTTCCAAGATGGCAGCACAGGTCTCCGGGCTGACTGGAGGATCATCATTTGTTTTGTAACAGATGAGGTAATACCTAAAGACAAATGAATGATTCTTTATTTGATTAATGGAGGGTAATACATGCAAATACATTTGAACCATTCTTTTAAGTAATAAAAACAATTGCATGAAAGAAAACGCAGCACTGAAAAAACCAAAACAGCATATGAAAGAAAGTGCAGTTATTTATACACAGTACTAAGAAACTCAATCAAAAGTGGATGAGTGACATATTGCACACTCTGGAGGGTTTTTAAATTCTATACCAGAAGGTTTTTAAAAAGAATTCAACTCAAATAGTGCACCATTTCTTTCCTGCTCACTACATCCTGTGAAAGTGGTTTCAGTGGCAATATAAAAATAAAAATATTTTAAAAGCTTTTCTGCCTAAATTAAATTATTTCATATTTAGAAATGCCACAAAAATTTCCTATCTTAGCTCATGGTGCTAGACCATCTACCTTTGAGATACTTAATATGATCTGAGATGCATCCCAGCCCTTGCTAGCTCCTTGGAATCAGTTTTGCAGATCCTTTAGGAACATGTAAGTGCCATTGTGATACATCATCTGTAAGCATTTAATCTGGCAAACTCATTACTCAGAATTAATTCTGACTAGGAAAAGAGGCCATGATGATCACTTATAAAAATTACCTGTGATACACCAGCTCAGCTGTTGGGTAGAAAATACTGGTTTGTTCCAGGACTTTCCAAAATGCTCTATAACAAAATGAACCATATCTGTCTTGGGTCTTTTGAATTTAAGAAAATTACATGAATTATGTGTGTTTCCTGACAGTACATTCTGCTTTCTTTCTTTCTTGCTATTCAGCCTTTAAAGACAAAGCCTGGGTTTGCCAGCTTTAAATAATGGTAACAGTTTGCTCATGGAATAATAAAAAAAGAGATAATGTTGATTTTTTCATTATCACCTACAGTTCTCTTTTTTTTTCTTTTTGTAAAACACAGTTAATTGGCTTATTTTCATTATAACCAAATAATGGTGCCATTATCTCAGGTCTACCTGTAACTCTGAACTACTAAAAAGATCCAACCCCAAAATAAGACATAAATTTAATAAAAATCTTTTCTCCTTTCAGGGTCACGTCCTCAGTGCCAGAGATCTGCACAGCCTCACTGTAATCAGGGGCATGCTCTCTAGAGAGCTACCCCATTATGTTTACTGCTTTAATTATTTTACCTGAACAGTTAAGTTTGGTTTGTTTTTTTATTTTTTTTCATAAAAGGCTGTCACCAAAAGCTACAGCACATCTTATAGTGATAACTATCTTTTCCTGTGCTGCACTCTTCCAAAAGCTGTTTTCTTCCAAAACAGCAACAGTTTCAGGATTTTTTTTCCAAGAAACAGGGCTATAAAAACATCCCTTTGATGTTCTCCTCTCATTTCATGCACCTGCAGCACTCTGCTGTTAGCTCTCTGTTTCTAGTGCACTATTATTTAAGTGTTTCTGTCTGAATAGGTGGTGCTTGGTTCTTCCCAGTTTTGATCTCCATTTCACACACCTCTGTTCTGATTGAGGCAAATACTCAGGGCCTTTATTTGTCAGAGAGAAGTGGGATGGAGGAGGAAGGTAGTTAAAGGAATAATAAAACCACAATGAGTTCATTACTCTGCTTCTTAACAAGTGACTAATACCTAGGAATTTTGTTTTAAACAACACTATGCACTCAATGAACTTTTCAGCCCTAGACTAGGAATCCCAGATAATCATCTACCCTGCACAAGCAGATGCTACACAGTGCTGAAGGGTGGGAGCTAGAGGAACTGTGGTGTTCCTTGGATGCTGTGGCTGAAAATTCTTGGCTTTAATTTGAAGTAATACATTTCTAAAACTCAAGTCCTTGAAGAAACTTGCAGAGTATAAGCAAGTAAATTTTTGACCAAATGCTCAGAGAGCCTGAAAAATCATTTTGAGATTCATCATCTTTCCCCACCCATTGTAAACAGGTCACTAATTTTGTGCCTGAACTACTCTTGGCCATCTAGTCTATAACCTTTTTTGTCATAAGAAATGTCTTTGTATTTTTTTTCAAAGACTGCTGGTGCTTAACAAGCACTGGATGGCAATTGTAGGAGAGAAAAGAGCTTATTCAGGTCGATGTTACCGTTTTATGAAGTTAGCGAAGAGTATACGATGTGAATAACCCTGTCTCCGAATGCGTGCTGTCTCCAGAATTCCCGTGTAACGCAGCTGAACCAACACTTTTTCTTTGTCAAACTTGTTTGCCTGTCGGTCGTTGTTTGGCTTGATGCACCTGACAAAATGAGGCTGGCCAACGACCATTTTGGATAACAAATCCATCAGAGAATACTGCAAAAAAGTAATGAGATCTGTCACCAGGATACTTATGAAACTTGTATGTAGGTCCACGTGTAGTAAAAATTTTATTTCACGTGATCTGAATCATGTCCAAAACCATTTACATTTCATTAAGCTGGTACTTTAGGAGTAGGTGAAGTAAATGACCCAAAAACAATTCTAGCTTTTCTAAGCTATTAGTGTATACTACTTTGATTCCAAATAAATGTACCAAATTTCATCCAAGACATTCTCACAGATTTCTATAATGTCCAACATATGACAGAATACTTACACTCCTTATATTTACTTACTTATCTTGGAGCTTTGTTAGGTAATTACAGCCATTTTTCTTTTTATTGTTGTCACCTATTTGAAGACCCTTGTTAACCCAGAGAGCAAATCATCCATCTATGCATGGGAAGTGGAACAGCAACAAGCCAGTAAATATTTCAATTCCTTCATTAGACTGGAGGAAACTAAGGCTACCCCAGAAGAAGGGCTGGTTGAACCTCTCTGACCTTGGTGTGTCCTGTTCATTATACAGACTGATGGTGATACCATATCTGCCCTGCCAAGAGGCAGCTTCCAAGGAGGGCAAAGCTAGAAGATCACAATTCCATAGCTGCATTTTTCCCACCTCACCAGAGTACTAGACTAGCAGAGGGGATGCAGCCTGTAGCTCCTCATGCCAGCTGAGGGGAATCTGACTGTAAACAACCTTGATTGGTGTTTTGAAAAATTGCTTCATAGGAGAATCTTATTAAAACACAAATGAAGAGGCTCATTCCTCAAGATTCAACCTGACTCAACAGAAAGAGGCAGCCAGGAGGTAATGCAGCTCAGCAGTAGGTTGGTTCCATGAAACCAGTGTAGGACGTCAAGAGCCATATGTTTCCTATTAAAATGTGCAATTCCATTCTGGACAGAAGCTGCACCATGCAGCAAAGTGCTTAATTAGTTCCATCACCAGTGTGCCAACTGAACATGAACAAGTAGGACACACTAATGGATATCTTTTTTTCCATGCAGTCTGAGGTGGCATATGCTTTTCTCAGTCACCCATGGATTTCTGTGTATGAGTAAACCACTGGGGCTGAAGGTGCATTTTCATTTAAGAGCATTAGCTATCATGATCTGAGCAAGGATTTCCACTACAGAAATAGTATCAGAAAAGTGTAAACATAATTAACTAATTTGCAGCCTCTGATGCTAGAAGTGCTGATAATGCACTGAACTAGAGACATTAATTTGAATGAGATTCAATATTTTTTTCATTTAGAATATTCAAACAGTATATAGCTTTGGACCACCATGATACCTAAACTGAAATTATCCTTCACAGTCCACAAAGCTGTACAACTGTATCTAAAAAAGAGAGATCTGGCTCCTCATTGTTCTGGCAGAGATGTAAATGAACTCTTACAGGTCATAAAATCATAGAATATAGTGACTTGGAAGGAACTCATCAGGATCATGAAGTCCAACTCCCGGCCCTGTGCAGGACACCCCAAGAATCACACCATGTGCCTCAGAGTATTGCCCAAATGCTCCTGGTACTCTGTCAGGCTTAGGGCTGTGACCATTTCCCTGGAGACCCAATTCCAGGGCCCAGCCACCCTCTGGGTGAAGAACCTTTTCCTGATATGCAACATAAACCTCCCCTGACTCAGCTTTGTGCCCTTCCCTTATGTCCTGTCACTGGTCATGAGGGTGAAGAGATCAGTGTCTGCCACTCCTGTTCCTATTGTGAGGTTGTTGAAGGTCACCATGAGGTCTCCCCTCAGTCTCCTCTTCTCCAGGCTGGACAGACCAAGTGACTGCAGCTGCTTCTCACACAGCTCCCCTCCAGACCCTTCACCATCCTCATGACCCTCCTTTGGATGCTCTTCTGCAGTTCAAGGTCTTTCTTACACTGTGGCACCCAGAACTGCCCCCAGCACTGGAGGTGAGGCTGCCCCAGAGCAGAGCAGAGCAGGACAATCCCCTCCCTTGCCCAGCTGTGCCTGATGTCCCCAGGACAGGGTTGACCCTCCTGGCTGCCAGGGCACTGCTGGCTCATGTTCAATTTGGTCATGGACCAGGATCCCCAGGTCCCTTTCTGTAGCACTGCTCTCCAGCCTCTCATTGCCCAGTCTCTACAAACAACCAGGGTTGCCCCATCCCAGGTGCAGAATTTGCCACTTGTCTTTCTGAAATGTCATATGGTTGGTGATTGTCGGCCTTCTGATTTGTTGAGGTCTCTCTGCAGAGCCTCTCTGCTCTCAAGAGAGTTGAAAGCTCCTCCCAATTTAGTGTCATCAGCAAACTTGGTATTCCTTAGAGCTGTGTGCTCAATTCATCATGAACATCCCCTCTGCCACTTTATGGTTTGCTGGGAGAGATGACTAAACAAGAGCTGGAAATTCAGAGCAGAACCAACTCTATGACTCTATGTGCCACTTCAGAGGAAAGGATGCTCTTCACTGCTCTTTGCTATTTTAGGACCAGCAGCACAGCCAATGCTTGCGAAGGTCCAGAGCACTGCTGAAGGAGCCATGAGGATGAATTCTGGGCCTCTGTGAAGTGACCATCAAGAACTTTCTCTGGAGCTCCTGCTTCCAATTAACTTTCCCCTCCTTCTTAAACTCTTAAAGAAATGCTACACCACTAATGTCCAATCTCCCTTTATCTTCTTTGGTGGAAAAACAAGCAAGTGAAAGATTAATATTGATCATCATACATCATCATGACAGCAACGTGGCTGGGTAATCAAGTACAGTTAAAGAAGAAACACAATCACAGTCTCCTTGAGATATTTGTACTGCACAGACTGCTGCACCATATATGCAGTTCACAAGCTCTAAATAGATCACTACTGACTCTAACTCAATAGGTGCATTTCAAAAAGTAAAAGAATACACATTTGTTGTACTCTAGAAATATTAAAAGATCTGATATCTTACTCTAAAATAAGAAGCAACTGTCTGTGTTTTCATGCTGGTTGTCTCTCTTGGATGATGTCCAGTATCTCCTGCTTCATTCTATAAAGATGAATAAAAAAAAATTACACTTTTTATCTCTAGTTAGCCTGTAGTGCCCTTTCCATTGCCCCAAGAAAGCACCCCTCAGAGAACATAAATAATTTTTAAAGTATTCTAAACAGCAAAAGTCACAGCATGATCACTAGCACAAACCAGTTACACCAATACTTTGCTACACAATACACAAATATTCACACAAAGGGCACAAGTTGGTAACAGAGCATCTAGTAACAGCCACAAATAACCAGACAATGTCTGAGGTCCTGTCTGTTATTTCATCATCACTGCTAATTGGATAGTTCTCTAAGGAACATGGCTATATTTCACACCAATATTTTAATTTCTGTTTTTGCTACAATATAGCTGGGAAATAGTATTTTTTCCCCTGAAGTTGTTATAAAACTATAGCCAGAAAGAAGGGAAATGTTAGGTTTTTACCTCACGGAAGGAATATGAATTGCACAACACAAAGATATCCAGCTAAACAGAAAAGAAAATAGGAGAGGGAGAAAAACCAAGGAAGGGGTTACTTGCTTACTTTCAATACCAAAACAACTACTGCCTTTCTAGTTTAAGTTAGGCTTCAACGCAGAATCAAAAAATCAGTTTTCCTACCTTTGTATGACTGATTGATTTTTGGGAGGTCCACATTTGGTAACTGATTGTAGTTTTGCTTTTGGTGTGTGCCAGGTTACCTATGGGAAGATGAAAGAAAGTAACTTACATCTCATCTAAACTAAGAACAATGCTGAACCACCTTATTTATGCCCCCAGTGCAACTACATGATTATAAAGGTCATTGGCTTTTTTAGAGTGTGTCTTCATTTCCCCTTTTAACCCTTGGGAGCTCTGAAGAAGTTGCATGACCACAGAACATGATGATTTTTTTCTCCTTCAGCTCATACATCATCTACTAGAGAAAAAAAATTAACAGACTGCTGTGGAAGGTAAGATAGATACATCTTAGAGCATCCACGTGGTTTTACCCTAAGAATGTTATTGCACTATACTAGTTCTAATGCTACATATTCGTTAAACAGAAATATCCTCTGGCCCTGAGGAAAAGTGACATGGCATGACTCAAGATTATACACCTAAACTCTACTCTTCACTACTCTTTCAATGCCCTGGTAAAAATAAGTTTGTATCTTCCACAGAGCTTGCTGGAAACCATCACTGGCCTGTCCTTTCCCTGAAGTGTGGCTGGGTATTCCTGGGAGGCTACTAGCTGATATGGACCAAAACTGTCCCAGGGAAGCATTCTAACCATTAATCAGAATGAGCAGCCCTGTAGGAATGTTTTAGATACTGTTGACTGGCTCTGTTTGGTTTACTAGCACAGACAACATTTTAAGGCTCTAACTCTGGAATTCTAAGTCAAGAAATACCTTCATTATGATGACTTTGAAGGACTGGGTGCATTGGCATGCTTTACATAGGTCTTTTGAAGGAAAAATGAAAATTCTGCTGAGCTTTCCATCATGTCTCTCTGTGTTGATAAACTCTAACCATTGCTGCGTGCTGTCACTGCTTCTGCTAATTACATAGCACCTCTGGGATCTCCCTGTCCACTGGGAGAGCCTATCTCTCTGTGCTCAGCTACTATCAGGAAGAGGTGGATAAGAGTTGGAATAACAGCTGAAAATACGTATCATGATCATGCAGCTGGTATTATGTGATGATATCAAGGCCTAAACCTCTCTGAGGCTCAGCTGAATATCACAGGGTGGGAAGGAAAAAGAGAAGATTACACACAGCTAACTTTAGCTATCTGAAAGTGAGGTGTCTACAGGATCCCTGCTGTATTCAGTGGAGAGAGACACCTTCAGAGGAGATTTTTCCCATCCCAAGAGAAACACCTGGGACAGGCAAGATGGGTTGGACTTTGAGTAAACCTCTACAATCAGAGTAAACCTCTGATTCTAGATAAATAACACAGATCAGAAACCTAACTTTTAGTTGGCTATAGCTGGATGGTTTGAGTCAGCTTTGAAATGCTGCATGCAGTGCTTCACAATATTTAACACGAAGACTAAAACAGCCTTCAGAGTTATCTTGCAAAACATTAAGACTTAGGATCAGTTCTTGGAACCATTTGGATGCTTACTTGGACTCTATGGAAATTACAGTTTAGTATATTAGCAGATATCATCAAGTCAAAAAGGTCAGGCAAGTGCATTGAGCTCTGTGCTTTCCCAGGAAGACTCACTTAAAATAAAATTCCAAGACCAAATTTTGCATTCTATTAGCAAAGCTCCCTTTGTGAAGAATAAAAGCTTTGCCAAAACCTCAGCTTCTGTAAGTTATGATAACATTTTCATTTCCATTAGGCTCTTCCAATTTAGCTTTTCTGTTCTGTTAGAAATATGTCTCCCACACAGTTGTACGAGAAAGTAATGTTGTAAAGTACTTACTGTATGGTATCAATGCCATCACACAGGGAGTACTACAACACAATAACAAACTGGTTGTAAGGAGACTTACCCATCATCCTGCAGTGGAAGGTAGGACACTTTGCAAGGACATAGTTCAAATAAGGAGCAATTTAGGAGTAATTTCTGCAGAGACAGTTTTATTCTTCTGCCTCTACTTATGAATTTCTTGAGGAAGAGCTTACTACAAGGACTCCATCAGTTATCTATTGTAAAGAACTCTACGATTAAATATCTTTGCAGCAGATGTTAGGAGCCCCAACCTTTGTTCTCTACCACTTAGAGATAAATTGCTTGAGGCAATTTATATATGTCCTGTCTGAAACAGGCCAGTGACTTACCTGATCATTCCTGTTCAGTCCTCAAATGAAGAGATGCACTCCACTCCCTGTCTTGATCCCCTGCCCTGAAGATAGAACCCTGAAAAAAGTCTCTACCACTTCCTTGGCACCTGACCAGACCAATCCTTCCCCTGAAGCTTGATATAGCTGTGGCTCCATTCAGCATAGATTCCATGATTGGAAAGTGAAGCCACAAATTGTATAATGTCATCAATAAGTGGTCATATGAAACCTAGGAGTGGTCATCACAAAGGCTGGAGAAAATTAAGAAGATCCCCACAACAGCAATACCTGTTTTTGTGAGAGGGTGAGTTACCAGCTGTCGTGTCAGGTTGTTTTCAGATGATCGCAGTAGCAGCACAATATCAGCTGGTAGAGTATCTCTATTTTTGGCTAGGAATCCACTTGCATTATATAGTACCTGTTTAAAAAGTGCATTTATGCATCTGCTTGGGTTTTGAAAAGTAATTGTAAATTTAAGCTTTCTGGAAAAGAGCTTTTACTGTATCAAGATACACAAATAGTTTTTCAGCCATCAGGCTCACTCTCACTTCTAGTCTTTTTTTAAAAATCATTGAACATTCCACCTTTTCAATACTGAGATATGATGCAAATCACTAAAAGAAAATATATCATTCCAAAGTAACTTGAGACATTTATTTTTCCCAATACAAGTAGTAGTTTTAACCTGTATGGATCTATGACCAGGACAAGTGCATTGCTGTCCTCCTTTACACCTGTACATGTGCTAATGCACAATTAACAATGCACTTGATTTCAACCACATCACACAGGATTACCCATATAAGTGTACAATCTTTCTCTGCTATTCATATTATGCTGTACTAGACCCAGGATTTACCACTCTTCCTAGGGATCTCTATTTTAATTGTAGAGGAAGTTTGCAGAATCACAAACTGCATATTGGCAACTGAAATCTCTCTAAAAATTCCAAGAATGGTGTACCTAATACAAAATGTAACTTCAGGGTTCTATCTCAATGGTCTAAGAAAACTTGACCTGTCAAAAAGGGTAGAAGATACTGGGACACATAATTTAGAAAAACATATCACAACACAACTCAGCAACAGTCTTAAATGATGAAAAAGACTTGTAAAGAAAGAGGAAATAAATAGTTCTCCAGTTCCACAGTAAACTGGACAAGGGGTAATTAATTTACATGGCAGAATGGAGATATAAGTTAGACAGCAGAATAAACGTCCTAATGAAAGAATTTGTTGAACACTGATGGGGCACTGGTGTAATTTCCCATCTGCAGTGGCTGTTAACAGGAATGATAGACGAAGACCTGGCTTTCCACTCCTTGCAGTGAGTTATGTGATGCTGCTGAAGTGCATCTCAGCTGAAGATGAGGTTCAGAGGAGTAACAAGAGGCTCTTTGTAGCAGGCTGTCTTACATAAGGGGTAAGGTATTTCCCATCAGCTGATGGGCAGTATTTGTCCCTTCACAGGCCAGCTGCTCCAGCACTGCACAGACCCAACATGATTTCCCATGTGAGACATCAGTGCTCACTCTGTACCCTTTAAAAGAGCCCAGAAGGAGGTGGGAGCTCCTGCTTTTCCAAGACAAGGTTCAGCTGACCAGTGTCATCCTGCTGCAGCATAACAGCAGCTCCTCCTGTGTTTGCACAGCACGTGCAGCCAGCCACACTGTATGGAAAGAAAGGATGCTGCTCACTGAAGGAGGAAGCAGGGCCTGCACTCTCTGTCTGGCTGATGACAAAGTACAGAACTAAGAGAGGCTGATGGTGTGTAGGAGGAGAAACAATGGAGCTGTGTCCTGGTTAGAAAAAGTGGGAACAGGCATGGTGCAGGACTTTGAGGAACTGAGGGGAAGAGCACTGAGTTGCATTACATACCAGTTATGTTTTGGGTCTTCTATAATACAGTCAGTTAATTTACCTGGGGACATTTAAGAAAAATACACTCTTGCTATTGTTTTTTTTTTTTTTAATGAGGGATAATAACTTTTCAATTTACTTTTGATGTGTAAGGCACTACCAACACTCCCATGTCTGGTCTGAAGAGATGACTGTTGAGAACCAACCCAGATGACCTTTTCTAGTTCCTTCCAGCCCTACCATTCCACAATCCCCAACTAACATCATCAGGTGTCTTACCTTTCCTGCATAATGGTAAATTCCAAAGGTTAGATCTACTCTTTTGGGTCTCCAAAAATATTTTGATTTCAAATTATCTTCAAATTTTTCTGAAAGGAAACACATAGCTTATCTTACTGGAGTTACTGTATAATCATTCTTTTCTGAAGCTGTATCCCTCCAAGGGTATTTCCTGACTTTTCAGCCAATGTAGAGGCACAAAACAGACACTGATGTTTTCAAGGACAGAGATACCATAATGGTCTTGTTACAAAAGACACTGGATAGAGAATACTGGAGCTCTTGGACAAGTTACTTATTTTGTTCCAATTTTTTAATGTGTGACCTCAGAAAATCATGGAATCATGGAATCATTAAGGTGGGAAAAGATATCTAGGATGATTGAGTCCCCTTAACCCAGCATGACTCTGTTCACCACTAAGCCATGTCCCCAGGTGCCACATCCACATGTATTTTGAACACTTCCAGGACTTGCCTTCCCAAGATTTTGATCTAAAAATATGAAACAATGCAGAAATCTTTCCTGAGGGTTCCTTGAGGAGTTGTGAGGAAACATTTGCTGATTTATTGAATGCTTCCATACTGTAGACTACAAAGCATGAGGATAAAAGGACAACAAGCTCATATAATTGCTTTAACATGGGCATTGTAACTGGATATTATTAGGTTTTCTGATTAGATGTTGGTTAAAACTCTAATCTGACACTTCGCACATACAAAAATGAATAAAACCAGGATTTATCTGCACAGAAATACCACTGAAATAATGAAGTCAATGGTAATTGCAGCTACTCAACAGCACTGAAATATTCAGGATCTGAATTACAATGATGTTAGGTATTTTAATTTGTGAATAGAAAAACACCCAGAAAGCATAATTTGTTAAAAGCACTGAAGCATGTTTGCAGTCATTACTCTTAAAGAGTATTAAACTTCTTGCTCAGATACTGCTCATAAAAAAACTCAGAGCTGAACATGACAAAACTTGGTGAAGTGTTCTTGGTCTATGAACCTAGAGTTTTAACTCAGTTTGATCTTTACTTTTCATGCTCTGCAGCAGAAAATTCCTGAAGGCGGAAGAACTTGAAACTTGGATCAGCAGCTTAGGTTCATTTGTAGTCTTGATGTTTCTCTGGGAACTTCAAAGACACAACCATCCCAGCATGCATGTCTCCCTCAAACACACTGTGACACTGAAATAGAGGCTCACTAAAAGCATAACTAGCATGTAGCCTGAACTTTACATGCCAAACAGAAATGGAACAGAAGACAAGCTGTAAAACTGTGAAATAACCATATACTTACCTACAAGTGTCTGATCTGTTGCTTGTGGAAATCGACTTTCCTCATCCAGGAGAGACAATAAACCCATTGGTTTCTGCAGGAACATATCTAGGAGGGGCCTGTTATCCTCATATTCTATAACTCTTGCATCAACACCTTCGTAAAGGTATTCATTCTGCAGCAAGAAACAGAAGGCATGCGTTGTCTGTGTATACAGAACCACTTCAGGAAATAATTCACAAACTGTCAACTGTAGCAAATTAAAACTACATTGAGAAAATATGCCTCAGGGCTAAAGACATCAAAGTTTGCAGAAACAAATGTCAGCTGGGATTTTGGTTTTGAATATGTAAGTTCAATACTCCTATGGTATATTTGGTAAAGTAAAATACTTTACAGGAATAGCAAGAATTAAAGAAACAGAGTTGAAGAAGATAAAGTATATTGTTTGCAAATAGAGACCTAAGGGTCTATTTATTTCCCTGGTCTGAAATGTAGAAAATTTCTTAACCATTCAGAGATATACTTACATTCCCAATTCATTGCTCAGATCTAAGTTATTGCTAAGATTTACATATGTGACTACAGGTTCCAGTGGCTTTACTTGTTTGATCACCCTCCTCAAACACCTGGAAAAATTCTTATGTGGAGAAGAAAGGTGCACATACTTTCTAAGAATTAAAGCATTGCGTACATACTTCCTAGGAATTAAATAAATTGCCTCAGATTTGTCTCTAACACATTTTCACTCCTTCTAAGGAACTATGGAAAGGTATTTCCCAAGATTTAAAAACATCAGAAAAGCTGTTTGCTTTCAAACAGTTTGCTTTTTTTGTTTGGTTTAGTCTGGCTGGTTTTCTCCTGAAGACTTCAAATATCTCTGGATTCCTCCCAGACTAAGAAAAAACAAATAACAAATGTGTCTACAGTGTGTTGCGATGGTTTTGTCTTGAATATAATTTAAATTATAGCCAGAGAACACAAGAATGACCTTCCTTAATCCTTCAGCAAGGCAGAGAACAGTTGTAGATTTACCAAGAGAAGGTTGCTCTAGGGACTGCCACTCCCCATTATTTTTGCTTGCATTAGGTAAAGCAATAGCAATTATCTCCTACACAATGCTCCTGTTTGTGCCAGGGCTGCCTTCAGTCCTGTGCAGGCTGTACTGTGAAACACAAGAGTTTTTGATCTACTTTAAAAATCAACCCCATGCCAAAGGATAGGACTTTATAAGTGTTGTATTCATGTATGGTCTTAACACCACAGTTTTGTCATCCGAATTCATTGTGAGAAGAGTGTCACAAAAATGAATGATGGCTAACGTTAATGAGTTCACAGACCTCTGACCTTGGAAGACCTCTCCTTATGTGTCATTCACTTGAGTCTGAATGAGTGAAGGCAACACACTGAGCATTTAAAAAAGAAGTTCATTTTCATATACACAGAAAAGCACCTGTTTTATACCTCTTAATCTCAGAGAAACAGCAAAAGGCATAAAATCAATAAGACTGGTAAGGCACAAATAAAAATCTGCTGATCCATTTGAAAGAAGACACGAAATATACACCTAAACCCTTCCAGTATCTAGACTGACGTAATTTCCCAGGACATTCTTCACACTAAGGATAGGTTATAATTCAGTTTATATGCTATACTAGGGTGTAATCAGTAAGAATCTCGCCTACAGCCCCAAGAGGGCTCCTCATTTGAGACAAGTAACATTAACCTCATTCGTGTCTCCCCTGAAGCAGTGGACAGGTGGAGTTTTGCTTTTTATTTTAATCAATGACCTGAGTAGCAGGACAAGACAGGAGAGTAATAAATGTATCACTGATATAGGTGAGAAGTTAATTATATACCTGTAGGAGCTGGTGGCAGAAAGGAAAAAAGCCAGTGTTATCTCCCAGAGATAACATGGGAGTAAGGGCAGTTTAACTGAGGGCTACAGCTGCACTGACACACAGGTGTTCATGGAACCAGCTGTTACTGCTTAGGATTATCTACAGCACTCTTATCAAGGGGGAAAGGGGAAGGAAGGATGGATCTATCAGAGGAGTGTTTCTGTGACACTTGGACATCCTCAAACAAGCCCTCACAACCAACCCGTCTGATCATAAACTTTTTCCAACTTCAAATGCTTGTGACAGAGGCGGGTTTAGAGAGCTGATAGAAGTGCTCTCCTTGAAAAAGAAAGGAACTCTTAGCCGCAGTACAACTATGCTGCAAGAGCAACATCTGCTCCCCTCCCTGCCCAGGCAGCACCCAGGGCCTGACCTCCAAGCTGCCGTGTATGTGACCACTCCGTTTGTGTCCTTTGTGTCTCGACAGCTGAACGAGTGTCAGCCCTGCAGTTTTGGCAATGCTGCCATTCCCCCAGCAGGATATGAAGGAATTCACTCCATCACTTCCCACGGGCTCCTGAAGGACAGCTGATGACCAAGCCAGGCACCAGTGTGACAGATGACTCAGAAATGATACTGTACTACATTTTCTGATGCAGTGCTGGTTTCAATCGCATATTAGGATACAAGCAGCAAGTATAAAAGCTTTAATGATGGACATCATAAAACTGTAATGAAATAGGTCTTATTTGAATTAATAAGATGAATCAGCTACAGGATTTTGTAGTCCCCTGTGATGTTTTATGACAAGAAAGCTCTGCAAAAAAGCTACTTCTTGAAATTCTAAAGCATAATCCATTAGAAAGTATTCCTGTGGATGGGATGTCAAAAGGAATAATTGAGTTACATTATTAACTGGGCTCCCATCTCATTTTAGTATTACGTGCTATCTTGCCTATGATCAAAACTATGTAACATTAGCTTGTACCACCTGGTTTCAGTAGTAACAAAACAATTACTAAATGCATAAGGAAATGGTCTTCACATTTAATAAAGTAATGCCATTTTGCTGAGTACATTTTATGATGACACTTTGGTTTAAATGGGGACACCAGAAACTTATTCAGAAGGAACCAGCTGAAACTAGAAAATTAAATTGTCACGAGAATGTAAAATAAACATTGCATACATTTAATGCAAAAGTATCATCCTCCCAACTGACAGCAAACTTGCTACTTCCCAAAAGCTATCTGCCATTACACCTTTTACTTCTTATGGGGGAATGACAAATGAGAAAGGAATGGGAAGGCTGTCTTGCTGGACAATATGACCTGCGGATCACGGAGCTGACAGAAATTAACTTACCTCAGTATCTAATATGTAAGAGGAAAACCTTGAAGGACAGGACTGAAGGTCCAAAAGTTCTGCTTTGCTTTATATTAACCAAAAAACTCCCTTGTGATAGCAAAAATAAAAGCAGTGACTAAGTTGAGAGGCTACATTGTCTCCCCAGTCAGTAGAGATAGGGATATATCTATTTGTCTCCACTGACTACTGGCAATCTACTATCTTTATCTTAAACTATATACTCACTTCAGTCTTTCTGTTAAATTAGTGAAAGGATATTGCATTCAGGCCTAAAAACATTTATTCTTAAATGCAAACATTAAGTCAACAATAAAGAATAAGTTCTCCTAATTTTGACTGGAGTTCTCCATGTTGGCTCACAGACACTCTACTCTAGCTGGCTCCCTGAGCCTCAGGTTGTGATAATACCACTCTTCCTTTTTTCTACCTGTGTCACTACTGTGGCCTTTATTTTTTTTTTTTTTTTTTTGTAGGCCACACTTCCAAGGAAAGCAAAACTGTGAACACTTTTCAGATTCAGATACAAAAAGGAGACCACTGACAATGATAAAACAATGTCACCTGCAACACTGAAAGTACAATTCAACCTTATGAGCGTATTTACTACTTGGCTTCATTGGTCAAGTTGCCAAAATATGATTCACCTTCTCTGAAGACATAATCACTACATACTAGGTGAACATGGGTTAATGACAAACTAAAGTATTATCAACTGATTTAGGCCTCAACTTCCCACTAGATATGCCAAATTTCATCAAATTGCATGTGATATGTGTACATAAACAGGGATAAAAAGGCAATGTATCTGTACATTTTACATCTCTTGAGGGAAGTGTAAAAGAATTTAAATTCTTCAGTCTTCCTTGGGTAGATCTACAGGGTTCAATGCAGTGTTGTGTTATGGATTTCTGAGGTAGCACAGGGCAATCTGAGATGCCTGTCTGGCACTGCACAGGGCTGTGAAGGGACACCAGCCTGGGTCCCCAGTGACAGGATAGCTCCAGCAGCACAACAGTCAGGGCTAATGGAAACTCAGCACAAAGGTCTTGGTGACTTCTGCCATCAGCCTTCTTGTAAGCATAACTTCTGTCTTTTAGAGCCTAAGACACAAACCCTTGCATATAAAGTCAGTTGTAAACTCAGGCAGCTACACCAGCAAAGGGCAGAAGTCATCCTAATGGGTTTTTTTTACATCAGTGACTCTTTTTATTTTAATTTACAATTAAAGTACATTACTGGTGTCAACACAGGAGAGTCCTTACAGTGAACATAAAAGATTCTGAAGCCACCTGCTTTCTCAAAGGCTGTTTTTGTGATGTAAAACTGTGACAACCACGTAATAAATAAGTGAAAAGTGATGTCTTATAATGACTATGAATCATACCACAAATCATTCTGTGCCATTGGGTTGTAATGCAGAATAACACATTTCTCATTTCCCATCTCTGTAAGGGGGAGATTCACACCCACACTAACAAGAACTTAATCCATATAACTCCTTCTGCACTGCTATAGTAATATCTTTGGAGACTGCTACAAGATAATATAATGAAGTTTGATATAATCTGATGTAGTGGTTTGATGTAAATTAAGGTAGACAGTCACTTGGTTGGTATTTCAGGCTGGATGTGGACACTTGTAACAGAAATATTAGGACTGGTATAAATGAAATGTAAATGGGAATGGGCATATAAGCACCAGAAAAAAATAGTCTTAAAAGAATAGCTGTGTGATAGCCTGTGATTTGAATGAAGAACATTTGCTCATAGCAAAAAAACTGAGGAAGGAGTTTCTTATGTGAGATTATAGAACATCACATACAATTTTCTACGAGCCCACCAAGGAAATGGACTCTAGGAATAAAAAATGTATATATTCTAAACAAGTAAAACCATATAGTGACCTTGCCTAAAGATTACAGATGCTGAAGTAAATAAGGGTTTGAGGCAAAGAACGATTGCTAAAGGCTGTAAAATATATGTCCAAAAGCTGTTTCAGCAAGAAGAACCTAACAGACATGATGAAGACTCGCCAGCTGGTGTCCATTATTCTATAAATCACTCACAAATTTTCTTGGCCAGACCATTTGAACACCCCCTCCCCCCCACACATATGCCATGGTGCATTCTATGTATCTGTGAGTCAATGAAATCTATGAGAGAGAGAATGGAAATTGGTTTAAACTGATGTACCTAGCGATTCTGTAAATAAAGATTACCTTCCCCTTCCATAGAGTCTGTAGTTGTACTAATTTCCTACAGGGAGAAACGAGCAAACTGTATATTGTCAAAATAAGAAGTTACTTTTTCCCCTCATGTGCTCAGTAGCAGAATAATCACCCTCACCATGGTGCAGGAAGGCACAAGTAAAAGAGAGAACTGTTCCTACTACATGGTGACACCACAAACCTCTGCATTAATATAGGTCTGGCCAAAAAGTTCTGTAACAGGATACCTAGAAACAAGCACAGGCAGATTACAATGAACTTGACTCTAATTAAAAAAGAGAAGGAACATTAAGACAATATTTGGGTGTACAGGAACAGGGCTAGGAAAGCCAAGGCTGGTCCCTCAGCAACAAAAGGCAGCTAGGGAGAATGTGATCCTGCTGCTGAACAAGTTTGTGGATGACTTGGAAAAGGCTGAGATATTCAATGCCTTCTTTGCATCGGTCCTGACTGGTAACCCCAGGTCCCTGAGACCAGGGGAAAAGTCTGGAGCATGAAAGACTTAAACTTAGCATGGGAGGATCAAGTCAGTGAACGCTTAAGCAAACATATACAAGCCCACAAGACCTGGTCAGTGCCTGGGTTTGAGAGGAATAAATATTGTTGCTACAGTCTGTGCTATTTCCATCTCCCAACTGTTAGAAAAAGCAATAGCCAAGTGCCATTCTTTTGTGAACTTGTGTACTTTGGAAAGAAGATGCCTAAGTAATTACAGTAGTTCTAGTTAAATTTTGTCTAGCTTTTAGACGATATTAAAACCAAGGAAACACTTGTGTCAATAATCTTGCACATAAATTTATAAAAACAACTACAAGATACAGAACTGCAAGATACAGAACTGCAAGACAACATTTCCTGAAATAACTGGGAAGAGGATAAAACATTGAGCCATTAAAAAAAAAAGTCATATTACACATAAATATATACACCTCTAGACTGACATATGCATGTACATGCATGTACACATCTGCATACATGGACACATTCCAAACTTGTATGTGTCTCACCCTTAAAACAAACAGTGATTAACACTGACAAAATGCTCTGTTTCTATTGACAATTGTAAAAATTACAATTCAGGAGAATTTTTATCCATATATCATAAACAGCAATAATTTCAGCAAAACAGAAAAAGTATAATTTCACCTATGGTTTGAATTCTCACTGGTCTGCCATAGAGAATTCTGATACATTTCAATTTTCAGCAAGACCCTTTTTTTTCTCTGAACGGGTTATTTCTTCAAATAATAATATTGAATAATGATTTCAAGGTGGTTAATTTAATTATCCTGGAATTATTTACAAAGTTGAGATGATTTTTTTGGAGGCTTTTCCCCTCTCTTCAAAATCATAAACTTTTATATTTACAATGCTATTCCTTTTCTCTGCTTTAAAATAAATTATTCAGATTTAATCCATCATTATTTAGCTTAGATGATCTAGTTTCTCAAGAAGAACAAAATAATTGTCAGATTTGCAGTTTTTAATAATGGAATTTCAGTGTTCATTAAGCTTATTAGTAAACTATTATGAACACTTCACTTTCAAAATTTTGTTACCACTCATTTACTTTTTTACTAGAGAACCATACATTACAAAACTCATTATTCCTCAAGAAAACAACATTGCATTTGCATCAATTATCACAGATTATCACAGTGTTATGTTGCTTAGTTACTGTAAATTTCAAGTTTAATGCATTTTATGTTGGCATTTTACTTGCAAATAGCAAGCACTGCTTCATGGAAAACATTCTTAAAAATCTTGTTTATAATCTGCTATTTACAAGCTATTATGGAGAAGGAACAATGCAGTTTCTTGAGACAAAGTTTTATATGTTCAGTAATACTAAATCTTCATCAAAATAACCAACAAATACCTGCTCCCAGGCAAAGACATGTTGATTGAAGTAGAACTGAATTTGTTCATTGGCGATGTTGATACACAGTTGTTCAAAAGAATTTTTTTTGAAATTCTCAAAGCCAAAGATGTCAAGAATTCCAATATTCAAGCCATCATCATTTTCACTGCAAAGATGAAATATACTTTTCATTATTGTATCTTTATTTTACATTAGCTATCTTCATTACTGTTTCACAAAAGGAAATCATGGGCCAAATCTGTACACCAGTTACACAGGATAAGTTTTGCTAAACCAGAGATACCTTAAAATGACAATAATTGTTTGTTTGAAATACATAAATGCAGATCAATTCAAAGATTACTGCAATGCAGACCATATATACTGGATCACACAACAAACAAGTCAACTGATAGGTGAATAGGGGATTTACAATTTTATTCTTACACTCATATTTGTAAGTAATTATTCTAAGAAGCTGACTACAGTACAGAAAGAACAGATTTACTTGTTTCTCTTGTAATAACACAGGCTTTACTCACCAGCATCCTGAAATTAAAGACTGTTGTCATTAAGTATTATTTCTTCATATTATTTACTCATAGCAATTAAAATTGCTTAGTTCAACATTAAAGTAAAAAGAATGACTAGCTAGACCTTTTATGCAGCTGAATAACTACTTTATGCACTGGGATGTGGCATGAATTTTAATTACCAATTAAATTCCAGAGAAGTACTGGAAAAACTTTGGTTTGATATTTTAAGTAGGGCATACTGAAGATATGTGATCACTTCTGCAACTGGAAAAAAACTTGAATATTTATTTGCTGAAGCAAAAAATTAAGAGGATATATTTTTATAACAAACTGAGGCTGACATTAGTGTCTTTTCTAGACAAGTAAAATATAAATCACATTTTTTCTATAAAACCTCTTTGAGGATTTATCTGTAGTCATTTTTAAATAAATATTTAGGAAATCAGAAATTAAGAATCAGCCTCAAGACACTCATGAATAGTACTTAAACCTCTTTGTGAAGTCCATCTCAAAAATGGAAGTGTTTCATTGTGGAGGGATCTGAATTTGGGGACTATTTAATCTGTCTCAAAATTACATTTTTGATGAATAGACTGCTAAAATTTATCTGCCCCATTCCTTTTCAGAGCTAATTACATAAAAATAGAAAACGCAAATTATTGTATTATCACAAAATCAAACAAGAGCTGTTTGGGTTTTTTTTTACAGTGAGCATTTCAGGATGAATTTTCTCCCTTCTCACCAGCATAATAAGTAAGTATTCAGTTTGAAAAGGGCTCTGTAACAGTAAAGTGAGAAAGGCACACAGGCTAGAAATGCTGCCCCATCTATCATGGATTTTGTCCTATCACTTACTGACCAAAGTTCTGTTTATTGTTGCTCTGCTGTAACCAAATACTTAAAAATTTAGACAAATTTTAGGATTGCAACCTTGGCTCTCCTCTGATGTTTAAGAAGAAAAAATCCAGGAAATCCAGATCTGCAAACCAAAGCTTTTTGTTATTGATATGGCATTTTAAATGTCACCTTCTAAGTGTAAAGTAGACAATACCTTGAGTAAATGTGTTTGAAAACTATTCCCACACATTTATGAAATCATGCTTATAACAACAGTGACAAAAGCAACAGCATCAGTGTAAATAAGAGCAGAATTTAACCTATGTAATCAACATGATGAATATCAAATGTTTACTCTGAAAAAAATACAAAAGAAAAAGGGTCAAAAAGGTTGAAAATACAAAAGAAAAAGAAAGGGTTAAAAGAGTAAAGATAAGCAGGAAAAACGGCAGATGCTATTGCCAGCCATATCTACTCTATTTTCACTCTACACTATGAACAGCATAAACCATTTTTGACATGGTGGGATCATAAAGAAAAACGTAGCAGAGAAAAAGAACTTGCCTACACTAAATGCTCTGGTATAAGACAGATATTATTCCCACAGAAAAAAAATATCTCTTTATTTTGCAAAATCTCCTTTTACCTTAAGTGTTTGTCAGGTTTGAGTAAAGTGTTGATGCGATTGACTATCCAGCTGAAGAGGCGCCCGTACAGTGCTTTGGCCATGGCATCTCTGACATCAGTGGCTTTTTCCACAGTGTTGGGACGAATAATTGTTTCTCCTCGAGTCACTACACAGTGAGATGTGAGGGCCTCTTGCAGTTCATCTGCCTGAATACACAGCAGGGATGCACCTGGGAAAGGTCACAGGCATAGCTCAGAGACAGATTTTGGAAGGTGACTATGTAAGAAGTACCCAAGTTGTGAGGTGTGAATACCCCTCTCAGTTATATTCCACTCATTCAAGTCACTGCTGTTCTCCTTTTGCTCCAAAAGAGGGGTGCTTCTTTCTCAGCTCCACAATATTTTTCTATGGCAAGAAAACATGCAAGAAGATAGTGTGAAGACTTCATTATCTTCCCAGGTGTAATTACTGAGAAAGTGTAGCAAATTTCTGGAGAATCTTTGCCCCTTTGCCTCCTCTACCTCTCAGCAGCTTATGATGTAATGCATCCCTTCCAAAGAATTAGTGAGCTGTATTTCCACAGGCACTTGTGGGGAACAAGTAATGAGCAGCTGAGAAAGAAACTGGGAAAAAACTATTCAATGTGTTAATGAGGTTCTCCATCAAATGTTCAAATAACCTTGGAAAAAATCCAAAGATTTTTTCAGGCATCTGCATTATTAGTCATGTTTCCTGTATGCCAGTGAACTGGTTAGTCAAATAAGATGCAGAAGATGGAAATTTTTTTTCTTTTTTGCATTTGAATTCAGGTGGGCTTAGAATTAATCTATCTTCAGTTTTTAATCATTCTTGCAAAATTTCCATGTGAAAACAGTTTTCATTGATACCTCTCTTACAATAAAATAAATTTTCTATGAGAACACCAAAGAAAACCAATGTTAAATCAAGAAAAAAACACTCACAGTTCTCAAGGGCTACTGGATTGGAAATGTTGCTCTTGTCAATCATATGTTCAGATACTACTGCAGAAAATTCAATGTTACCCACATTTAAAATGGCAGCCAGGACACTGTATACACTTCCAAGTTCCTGAAAAGTATATTTAAAAAAACAACAGTACTTAATAGGCAGGTAGTCTGTGGTTTGTGTGATGGGCATGTGTGTTTGTGTTGTTTCCTGCTATCTGCCATGTGCCCACTAATTTTAGGAGTGCTGTTCTCACAGTTATTCCTATTCTGTACTTAGCAAAGTCTTTTAAGAGTAAAACATCCAAAGAGGGCAAGACAAACCATAGCCTAACCTCTCTTTTGTACTTGATGACAGGACAGGATTGACACGAAGCAGGGAAAGCAAAAACAGTGGTGTGCATACCCTTTTACACAGAAAGAATCCAGAGGTTATTTAGATCTACCCTTCACTGTGTCTGCAGGTGCAAACATGTCTAAAGATTTAATACCTAGATCACCAAATATTAAAAAATGATTAATGTTTCTTGCATCATGGAAACAAAGGTACTCTTAATAATATGTCTATATCATCTCCCAGCAATGTCCTCAGAAAAAGGTTCACTGGGAGAAGAGTGAAGCCTCACATCTCTGATTTGGCAAAGCACCTTACTCTTCAAAATGTCAGTTAGGAACTCACCAAAGCATCTATATATGGACTTTGCTTAAAGAAATTTAGATTTCACATTATTTAGGAGGTTCTGACATGGTTTAGTTGATAAAGTGGTGTTAGGGCATAGGTTGGATTTGATGATCTTAAAGGTCTTTTCCAACCTAGTTCATTCTGTGATTCTGTGAAAGGGGCCTCTATCTTGAAAAAGGCTGTCATTACTTTAGACAGTGAAGTGATTTATACAGTAAATTAAGTACCTATACATGAATACATAAATTCCAAATAATATTTGGAATTAGAAAAATAATGCTTTCATTGCAGGTTGGACTTAGATTTTAACTGCAAATTTTCATCTGAATGGTGAATGTTTATCATTAGACCTGATGATCAGAGTGTTTTTTACTCAGGAAATGTTAGGTGTACCTGTAAAGCAGACTAGGAGTCTGTGACATGTATATTTTGAGGCATACAGTAATAGTGTGTTTTATAAATAGAAGGTTGAAAACTTTTCTGGTAGTTTTATAAGAACCAGTTTTGCAAATCTGATTGGTATTTTATAACGATGAACTTTTTATAATTGCACAGCATTTTATCCATATTATTCAATACTTTGCTGGTATCATGTCAGGCATCATTTACTCAGATAAAATGTCTAATTGCTCTAGAATACTTGAGCTTGTTTTCAACACTTTCAGAAGTTAATCTAGCAGTTAATAAACAGTGATTCCAGTGACAGCAAGACAAACTGGATAAGCTCACTCTAAAAAATTATGCTGAGGATAATTGGCACACAGTTTACTTAGGATTAAGCACTCCTTTTCATTTTAAGCTTAGGGACACAGTTGAAGTGCAAAGAAATAGATAGTTTAACTTCGGCCATCATGCTGTACAATAGGTATAGCTGCTGACATTTTTCTGCCCTTTTCCAGTGTTTTTGAAATCTGGCCTGATCTGTCTCATACAGCATAATTACTGTTCCCTTCAGGCAGTCCTTTCTTACTAATTTTGCTGTGCAGCCTGAAATAAAACAGTGTGATTTTAAGACAGGGAGTACTGACAGTTGTTACTTTTAAAATCTGTCAGTCAGTTAAAAGCAAATTTCAAAGAAATAAAGCTTTGTTTAGGTCTCAATTTTAACTGAAGATTTTTTTCTGTCTATGGCTTTCTGCTAATAAAACACTGAATATGCTTATAGAGAAATTCCTCTGTGTACTGGGGTAAATGTCAAAGCTTAAGGCTGCATTACTAAAAAGTGAATTTAGGAAAGGAATTCAATGTCCTGTGGGACAGGACATTGTCTTTGCACATGTATCTGATATCAGAACCTCAGTGGGGGAAGAAGACTCATCCTTCACTCCTGCAAGCACAGCCTCAGACAGGCTAATTGACCCTGAGGAGGATGCAAGGCAGGCTGACGTGGCTGGGGGTCACAAGTAGCCACAAGCAGATTGCCTATGGCACTCAGCCTGCTTCTGAAACTGCGGGGTTCTACAGGTAGGTAATTCTTCACAGATTCAGCTCCCGGTGCCTTGCTGAGTTAATCAAGTGAAGATCCATGCTAGAACTGCACAATGCAGCCAGTGACCTGGTTCTAACTGCATCTTCAATGTGTATGGAAGGCCTCTTTTGGATGGTCAGGATTATTGTTTCCACCCGTCCAAGTGAACAAAAGAACTGGAAACAAAAAAAGACTTGCTGCTTTTCTTGCTTTAAATTAGGACTTATCAAGGTCTCTGGTGCTGTGACAAAACTGCTATAAATGCTGAACCATGAATGTCCTTTCATGCTGCTTCTGGAAAGGTGAAAGCACAAGTGAAAGGATGTGATAGTACAGGTGTGATATTACTAAATGCAGCTGTAAATAACATGTAGAGGAGAAAGAGACTGTGAATGACACTGCCACTACAACCTAATGCAAAGTGACTATGAAGGAACAAAATAGGTGAATAAATCTGTTCTGCTAGCTATTTCAAATATTTACTTAGAGGGAAGCCAGAAATAGTCAACTGAAGTGAGCATTTGTGAAAAGCTCCTTACCTCATACAGTGTCGTCAGAGAAATTAAAACATACATCAATTCTGCAGCACTAGTGCTGTATTTCATGGATACTGTATGGACCATACCTCTTCTATTTATATTGTTTATAAATAAAGACAGATATAAACGACACCTGTGATGCACCACTTCTCCTAAGGTAAAACTAGGTCATAGGATGGGATTTCTTTCCTTAATAAATCCAGTCCTTTTTTATTTTAATTCTACCAAAGACAGACTGAGGAGAGGGGTTTAACAGCTACCTGAGCAATGATATGAGATCATAAAGAAAGAATGGGTTCAGTTAATGTTCAGTGATGAGATTCACCTCCAACGGGATTCAAGAACTTCATTCTACTTTATCCCTGGAGTTGTGAAAATGTATTGAGCTCATCAATACTCAGATCAACCCAATGAATTTTCAGAACTCTCACCATGGACTTCCTCTTAAAACTGAGATGAGGCTCATATTCACAGACCTAGAATTATTGGCTAATAAACAGTTACAACATAATTTTCCATGCATTAAATTTGTTAAAATCTGCCCCCCTGTCCAATGACTCAGCTGTGCTGTGTTCACTGATTTCAAAGTCTAATACCATTTTATTGATTTATCAATGCATTGAAACCTTAAAAATTTAAATGTTACTATACAACCGTAAGTTGACTGTGCAAGATCCTAAAACAAACACAATACTGCTAAAGGAAGAAAATAACAAGAGAGATTGGAATGCTTTATATAAGTTTTTCCTGAGGTAGCTGGTAAAGTTCACAAAGGAAAAGGTTTATCAGCACTCACCTCCAGTGTAAAACCTATGACTTTGAAGCACTGTTCTATTAATTCAAACTGAGACTTATAAAAGCTATTGTTCATGAAATCTTGCACTATTCTGAAATGATCATTTTGCAGATATCTGAAAGAGTTGATGGATACAGAGTTAGAATGTAAATGAGGCTGAGAATTCAACATGGCATTTCTTAGTAATCAATTTATGCAAAAATAAACTGCATTACCTGGGAGGTCTATATTCTGGCAGTTTATAATGTGCCAGCTTTTTCTTTTCAGCGAGACCAGCATAAATATAATAAAAAATATGGAAATTTTTCTCTCCTCTGAAACAACAGAAACAACAAACTGATTTAATAATATAACCATGCTACATTTACTGATGACACACATACTATTACTAAATATTATTTTAATAACAGGCAAGACTCACACAAACTGATAGAGGACTCTGAAAGAAGCTTTATTACAGAACTTCCTGTGAACACCCTTTTCATGCCATTGTGTGTTTGTCCTGACACTGCCAGATTGGCTGCTCAGTGCTAAAGCAGCTCAGTGATGCTCTGCCCTTGATGCAATTGGTAGATGCTGCGTGAGATCTTGCACATTGCTCACCCACCCACACTGAATGAGCTGCTTAATTCCAGTTATTCAAAAAAATCTTCTGACTGTGGGAGAGGTATGCACTCCTGGGTCACTGAATGCAGTATGTCTGCTGTGTCCTTTAGCCCTGAATCAAGAAGCAGACATTCAGCAAAAGGGCCTTATGGCTTGGCATACTTTGCCTAGAAGCTAGATGCCCAAACCTAGGATAGAGGTTTATTACACATTCAAGGTTCCTGTGCCCCTTACGAGAAAGAGCTAGGTGAAAATTTGCTACCATGACTGAACCCTGAGATGCTCAAGTCAGTCACTACTGAATGGCAAAAAGGAATTGTGTTCAAACCCCTACTGTGTGCATGAGCTTAGGTGTATGTCTCAGGGGCACCATTAGAGCATAGAACCATAAAATGTCTTGGGTGGGGAGGATTACCTAGTTTCAACTCCCCTGTCATGGGCAGGAACACCTGTCACTAGACTGGGTTGCTCAGAGCCCCATCCAGCCTGCCTTGAACACTTCCAGATATGGGGAAACCAAAACTTCTCTGGGCAACCTGTGCCAATGCCTCACCACCCTCACACTAAAGAATTTCTTTCTAATATCTAAAGCTACTCTCTCTCATCCTAAATCCCTTGTCCCTTGCTCTGTCACTACATGTTCTTGCAAAAAGTCTCTCTCCATCTTTCTCGTAGGCTCCTTTCAGGTGGAAGGCAACAATTTGGTCACCCCAAAGACTTCTCCAGGCTGAACAACCCCAATTTTCTCAGCTGTTCCTTACAGGAGACGTGCTCCATCCCTCTAATAATCTTGGTGGCCTTCTTTGGAATTTCTCCAGCAGGTCCACATATTTCCTGTAGGGAGGACCCCAGAGCTGGATGCAGCACTGCAGGTGAGGTCCCACCAGGGCAGGGTAGAGAGGCAGATTTCCCCCCTCAGCCTGCTGCCCATGCTGCCTTGGATGCAGCCCAGGAACACGTTTGGCTTTCTGGGTTGTGAGTGCACATGGCTGGGTCACGTCCAGCCCCTCATCCACCCCCAAGTCCTTCTCGGCAGGGATCTTTGACCCATAACTCTCTATAAACAAATCCTACTAGATGTTCCAAAATGGAAAATGAGCAAAAAACCAAAGAAATAAGCCACATTACTACAGGAAATTTAGAGGAAGTAAATCTAAGTTATATACTTAACACAGTACTCCAAAATTCTACAAAGAAATATACCTGAAGTATACCTGAACTATTAGAAAGTTTTTAACTCTTTGCACATTCTTCTTTTATATATATCACATGGGAATTTTTATAGGATTTGTTTAAACAACCCAGAGGATAACGAAAATCTGAAGTAGTTTTCAGGTAGTTTACAGATTTATAAGCTATTCATATACAACTTTTAAGAGAAGAAATTCCAGGTACCTTATTCATTTTTGTGCTTTGAAACAGGGTGATTTCCTGCATCATAGGCCTACTCTGTAACCCCCAAATTAGATCAAACACAATTTTCATACTTACACTGCCTGGTGGACAACTCTGGATTTTTCAAGGAGGTACTCTGAGATCTGAGCTCCTACTACAGTGCCACCACAAGTAAATTTCATTTCCAAATATTTTCCAAATCTGCTTGAGTTATCATTTATGATGGTGCCTGCATTCCCAAATGCTTCTACAAGGTTGTTCACCTGGAGAATCTTCTCCTGCAGAGTCCTGTTATTAGCCTGGATATGAAAAAGATATTGCTTCAAATTATGAGTAATTATTCAAATACTTACATTTTTAGGTGTTTCTTTAATCTTCTCATTGGTATTGTAAAGTGTGACATAATCAGGGCAGCCATTCCCATGGGAACTATATGGAAAGAAAGGCATATATATACATATATATATAAAATGAAATTTCATTATATATATGTATGTGTGCGTGTATATATATATGTAAAAATTAAATCTGTCCGAATACAGCAATCTTCAGATCTAAGACCATCTGGAAGAGATAACACACACAGTGATAACAACACTACCAATGAATTTCTGTGGTTTCTGTGTTTCTGAGATGGTCAATCTGCTTTTAGGATCCTTGTTAGCATCTGGTTACTGCTCCACTGCACCCTACAAATCCATTAGTTTGCTTTCATCTCTCCAGGGACATGCAAAAAAATCATTTTATTTAGACAGTTATAGTGGCCACTTCCCAGAATGACTATGTCCCTCTGACAGCAATTTGGCTGTGGAAGGATGAGAAGCTAGAAGAGGATTTTATTTGGTACTGTTTGGATGATTTGAAGGCACTCAAACAGGGATATAAGTTACAGCCCTCACTGCAGTGGGTACTTTTCCCTGTGGAAACCCTAGCATATTCTCAAGTGACCCTAGTTCAGGATGGAGGAAGGAGCAGATAGACTGGCATCATGTTCCAATGTTCTTTGGAAAATGTGTAACAGCTTCACCCCACAACCAATGCCCCATGCACAGGTTCAGCCCTTCAGGCCCAGGACAGCAAAGCCTTACAGACATCCCCTCTGCCACTTACCTTGCCCAGAACAGTGAGCTGCTGAACCAGCAGATGGGCACTTTGTGTCTTGCCAGCTCCACTTTCTCCAGAAATAACAATACACTGCAGAGAACAGAGCAAGACTGAGCTCATCATGTATCTCTCAGCCTGGCAGAGGATGTAATCAGACACCTCATCTGTACCTGGTCAGAGTTGTATGTCACCATGGACT
This sequence comes from Sturnus vulgaris, assembly GCF_052056855.1. Classification (NCBI taxonomy): domain Eukaryota; kingdom Metazoa; phylum Chordata; class Aves; order Passeriformes; family Sturnidae; genus Sturnus; species Sturnus vulgaris. Next base: position 16,672,086 of record NC_142243.1, read on the forward strand.
GATAGCCTATGTCAGCAACAGCAAAAATGTGAGGAGGGTTGGCAGTCCGTTTGGCTCCAATATACAGTTTGGAATGCTAAGTGTAAGAAAAATAAAAACATATCACTCTCCTTTAAAGACTTTTTTTTTTTAATTGAAGTTTGGTTTTATTTTTAGATTAGTGCACAGCATGCTGAGGTTTCCAGCAGTGATGTGATGTTTTCTGAGGGAGCTGTTACTGCACTCACTATACCATGAATCTGTATGTACTTAGGACTATAAGAACAGCTAAAAAATTGAAGTGCAATTTTCTGTAATTTTAGCCCTGATTACATTTTGAAACTCAATTTATTAGGAGAAAATTTACTGTTGTCAGACATCATAATTCCAACCTATTTAAATTTATTTGTGCTTCCCTTCCTATTAGTATCTCTGCATGATATTGATGTTAAAACTTGAGATATTTTTTGTACCTGCAGTATCTGATAATTAATAACCCCAAATTACTGTATGATCCAACTTTCATATCTTTCCCCTTTTTTATAAGAGGGAGAAAAATTCCCTTTTGTACAATGAGGAGATAGATTCGCAGAAGTTAACATTTTACAGGATTGCTTTGTGCATGATCTACACTGTAGGCATAAAGACACTAGAAATTAATTCTTTTGGAGTCTCTCATTTCCGTGCTGAAATTCAGCAAATGTTAAGAATGTGTGTCAATATGCACTTGAAAGAACATCTCTACTGATAATTCTGTTTTTCAGAGTAAGCTAAAATTAATCTGATACTTGACACAAATATTTATATTTTAGTGGAATTTGGTGCTAGTTTAAAATAACGAAACTTAAATTTTCACCTGTGAAGAATAAATATCTATGTTCCGAAATGGATTGACAGCAATGAGAATGTCCCCAACATATGTGTAGATCTGGTCCTTGGCATAACCCTTCTGCAGCTGCTCTGTTACTGTATTCTGATGGGGAAGGAACAGGAACAAAGAATCACATGGGGGAAAAAAAGAATATTAGGAAAATATATAAAATATTTATATGGTTTCAATGAGTGAGGATTCAGAGGGAAGGTCTTTATAGTCAAGACTACAATGGATCATGATTACAGTAAGTAATATTTTCAACCATACTAGCATTTCTATTTTTTTTGTGTGTCCAAACTCACTTTGAACAATATATACTTACAGATCTTCAAGTGGCTGTAGAAAAAGGAGTTAAAAAGTACTGCTTTCATTCAGTTCATCAGAGGTTTCCATGAGACAGTCTTGTCTACATTTCTACTACAAGTTTCATGTAACTTATCAAGCAAGAGCCATTTGATTGAGTCCATAACTGACATTTCAGCTGCTCTAACATTACTCTCAGTTATGATACAACACAGATGTTCAACTGTTTGGTTCCCATTAATGTAAACAATAAGGCATCTTTTCCTATTAACAGGCAGTCTCTGCTGTGATTGTTCTTTGCTGTTGCAGAGCCAGTTCCCCAAAGGAAAAAGAAGGGTCCATTAGTGGAATTCAAATTTCTTGATGTAATTTCTCTCAGCTTCTTCTGCATACACAGCTGAGTATATAAAGTGCCTGGTTAGGTTTCCTATCAAAACAGGCCATAGAGCTGAATGAAGAAATTCAAACCAGCCTTGAGACTAATCTGAGGTACATATGAAAATATTTAGGCCCCATACCCACTGGAAAAGACCAACTGGCAGCAGAGGACTACAGAAGGAATTGCTTTCCTTCTTCATCCATCTATTCACAGTGTTGTACATTGTGTCCTGTTTTATACACTTAAAAGCTGAATTCTCAACAGTTGTAGAGGTTATATTTCCTTCATGAGAAAACATAACAAGAAAATCTTGGTTTTCATTGCTTCGATAAACATTTTGGTTTTGAATGCTCTTTCCTTTTGGCCATAACCACATTCATGTTACAGAATTATTTTAGAGGAACTTTTGCCCTTCTTGAAATAATTTCTTGTACCAATAGGTGTCTTGTCTTGGTCTGATGATGAGGCTATCTAAATTGGAAGAAAAATTTGAGTGGAAGAAAGAATACAGTTCTGAGAAGCTTCCATTCATATGTGAAAGTGGTTTTAAATTGGATTTGATTTAGTAACCCTACACAGTCAAACAATGCATTTACATAGAGGCTTCCTGAGGACTTCCATGAGAATTCTCCACCTCTGAGGAGATGGGATATATTTCAGTTTGTTTGCTTTTTTTGTGCAATAAAATCTCTTTAGCTTGGATTGTTTATATGTATCATGGTAAAAGATAAAAAAAAACCCCAGAACAGTCTTACTCTTCCCAATACTAAAAAAAACTGCTTAAACCTGAATTTGTCCAGTAGATGAAGTTTGGGTTAGCTCAATTACAATTAACTAAACATCAAGCTACTATAACAAAGCTCTTGGCAGGATGGAAAATGTTTTGTGAGCTGTCAGCATTATACACTTTACCAGCCCAAGTGCCACAATGAATATTCTGGACTGACAGAAATACAATATACCAGAGAAGTTTTACAGATAAGAGAATGTGAATTATAGTCTATGCACAGCCCACTAGATGAAGAATGACAGTTTGTTTACAACCACTGATGGCCTCCAAGACCTGCAGATAATGTGCTGCAGCCTGATTCTTCTTTCTGCTTTGGAAGCTTAAAGGATAAACAGAGCAGACTTCCTCCCTCCCTTATGCCATGTTTCCCTGCACCCAGTGGACTAATTTTTGAACTTTGACAAACCAGTGGTATTTCTATCAGTGATTTGGTCAAAGGTTCACCAGCAGGCATTGACAGATGAGAGGCTCAGCTGACATAAATTGACCCTCGTGCATTTCCACACCAAATAAGTCAGCAAGAACCCAGTATGGGAGACAACTCTTGGTGTTCAAGCAACAGGGATGGAAGGTCTTGGATCTAGACCAATTTCAGGTTAACACACCACTGCAAGCTGGATACTCAGCTTTAATAAAATCCAATAATATAAATCCTGTTTAGTCAATGATGTACAGTACTGTTTGCTCTGCAGCTGTAACTCCAGAGATTGCTTTAGCTTTGTATTGGAACCTTGCTGACACAGTAAATCTTGTCCAAAATATATGGCATAAAGTGGTGAAATGTCATTGTACACTTACACAACTGAAGTGTGATAATACAATGAACTTTGAAAATCAACAGCACACCATTGTGATTTAATGTGATTACTCCTCTTCAGAAAAACATAAATAAAGAAGTTCTTACCTCATCCAATACCTCCAAGGTTGCTAAATCATCTACCTCTTCTTGGTTTGAAACTAGTGACTTACTGTAGTTCCCTTTCTTTGTGTGAATACGTTCAAATCTAGAAAAGAAAGAGATACAATCTCTGATGTGAGGAAACACAGAGCAGATCTTGCCTATGCAACCATCTTCAAGGCCAAAACATTCCAGCTTTCCATTGTTCTGAATTTAAACACACAAATGTTTGAATAGCAGGACAAGAGTCAACTTCTTGGTACAACACATCTGTACCTGACAGTTCAAAAGCTATTTGATCCCAGAACTGCTACCATGAACAACTTCGTCACTCTATATTAGATCACATCCCTACATCAGCTGCAGGACTGGAGCTTGGCAATACAAGTAAAAGAAAAGAACATATTTATAAAGCTTATAACAGTGAAACTGGCACCAACATGCAAAAAGATGCTGCTAAGAGTTATGTATAGGACAAAACCAGGGGTGTATGATGAAATAGTACGGCAAAGATGATACAAACAAAGCATTCAGGATGGAAACTTTTCTAGCTTAGTAGTTACAGTGCTCTAAAGTCTGGCTGAGATGACCACACTATAGAGCAAAGTGCTACAGAAGCACAGGCATGAAATACATCTTGACCAAATTTTCTTGGACTCGTTAGGGAAAAAAGTCATACATGAGAAGGAAACACCATTTCAAATATCTTTCTCATCAGGGTTAAACTTGAAGTTTAACATTAAATTTGTCTTAAAGTTAGATTTCTTTTCTCCTTCAATCAAACCATAAACCCAACTTTATACAGTCTTATTTTAATTAGCAAGAAAATTCCCAGAGACTTGGATTGTTCTTTATCCAAGAGTAAAGGCATTGCTAAATAGAGCAAACGCAGGAGAGAATGCAAGGCTTACAATTCAAATCAGTTACACTCATTTTATGAGATGAGGGAAAATAAGGAAAAGGGAAACTGGATAAGTAAGCAGAGCTCACAAGCTAAATCAAGCTTAGATGTGTAACAAGGCACAAACCCAGAAAAATTATTAAGTAAATCTGATCTCCTGATATGACCTCACTCCCTTTGATGCCACTGGTGGGAAGGCACCTCTCAAACACATTTACCTTGGTAAACTGAGACAGCCAGGAAACTATTGTGTGAAGCACTCACCCTTTACCTTGATCCCAGACAAGAATAGGGCAATTATTCATTTAATTTTCATATTTGGATGTATGGCATAGGTAAAAGCAGACAGGTGTCTACACAGGCAAGAATTTTGATATACAGTGAACAGATGATAGAAGAGAGTAGTCACCCCAAGATGGAAAGTTAGAGTGAGTGAACATCACACTCATGGGGAAAGCTGAACACCCACCAACTTACTGCACATTCAATGGGCTGTACCTGTTCCATGACATCACCTAGTTCATGAATGCTGCTTCAGGTCATGCTGGCTGTGCACTGATGAGGAATGTAGGTGCAGAAACTCAAGCAGGCACCAACTTGGTGCAATAACTAACTGCCCAGCACTGAAAAGGAACTGGAAGAAATGGGTAAATTATGCCCTCCCAAACTGTAAGTGCAATCACAGTCAGGTTGATGGAAATCCAGACAGGAGTGCACTTCATCTATCACTTCTTTCAATTTCTCTTGTCTCTAACAATCATTCCCTGAGGATGATGGAATGGCCTGTCCTTATCCTGGTACCACCATCCTGGTGTCAGCCAATTTTGACTAATCCTGCAACTTTAATATCAGGACACAAACATGTAAGACTTCCTTGCAAAAGCTACCATAGTTTCACAGTTTCTGTGCAAAATCACATCACAGTATCCAGTGAAGAGGCTAAGGTATAAGTGAAGTACAATGAAGCAAAGGATTGACAGAATGTACCTTATCCTAGGTTTGACCTATTTTTCCCTTTCCTTTGGAATCCAGTTTACCACAAGAGCTGTCCTGATAGTACTATCCTTGCAATAAGAACATGAGAAAATTTTTGGTAGCATGCACCCCCAGGTCGTATTAAAGATGATGTGATAATATTAAGATTTAAATTAACTCCTCAGTCTTGCATAATCTGCTATTGTTTGATTTGCAGGTAGCAGCTAAATGACATTACTGAATCCAAAAATCAGAGGTGCAGACAATATCCTACCCTCTCAACAGAATCCATCCCCTTTATAATTCACACTCCTATTTATAACCTCTTTTTAAAAGTTTCATTTGAAAAAATTTAAATTTGGACAGCTGAAATGATTTCTCCTTTGTACCTGTATGAAGGTAATTTTGTGTTCAGAGGATGCATCTAATATCAGTGTGACTTTGAGAGAGAGCTATCAATATGTACACAAGGGAAAGATGTGGGAATTTCAGGACTATGTCAAGCTCTTTTTTCCATTGCTGAAGAAAGAATCAAAACAAAGCATCTGCCAAGCTTTGCTTTCCATTTCTGGTGGAACTGTTACACACTGAACACATTTTTAAAAATATGTTAGGTCCTTAAATGCTACTGCATATCAGTGAGAGAGTGGTATTTCCCAGGATTAGTTTCAATTACCATTTTTCATTTATGTAAGAAATAACAATTACCTTGCAGGAAGGGAGGAGAATGCTCCAGTCATGGACACTTCTCTTTTTCTATTTTATTTTTCTTTTAAGGAAACAGATCTCTGTGTATGCCAGAGAAGTTTAATTACATAAAATCGATCCTCCTGTAATCCTCTTCAGCTGACATTATGAGAACACCAGTGCTTGTTGGACCGGATTATATTCTTCATTCTCCAGAGTACATAAGAGTGGCAGATTTGCAGAACACAATATTTTTCCACTTTGCTGTCAAAGGGCACAGACCCCTCAAGGGCAGTTATACTGCTTCACTCCAACCACTTTAAAAAACCCACATCAGTGCTGTTGACATCAGTGCTGTTGACATCAGTGCTGAAGTTTCATTAAGATCATGCACATAGACATTGTGAACTGAAATAACCATGTATCTCTGTTCTGCTCAAAAATACGTTGGAGGCATTGGATTTTACAAGCAATTCAGGAAGCTAAAGGCCAGAAACATCAGAGCAGTAAGGACAAGAAAATGAGTCAAGACAGCATTGTTTCTGTGCATTCTCTTTCACACCAATACTCCCCTCTCCCCACTTACGTTTCAAGATTCAGTTAAATCAAAATGAAGCTACTGCAGCTTTTCTTCTTCAAATTGTCAGAATGTATTTAAAAGATTTCTGATAGTTCCAAAAATACCATGAAAAGGAAAGTGTGACTCATGATGCCCTGCTGAACTCTCTGCCTAAAGTCGTTGGAGAATCATCTACAGACTAAGAAGTGACAGGAAAAGGGCTGGCCTTAGTCTGAGTATAAAGAGACTAAAAATAACAAAGTTTTTGTAAGGTGAAGGTGGAAACAGCTGTACACCTCCCAGCAGTTACAAACAAACAGCAGTAAAATGACAAAGAAGCAACACAGAGAAGTCTCTACAGGATCTGTCATTGCTGGTGATTCTCTTTCTCTGGAGGCTGCACAAAGCAATATTAGTTCACACTTAAAATCAAAATTTTTTCTTCACCAACCTATCTTGTGAAATCTACTTAAATAAAACCACGGTCTGCTATCTATGAAAAATCTGTACCTGACTTTAGAAAGTGTAAGACTTCAGTGATAAGCCTCCAGCTGCATCTGCACAATGCTTTGCAGACAAATCTGTGTTCCCCTCTGTATTTAAATGATTGACAGCACTGAGACTACAGGCTGCAGTTTCAGGGAGCTGTGCTGCAGCTTTTTCAATGTTTATGAGAGCATACTGTTGCCCTGCAGAGCTATGGGGCTTTTGATTCAGAGGTGGCCTGTGCCCAGCTCTGCACAATCTGTTTGACAAAGCTTGTGCTGCTTTTCCATGACCTGTAAACCAAGCAGATTATTATTCCTTCACAACACCCTCAAGAAACAGCTGCATCCCTGACAAATTTCAGGGCGAAGTGTGTGTTCTTAACTGAGCAAATAGGGGATCTCTAAAAGGACTCTTTGGGATTAGTGCCTCATGAGTCAGGCCCAGCACTGTGCTCACGGCCATAGTGAGATGATAAAGCAGAAGCTCCATGGGTACAAATGCCTACTGTAGTGTCCCCACCTTCAGGAAAAATGAGTTGCTGAGCAAGTGGACTGTCACAGAAGTTAAGTTCCACTTGCAGAGTATTTCTTCTGAGAAATTCTGAATGCAGGAGGAACATCTTCCTCCTGTTCTCTTCAGAAGGTAAACTATTCTTCATTCAGGCATTGCTGTTGTGCATTGTGTTATATAGAACATAATTCAGATATAGAGATGTGTATGTGCTATGAGACTGGAGATCTGCTTATTCTAATGCCTTTGTTCCCAGATGTCCCTACTGCTTCTACAGCCTGAGAGAAGTTTGCAGCACAGCCACACAGTAGGAGTGTCCTCAAAGCAGAAGCACACACTTCTTGATATAACAAAACCCACACTGAGTTCCAGGAGAGGAAGAACTGGCCTAAAGGGATCAAAGATTGAACTGGAACTCCAAAACCTCCCATATAAACTACTATTTCATATATACAGATGTCATCTGGAGACCTTAGCCAAGACAGCACTGTACTCTGTGTGTACTATCTTGTGCTGCTCCTCATACTATGTTTTTCCAGCCAGCATGGTGATCTCCCACCCTCTCCCACAGCCTGCCCTGCAGAGATGAGCCTGAAGGGTTGCTGTCAGCTGCTTTCCACTGGCAGGATGAGTCAGAGAGACTGGGACAGAGTGAATACCCAGAAAATGAGTGACACAAGTCTGTGCAATCAGAGAAACTTACAAAAGGAAACTTTATGGTACTCCCTACTTTTAATAGGGGTCAATAAATTGACAACCACCTCTGTGCATGTTGTACATGAACGTCTATGAAATTATCTCCCTGGCCTTTCCAAACAGTTAAATAGAGCAACTGTTTAGTATTCTGTTACTGATTTCAGTGCCAAGTCTATCTCACCAATACAGGAGGACAAACTCCTAAGAAAATAATTTAGCTCACCCAAAACTTTGCATCATTTTGCAGTAGAATAGGTCTCTTTCTCATAATTACTCAGAAAGTGTATAAAGATGACTCTTAATCTGGGGACCAGAGTCTTTTGCTGAAGTCTAGGTGCACTGAATATCCCTCATATGTACAGCTCATTCTGGAATGACTCACGATTCCAAGGAAATACACAATGTACTAATCATTGCATATTTCTATAGAGATTATTGTAAAAGCAGTCAAGAAGAAGACAGCCAAACAATTGAAGATAGAAGTCTTACAAGCCTGACTGTCAGGTGTAGATGCGACAGTTCTGAAGGTTGTTTCAAAGACAGCTATTTTTGTAACAGAGTAAAATTCTTTACAATGCAGGGATTTTTTTCCCCCTCTTTTGGCCTAGCAAGAAGTGTATTTTTAGAACTATTTTGGGGTTTATGCTGCAGTGCTCATATTTAATAACTATTTTCATCACTAATTATAAATTTTAACAGCTATACTGCTATACTGAAAGCTTTTTTCAAGCTTAGGGCCCCTGTCCTGAAAGTGACTTTCCTCACAAAAACCCATCAAAATTAATTGCACTTAGTATACAACTTTGCCTGCTTCACCTCTTCTCTAATGTGAATTTATCCCATATAGCATATCTCATATAGCATATTTGATATATAGCGCATATATCATTCCCAGGAGCAGATTTTAAAGATGTTACAATCAGGACGCTATGGGAAAATATTAATGTATCAAGGGATAATTTCTCCTGCTATTCCCATTTTCATTTCAGTCTGAGTTCTGAGCTAGGAAAGGTGAAGTTGCAAATAGATATTTTTAGCATTAAAAATGATGATTTTAGAGAAAAATGTACTGCATTTACTCACAGTAAAAAAGTGGAATTTTTAATGAAGCTCATTGCTAATATTTATGCTTTTTGGAGTGTTGAGTAGCACAAGATATTCTAGTGCTAGAACACTGCTCAAAGGGTACTGAAAAACCACTATTATATTCTATCATTTTGATTAAATCTGGAGCCAGGCTGTGGCACATTGCCATTTGAAGTTTTATCAGTGTTAATTGAGATTTCAATAGATAGCCAGGTGGCTGGTGGGCTCTCTTCCTCTTGCTGTTTCTCGTTTCCATCTCTTGAGAGGATGCAGTACAATGCAGAACCTTAATCCTGGTTCCTCTTCACTAGAATAACAACACTGGGAAGGTTCTGAGGGCCCTCATGACTCCCCAGCGTTAGAAAATACCTTAGGGACAACGGTGCCAAAGGAGAGACTTCAGGGTGGCTGCACTCTGTGCCTAGAGATTGCACATCCTTCCTGAACACACACTGTGCACAAAGACTGGATCTGAGGGCAAGGCCCTCTGCAAAGAAACCCTGAGAATGTGACATAACATAGGGAGCTTTTGTTTTTGAACTGTATCAAGTGCACATTCAGCAAACAGCAAGGTGAGATCACAAGCACATCAACAGACTGCCACTGCACAAAGCACTCACAACCAAATCACACCTCAGCCCAATGGGCTAAGAAGGTGACTTGATTTTGAGTGAAAACAGAAATAGTGCACACAATAAAACCTCGTGGCTGGACCTCACCTGTTAATTTTTTCTTTTGAAATATAAAATTGCAATTAATGAAGTAATATTTGACGAGGAGAGTAAACACATACAGAGAAAATAACTGATTTCTAACTTTTAGGTTTAACTCAACATTACCAAATTTATATTGACTTTATATTCCAATTCCCATTTATACAACACAACACAGGTAGCAGGATTTCTTCCCTCATTGGAAGGAAAAGATCTTTAATTACTTAAATTACCTGACTCCTACTGTCACTCCCATTGTCAAGGAGGAGAATTATGCCTTCAAATTAGGGACTGAGAGTGTGAGCTCGAGATCAGGAAGAAGTTTTACAAGGAAAGTTGCCAGCAGCTGGTGAAAGTTCAGAAATTTCACAGTAGGACCCTAACACATCAATGTAAAAACAGTGCCAGAATAGCATAAAGAAGAAAAGAGCAGCTCTTCCAGGGGACTCATCACTGTATAGCCTGGTCTTGACTCTAAATCAGATTTACATGGTACTTCTGTACAGACACTGGTTTTAACACAATTTGCTTTGTGCAGATTAAAGGTCAGAAGATACATATGATTAGTAATAAAAGACTATTTAAAAAGCACATCACTACTGAATTTAAAGATCTTTGTATAATCTCTTATCACTCACAGCAGAAAAAAACCCACAAATTCTGTTCTGTAGACCATCTTGCAGTGTATTTCACAAAACTACACAACCACAGAACCATTTAGGTTGGAAATACTACTGCTAGTATTTTAAATTGCTAAACTAAAATATGCACTATGCTCAGTTTAACCATGCCATTTAAATTACACTCTGAATTAAAGAAGTACATTTTTTGCACATATTCAGATAAGAAATAATAATGATAATAATAATAATAATAATAATAATTTGAAAGAGAAAATTCTGTTTTCCTTTGGAAAATTTGATGTAAAAGTTACACTTGATCAACTGTAAAAGCATAGGCAACTGCATCACTTAGTAATATATTTCCTTAAATTCTAGTTCTCATGAAGAAAATTCAGCTTATAAAATACAGTCTAAACAGGACAGAGACAATACCAGTAGATCATCCTGTTCTTGTGCCACTTTACTGCTCCATGCACATGCATACTGGGCCACTTTCTTTGTTTGTATTGTACAGAAAACAAATAAAGTTCATATAGTTTGCTTTATGCAGCATTCACATAAAAGAAATAAAGGATTTGGAAAAAAAAAAGAATATGAAAACAAAAATGAGTTCTCTAAAATGGCGGGGGGGAAGTCACAATAGTCACAATATCTAATTGACTGGAAGCTTCATTCAAATATGTGCTATTTAAAGTCTGGATTATGTTGCTGGTATAGTGCTCAGTGCTGACATCCGATAAGCTTATTTAATTCAAGAATCTTTCTGGATTAAGCAAATGTCAAGTCTGCAATATATAGAGCATATAAATCCAGTGTGAAGCTTAAATTTAAGCCAAATGCATAGTTTTATACTGAGATGTCAGAAAAGAGAAAGCACTACTCCTCCCATATCTAAAGTTGAAAAAACTTCTATGTCATAATTACTTAGAAATGTATTTTTACTATTATCTTCAAAACACTGAGTCAATAGAAAATTCTCCAGAACCAGAACTGAAGACTGCTGTATATATTGTTATTATGAATGTGTGAAAGGAAATGTGGCAGATTTTAACAAGCTTTTTCCACATAGATGATAATTCCAAACTGTCTTTTAAATTTCATGTTCCATTAAAAAAAAGGAAAAAAGTAAAAGCATCATTCTTTTCCTTGAAGCAGGAGCAGTCACACCAGCAGTACTTAAATACTAATCTACAACATTTCACATCTGATACATGAGTGTACTGTATGGAGTTTTTTCAATTGTAAAACTGAGCCAAGACAACTTCATTTATTTTAAATAAAAGATATCAAGTGTTCAGTGATTTTTTCAGAATTGATATCACTTACATACTAGTAGAAGAAAGAAAGTATCCATTCAAGAAGGCATAAGAATTGAAGTTTGTAAAACATATTCCACTAGAACTATCACTTATTTCAGTCAGAAATATCCAATTCCTACAAGAGCATGACTAGTTGTTTTTAGCATACTTGCTCAAACTAAACATTACCTGATCATGCAAATGTAAGAAAATGCCAAACATTAATTTCACCTAATCTTACCTTTCAAAAAGCTGAGGTCTAAGACTGTATCTTGAATCACAAAAGAAAGGGAAGGCACTTCTAAAGATGGTTTCATCCATGTGAATCATGATGCCTCTCTCTTTCCATTGGCAGTACAGTAGACCCCAAATATTAAGTCTTCTATTTTTTTGCCAGCTAAAGTCATAAGGGTTGCATCTTTCTCTGAGTGCTAGTCATTCTGAAACAGTGAAATATCAAAATTGACCAAACTCTTTAACCACTTTTACCTTGCCTTTTCAGTGACTCCCATTTGTTGATGAACATCAATAAATTCCATGAGTTGCCTTTGTAGCACGTTTTCTTTTCCTTCAATTTGCTTAATAAAATCATGCTGCAAAAGAGCAGATACTGTTGGACGCTTCTCATAATCTTTAGTCAAGCACCTGTGCTGGCAGAAAAAAAACATATGATCATTGAGAGTTCGTAGCTAAGTTTTGAAATGCTTGTCTGGAGTTCATTCATGCCTCCTTAATAAATACATCCATCTTAATCAAAACAGCTCTGCACTGAAAATTGATACGACTTCACAGAATTGACAAGTCCAAAAAGTTAAATCATTACATTTTAAAACTAAATATTCATTAACTTAAAAAATATCAAGGGCGTTGAAATGTTATTTCATGTTTTAAACACAGAGCCTCACTTGGAAGTCAAACTAGATTTACAAACTAGCCTTTTAAGGAAAAGTATTAGTTGCAACAGATTTCCACAAAACATATTTTACACATGACATTTACACATGTTCCATATTCAACCAGAGTGGTCTCAGTTGTTACTCACTTGTTAATGAAGTCATTGAATTCAGGTGACCACAATTCAGGCTGCTGTAGGGTTGGAGGAGGATTCCTGCAAAGGTCAGTGTCATGATAAGTTAATAAGCTACTCACTTGACAAAAACAATGTGTGAAGGCAGGCTGAGTAATGAGTTTTAGAAGGCCACCAAAAAAAGATATTGATTTCCACTGGTAAAAGGAGCATAGGTAGATGATGCAACGCCTCACTGGTTCTCCTGCTTTACATAACTAATAAGGAGAAATAGTATCAAGATGATCTACCAAGTGTAGCTAAGAATCACTGTGATTTTTTCAATCAAATCAATAAAAGGAAATTAAACTAACAACCCATTAATCACTATTCACTTGTAATGGCATGTTCCTTTTTTAAGCCTGAAACAATATACTTTCTTAGGAGAAATTTAAAAAAGAAATTCTATTTCAAGTTTTCTCAGAAGGACTGAACTAATCAACTTGTGGAACAAAGTGTCCAAAGGAATTGGCTCTTTATTAATTATTCCTCATTCATCAGAAGATAATCAGAAGTGAAGGTTTAAATACAGATCTATTGTAAATGGATATACTGCTTTCTTTTCTATTCTTAGAGCTGTTTACTCTAGGTGTTAATTTAGTTGGTTTTGACAGTCTTCTTCCATTCAGAGATGCCATTTTCACTGAGTATGGTCGTGAAGACAAAAGGAATGACCAGTCAATAGATGAGGTGACTTGCTGTCCCTTTTCAATCTATCATAACTCCTTTTTTTTAAGTGCTGCTTAAAGTTTACTCTATCACTCTCAGATTTTACTAAACGGAATGAAAGTGTATTTCATTATATTTGCTCCAGGGCAGAAAGGTGCCCACTACTTAGAAGAGTATAAGCCAGAAGCTTTTTGAAGTCCTAGCTGCAGTGACTGACCACAATAGTTTGCAGTTGCTTTTTCCATCGCATGCAAAGGTAGGAAGAGCATTCTTACTCTGCTTCAGTGCTAAGTCAGACAAGATTTCTTAACCTAAGGTAATTTAGACTAATTTGGGTGTCTTTGCTGAAAAGGACTCTAAGCACTTACGTATGCTATGGGAGCTCAGCTGTTGTGGTACTGCTCCAGTTCTAAGGATGAAATCCACAAACTACTACTGTATGATCATTACCAACAGACTTGGAGATTGATGCTTTTTGAAATGCCATAAGTGGCACTTTAGGTACTTACATTTTCAGCTTCAAAGCAAAAAACACAAAAGAAGTTGCTATTTGCACTGTCCAAGGACAGCAACACCGGAACTGCCAGAAGCAGCACAAGCTAATGAAAAGCTGAAGCCTAAATGTATGTGAGTGGAGGAACAACCCTTGCCTCAAAGGATAGAAGATAACTCCTGAAGACAAATATGGGACCTGTTCACCACAGTTACTTATTCACACTCTGTATTTGTCATTTTTTAAACAGAATACATGAGACTCAAGCAAGTTCTGTGTTCATGTGGCAGCTGCTTACTCAGGAGCTGCTCAGTTTTTCTCAAATGTCAGTTCTGAACTTCTCAATGTGCACACATGGTTAAAGCAGAGCCTGCAGAAAATGCAGCTGGGCAAATTATTTTTAACATACCTCCTTGTATAAATATATACCTCTTAGTATAATATATATATATATAGATAGATATAGATAGATATAGATTTAGATATATAAAATTTACAAACTTACATGGTCTCAGTTTGAAGAAAGCAACAGTTAAGGAAAAAGTTCAGTCTAACCTGTCAACAAACAAGCACTTTAAGATATTACCTTGGTATTTTGAAGAGTGCCCTCATGGGGTGCAAATCAGCAAGGGGTGGATCTCCATCTCCCAACTCTATTGCAGTAATACCAAGTGACCATGCATCACATCTAGCATCATAGGAGCTATCTAGCTGCTGCTCACAGGCAATCACCTGTTGGAGTAAAAGTCTGGGATGGTTAAATGTCCATATTTAAGAACACACCCACAGTTGGAGGAATCTCTTATAGAATATTCAGTGAAACAAACAGATATGCACGCATTTATAAAGCTAAAGCATCTCTCCAATTGCTGAAAAAACCCCAATGTTTAAACTAGAGAAAGCAAGTGGACATGAACACCACATTCTCTAGCCAGATGTTCTGATTTGAAGAGTAAAAATCCATGGCTTTTTCAGCTGAAGGTGATAAACTGCATCCCACAACAGAGGAAGTAGAAGCAAACTCAGCAACCCTACAACTCCTTATATGGATTATTCCCACTAAGTAATTACTGTAACTATACTGCTCTCTCTATATACTGAAACAATCAGGAAAGCAGAAGCTGAATTCGCTATCTCTTATTGGGTCTTATTCAACCAAATCAGCCAATTTTCTGATCTGGACAAAGTTCATTAGATCATAGCAAAGTATTTACCTTCATATACATTTCAGCTCATCCATAATGCTGGATGAATCTAGAATTTTTCATGCCATCAGTTGCAGATCTAAACCAACATTTATGCCATTAGTTATATGGCTAGACCTATGTATACAAACAGAGTGTGTTGATAAAAATAAATATGTATAAACAGAGTCATTTCATGTGCTACAAACAGATGTATTTGCATGTGTTTATGTGCACACAAATACTCAAAGTAGATAAGCTTATTTATAAGGAAATATTTTTCCTGTCTCAGCTTAAAATGTATCTTTACATGCTTCAATTTCAGTCTGGAAAAACCTCCACAGAATCGTAATGCATGTTCTTAATTCATAATAACCTTTTCCATTTCTTGCTGCAGCAAGTATGGATATATAGTATTAAAAACTTTCCAAGTGTAGAAGTCAAAAAATAGAAGCTATAATGTGTCACAGTACCAACCTAGGCTCCTTCCATCCATGGGGAGATATCTATAGTTTCAGAGCTTGAAAGGATGGAAAGCATCAATAGTAGTACTCTATATTCTTCAACATTTTAGTAAGCATTTCAGTGTCTTGCTCCCTGTCTCTAATCTTGTAATTTCAAAAATAAACCTTGTTTTAACTTAATTCTTGCAAACATGTAAGACAGAAAGATTTTAAACGCTTTTTTAAAGGACATTTTTGTTTCATTTGGTGAAAGGACCAGGAAGAAAGACAAAGAATAGAAATGCAGAATACAGCAGCTCGAGTACCAGTGACAAAATGTTTTGAAACCTGACCTCTGGAGCCATCCAGAACGGGGTGCCCACGGAGGTGTTCCGCCGGAGACGAGTGCTGGTCAGCTGAGCAGACACACCTGAAAGAACGAGGGGAAGCCAACATCAGAGCAGTGGCTCCTACCATCTAAGACAGCCCTTCTGAAGGGTGACATCCTCATCTTGTCATGCTACAACTTCCTGCACAGGTAAAACTCCAATACATCTTTCCAGCTCTCTGGAAAGAGAGGCCCAGTCCTGAAAGGTTCTCCACATCCTTGTTTCTGGTGGCTTCAGCAGGACCGGGACTTAGTCCCAAATGAGCATTTGATTAGTAATCTGACTCCATATATTTTGACTGGTAAATTAAAGGTTTTCTATATCCTGTTTCAAGAGAGCAGTAAAATACCTAGGGAGGGGGGAAAAGTACTGTACCTTCCACGGCTTCTAATGCTCAGTACTGACACTAACCCTCAGTTCCATTTTATTTTTATATATATATATACACACACCCACATATGTATGTATATACATATATTTCATGTTAACACTATAAAAGACACCTATTCTAGTCTCTCAACTGTTCTGCCATAAAAAAGAAACAACAAAACAGTGAAACTCCAAAAGTTCTTACAAAAGTAGAAGTCTCTCCATGCTCAAAGCACATTCTCAAAGCAACAATCCTCTAAATCAGCTTTGCAATATGAGCTGTAGTTTACGGAATTAACTATTTCAGGCCAAGGGTTGGAAAGTGAACTCTGAAGATTCTTTCAAGATTCCTTAAGATTCCTTGCAGCTTTGAGTTAAAAGACACTGAAATATCAGAAATTCAAGTGGGCCACAGCACAATTCTGAGCAGTATGCCACCAATTTCCTTCCTTAAAAAACAAGGGTGAACTGGTTGGAAATAGCTCTAGTGCCTGCAAAGGAGACAGTACAACACATGGAAAAAAACAGCCCCTCAGCCAGCATGCCCTAAATTATCATGGATTTATGAAATAAATATTTATGAAATAATAACAGTGAAGTCCACACACGGAGAAATACAGCCCTTCAGCTAGCAAGTCCTAAACTATTATAGACTTGAGTAATAGCCAACACTGAGGTCCACCAGAGGCATGTTCTGAAGAGCTGATGCCATGGATGGCCAGAAAGGTCCTGTGCTCTACATATACATGTTCCAGCCTCTGACTGACACTGGAGCTCACTTATTTTGCCTTCATACATAGATCTGCTTTTTCTTTAAAATGTAAAAAGACTCTGTTTCACTCTTTGAGTTCCATTTCATTGCTCTGGAACACATGAAGCTCCAGTGAGCACCACCATCCAGTTTCAACTCTGTATTGTCTGGTTTGAAAATGCTTGACCTTCTCTTCCTGAAAAGCCTGCAGACAGTTCATAACAAGAGCAATTCACATTAACTATCCAATGGGAATATTAACTAAGCCTCTGTCTGGGTAGGGTTTGATTGTTTTGGGTTTTTTTCAGTGTAGGTAAGAAACCATAGAGAGTCTGATCTGTTTTTTCAGTCTAAAGCTACATGTTTAGCTCTGATTCACTAAATATCTGCATTTGGCTCTCACAGAAATGTACACAACATCTGAAAATAAAGGCTGCAAGGGATACCCCACCTGCTCCTTTGAGATAAATGCAATCACTGTGGCTGCCTCCCTCTAAGTCTAAACCAGCCTTGAGAAAGCTCCATCTTTTTCTCTCTTTATGTCTGCAGAAACTCCAATACACAGTGTTATGCATCACGGAAAGCAGGACAATGTGAGTCTTAGCACAAAGTCCATCAACCCTACTTTGACTCAGCTAAGCAGGGGCTTTGCTTTTGCCATCTCAAGTTGTCTGAGGTCCAGCTTCCGGCTCACAGAGTCTGTGGCTGTTCTGGCTCTCAGAAAATCATGTCACACATCACCTCAGCTTTGAAACCACTGCAGGGATGCCAACAGATATTATTATGCGAGATCCTTGATTTTGGAGGGAGCTGAGGCTACTCTCCCTTCCTCCATGTTGTGGGAGTCCCCTGTGCAAAGCTCTTTTTCTGCAGTCTTAGAAGAGGAAATGAGATTCAGATCTGCAGGCAAAGAAAGACACCGACTATATTTTTATGATGCCAGTGTTAGATTTCATACATAATCATAACTTTCTGTAGAGATAAGGAACAAAATATAAAAGGTACATTAATGTGTTCAATCTTCTCTGTCTATGCACTGTTGGGTTTTTCCCTCTTCAAACTGTAATTATTAAATGAACTGAAGATTTTTTCCTCCTCGCCCTTCTTTTATTTCATTAAAAACCTGATTTAATTTGAATTGTTCACCACTTTCTTTAGGCTTGGGGGGCTTTTGTGTGCTTTTTGTTTGGTTGTTTTTTTTAATTATTTTGCTCTCAGCATTGAAGTGGCATTTTAGATCATGGAGTGTAGGTCTTATGACAAATGATATTTCCTTGGGCCTTTTCTGTGTATAGAGGAAAGATGATGTAATTCCACACTTAGTAACATTTCTTCCAGCATTTCAGTAACCAGTCAAGCATACAGCTGGTCACTTATTTTAACCTACATATTTTCAAAGAAAACCATCTTGCTCCTCCCCTTCCCATTTACTACCTCTTTGTTGCAAAATGAGCCAAATATTATCCTAACAAAATCTAAAATGTCATAAAATTGTGTTTTATTACATATTAATTATTTTTTCTTATGAAAGTTAAGAGATGTATAAATATGAGCATTAATAGTACCAAAGCACACCAAAAAGAAAATATTGTGCATATAGCTGCATTTCTTCTTATTTTTTCAGGCACTATTTTACTAATAAAAACTGAAAATCAGGACACGTACACTATGAGTGTTATTCAAGGTTTTCATGGTGAAAACAGGCATATTGAAATAACCTTGCAAGTAAAGCCATTTACTTCTGGCCTTAGCACTCAATAAAAGAAAAATGGGGCAGAAATTAGTTCCCTATTATTAGGAAAGACTTGTCTCACAGTGCCCAATCTGAGCAGACAACATTCTGTTCTAAACTGGGAGGCTGTTCAACATCCCTTTATGATGATGTCCTGTGACAGAAGTGTGCCCATTTCAGTGACTGATGCTAGCGAGGGGATGGCAAGCCCTAGTAAATTGTACTCATCTCACATTTGACACACAGCAGGGAGACTGGATTCATACATAACAACCTTGACCTTACCCCCAAGGGCTTACACTCCTTTAGCTGATCCTTCCTTCTTCATTTGTGCCTTCAGTGTACACTTCACTACCAAAGCATCCTCATTGTGACCTTCTGTACATTAAGAACATGTAACTCCATCATTCCTCAAAGGTGTCTGGACCAAAAATGGTTCACACAGTTAACCCCACAGATCTAAACGGGCCAAAATGCTTTGAATTATTTACCCATCTTTTTTTAATCCTCTAGGGAAACAGATGTGAAACAGCAGTAAGTGTTTCACACTGCATTCCCCTTAAGCTCTCTGGCAGGTATGTTTTGCATTCTTGTTCCATGTTGTAGGATGCAAAAAGCGGCCTCTCCTTCCTCATCTCTTTGCTCAAAGGTGTGAGGCCAGCCTTTTATAAATCACTCAATTCCATGTCTTTTAGTAGACCTGGAGGCACCAGGTCCTAATGGTCCCAGGTTTCCCTTCAGCACCTTAAGCTTCACTTTGAGAAGAAGCCATCTTCCTGTCAGGATGCAGACAGGGAAGTAGCTACTTCCCTCACAGCAGTGGTGGAGTCATAATTCAATTCCTCTGTAACTGATGATACCCTTCACACTGATTTCTTTGTTTGCTTATTTCAGGTTGTATTGGTGTAATGATACATATCCAGACAGAATATTTCAGACAGGTCAGCTAAAATGCATACAAAATGCTAAGAAAAATCTCAATCATGCAATTCCTTCATACTACAGAATGACAAAATACAATAGTGAAAGAACAATATTAAACCAAGGCAATTCTGGTAGTCCAAATGGCAAACATCACAACACACCAGGTATGTAACTACACGCAACCACATAGAGTGGCACCCACTAAGATTGTAGAAGTAGATCAAAGAGCTTCTCCCAGGTTTAATTAATTATCAAGAATAGAAAGCATAAAGACATTTAATAGAAAATGTTACAGACCATACGGACACAAATAGTTGGTTTGATGACAAGAGATGTTTCAGAACCTTTTTGAAACAATGTCAACATTCAAAATTCCTTATGGATTATAAACTGACCCCAAAAGTAAACTTTTAAATGAAAAGAGCACAGAAGCTATACATATGTATTTTCTTGCATGAGCTGTTGTTAGAAAAGCATGCTTGAGAACTTCTGCTCAGTGATAAGGGCTCAGATCAACTAGAACTAAAAATCAGGTCCTGACCTATAACCTGGAAATAAAGAAATAGGAAACAAACCTGAAATTATCAGTCAAAAATATTAGAATTTTCAGCAGGATTTTATGTTGAAACGTGTTATGTTATGAGGAAGTATGACTTACTTTTCATAAATCCATGCTACCTCCTCCCAATCACCTTCTTGTCAGTCATATGTTAAGAAATTATTTCCAGGATTATTGGCTCCATCACCTTCTGTGATGGAGATCATATGTGGGTCTGACTAGACTGTAGTTCTCTGAAATCTTCTTCCTGCCTTTCTTGAAAATTGGAATGAAAATTATTTCCTTCATTGCTTCAGGAATATCCTCCAGTCTCCAAGATGTTTCAAAGATTATTGGTAGTGACCTTGCAATGACATCAGCCAGTTCCCTCAGTACTCTTGGGCACATCCCAACAGGCCCCACGGATTTGTGTGCATCCAATTCTTTTAAACATTCTCTAACCTGATCCCCCTTTACTGAAGGTACATTTGTGTTGCTCCAGACCTCTCCACTGGTCTCAGGGATCCGGGATTACAAATTGAGACAAAGTGGCAAGGAAGAGATTCAGTGGCTCCACCTTTTTCACGTCCTTTGTCCACATTTTCCATCTTTCTGTATTATTTTGATCTGCATAGTGTTTTACTATTGAAAACTAGTGTTTTTCAAACCCTCAGGAAAAGAGACATATCCAGAAGATAACCAAAAGGCCCAGAAAGACCAAAAGCTTAGTATTCAAGAATACCATATATATATAAACTGCCTGGGAGATGAAAAACTCATGGCTTTTACTACAAAACTAAGATACATTGAGTAAAAGTGGATAAAACAGTTAATCTGTACTACTAAATACAGGGTGTAATAAATATAAATGGATGTAAAAGAAATGAAAGATCAGTGGCTTTCATGGTAAACTCACCATGAGACTTCAAGACAAAGAAAAGATATTTTTAAGCATACAAGGAAAAAAATTATAATCCTAAATCTGATACAGAATCATTAAAAGGTACATACTGATAATAAAATGACAAATGCCTTTTAAAAAAGGCAGAATGTTCCCACATTTGAGAGATATATAATCTTTTTTCGAACAAATGCATTTAATACAACTTTTTTCTTATATAAATCCAAGATATTTCATTTTACAGACTGGGCCTACAGTAGAGCAGGTGACCACTGACTTCCCTCCACATGCTCCTGCCAGTTCAGTGCATCACACCACCAGTGATTCTAATCAAATCTCATGCTTCAGAGCTTCAGCTGGTTTCCTGAAAGGGATGCACAGGAACATTTGTTGTCCTGTTGCACAATTGGCCAGATGTACTTGGATAGGAGAACTACTCTTCTCTAGAGCCTCAGGGACTTGTACAGCTACACACAATCTGGTGCAATATAATGGTGAGGAAATTCCTCCTTCTCAGATGCTGCCTTCCTTGTAACTCAGATTTCAAAATGACTGCTGCTTTGACGCCCAAAAAGGGTGATCTTTCCCACTATGACTGGCAAAATTCTGGACATTTTTCCCGTTGTTCTACGACATGGTTTCCCTGGTATTATAATCTGTTATAATAATGCTGGCAACATCTATGCTGATGGAACAGAATATTTAAAATACCTTGGCTGGAATACTCCAGTATAAATAAGTCACTGGGTTCAATTATCAGGTAAAAAAATGAATGGGGTTTAATATACACAGACGAGTGCAGAGAGTTTCTAATAACCTCAAGAGATGACTGCATTGTCACCCATGACTAAACCAAGTAGAAGTCTTCACTGGCCAGGAAGGGCTATTTTCTCACTTCATGTGTCTCTGGCATCTGACACCAGCTTTCAGCATCAAGCTTCTTTAATGCTTAAGCTACCAGTGACATCCTTATGTGAATTAATAGAAGAAAATATTTGAAAGACCAAGTGAACAGCTTATCCTGGATATAGCATTTGGCCACATGATTTCTGGTTTTTGTTACTGAACAGCACAAAGGTTTTCATTCAAACATGGCCCCCCAAAAAAATTTTCAGGACTAAGCCTACAACAAAGAATTAAACATTCAACAATGAAAAAGCTCCACAGCTCAAGTCAATGCAATCCATCTTATCCCTGCTAACCCTGGGTTGAAAAATTTGGAATTATTACTTTGATTGGGTTCAAAGCAGTTTGACAAGCTGCTCACGAAGAAAGCTTTCTTCAAAGTCTTTTACTGTTATTGGCTTCTGCCATGTCTCCTGGTGGATACATTTTAGCAGCAACATGTGAATGTCATGCTATATGGTATGCAGAAATGACAACAAAATAACAGCCTGGTTTTGATCTGAACCAGTGAAGCAGACAGCTTTATTATGGATGCATGCTAGAATGACTAAGACAAATACAAGACTTGCTATGACTCATTGCTTAAAATAAGCTAAGGGCAGAAAGAAAATTATTTTATTTTTGAATACTTTCAAATTAAATTATTTTAATTAATTGTTTCATTTTTGCAGAATGATTCAGACAGCATTTATAGCTAATTCAGGGCAAGCACAAAAGGACACACTAGGATATTCTGACTACTCCAGAATAAGTAATCTACAAAAGTTTGGAACACTACTCAAGGTCATGCTAAGCTCCTCTTCAATGTCAGCAGGACATGCAAAGCTGGGAATGATGATACATATCAAAAGGGACAGAGACTGAAATGCCCCAACATTCAAACCTGGATCACTCACAACTGACTTCTCAACCTATTCTCTGAGCACAAGGTGGCTCTAGACTCCCTCTGTTGCAGCCCAACCTGTGCCACGTGCAATCTGAGAATGCTCCTTGGGAGCCTTCTCAGCCTCTGCAATGCCATATGGCCCAGACACCTGCCAGGCTGAGGTGTGATCAGCCAACAAACTGCATCTAACAAGGCTATTCGTGGTCATTTAGGCTATGTTAGGAATGGCCAAAGCACTGTGTCACAGCGAGACAACACGAGAGCCGCTGAAGTGTCACGGTGAAAGGATGACACCCAGTGCCATGGATCCCTGCCCAACCTCTGACCAGAGATTTCAGATGCCTTTTTCCCCACAAGACCAGCAGAAAGCTCTCTCATGCATCAGAAAACCAGGAGAGGTGGAATTATTAAGTTGTACCATGGACTCATTATTCCATGGAGAAGGTCCCCATTGTTTTGGACATTCTGTACAGAGTAACTGATTTTACTTCTCTTGCTTTGTCATTATAGCAGCTGCTGGCTCAGATACACTCAAAACTCAACCTGTTTATCACATTCACAGAATTTTAAACATTTTGACCTGTATTTCTGTATTAGAATAGGCATAAATATCAGGGAACAATACTTAACAGAAACATCTGTGCATTTTAACTCATGTTGATCAATTGTTATTGACCACTAGTAGTGGTAAAGAACTACTAACAATCCATAATCTGTAAGGAAGAGTAGTATACCACTACTGAGACACAATAAAGTATGTTGGCAGAATTACTCTTTCTAGGGAAAAACCCCAATAGATTTATTTTAACGACTCAATTGAATTATGAAATTAACACTTGCATTTAGTATTGCCTAAATGAAATTATGTATACATTTTAAAATAAACATAGAATGAATTTAAAAATTGAAATCTTTAATAATAATAATAAGGCCATCTAGGAATGCCAGTATTAATATTTCTTCTTAACTTTGAAAGACTTCAAATAGCTTTAGAGGAAGAATGATCATGCTCTCCATGGCAAAATAATAACCCAATTACTTTTCAAACACAAAAGTTGACCTCTGTCCATCTGCAGTTTCCAAACTACATAGAAGCAATCGTTCAAGTATTAAACAAATCAATATCAGTATGTCTAAACAGAGCAATACATATTCCCTTACTCAATTCATTTTTTCCCCAACGAGTTGCACTCAGGTTAGATCTCTAGCTGACCTTGGCTACTGTCCATGATAAAACTGTGCTAGCTATATGCAAAGTGAGCTATCTGAAACTGCATGATGCCAAGACAGTATTCACACACAACTTTTATACCCAACACTGACACAAAAGCAGAAAATGCAAAACTAAGCATGTTTAAAGTACAAAAATCACCCTACTTTCACTATATATTCCATTAATATCACAACACATGCTTTAATTATGAAACCTATTTATCCACACTGCTAAAGGAACACTTGAAGACATTGTTAACTGCAGCAACACAGCTTGTATTTTTCCACCATCTGCCAGCATCAGTGAGATTGCATTACCTCTTTTCCATGTTCTCCACTGGAACCTGCTTTACATACTAAAAAAGATAGATCTTTCCTATGTATTGCTTAGGTACTATCAGCAAAATGCATTAGAAGAAACTGAAAACAGACAGTGCCAACCCTTTTCAATATTCCCTTCCCCACAGTTACATGACTGGGCAAACTATGAGGAATCATGAGACCTCTTGTAGCTAGAAGAAGGCTTGAATTCTAAAGATTTAATGAGCACTCCCTAATTTTATTTTCCTTATGGGTATTGAATATTTCTAATATCCATCTAGATGTCTGACTTTTTTTCCCAATGACCTTTTCCAGTAATAACAGCAAAAGTCTAATTACTAATGTGGTATGAAAGTATGTTTGATGCACAGACAGGCATGGCCTTCAGAAAGAAACACTGCTGCTGGAAAAATATACATTTCTTAAGGGGAGGAGTATAATTTATATTTTTTCTGCACATTTCCAAGGCAACCTTTGCTCATCCTGAAATACTTCTAGTCTGGGAGAGCAGGTTTCAGTAGTCCTGAAGAAGTATGAGCTACCTGTGCTCTTGATAAAGACTATCAGCCTAAAGGTCAACCCTCAAAAAATATAGCTAAATAAAAATTTTCCATCAGCATTACAGTCTCCTTCTCTTAACTAAAAGGATCACTTTGCCATGTGACTGTAGATGTTTCAAAACTTTTAGTGGAAAAATGGTTCTTTCCTCCATGGCTTCTGAGACATCAGCAACTTGTCTAGTTTGCTGATAGGAAGTTGTGTCCTCTAGGATACTTTTTGATTAAAAAAAAAAAAAGGCATGAAAAGCTCTGGCTTTTGAGTTTCAGAAGGACTGAAATGGCAGGGGATATCAGAAATCATCTCAAATCTTTCAAAATGAAATGTCACTCAGACTTTTTCAGAGCAAAGTTAAAGTAATAACAACAACAACAATAATAATATAGCTAAATTTCTTTTCTCCCATTCTGAAACATCACATTATAGAATTATGCCTTAGATTGACATTAATACATGAAAGGCCCTGTGCAGCATTCTGATTTCAAGAAAAGAAATTGAATTGAGAGGGGATATTCAAAGAAGCAAGTATCTGTCAGCAGAAGCAGATATTACACCCTCAGTATCCCATGAAACTGGTTGTACATTATAGGATGCAGATGAATACATGAATCTCTACTACAAATGAGGTGTGCTATGTTTTCAAGTGACTTCAGGCCAGTTTTTTAACTGATGAAAAAAGATCAGACACTGACAGATATTTAGGCAGCAAAGGTTGCAAACAAATTTCTCAAATGACTTTCAAAAAGTATCTGGCATTAAATTAATTTCTTTACATTTCATTACATTGATTTCCTGCACCTTTAGAGGCTAAAATTTCATTTGAAATTTGTCTTTTTAACATCAATCCACTGCATGCAAGCAGAGTTCTGAAACAGATGCAAAAGACTTTCTCCACAGAACAGTAATAAGAAACTGTGAATATAATTAGGAATATTTATCAAAAAGGAATTTAATTCACACCTTACTTGCCTCCAGTTCTTTTTATTACAGATTACATAGCAGTCACTCTTTAAGGTGCTGCAGGGAATTTAATGTAAATGTTTACTTTTCTATCAAATCTCTATCTTATACTGAAAACATAGCAGCTACACTTGAATATAATGCAACTATATGATGTGGTAGAGGATATTCCTTGCCTGGAGCCTAATTGCTGCAATTCTCAGGCAGAACATCCTATCCCAAAGCTTTTCTATCAGAACAGCTTAGCTGCTTATTCCCACAAATATTCAGGTAGTGAAACTGCCTTCAGTCAGCCTTCTTCTCTTACAAAGAATATATGGACTATTAATGTAGTTAGAAGTCTAATGACTGTATAGACTGAAACTGTAATCAGTGGACACTCTCACAGTAGATCCCCTTGGCTGCTACTCATTATCTGTAGAAAATAAAAAATTTTTGTTTATCTCTACTGATCTAAATTATCATACTGGATGGATGCAAGGCCAGAGGATGCATGCCTAGTAAAAGTATTGCAAATGTTTTTTGGCTTGGACAGTTCAGACTAAAACTTGATCTGACAGCTCCTTGATAAGCAATTGACCTCCAGAAGCGTTGTTGTGGGATGTCACAGAGTCACAGAATGGCCTGGGTTGCAGGGGCCTTAAAGATCATCTAGTTCAAACTCACCTACCATGGGTCATTGTTCACAGTTTGCTCAGAGCTCCATCCAACCTGGCCCTGAACACTTCCAGCAAAGCACCATCCACAACTTCTCTGGGCAAACTGCTCTAGTGCCTCACCACCCTCACTGCAAAGATTTTTTTTCCTAATATCTAATCTAAACTTACTTTTTTTCAGTTTGAAGCCATTCCCCCTTGTAAACAGTTTCCCTCCAACTTTCTTCTAGGCCTCCTTTAGGTATTTGATTTGATTTAATTAGTAATCTATATTGGGATTGGGTGTTTCTTAGATACAAGAACATTACTGGGGTGATTAAGCAATATTACAACAGAATTTTAAGGAAAAGCAAAAATGTCACTCTTCAAAGCAATCTGAGTGAGACATGGCTGTGGGGCTGTGGTATTCTTTCATAACTGTCAGTACCTCTAGGAAGGTGAACACTTCAGAGAGTTAGCCTGGATTTTGGAAGCACTTTCCCTACATTTTCTGTGTCACCTCAAGCAAGTCAGTCTCTCAAAGTTTCAGATGCCCAGCTGTTGACTGGGAATTAAAGTGATTTACTTCTCCATAAGGGTGTTGTGAAGGTTATCCATAACAGACTGTGCAGTGTTCAGAAACTATGGTCCCAGCATACATAAATACCTATGACACAATGATCACAAAACAATGTGTATAAATTGTGTCACAAAATCAAGCTTCTGAAAAGCTTGTACCGCTGTACAAGGAAGGACTCACCATGGCAGAACTTCAGACTGAGTTCAAAGAGTACAAAAACAATGAAAAAAAACCCCACATTTTCAAACATGATTTAATTCACTAGAAGTTAACTGTTTATTCACTTCTGACTCTTAAAATGTTCCTAAATGTACTTTAAAAAAAGGAAAAAACCCCACAAGTTAAATGATTGCACAATACATGCAGACTGAGAATAGGCCTTTTTTAGTTTTGTGCTCTGTAAGGCACTTTACAAGCCCCATCTTTCAGACAAAGGGTTTATGTTTAGAAGAAAACCACCATAAATTGTACCAGGAGACGACAGCAAAAGCTTCTTCAGGAACATCTCATCAGCATCCAGCATGCAGGAGGATGGTGCAGATAAAGTTTTTTTGGGAAAGGCTCACTTCCTTGGTCATGTGTGCTCGGTGGTTGAAGGAGTCCTTGGCTCCCTGCCTCTGTCGCCCTCTCCACACAGAGAAGCTGTGTGCATGCTAGAAAGGGTGATTGTGATCATTTGGGTTGGGATTTTTTGTGTTTGTTTGGCCCCATGTAATAATTGGTTAAAACAAAAATTTTGCTTCCTCTGAGTATTTACTGGGTGGAAAGGACACTGTATCTCCACGTCTGTCTCATTCTGTAGCCTGTCAATTTTAGAGGCTTGTATAATAAAAGATGGCTGAGTTTCAGTCCCTGATCCAATAAATGTTTATGTACAATAGTCTGTAGCAATGCCAACATGAGAGATTTTCATCAACTCACATTCCTGACTAAAAAATGATCTTAGAATCTGATTAATGTGGGCTTAAATCCCCTTAAGTAGAAGACTCAAATCCCATAAATCCCAGCTGAATCCCTTAAGCAGCAGCCTGAGTGGTGAATGGTACATCTTCCATGATAATTTTATGAAGTCGATAAATTTATTCCATCTGAAACTACTAATTATTGGCTTCAGGTTGTTTTTCTTCCTGGGGAGGTGGGGTGAAGCCAGGAAAACTATCAATCTACTCCTAAGTTAAAGTGCCATTTTTATTTTTCTTTGAGAGGACGGACTGCAGCTACTGCAGGCTCCTATTGAGCCCACATAAACGTGTGTATATTTGTTTCCTGTGTAGGTTCTAACCTCTATTTTGGCATCACGATTTTCCCACAAGAATTTAAGATTATTTTTCAATTACGGCCTTATCAGTAGATTGCAGTAACTGGAGAATAAAAAATTCAGGTTCTCATCCCTATAGCTTGCAAGTTTTGGTGTCTGCATAAGTGATTTAATTTTCAGAAGCATTGATCCTCTAATTGCCTTCAGCACCTTAAAATTTTTTCCACAATAAATTAAAAGCCTGTTTTAAAAATACTGCTTTTTTGCCTCACAATAAACTTCCAGATTATCAGAAAATATAGATGACTTAGGAAATATGAAGATTTTTCTGAGGAAGATTTTATCTGAGGAATATAAAATACATGGCATTTCAGAAGAATTACTAACCATAACAGTTGTGGGGAATTTGTGTGAGGAGTCATGAGAGTTCCATAAATACAATCTATTGGCTGGAAGATACTATACTAAAGAAAGTTAAAATCCCATGATTAGTTTAAACAGTTGTTATGTATCAATTGAATCAGTACCATTAAAAAAATAGGAGGGCAAAGGAAAAACAAAGA
Source organism: Sturnus vulgaris (assembly GCF_052056855.1). Lineage (NCBI taxonomy): Eukaryota > Metazoa > Chordata > Aves > Passeriformes > Sturnidae > Sturnus > Sturnus vulgaris. The sequence goes on from NC_142243.1 coordinate 16,701,184, forward strand.
TTTTTCCATCTGCTGAATTAAATATTTTTAAGGTTGTCTGCTGTGCTGTGAAATAGTGACCAATAAATTTATTTTTAAGATAAGAAGGCAGTGTTCTACCCAAAGATAATAGTTCATAACAACAAGCACTGCAAATTTTTATACCACTCACATGAAACAAGAGTCAATAACCCTTTAGGCAAATGACTGTGGTATGGCTGATAAATAACAGGTTGCTTCCACCTACCCATGTCTCTCCCCTTTCGGTGACACCAAAGATGGGAATATTCAAGAATCCTTTTAGACCTAACAGGCTTCAACTGACCCTTTTAATGCCAATTCTTCGATTTAGATTTGCCAAAATCTGTCTTCCCAGACTTTAGAAAGCAGGGATCACCTATATAATAATTCCCCTTCTACTGCCTTCAAGTATCTTGTTTTGTTTTAAATCAAATAAAGGAAGTATATGCATCTGAGGTAGAGCTCTCTATTATTATATATTATATATATATCTATATTCTTTACAATATCTAATAAGTTTTAAATGCTCTCATATAAAACATGAAGCTTTTTCCTATCAGCTCCTAATTTCTCTGGACCAGTGCATGGTTCCTGGAGGAACTGAACACCAAGTTTATTTTGAACCCTATTTACCTCCTTTGCCATTTCACTTACTCTGTCCCTCAAAGCATTTGGCACTTACCACCACCACATTATAATTTCTGGTTTTCAGCCATGCTATTGAAACAGCATTACCAAAATTACTAACATTTCTATCAAGTTTTAAAAAGTAACTTTGGTTATCCAAGTGATTTTTAATGAAGAACCCAAAAACTTAACACAGTTAATATTTTCTGGTTTATTTACACTATCTTATTTTCCATACTTCAGGTGTAAAACATTGTATATAAAAGTAAACATAACTTACCAAAATCCACAAGCTTGACTCCTCCTTCAGTGGTCAAAAGGATATTATTTCCCTTAATATCACGGTGGATTGTTTTGTTTTCATGCAAGTGCTGAAGTCCCTGGAAGGCAAGATGTAAACATGAACTTTTAACAACACCTCTGTCCTCTGTATTACATTTGCAGAAATTACAAGGTAGTGGAAAAGTATGAAAAATACTCGAACCTTCTTTTTTTAATCCAAAACCACGGGGCTGTCATTCTTACTGCAAAATCATTTGCCACATGACAAGGAAAAAACAGTCTTTAATTGCCCTACTCTATGACAAATAGAAATTTTAAGACAAAAGTAGAAAAATATTACTATAAATCTACATATAATACCTTTAGAGCATAAACTTAAAGAAAACTAATAAGACCTAAATTCCACTGGAGAAAGTAAAATTTAAGTTATAAAAAAATGCTAAATAAAGACACTTGATTCCAATGATCAAAACCAAATTCTCGTAGCAGGCTTTGAATTTGCTAGATATGTAGATTATTATACTATAAAAATAGTTTAGATCTAGACATAGGAAGCTGAACAGTATTTTGATGATGTTTCTGCTATTTCTTAAAAGAAAAGCAATTTTGATGCTGAACTGTATTTACTAAGAAAATTGATCAGTGGTCAGAAATCAATTTTCATTCTCTTAATAGTGAAACAAACAGATTAACTGCTATTTACCTTGTTTAAAAAGAACCATCCTAATTACACATTGCCTTGATTTCATTAAACACTGCTATAATACAAGATAGTGAGCTGTGTTAGTGGAGACATGATCTTCATTCATTTAAAGAAAAAAGTATGAGCTGAATATTGATTGTCCTTAAAAGCTTATCTTACCATCAGAGCTTCACGTAAAATGTAAGCAATGATAAGTTCATTCATCCTTTCACCTCTCTTCAGAAATCCTTTCACAAGATCAGTCACAGATCCACCATTGCACAGCTATAAAACATAATGGGAATATAAAAAGGAATTAAGGAGTAGCCACCTGGTTTTAATTTTCAGTATTTTTTTTGTATATGTAGCCAAATGAAATTCTACTAAACTGACAAACCAAAAAATTATCCTTAAGTCTACCATTTATACAAACAACATACACAGAAATTTTTGTCAGTCATTTTTCACTACTTTCTGCATTTAATTCCTCTTGTCCAAACACAAGTATAGTGGTGTATCTCTTTGTTTTCCTATATCCATGATTGCTTTTCACTGAAACAGAAGTAGATTACAGTCCAATAAATTAGCTGTGAAGGCATGTTTTGTGGGGCATACTAATTGCTTCTTATACTCATCATGTGGAACTCACCACCAATGCAGATTATTACATCATCAATTCTCAGGTACAAAAGCTATGCACTGTAAAAAATGGATTTAAGGCATCAGAAGACAGGCAACGGAGAAATTTCCCCAACGTGAAATCTACCAATGCTAAAGCTGCCCTTGTAGCCAAGCACCACTTAATTCCTAGCATAGGGAAATGTAATACACAAGGCATGGGCATCATGAAAGTACTGTGGAAAGAAAGGTCTCCCACTGAAACAAGGTGTGCTGTGGGTATAAGACTAATTATAGACTATACATAGGCTATATATAATTATAGCCTTTGTTGCATCAACCCTGTCAGCTCCTGAGCCACAGTCTGCTCTGGATAATCCCCTCCCACTCTCCAGAGGGGAGCCCAGACAGACTCCTGCAAACCCCTTTCCTCTCCCATATATGTGGGAAGAAAAGACCTGGCCTTGCTCTCAAGAAAGGATAGTGAGAACATATTACCAGCAGATTAGACTGCAGTACTTCATATGTTCCTTTTTATAATTTTTCTGCTAGAAGAAGCAACAGTGTAACTTTAGTGAATACCTACTACTATAGGAGTTACACGTCTGCAAAAATGAAATTGGCCCTTAAACTATCCATAATGCACCTCACAGTACTTGTTAATTGAAAAGCCTTTTGCCTCTGTAAAGGACTAGCTGCTTCCAAAAAAACAGTAAAAGAAACTTGAATTCTTATACATCACCCAGTAGATTTTTACATGAAACTAAATATCCATATAAAGTATTTTAACAATGCAGCACTAAACAGTAATTCCTTTGCACTCCATTTCAATTATATTCAAATCAAGGGCATCATTTACCAGTAAAACCTTTCAACTGCAGAATTCTAGACATCAGATTCTTTTGTATATGCGTATTTTTCATCTGTTCTTCTACACTCCTACATATTTTTCTGCGCTATAATTTAAAAAAGACTTGCACCTTACAGCATTTTCTATCCCTTTCTACCCAAACATAACAATAATTCTCTGACTACCATTGAAACTCCTAGGCTGCACTGAACTTGCACCACATGAATGCCTACAGAAATGCCATTCAATACATAACCCTTGTTGCAAGATGTGTCCCCCCTCAGGTCAGCAGGGCTCTGGTCTGACAGGGGCTGAGCTCTTGGAACTCACTTAACCTCACTCTTACCTAAGTGGGACAATGTGCATGCTTAGAGAGGGAAGAACTCATATGCTTAAACGATGGGATTAAATGCTTTGCTGGATAAGGATCAGATTCCCAAGCAGGATTTTATTCACTGTCATTAGCCATGCTGGTCTGCCTTCTACACTGACTTTTTCAAGTTAGTTATTTTTTTACAATGACATTTTCTTTTCAGGGTTTCTATTTTAACTTTGGCACATCACTGACATATTCAATCAAACCAAATGGATTATGACAATTCTGGCCAATTTAATGTTCTTGAATTCAGAGCACTGAAACTGTCTGACAAGTAACAAACCAATTGTGAAATACATTACATGTATGATATTCTTCAAACTATTTGTCTTCTTTATCTCATATTATATTTTGCTTCTTACAAATGGATCTTCTTTCTTTACAGAGCTGTATACCCGTTCAATGTAAAGAAAACTAATGCAAAAAGGAATATATTCTTTTTGTAGGCAGAAGAAGGGAGAGACTGCACTTCAGAAGTCACCCTCTTTAATGTTTAGGCAGTAAAGCCAATATTTTGCCTGGGTCAACAATGTTAATTTTCACTTTCTTTTACATGTTGCTCTAACTAATTTTTTTACTGCTCTCATAAGATATAAATCCTTATTACAAGATAAATATCCGCATTATAAGATAAAACTTACTTAAAATAGCAGGTAATGTAAAATACTAAAACTGTGATTATTTTAGACCAAACAAAAACTGAACCTGGGCATGTAAAAGGTCAGCTAAACAGGTCTTGAAATAAAGAACCCAGAAGTCAGCCCTACCACCAGGGGAAACCTCCACCAACTCCCAGGGCAGGGTGGCTGCTTAGACAGAGGTCAGATGAGGATGCTACAGACACAGGTTCTTGCACACACACAGGACAACTTTTCTTTTGCTACTTCTGTGTCAAAGAGCTGTACTTTTACTTACATCAGACAGTAAATATTTTTTTGAGACCACCAGCATAGGAGGAAGAGGGGGAAAAAGGCTGGGTATTAGAATGCAAGCAACTGTAAGGAAGAAAAGGGATTATTGGAATACCACAATTAGAAAAGGAGATTATGGCAGACACTGCGTGTGTGTGCTCTACATTGTGAGGGTGGGAGGGGGAATGATGACGACAGCGATGACACAGGTTAGTATTAACCTTGTTCTATTTTTACCATCATGGGTAAAATGTTGTATCTGCTCTAATTTCCTATATTTACTGTGCATTTTTTGGAGGTGAAGCTGCCATATTTGTCTAAAACCTGCACATAACTAAAGCTGAAATGGTGAGTCTTTCTCTTGACATAGGTTATCAAGCTGCATGTGTAGTCAATCCAGAGGTATCATAAACACCTCAAAAAATCCCTCTCCTAACAAGTCAGCCTCTTCTCTTCCATCTCAAAACAAGCAGCTATAGAAAGTTAGAATACTCCTGCCAAATACAGTGCTGGACCATGGTTGCTTGGGCTTTGAATAGAAAGGAAATAAATTATCCTTGGGGATGTTGATCAGATCTAATCCACAGAAACTTAATTTAAAAAAACACATAACCTTGATTTATATAATCCTTTAATGAGAGATTATGGGATAAACATTATTTAGCAGTACTGCTAGGCAGAAAATTTCCTGGGGTGTTGTTAAATATTGCAGCTTATACTTATGATATGTGCTGCTTCTTAGTAGCATGCTGTCCACAGTAAAGACACTGTGTAACCTCTTAGCAGAGCTTCTCAGTTCAAGTTAAGCCAACTGAAATGCTTGGATGACAAGAAATCAAGAAAGCAACAGAGATATTTTTTTAAAAAGATCTTTCTAGTTTTCAGTGAAGCATCTCGAGAAAGGAGGTACTGGTAGCTATTATTACTGTGTTGCAAACACTGTGAACTCAGGTGACCAAACAGCTGACCAGTCTGTGTCATTTGCTCTACAGCATTTAGTAAAATCTCCTCAGAGCACCTTGATGGCACTATAAGCAGAGAACAAGAAATGCACAGAGAACTTGGGACAGCCATGCAGCAGGAGCTACATGTCTGTCTGAGCTCTGCCCCAGGGCTGCTCCCTACCCTGAAGGTCAAAGCAATTCACCAAATCAAATGACCTTTCACCTATCATGAGACATGACCTCTTCTGGGAGGACAGGACCATAACTATTTTTCTTTCCCACACCAGAGACCCACACACATTCACACATGTTCTCTTTGCATTTCTTGTGGTTTGCATCAGATGGAAGCCCCCATTCAGCTTTGAATATACTCAGCTTAAAGGGACAGGGTCTTGGAATGTCCAGGCTGTGAGACACAGGAAGGCAAGATATTTGTGATCATCCCACAGGGAAGTAATTTAGAAATGTCAGAACTTTGCACATGGGCAATTTTCATCAAATTAATATTAGTCACTTCTTCTATTGTCCCCTTGTGATTTAGAGGTATTTTCCTTACTGGCAGTTTTTTCAGTGCCTGCATTGATAGAATGCAAATTTTATCTACAAAAACTGAAGCCTTGAGGCTACCTAAAATAGGGTGGAGAAGACGAGAGACAGAATCTTTCTAGTGTCACACAGCAAAGGATGAGAAGCAAACCCCCCCCACTGCAAGACAGGAGATTCCTACTGGACATAAATGAAAAATTTTCCAACTCAATTAAGCACTGAGAGATTACACAGTGATTCTGTGTTACGTCCATCCTTGGAGATATTCAAACTTGAATTGAAAAGATAAATCTGTAACATTTTAGTTAATAGTCTTTAAGCAAGGGGCTGGACCAAATAACTTCCCAAGTTCGCTTCCATACTGTATTTTTATATGATTCAGAATTTTACAATATTCAGTCCTAGTCTGGATTTGCAGACAGCAGAAAGGGAGGGAAAGAACGAAGGAAATCTTGCATATCTCAACCAATGGAAAGAAAAATTTAATAGAAAGCTTGATTCATATAAAAAACTGCCTTAAAGAGCTGTAGCTCTGATGGACATGCATAGTTGTATCAAAAGACGTGCTTAGGAATCTTCTACAGTGGTAGAAAAGGGTTCCTCCCTCATGATTTTCTGGCACTCAAAAAGGCAAAGACTCATACTGGGATGACATGCAGTTCTCCACCTACCCATCTGCCACAACCATGTGCTACTGTAATTGAGCTATTAGTATGCTAAGCTATCTTCAGCAAAATAATATAGAAAAGCATGATCCTAACACATTAAATGTCACTTAAAATTGCCACCACATCACAGTCATGCAGATGTTCTTTTTAGTTCTTAGTCACTCTCCACCTGACCCAGTTAGACATTTCTCCTCTTCAGCTCTTCTTGATGCTGATGCCCATTGAAGATTCAGTATCAGCTCCCCTTTTAAGAAAACTATCAATTGTACTTTTGCTAGGGGAATTAGACTTTAATCAACCAACTGCTCCTGACTTATGCATCTGTACTAAGCTGTCAGGTACTGTTTGCTTACACCCTGCAGTTGTCAAGGTGCTTTCATCTTACTTCAGTAGCTTGGATGCAAACAATGGGACAACTACAATTACTTCCTTCCCTATCTTCACTGGCTGCTCATCACATATACACAATTTATGGCACTCATGAATTATAGTTATGAAAAAGTCCAACCTTACTTTAATGTTACCACACATAGGAATGCTAAAAGCATCACAGGCATTAATCCATACTTTTTTCCCCGTTCTTAAAATAGATCAATAATCTGACCTGCTCTCCTAAGAAGCACTGCCAGTCTCAGAGCTGATTGCACCTTCCTTTCAAGACTGACTGCTGTAAGAACAGAAGATTCTTAGTTGTTGCTGTTTTATAATCATAAAATTACAGAAGCGGAGGAGTAAAAGGGATGTCAAGAAATGACTTAGTCCACTGTATATGCACTGTGTAGAGACCTGATACTTCCAGATATGACAGATACATGTCTAGCTTGTTCCTAAAAATCTCCCATTGAGGAAGATTCCAGTCTTTCTAAGTAGCCTGTTTCTGTGTTTCTCTAGCCTGATAGAGCATTTTTCCTGCCATCCAGGCCTTCCTTCCTCAGCAGTATCTGATAATAAATTATAATTATTTTCTATTTCTATCTCTGTCAGACTACTGTCATGATATGGCATTTTTTTCTTTTTGTTTAGGCTGTACAATGTTAATTGTTGTGACCTTTTGAAATTCTCCACATTGTCTCAACTTGGACTGCCTTGTTTGTCTCACATTTCGCCCCAAACTGCATACAGAATTCCTTTGGAAATCTTGTCTTTGAGAAAAGCTGAACAGAACATGATCATTTCCACTTTACAGAGAATCTCTTTCTGCAGAACCACAGCTTGGTCAGATATGCACCATTTTTCCTTCCTATGGATAGTAGTACTTTCCATGAATCTCTCTTCTGTGATTCAAAAAATTTTCTCTGCTATTCACAATTGTGAATCTGAAGCTATTCCCCAATTTGCCTGTAATTAAACTAGGTATCTACTTCAACTTTTTATGAGGACTTTTTTTCCATCACTCAAGTTTTTACTGAACAGAAACAGAACACAAGCAGATGCCCCCTTGAGATTCGCCCAGCCTAAAAGTGAACTAAGTCCAGTTTTGTGAAAAAAGAGGTAATTTGCTTTATTGTTTTCGTGAAATTTCTGTATTTCCACATTTTCGTCACAAGCATGTCACTTGGGACCATATAAAATCCTTACAAAAGACACATTGTCCTGTTAAACAAATTATCCTGTTAAAGGATGATATTGTATTAATATAATTTTTTCTGGTCCAGTCCAAGCTGACCACTTATAATGTTAGTGGGTTCTGAAAGTTCTACAGTGGTTTCTATGAAATTGTTCTGGGACCGTTGTGGGTATTGAAGTTAGGAAGATTGGTCTGTATTGCCCTAGGACATTATTTTTTCTCACTTTGTAAAGACATATACTAAGTATTCCTGTAGCTCATTTCTCTAGTAACCTTGTCGCTACCACTCTCCACATTACACTCTCTGAATTTGCTTTAGGTGAGCATTTTTGTTTCTCCTATTTGAAGGCATTCTGAAATTGCATTCTTACTAGTCTCTTACTGCGCTTCTCTTTTTCTCTGCACCAGCTAATTCCTTATTGTGTTTTAAATGTGTTTTAAAAACTGCTAGCTACCCTGGTACTTTCCCGTATTTTTACATTATTTTTCCTAAGTACAGGTACCCACCATTTCCTGAAGCCAGCTAAAGCATACTCTCCCTAAGCCCATTATCTTTACCCTGCTGCCATCTTTGCCATCCTTTCTTTCCTTAGGTGAGTGCAAGCAACAATTTTGTGCCCTTTTTCACTCAAATTTCCTTCCATCTCTTTTCGAAAGAGATGTTCTCTATTAGAACAGAACAGAATCTACCTGATACAGCCTTTTCCAGAGTCACTACCTTTTGCCTTTTCTCTCCAAACAAGAACTCCATGGGCTATCCATCTCAGAGTTCAGCTGTGACCAAATAACTCTTATTGTCTGCCTACAGTGTGACATGTTTTCATAATTATTACTGCCAAAGAACACATTCTACTGACAGCACTTAACACCTACCACCCACACTTGAAGGTTCTTGTGAAAACTTACAGAGACCTAAATCAGTTTCTTCAGTGGGCCAAGTGGTTCAGTACACAGCTCCTGTCTGTGAAGCACGATTTTAATTTCATCTCAAATGGAAGAAAGATGTGCACTGTAGCTCCTATTTTTCCTAACAACTGAACGAGACAACCCAGAACAAAAATAAACGATAGCAATGGTTTCTCTATGCTTTTAGATAAAGTCGATTGCTTTCAATTCAGTGTGAACAAAATGTATCACTGAAACAAGCATCTTTCCTGAATTATTTTGCTTCAGTGATCAAAAACCATAGGGTACTTATGATTTTGCTATTTTATATCATCTAGCACCTCCAGGGCTGTGTTAGTCACAGCCTCATGGGTGTTTGTTTGTTGCTGCTGATTTCTTTCCTTTCAGTTTGGTTTTTAACTTCTCATTTTCTTTGCCATGCACATGCATTGACAAGACAGCCAGCCAGAGGAAAAGTTTGCCTTTTCATCTTATGCAATGCTGGCCTTCACAAACTCTTATATTTCTCTGTCAGACCATAGATCTCTTCACATCATGGCCAAAATGGAAAAGCTGCAACTATGCAATTACTGCCTAAATTTCTTCTTTCAAACTCAGCATAATTGAACAAAGTCAAGCAGGCCTTACATAAACAAGAAAAAAAACCCCAGAAAAACTAATCTCCAAAAGGAGGATTTTTCTGTTGTAAAATATTCACAATATTGTGAAAAAAAAGCAGGATGGTGACAGTGTATCAGGAAGGTACAAAGGTTTAATGGGCAGAGCCCTGCTCAATTCCCCTTCTAGCTCATCCCAACGCAAACTTTACATTGCACCATCCCATATTTCACAATCTGTGTTATAACACAGTTACACCCCCATCAAGTTGCTAATGAAGAAATCAATGTATCACCTGTCCACATCTTCTCAAAAGATTATACAGCTGAAATATATTAAGTTATTATTTCAAATAATTCTCTGTAAGACAACTGTGAGCGAAATATACTTCTAATCTAAAGGAGCTTCATGGCCAGGCAACATCACAGCACAGCTGTAATTTTTTAATAATCAAATAAATGGAAGAGTCATTTTGCAAAATAAGAGCTAACCTAACTACAAAACTGAGAGGCATTGGTCAGTAAAGAGCCAGGACTTTCTGAGCAAATACAGGAGGCAGCTTACCAAGAAAGATTTTGATAGCGCAAACTTCGTGTGATTCATCATTTTATCATACACAAGGAGCAGTGGTAAAAATAACATTTAGAGGGCAAAACCATTCCTTTGCCTAAGGAGAAAAAACAGTGACTTGGGATACACAATGACAGAAGTATTTCTACTGACTGCTGCAAACCTTAGCTGAGGCTCTAGAAAACACACAGAAACCCCTAAGCAAATAGGGCAGCCTGTGGTAATAGCAGGCACTTCTCAGCTTTTATTTCCTAGTCAGAACTGAATTACTTTTGTTCACTCTTCACCAGTTAAGAAACATTTCAAAGCACCTTCCATTTCTGTAGCATCATTTCTATATTATTCAGGGTTCAGACAGTAGTTCCAAGTACTGCCTTGTCCACACTACTCATAATTCCATTTTATGTGTGTGTTTCTACACGAGGACAGTAATTTAGTCTAATGCACTGTAATTTAAATTACTGCAATAGAAATCTTCCCTATTGAATTTGAAATCATGGTTGGGGAAGCACAGATCCAAACAATGGGGCTTATCTAAAGGCTGCTTTTACAAAAGGAACAAAGCTGAAACCCACTCATCCCTAAGGCAATTTGTCTCCTCATGGGAGTGTGTGAGACATGAAAGCAGCTACAGAACTCTGCCACAGGACCCTACTAAGCAAGAACATTCTAAAGGACTTTCTTAAAGATAATTTTATAAGAACAAAATTATGCAAAAGTCAAAAACCGTATTTTTCTTCTCTTTTATTCTTATTTTAATGAACTACTGGAATGATTATCTTGTAAATAGTAGATTGAACAGAATTGAAATTAAAGTGTTTTGTAAACCAATCTCTCCCTGCTCACTGTGTGTGTGTGTCAGGCAGTTCCCTGCTTCCAGGGTTTGATTCCAGCGAAGTTAACAGCTTTCTGAATTGCAACAAATGCTGGCATTATTTCTGGAGCACAGGAAACCTTTCACCACCACTGACATCTGTCTTGTTTCTGTACCTCCTGCCTCCTTGTTCCTTGCTAGAGTACTTTGCTCCTTTAGTCAGCAGCTTTCAGCCACCACCTCTGCCCGACAAAGAATGAGGAGACTCCTCTCCCTACCACTGGAGTGCCTTCAGTCACTCCCTTTATAAAGAGACTCAGCATGTAAACTAAAAGCAGCAAAATTGTACTGTCTATCTTGAATTGAAGCACTTAACCCTCAGGTGTCAGAGAGCAAACTCTCCAGCATAGAGCAAAGAAGTCTCGATCCATGCATTCTTTCAATGAATAACGCTATTTCCCATTGCAGCTAAAGGAGATCTGGTTATCTTAGATCTAATAAAAAACGACACAAATATGGTTTTGGTCTTTTGTTTCATTTTGTTTTTAAATTACTTAACATCTTTGGTAAAATTGTGATCAAAAATGAAATGCACGGAAAGCAAGGTGATGTTAAATATTAGAATGTGAGAGGCATATTATTCATATGCTACTGAACTAGTAGTGGTATGTAAAACTATTTTCTGGGCTTCTTCTTTACTGCATGGTGGCAAAACTGTTAGATGTTACTGAAAACCAGGTTTTTGCACGTGAGTATTCTCCAGCAAGATGGGCCATAACCAGTTGTTTAAAAGATGCAAACTGTGCAAACCACAACGTAGTATTAAATATTCATTATGCAGAGAAATTATAAGTATTTATTAAAAGTTTGAAGCATAAAATGATAGTTGTAGCTATACATCTTTGGTCTTGAGAAAATAGGATATGATTCAAGAATGAAAAATTGCTATAATTGGGAAGCAAAGAGGGACACATTAGAAATTGAGAAATCAAGCCCAATTCAGGCATGCAATGGATCAAAACATTCAGTGTTGATCTGAATGGAGCAATTATAACCAAAGACTTTTCTGAAAAATGACCTGTGTTAAGAAATACGAAAAAGCAATTTTCAATTGTTTAATTTTTCTGCTATATATGCCATTTGAAAATAGCTAATAATATTTAAGCAAATGACAGCTTCCTGCCCCTCGCTCAGCCTTTTATGAAACCTAAATGGACTTGTTATTTTCCACTATACTAATTTCCTGAAATATTACTGTTTTACAGCAAATATCACATACCAGAAAAAGCTGTATATCTGCTCTCTTATTGTAACTCTGATTATATATTGCATTAAATAGCACAACTTCCATTCAAAGCTTTCTTTGAACTCCATAAACTTGCCTTTATTCCCGTAGATGGAAATACATCTACATATAGTCACTCCTGTATCTAACAAAAGCATACCGTAAACATGCCAAAGGAAAATCCTACATAAATTATTAAACTGTCCATACCACAGGGTTCTCTATTTCATGCAAAAGAGAAGTAACTGATACAGTGATGTCTCTAGTTTATCTCAGGTAAGCTCATCTTTTTAAAAGCCAAAGTGCGACTGTTGGGTCTTGCTTCAAGGCACTCCCACAAATTCCTGCAGGGCTCATTACTCAGAGAGGCCTCACAAAAAGAATCATGTGACTGAATCTGGATATTCTCACTCTTGCTAAAACTATCACAGCAATAAAAACAATTCCAGTTTCCATACTTCTACCCATTCCTTATAGAATCATAGAATATTCTGAGCTGGAAGGGACCCACAAAGATCACAGAGACCAGCTCCTGGTCCTGCACAGGCCAATCCATAGACCTGCACCGTGTGTCTGAGAGTGTTGCCCAAATCCTTCTTGATTCATTAGAATTGTATGATTTTTCAAAAGACAAACTCTTCATTCAAATGGCATTCAAAAATTGAAGTCCCAACAGCATCAATGACATTAATTTATTTGCTGAACTTCTGCATGATCAGCGACTTCCCAGGCTCTGTGCTTCCCTCACAGGCTGCAGATATTTTCAGCCAAGTCTCTTTGCACATTTAGAACAAGAATTAGTTGCTTTACAACACTGACAGCCATTCCTCTCTTGCATGCACGCAGAGGTGCCATGAAGAGTGACAACACCATTAGCTGAGAAAGGAAAAAGATCAAGGTAATGGAGAGAAAATGTTTTACTGCTGGCCATCAGGACTCTTACACAGCACTAGAAATCTCAGCAAGAGAGAAAGGCAGAACTACTCATCCTGCTCTGAGCTCTGCTTTTTTGTGCCCAGCCTGCTTGGGCATAAACAGCCCCCTGAGGAGGTAGCCTGTGCCTGGAAAAGGAGCAGGGGATGGATATGGTTCTGGCAGGGAGAGTGTGCTGTCACCCCCACATGGCTCACACAACAAGACCCTTCACAAGCCACTATTCCACACATGTTACAGGACTCTGCTCTTTTAGACTGAAAGATGGGAATGGGCTGAAAGCATTGCAAGCTTGGTCAAGTAAGATTATCTAGACAAACAGATTTAAAAAAAAAATATTGATCTATTTACTTAGCACACAGAAGTTATCAGTCTCCCTGTATAGCTTAGAAAATCAAAAATAATGTGTCAAAATTAAATGAGTAAATATATTGCCATCCACTGCAAAAACTGAGATGATTCTAAAAGTCAAAGACTCTGTCATGGTTAGTTTGGGTTTGTTTTGGTTCATGGTTTTTTTTCCGGCAGGGTGAGGAGCAGGGTGGTATTTGGTTTTGTATTTTCTCCCATCCCTTCAGCAACTGGACTTGCTGAGACTCATATTTCTTTACATTAACATACTCCATAGATAGGACATTATATAACAAAGCAGAGGATTTTTGTTGTTTAAATAAGAAGGATGCACTTCTGTGAGTTTCCCCATCTATTAGAATTACACGCAATGTTTAAAAGGCAACATGAACAGAAATGCTTTCATATACATATAGTAGGTCAGTGAAGGATCCAAGACTATTAGCTGCACAAAATTTGGGCATTAATTATACTCATTTTTCTCTAACATACATGTAAATTGTGCTGTCACTGTTCATTTATGAATCTGTGAGGAAAGTTTATAAATATTCCACGAACTCTCTTTGTTACCACAGTAAGATATGCAAACATCTGGAAGCATCTGATTTGCTAAATTTCTCTCTCCAAAGAGCAGATACAACAGCACAACAGCACAGGAGACTCACTCCAGGCCAGATGCAGCAGTGTAAATGTATTGTTCAGCATTCTTAATTTTACATAGGAGTACTTGCAACACCTTCTTCTTCATTTGGCTTTAGTCAGTACTTATCCCTAATCTGCATCTCCAGCCATGCCATTATTCCTTTAAACCCTCACATTGGTTGTCCCTTCTCAATCACATCAAACATGAGCTGGATGCTTTTACTGCCAAAGCCCAAAGCAGTTCTAATAGCATTTCTCATGTAACAAGAGATGTACTTCTATCCTTGATCAGCTCACAGTGCTGGCATCCATACTGGGTATCTGCAGGCATAACATGTTTTCCATTCTGCTGTGAAGGAGCAGCTAAAACAAACCAGAAAACCATAGCACCATCCTCCTTGAAATCCTCCTTAACTCTCCTGTACTACAGTGCTGACAAATGCTTGCTGCTGATTGGGATCCCAACAGACTTCTGTTATCCATCAGTTCTCCTTTTCCAAAGCCATTTGTTCTATTGGCTTAAACCTTCGAAGAAAGCTCACTGCTATGAAGATTCACTCTTCTGGCAGGAAAGGAGTGAATAATTTATGATACTCTACACATTGTGCTGGGTTCTCCATCTCTAGGCAAACTCGAGAATGGTAGTTCTTCTAAAGGATCTCCATAAACCAGAAAGGAATTCTATCAGGGATCTCAGTTTGTTACAATTCTCATTTAATTTAAACACCTCACCAAAGGCAACTGCCCTTGTGATTGGTAACTGGGCAGGAGCTGCACTGGTGGGCTACTCTGCTCCCATAACACAGCAACAGTGTGTTGACCTGTTCTCGCTCAGCTCTTACCCTGTTACAAGCATTTTGGCAAGCCACTGGAAGTAAACTATTAGTAATGGATTAACAATACCCATGGTATAGCAGCTGGCAGTTTGATATAATGGCATTTTATTCCTTTTTTCCATATGGTGCTACCTTTACAATTATTATCTATACTCTGATTAACCATGGCTTTTCACTTTGTTTGCAGAAAAAGAGTGGCAAGTGAACTGATGCACTAGTTTTCTGTATTCTAGTTTAACTCAAACTCCTGAGAGCTTCTACTTACTGGGTTTAAGATTTTTTTTCTTCTTTCTGAAATAAGCCCCATCATAAATAAAAGCATCCCAAGGACTTAAAAAGAGAATTTAGATATTTGTGCATCCCACTTTTTTTTTCTCTTAACGTTAACTTTAAATGATCAAAGGTAAGTGCAAAATCTGAGTCATTTCAGGAAAATTTTAGATCAGCAAACATAGCTGCCAACTAAATCACAATAATGCATCATGACAATATTTTTGTAATTCTTTTGAGTTATCAGTGTCTGGTTAGCAGGTTCAATTAACATCACAGACAAAACATTTAGAAGATGATACTCAAAGTATACCACTTTTCCTGCAAAGATCCAGAATTTCACAAATTATCAGTTTATTTAATGATTTTTCCTGTGTTAAAAGATTGAGGGAAAGGAAAAGGCTAAAATGACACCTCTTCTGAGAAGCAGATTCCAAGCACAAGCCACTCTCCACTCCCACATGATTTTACACTAGATCAAGAAAAGGTTCTACATGAAAATAAAGATGAATCAGGTTCACTCAGTCTGGACTGTGCATAACCAGGATCTGTACAAGTTGCATCAACTAATCTGCAGGTACTTTTTAACAACAGAGCTGAAAATAGAGCCTGAAATCCACTGGAAACTGTAACATTCCTCCTTCTCAAATACGCTGGAGTCTAAATTTCTTCACACTGAAATAGAATTAGATTTAGAAACATTTTCACAGTGTTGAAAACACTATATTCTACTATATATATAGTATTATAGAATATTATACAAATAGAAATCAGCATATAATAATGATGCAAAAATTCAACTTGCATGCTCATAAGGGGAGACTGTAGAGCATGCCTGTATCGTCATCAGGTTTAGTGTGTCCATAAATGGATACTAAATGGAATAGTCTGGGACATTTGTAATCCAGCAATCATGGTTGCTGGAAAATATGAGGGAAATGGACTGCAAAAGTTGGACAACAGATTCTTCCTAAATAGCATCTTCTAGTGCCACCACAGTACATAGAAAGTTGAGCTACATGGACCATTGGCCTAACTCAGCAGGACACTGCAAATGTTCTTGAAATGTTCATGTACACACTTCAGGGGGAAAAAAAGCAAACACCTAAAAAGAATATTTGTCAGTCTTCTTAGCATTCAGCAGAGTGAAAGGGATGTATTTCTGTACCACTTCTTGGCAATTCCCTTTACCTCTCCAGAAATGAGAGGTTTCTACAATATGCTTTGATATTAGAAAACTGTATTTTTGAGTGAAAGGTCATTCCTTTCAAAATTTTTCCTCAATAAGATAAGATTTAACCCATTAAATAAGTTTTTTTACTGTAAAAATAATGCATGTTCCCTCCATTTCCTAAAAAATATATTGATGACTATAAAATACACTCGTGTGCTTACATGACTCACAAACCCAAATTCATCTCAAAAAGGGCATGCATAACTTTGCACCTTTTGAAAAGGGACTGAGATGCTTCTTAAAGTTCTACCTGATCTCTGCAGGAAGTGAACTACAGAAATATGTTGCATTATGGTTTACAGCAGCAAGTAAAAGCTGTGTAATACCTCGCCCCTATCTCGCTGTGCTTTTCAGCATTCACTCTTTCTTGCCTAGGCTGTTCTTTGCACCAGGCACGGCCTGTGCCATTTGTTCTCCCCACCTGTCATGACCTACATGCTCACCTGTAGGGGCCTGATACAATTCCTCTCTGCTCCATCTTCCATCAGATGATTTCCAACTATCTCAGGTAATCTCCCTGCTGAACTAACATCCAGAGCAGAAAGAAATGAGCTACAGGACAGTCTGCCTCAGCTGTGTCATCATGCTGCTGTCTGCTGACATCAAACATTCGTCCCAAGTATGGGATTTCTTTCCAACACAGACTCAGTAGGACAGTTCCTTCTGCCTGCCTCTCTGGACACACAGAGCAAAGCTTAATACAACTGGCAGGAATCCTCCCTCCTGCAACATTCTGTATTATAAACATGATTAGAACATGCAAGCAGGAGCAGATGTTCAGTTTATCTGAGTGCAGCCTACAAAAAGAAAGTCTGAAACTGAGAGTCAAGAGTACAAGCATCTGTACAGAATAACTTCTTGTTTCACTTTCAATTCCATAGGTAATTTTCTTAAAAATACACTGTGTAGGACATCTTAAAAAGCTGAAGATTTTTTCCTCTAGGAAAAAAAATCCAAACCCAAACATCTAAATATGGATTCAAACACTCCAGTGAATAAATTGGTTGGTAACCTGCAGTGGTGATTCTAAAGGCATTACTAAATGCTGAGTTTTACCATGTATCACAACCCATTCCTAGTGGAATTTGAGAAACTTTCTCTCCAAATCATCCTGCCCATGGATCCCTATCAAAGAACACAAAATGGAGACGATGAAAAGATATTAATTCTTATAAAGTGCAGGATACCTTAATAGCTGCTGTGAAAAGCAAACTGCAACAGCCCTGTAAAGCTGCACACAAGCTGATAAAAAGATGCCACTTGAACAGAGAAATCTGTTTTATGACAGTTTTCTTTCACATACACTATTATTAATAGGAAAGCTTCACCAAAGTCAATACTGAAATTTATATTTTCCTACTTATGCATATCTACACACACCAGCTGAAATCCACTGCATTCATAAATCTACACGTGCAGTGACAGAAAACATCCAAGACTGTTCCACACACTCCATATTTGTATATGTACAGCTTGGCATAAAAAGAGTACATATAAAACATACTCCACATGTAGGCTCATGTATTTCACATAAAGAACATCATTCCTTGTGAAATATAAAAGTTAAAATAGAAACACCTTTTTTTTGCTTCCTCCCAGTCTGTTTCAGCCTGGCTGCTTGGCATCCATCCTTTACAGCCAGAAGTTTCACAGATGGGAGTTTCCAATGCCCAGCAGACACAACAGAAGCCGGATTTGCCTAGATTCTCACTGCACAAAGACCTGATACTTTTTGATGTCAGTCTAACCTAATAATTTGTTATGATTTGCCATGCAAACCATTCATAAAAACATCTTCCAATGGGACACATAAGAATTTGGAATCGATTTTTTTTGCTGATAGCTTATTTCTAGAATTTGATATCATTGTATCATTGAGATATTTGGTAGATTTGTATTTACTTAGCTGACAAATCATAAAATACAACCAATTCTTCAATATCAACCTTATCAAACCCTGATCAAATGACAGCCAAAGTCTTGATTCTTAGGAAAAACACACTATTCTTGTTAGAGATGTTCTTCATTTTCCTCTGGATACAAAAGGGAGTTTTTACAGACCAGGCTGAACCTCTAGAAACTGTAATGATCAAGCTCTTTGCTCACAGATTACTCAAAACTAGGGATAAACATACCTTGCTCTGAACTTAATTTGAGGAAATCCTGCTGCTGTCAACAGCATTTGGGCAATAGCTGGTTTTATGGGCTTATTTATCTATTTGTGTATTTACATCCCACAGAAATAAAAATAATCCAGTGAAATAATTTCTATAATTTCATTTGGAAAAAATCGAAAAATGGAAAAAATACTGTGATCTTGAACTGCTATGTCATATGTTAATGATTTTTAAAGAAATGCTACTACAAGAAGATTCCCATGGCAAGCCTTTCACCAAAGAAATATTTTAGGTAGCAAATCCTATGAGTTTATTAGAATTTATATCCTGATTCTGAAGGCACAGGACTATCAGTGTAATATCAAGATAAGAACGCTAAACAATTTAATCAGAACAGTAAAAAGACTAAACAATAGCATTTATCACTTTGCAAGCAACCACTCTTAAAAAAGAATTACACAAATGACTTGCATCTCATTCATTAAGTTCATACTCAACAAGAGAATACCAACTGGAATATAAACCTCCTGGTTTTCTGTTTTATTTACCTCAAGAACTAGCCAAAGCTGGTCTCCATTTTTCACATCTTTCTTATAGTACATGCCGTAGAATTTGACTACATTGGGATGATCAGACAGAGCTTTCAAAATGTTGTACTCAGCTTCAATTTCTTCATCAATATCCTAGTGTCACAAATGAGAAATACATAGCAGTTAACAAAGAAATAATGACAGCCATTAAAAATACATATTTTCTGTAAATTCAAATTTAGTTTGAAGCGATACAAAAAAAAAAGCAAATAGAACATGAATATACCATTTAGAGAACAACAAAGCCTGGATCTGTTTAGTGAATACAAAACAGTTATTTTTTTAAATTTTATTTTGTCTTTATCAATTTCAACAAATGAACACATGGGGCATGACAAAGCAACAGGATGAGAGGCTACTGACAGAAACTGATGCACAGGAAGTTCCACCAGAATATGAGGAAGAAATTCTTCACTGCATGGGTGACAGAAGACTGGAACAAGGTTCCCAGTGAGGTTGTGGAATGTCCCTCTCTGGAGAGATTCAAGAACTCTCTGGATATAACCCTGTGCCATGTGCTCTAGGAAGACCCTGCTTGAGCAGGGAGGTTAGACCATACAACCCCACCACTGGTCCCTTCCAACCTTAACTATTCTGTGAGGTCAAGGCAAAGCCAGTGCAATCCACAGATGCCTTGGAAATTATGTGTTACTGCTTTAGTCTTAATGGTAACCCCAGCTAGAAATGGTGCCGTTGGAACTACCTTTTTATCTCTCTGTGCATGAACAAGTATGACTGCAGCCACATCTTATTCATTTACTATCCCACTTTCTAAAATTATCTGGGGATTCTTCTCATTTTCTACTGTCACAGAAGCTGGTGACACTCATGGTCTCTCTAGGTTCTGTTACTAACTATAACAATTGTGGCTTTTTGTCACACTAATTACAGACCTTGGGTTTCTTAGTGAGGGAAATCCTTTTGGAGGTGAGATATGAGGACCAGTTTTGCCAACAGATGCACTGGGATCTACAAATCCCTTCAGATCAAAAATGGATGCAGGCATTCACAGGCTTTAGCAGGCACTGGATGACTCAGGTAAACCTTTCCCACCTGTGCACTGGAACTGCTCATTGAGGGATGATGATTACACTGCATTTGAGTCATGCTGACAAAATATTCAATCCCTCCTGACAACAGATAAAGGAAAATATCTGCAAATATTTGCATTTTCCCCTCATAGTTTAGATTAAAAAAAAAAAGGTAACATACATGTTTCAGATGTAAAACATTTTAAATACAATTTGTTATTTACAACTAGACAAAAAGAAATGAAAAATCCATTCTAGTAGAAGGCTCCCTTATGAACTGCACTTTCCATATGAATGGATTTCATAGCAGTGAAAAGCATCTACTCTGTGCCAAAAACCTGTCTCAGCAAAGCCAAATAGAAGTGACGGTGGCAGAGACAGGGGATGTTTTGTATTTCCAGTGAATGATGCTCCTTCTCATTCTGCTCAACACACCTGCCCCAAGAGCACTTTGCTCACTTGTTTCTTATCCAGGTCTCTCCCACATCCTTTTCAAGTTCCTCACACGAGCCTTTTGTCTTGAGACCACCTTGGTCTCCAAGAACTTCCTCTGTCACCAGGATCTTCATGAATCAGGCCATTAAATTTTCATATTAAGATTACCAGGATAAATCTTCTCACAAGGAAGGATTTTAGAGATCCTGTTATTGGAACAACTGAAAAAAAACAGGAATTCTCCTCTTTCTAAAAAAAGGAGGAACTCACTTTAAGGTAATTTTCCCGTAAGCAAAACAGATAATACAGAAAAAAAAATACAAGGAAAGAAGAAAGAACCAAAATACTGAAGGTGGCAGAGAAAGGAAAGAGAAAAAGTGAAAGCAGGGATGAAGACAGAAAACGCATTTGGCAAAAAGAAAAGAAAGAAAAAAAATACAGTAAAAAGCCAAGAAATTAAAAACAAAGCATACAATAGTTTTGACTGCCTTGGGGAAATTGGAAGAGAATTAGCCCACTGGCCTACTGTGAATTAATAGAGGTTTCTGTCTCCTGAGGGGTACTCAGATTTTTTAAGATTTTTACAATTATAAGGAGAAATTAATTTAATAAGATATTCATTCTGTGCCTACTAAAAAGAAAAATATTCCTCAGTATTTTATGAAGGAAAAATCTTGAAATATTTGGTTCAATTTAGCATATTTACCTTCATAAAAGAACTGTATTAGAAATGGCAGACTGAAAATTTTCATCCTATATATATCGGATAATTTGGCTAGAAGTTCTGCAGTACAATGGTATTTACTTATAGACCTTAGGACAAGACTAAGTCTTCTCAGTGCCACCTTCATATATTCTCATTTCAACACCTTTGCTTTCCTGTTTCAGTTTCAAAAGCCGAGCTGTTATCCTGCAAAAAGAGTCTGTGCTCTAAAGGACTAAACATTAAATGCTTATTTCAGTCTTGTAACACCCATGATAATGTCAGTTCCCAGTTTAATTCTGAAATATCAGTTAAACCAAAACACATTTCTTCTGCTTTGTTTCCAGTCTACTTCTCAAGAGACACAATTCTGAGACAATCTCCAAAGAAAAAGAACTGTAAAATGCAAAGAAGAAAATACATAAAGTATCTTTTTCTTCATTGCAATGGCTCCCTCTGCAGCCATTAATAATATTTTCAGTTTAAATAAAAATAACTCATTTATTGCTTTCACTTTACTTCCAATATAGGATTGTCATTTTAGCAGTAACATAGGAGGTACAGCAGCTATTCCAGACACCCTGTAAATAGAAGAGTGCAAAGAAGAATAGTATTCTTAGAATAAAAAGGGTAAAACAGTTAAGAATCAAGTCTTGGAAGAGTGATGTTGACTGCACTACTGCCATTTTAAAATTAAAATAAAGTACCTGTTTTTATCAGTTACACATTTGCCCATCTTCAATTTCTTACATTGCATCTTTATCCATTCTATTTCTTATATCTCCTTTACATTCTATTCCTTTTTCCAGCTTAATCTATTCTTCTTTCCTCTAGCATCAGCTTTACTATTTCTTTTTTCTTCCTATCATCATCCTTTAATCTTTTTCTGCAACCTCCAAAGTGTACAGAACATTGAAAGTTTCACTGATTCCTTCAGGAATTCCTCCCATAGCCAACTGCCACTTAAGAATCACTCCTGAAAACTTCTGAAGCATAAGAAAGCAAAAGAATTTCCTGCCAAACAAGCATTTAGATGAACACCAGTGGCAGGAAGTCATGCCTATTTATTGTAAGCACAAGAACCTTATTTACAGAAAGTAATAGAGTCAAAAATAGTTTCCAATACATTTGAACTCATCAAGATGCTTATCACTTGGCAAGTTATGTTTACTTTGGAATAGGTTGTGGTATTGAATCGAGATGAGCACCCTTTTGTTGCTTTGAAAGCATGCTGAAAGAAAAAGCAGATCAGCAAGAAACACAGCAAAGAATGGAAGACACCACGTTTTCACCAACATATTTCACAGACTTTTGTGTCTATGGGATCATAATCTGATACTGTGTGATGTGCAGAGGTAGAAGAGCCCTATGTGGCTGTGCAGCTCCAGACCTGTAGGGTCCACACAGCATGGCATGTTCACCCATTCCTCCCCAGAGGTCATGCCATGGAAGCACACACCTCACAAACCTATACTGGGACTACAGAAGATGAACTTAAAAGGGCCTCCGAAATAGGAACAGCTGCTTTCCCATGTTTTGTTCTCTAGAAAAGTCCCAAGCCATGTGCAGCACCGCTGGTCAGTGGGGTGTGCCTTTACAAACCAGACTAGTGTTCTTCCTTACTCTTTGAGCATTAATCTGCCACCCAACAACTGTCAGTTATTGAGAACAAAACCATGCTCTACAACTTCATATTTCCACCTCCCAGTTGTCTGGTGCTTTGTGTGTAGAGCTAATCTCTTTGCATTTTCCATTTGAAAAGACAGGTTCCTCTGTAAGACCTATATATTTTGGCACATTCTGAAAACACAGAATGAACAATAAAGTATGCTATTTTATATTTGAAGTACAATTCATAGCATGTAACTCAGCTAACAAGAGTGTACTCAGATGCTTGAAGGTACAGCTTAAGTACTTAGAAGTACATAACTTCCTCACTGGCCAGTATGTCAAAAACTTAAAAAAAGGAAAGGAAAGAACAGTAAAAATAGAATAAACTACGGCTCCTAGTACTGAACAGGAAAATAATCAGCTCTGCTTCTGAAAACAAGAGAAAAGGGGTAACAAAAGTAACAAAGTTTAGGTATATTTCTGACTTTTACCATAAACAACCACTTCCATAATAATTTACAATGAGAAAAATGCATTGATAGCTAGCCTGATATGTAGCAGGCTGAAATAGTTTATTTCACTGTCATTTCTAATACAAATCTACAATGATTAAGAGAAAAAATGACTACATAAATTCACAATTCACCAAGTAATTTAAGTAACTTACATGAACAGGATCCAAAATTTTGACTGCTGCTTTGCTGCCATTTTTCTTATTTAACACCTTGAAAACTTTTCCATAAGTTCCTTTGCCAATAGTCTCAATTATTTCCCAGGTATCTGAAGGATCAGGAAAGCTATCAAATATTATTGTTTTCCCAGTCAACGGAAGCATCTCAAATGATGGCTCCTAGGAAAAAGAGATGTTCACTCAGCAAATGGTTAATAGCAATTTGTTTTCTAGAAATGGGAAGAGAAATACACATTCTAGCCTCAAACACTAGAAATGTTTTTGCATATAGTGTGCGTGCACTGACAGCATAATGAACAAGAACTGCTGCACTTGAATTTCCCTTCATTTGATATTGTGCTGACTGCACAACATCAAATGAAGGTATGTGCAGTCAACTCAGTATCAAATGAAGAGAAATTCAAATGATAATTTGAACCAAATTCAAGTTTGAAGTGAAGTGAGTGAAGCCAGTGGAAGCTTTCCCATACACTTCAATGAATATATATTGTCACTCTGGGATCTTTCAAGGGACAAGAGAATGGGAGTGAAGTTCATAAAATCCCAAATAATTTATGTCCATTACTAAGAATTAGGCAAGAAGTGGAAAGAAACCCACACAAAACATCTTAAATAGTAGCCTTAGGATAATTCAAACTCTTACAGCCAACAATTGTTTTTACAAGCCTACTCTTAGGATTTGAAATATGACAGATCTCAAAAGGCCAAGCAGATCACAGTCACAAATTTTTTCACAATGCTATGGTCTTCTGACAGTCAAGTGCTCTCAGTCATGGAAAACATGCTTACCAATGTACATCCTTTAACAATCGGTTTACATACTGTAAAGGAAACCCTTTTACAATGACTGAATTGTATCCATCACTGACCAGGCTACACCAACACCCTGGCCCATGACAGACAGAATTCACCAGGAAACTTGCAGAGTCTGTTGTGTACTTGGTACCACAGCCAGCACTGGCCCAGCTCCTTGATTCCAAATACCGTGGGAATGAAATGACCCAATTTTACCTGATACAATGAAATCTCCCTTTACACTACTGCAGGTTAAGGTGAAAGTAAAGATCAAGATCCAGAGACATACAGCTGTAATAAGTATATCCTCAGCTTTCCATTCCAGATTCAAAATTTGCTTCTTTCTTCTGTCCCACAGGATTCACAATGACTCAGCTCAGTCAGGACACTGACTGTAGTCTCTTCCTAAGGCATCACCTTATTCCTAGTCTTTATCCATATCTTGGGAACTTCACCACATTCAGGCAAAGCCATTTCTTCCCCTCCAAAAAACCAAAAATGAGTCATAATTTTCTTTTTCTTTGCCTTTAGTGTTCAAACACAATCATTCTGTTGGGTTTTTTTAATTACTTCATTTATAAATGCTTTGTAATTAGCTTCTGCACTCTGCTGTAATTAGGGGACTACATGAAACAATAATTAAATTTGAGATGATAAAGGGCTGAGGATTCATAATCTCAAACCCTTGCTTTGAGGGTTTCAATAATGACAGAATTTCAAATTTTCTCTATCTAAGCTTCAGTTTTTTTGAGGCTAACTATTTGTTTAAGATCTTACTGGATACTAAACCTGTAACTAGTGACATTTTTTATAAGAGGAAAGAAGTAAAAAGGTATCCTTGGTTACCTTAAGAACTGAGGCATTCAAACCATTTTGAATGAAGCCTGTCTACATACAGGCTATTTTCTTCGGAATATGAAAATTTCCATCTAAATCTAGAGTCTGCTATGTCCCACTTTACAAGAAAACACAGAAGCTTCTGACCCAGGCAGTAGGAGATATGCAATGCTGAAGAAAAGAAGATTTAATTTCTCCCTTTCAAAGATGAGCACTTCTGACACTGGAACTCAAAGAACAGCTTCACATATTTTGAGTGTGCCAGAGCCGAGCAGGGAACTCTGACACCTTGAATCTCCAAATAAGCAAAGGTCCACCCTGCTGCAGGGATGTTTTAAATGGAGCAGAACACTCTGAGAAGCAACATTCCAACTTGGTGCTTCAGACAGCCTCCCAGGCTTCACTAACTCCCTATACATTGACAGAATGAAGCTGAAATTCACTGACTCCCAGTATCAATTGCTTATTTGTCTGCAGAGACTGGTACAATGAGAACTGTTAAAGGACTAAGGAAACATGATCCTGCAGGTGCTATCTGGCTACCAGAGAAAAAGTACTAGAGAAATTGCCATGTGCTTTTGTTTTCCTTTGAAAAATCACACCAGTTGCACATCATCTAGTCTTAAGAGAAGTCACCACATATTCAAAATATATGCATTTAGTATCTGTCATATTTAGTTCAATAATTTAACAGTGCTATTACAGAAAAAATATTCACCCTAGGTTTTTTTTTATTTACAGCTTCAAAATCATACTTGAATAAATTATAGTGAACACTATGTTTCCTCACTTTCACCAAGTTTAAAAACAAGTCCCTGCAGATAAATGGTTTTGTTTCCACTTCTATTATTAAAAATATATTAAATAGAATGATTTCAAGTGTTCTGTTCTGGATGATGGATAATGCTTTATTACATCTCAGTGAAGTTGTGAAAGCTGATAATGATTTAAATTCATATTTCAGCAATAAATTGGACTGCTCCTGGAATATGTTTGGATGCCCAACCAAATGGATAATTTATCATACCATTCAGCATTAAAAATTTACTTAAAAGCCACCAAAACTTTTAACTAGATCCAAACCTCTAAGCCGAGACCCTTGAACTGCTAGGAAAAAAAGAACTTTTAAAAATACTTCTGGTGTGTTCAGTACTCGGCTTCTGCTCAGATTTTGGCTAACCTGCTGGTGAGGCCTGATGGATGCTGGGCACAGTGCCAGTAAGTCAAAGCAAGGGCACCAAGTAGGCAGACAGGTGGCCTGAAAGAGCTCAAGAGCCATTACAACCATTGTGCACCATTATCACCAGCAAACCTCTGCCTCCTGTCATCTTTCCTGCTGCAGTTTCCCCAGAATCTGCTGACTTATAAAAAATGGTATAGGCCAAACCTCCAAGCTGGAAGGTACAAAATATCAGCTTGCCCAAAAAGCTTTAGAAGTAAATCCAACTGAAGCTGAGGCCTTCCTGCTGCTTGGTGAGATAAAGGGAACACTTGTACTGTGAGAGAGAAGAAGGGATAAGCTGTCTCTTACCCCTAGCAAGGTTTCATTTTTTTAGTTTTGCTTGGGGGCATATAAATTAAGAGTTATAGATTATAATTACGAAACCTTATAGCTTGAATGGTGAATAAATGAATTAATGCGATAGACTGACCTGGACAAAAAGGGGATTGAGCCCCTCTTTGTCGTGTTTGTTATAGATCTTAATGAGCTCATGAAACAAAGTTTAAATCACAGAGTACGCTGTCCTGTAAGTCTGAAAGACCCAAACAGACTGACACAGCAATTAAACTCAGGATATTCAAGGCAAGGAAAAACAGATTTGGAGTTCCAAGAAAAGAAGGTTTGAGGTTTTTTTGGTTGGTGTTTTTTTTTATCTGAGAGGGGGATTTGGTGCCAGTTATAAGAACAAACTGGATGAGAATTCTTATGAGCCATTCCTTATGGGACATTTTGCTTCCCACCAAACATATGCACCCTATAGCTCAGACTTCAGGCCAAATATTAGAGACACCTGAAGATGTCCTGTTGAGCAGCTGTGCTGGCAGACCACTGCATTCTCCATCATTTTCAGTATCTAGTCAGTTTGGAGAGGGCAGGACACAGTATATCTCCTCTGGACTATCTTATTGCTGCCAAGGCAACTCAGTGAAGTACATTTATCACACCCAAAGTTTCAGACACAAACCAGCTGCCCTTTGGAGGGCTTTATAGTCAAGGCCACAGAGCATTAGAGACAACACAGTCACATGGGAATAAGCAATTGGTTTTGCTACTGCCAGCTGGGTTGAAAGCACAATGGAGCCTGGATTTCACATAGAATAGTATATGTTAATCCAGTATTTTCACCAGTGTTTCATACTATTTTATTGTGCAACTTTCTTATAAAACTTCCTCCCCAACAGTTTCTGAATGGACCTTCCTCTCACTTGGATGAAAACATAGCCATTTCTTCCATAAAGAGCTAATAAAATGAGAGCCCCTTGCCTCATATCATTCATCTCCCTCCACACAGGGAGCATACAGGATTAGCAAAGCAGACATCTATTCACATTTAACTACAATGAATGCAGCCTTTAGGTTCCCATCAGCATCTTGTCTCCTGGCTACCACAATTTTCTGGTCTTGAAAACTGGAACCAGAACCTCATTGGTTCAGTTCAAAATACACCTACTGACGTTGTCTTCTGTTTGGTTTGTGTACATCACGCTCTCCTTCACATTGCAAACATGCTCCTGCTCCAGACAGCTCCTGCACACATCCTCCCCTGAAATGTGCCAGACATCTTCCTCTATGTCACGACTGGCAGATGTCAGGTGCCAAAAACACTGGCACACATGGCATATCAGGTCTGTTACCTCTCTGAAGGTGACACAACACATTCCTTCACATTGTGAAACTTAAACCTCTTGCCTAATGGATGCCAGAAAACTTAATCATCCTAACAAAAACAAAACAGACAAAAATAGACAGCTTGTTATACCAAATAAAAAGCTCCATCTCACCTCACTTTTTCAGCCCCTTTATTGCTTTATTCAATATCTAATTTGGAAGTTCTTTGGTCTGGCACTGATCACAAGGCACAGTGGGGCCTTCAAATACTTAATGCAATGGCACAATCAAATCCCAAACTACATTTCTTCTTATTTCATGAGTTATGCCACACTGACAAGTACTTGATAAGAAAGTTAAAGGCTGCCACATGGAATTCTCAAAACAAGCCAAAAAGCAGGAGGTTACAATATGCCCTTCATCATACCAGCATCTAGCAAATTCGGGAAAAATGTCCAAATAATTTGATTATTCAACTATGAGCATGGACTGAAGCTCAGATTCTCAGCTAGAGCTATAATGACTCATTTATGAAGTATATTATCTTAGCCATCATTCAGAAAGTAAGTTTTGCTCTGGAAATTCAAATATCACTGCCATTCATTTCTGGGGGAATATTTGGTCTCTGATTTCGATGGTGATGCAACTTATATCTGAATGAGAACTATACTCAAATCTAAGCTTGGTGTGAACAGATTATCTAGTTTGGCCATTATTTAAAGACAAGTGTTTGGAGGTTTGCAAGCTGTTTTTTTTTTTTTTTTTTTAATTCATTTGTCGAAAGCTGAATGCACTTAGCATTATAATTTCACTCTAAAACAACAGCAAATTTGCATAATTACATAATTTTTGTCCTCTCCATATGTCTAGACAAATTATGCTCTTCAATTGCACATCAGTTTTGTTACTACTTTCTCCTCTATATAATCCCCATTGCTTTCAATTGTCCTTCCCGTCTGCAAGAAGCCTTCCAGAGAGAAAAAAAGATCTCTTTAGTCCCAGCTGTGGTAGATGAAAATAAAAATAACAGCCTTCTCTAACAGTCAGTCCATGTCTTTCACTGTTGTGTACTTACACGAGTGAGAAAGACACATGATATCAATTTAGGTAGGCTTCACCTAAGGGGATGTGTAGAATACACCTATTGGAAACTAAGTTAGATGCTATAATTCCATTTCAGTCAAAGCAATAAAAAATTGATTCACCTCACCTGGTTAGCATATATGTTCGCATAAGACAGCTTAGTCTCCAGACACTGCTAACCAGAAACTGGCTAAGTTTCCATTGTCTACAACAGGAGCCCAGTTACACTGCTTCAGATGCAGACATGCTAAGGTAAATTAATTCTATCTACTTAAATGCTGGAATAAAGAGTTTTAGCTTGACAACTGACAAAATGAGTATCAGCTTCCATACTACAGCCAGGAAAACTGCAAGCTAGCCACATCTCATCACCTGAAAGCTGTCAGGCAACTTGGACGTTGTCTGATGATGCACAAACAAGGCAAACACCATGCAATGATTGCCAAGCAAACTCTGAACCTAGCAACCAAATCCTAAATAAATGTAAATGGAGGAATAAATGGTTATGAAAAGCATTTGGAGGAGTGGTGATCAATCTAGGCAAGTATCAGACAACATATCTCCTGGGCACAATTCAAACTACACACATCATTCTTAGAGCTGTTCACAGAAGAAACTGATCTGGTTTTGAGGCCACCTTTTAATGTTTACTCTCTGAAAGGCTGGCTAAGTGCTTCTTCTTTTTTTAAAAACACATTTTTTGTTTTGTGACTGTTATCCAGTAACAACTTTTCCAACAAAGCAAGACAGCTTTCAGAGACATTTGATGCCTCTGGACTCCTTGACCTTTGTAAAACTTCTACACACAGTAGAGAAGCAGTACTGTGTAGTATCAGTACCTGATCTCCTTCTATTGATAAATGCATATTGGGTGTCCACACTGACATTTCATCTGAGGATTATTATTCAGCTGATCTTGACATTTCAACTTGCTGCAGACTGAACTGGCCAGCCTTGCTCATGGGAGGCTCCAGCTCTTCACTCTCTGAATGTCCTCAGAGGGCACAGATACAAGGGATATACTTCAGTGCTGGGTTCCACCTTGGTTTCCATCAATTCCCTGCCATGCCCCACAACAGCCAAAGTCACACGGCACTCTGAGGTTTACAGTTCTAAGGTAACTCCATCAGAGAGGATTTTTAAAGGTTAAAGCAGCAAGTTAAATAATCAGCAAGGGCTGTAAGCATTCAATCTATTCTCATGCATAGGGTCAACTCACTAGATTGCCATCCTTCCGAGTTTAAGCAAACCAGTACAGAACCCAAACCTTTTTAAAAGCCAATCTTTAGTTAAAGAAAGAGGGTATGAAAGGAACAAGAAAACAAAATGCTTAATTTAATTACTGTCATCAATTTTAAAAGCTCTGATATTTTGAAAACAAATGATAGCTAAAGATTTTTGTGGCAATTGTCGTCCAACAGACAGTATTTTTGCAGGAGCATTACAATCATGAAACAAGATTAATAATGGAAGGGGGAGTGGTTCATTATCAAATTGTATTTGGACTTTGTGCCACAAGAAGTAATGACCTGACATTAGCAATCCATGAACTGAATTATATCCAGCTAATTTTGTGGCTCCCAGAAGAGAGGCACTGCAAGTGATGAGAATAATTTTTCAATGACTAAACACTAGATCAATATATTAGCAAATAACTTGGTTCTCAAAGCTAAAGCATAACTTAACTTCCCTATTTTAACACAGTAGAACTTTATAAAGCCATAAAAACCAATATGGTGTGATCTCACTCACTCTGTATTTCTCAGAACTTCTGAGAACAGAAGAGTGGCAACTCAAAATTAATTTAGCTGTATCAATGATCTTTGCCAGGGCTTGAAATTAAGGCGATACAGTAACTTGATAGCAAGATAAAGAAAGCATTGCAGGCAAGAAGCAAATTTGTTAGCACTCAGCATTAGCCGACAAGAAGTTGCGGGTGTGAGCAATGGCCATGGTCAGGCTGCCCACGCGTGCTGCCGAGGCGCCGGTCACGCCGCAGCCCCGCGTGTGGCTCGGGCGGGCAGCGCCCAGCCCCGCTCCGCTGCGGGAGCGCCCGGCGGGCCAGGCATCTCTGCCGCCTGCTCCGCACGCGTTTCTTATCCAGAAACTCACTCACAAGGGAGAGGGAAAAAAAAGCGGGGGGGAGGGGTAAAGAAAAAGTGGAAACAAGTGGAAATAAGCAGGACTCATCGGAACGAGAGACCGCATGAC
Organism: Sturnus vulgaris; assembly: GCF_052056855.1. Taxonomy (NCBI): domain Eukaryota; kingdom Metazoa; phylum Chordata; class Aves; order Passeriformes; family Sturnidae; genus Sturnus; species Sturnus vulgaris. The sequence continues at coordinate 16,732,627 of NC_142243.1, forward strand.
CCCACGGGCACATGCCAGGACACCGGGAGCTCCCGGCTGCAGTAGCGCCCACCCATTCGCCGCCGCCGCCCTCCCCGTCCCGCCCGCGGCTGCCGCAGGAGGCACCGGCACCGGCCCGGCCCGCACCACCCCCCGGGGGCCGGGCCACCACCCTGCGGGGGCCGCCCCGAAGCCCCCCGGCGAGGCGTGGCTGCCGGGCAGCTCCGCTCCCTGGCGAGCCCCCGCTCCGGGGGGTGCCCTGCCCGCCGCTCCCGGCCGGGATTACCCGCAGCGAAACCTCCGGTCCCCTCAGAGCCAGCCCCGCCGAGGGGGCAGTGGCCGCGCCACCTCCGGCCACCGAGCCTCGGCTTCGCCCTCCTCCTGCTGCGGACGGCCCGGCCCGGCTGCGGGCCCGCCCCGGGGTCAGCGGCGGATGAGCGCTTTGCCCCGCTAATCCCCCGCAGGCGCCGGCAAAGCCGGGCGGGCTCGGCCCGCCCCGGGCAGGGCGCGCCGGGGGCACAGCCGGGGCGGCCCGGGCTCCCTCCCGGCCGGACAGCGGCGGCTGCCGGGCCGGCCACGGCCACTGGGGATCCCGGGCCGGCCGCCCCCAGAGCCGGGTCAGAGCCCCGCACCCTGATCCGCCCCGCGGGGATTACACGGCGCCCGGCGAGGCTGCTGGCCTGGCACGGGAGAGCTGCGGCCCGTGGCCTTGGGGCTGCCCATGGCTGCGCTGCCCTGAGGAAACCTAAGGGACCTACCTGGCCCTCTAAAGATAATGCGCATCTCATGCACGCCCCGAGCTCACCTGTTGCAGAGAGGTGACGGCACTGCAGCAGCACAACAGAAGTGCAATAATGTAACAGCGGACTAAAGTTGCAAGACTAAGTACTCAAAAGTTGGAAATTGATGAATTTTATAAGTACAGCTGCTATATGGTATGTGAAGCAGGCTTTAATTTTGCTGTGGTTAGGTTTTCTTCGCAAGATCTGTGACAAATTCACGGCAAAGAAACAGCCAAACTCCATCAGCACTGGAGACCATGTACCTCCATCAGAGACTTTGTTGTGTTGAGTTTGTCTCCTTTCGTTTTTGCGATAATATTTGAACCTGGGTTTTGTTTTCAGACAGGTCTGACTTGAGGGGAATTGTTTCAGAGCTATCTATGTTCTACATCTTTCTCAAAAGCAGAGTAGATACCAGGTAGTTCATGGATGGCCTTTCCATGTGAATATATCTGTAGCAGGTATGGCTGCCTATCCCATCCCAGCCATCAAAGTAATCACACAGGCAAGAAACCTTATGAAATTCCTCCCTGTGGGAAAATCATCAACAGAAACTTCTGAAACCCCAATGCTAAACAGCCATGAGCCAGACATGTATAAGGACAAGAGGCCTCTTTGATTTCCTTCATCCAAGTACTACTACTTTATTGTATAAAGGTTGTTGACAGTTTTAGACTGTGCACTGCATTATGCATGTAGAAATTCACGAGGGATAGTTTAACATCCCATATAGACCTTATTAACTCCTTTTGTTGCTGGCTGCTCTGTCCCTTCATAACAGTCCCTCTTTCCCTAGTTGAGACCCTATAAAAATACAGAATGAGCTTCCTAGTTCTATGATCCTATTATAGTAATTAGAGTTGGAAGCACTAGCATAATAGGGCCTCAATTGTAAAAATATATCTTTTAGGCTCAAATGACTACAGGAGCAACACTCAGTGAAAGCTTCTCCCTCCTTGAACAAAACTCTCATTGCTTTCAGTTGTGCTTGGGAGTGTCTGGCACCCCACTGCCTTTCAGCTGTGTGTCTAATGGATGGCGAGTCACATGCAGAAACATGACAGTCTAATCCTTTGATCATGCAGAAGCTTGGCCAGAGTTCACCATCAAAAAAAAGGCTAGAAGCCTCTCAGTGGAAATTTGGGTGCAAAAGGAGTGATAGGTACTCATAGCTCTTCTCCCAGGAGGAGCTTGCATGCATCCGACCAGGGAGCTGAGAAGTGTTTAGACACAATCATGGGAAAAGACAGTAACATCAGTAATTGGCTGATATGTCCCTTTCCACTTCTAGCAGTGCTGTCTTAAAACCACTGCTGCCCACCTCCTCTAACTCTCACTGTATACCAACGTTACCATCCCTTAGCTCTGAAGACCTAAAATTCTTTATGAGCACTCCCTCTGTCAAAGGAGCCTCAAAGGCAAAACCCCATGATAAGACTCAGATAAACCACTTGGACTATTGGACACCCTTATGTCCTCTGCAATAATTAATTTTTCATTTCACGTGGTCTCTGAAACGCCAAAAAATTCCTATCTGTTTCATTTAGGTAATCCTGAATGATATATAAGTAATGGCAGCTTGTTGCTGCAGAAAGGGTCTTAGTTTAAACCAGTTAAAGTCATAACCAATGTCCAAGGCCTATAGAGCTAGGCACTGTTCAAACAAACAGGGAATGAGAGTCTGTGTGTCAAATGGACACTGACTGTGCTGGAAAATTTGCACATGAAATGATTACATGACATTCACTGTCATGCAGCCTAGTCACATTCCTCCTTTGACTTCATTTTCACTCTTACGTTCTTTTTCCATCTCAATCTGCTTTGGATGTTGTCCCTCATTTTCCCAAAAAATTACTGCTTTGCTTTTATCTAGAAAGCTTTTCAGATGAGATTTCAAAGTTCTAGAATAAATATGGGTATATGCTTTCTCTTCCCCAAAATAAATTTGAAAAAATTAAGGACAAATATTATGCATTGACAATATCCGGATATATATACTAAAAGTCAAATGAAGTGTGGTCATCTCCAGCTGTACCTGGTATGAGGTCGTTGTGCTTAATGCCACAAGATAGCATCTATACAACATTAGCTTTTTAACAGATTGTGATTAGATTAGTTTCAGACTTTCTCCTTGCTTTCAACACAGTTTTTACCTTCATAGAAGCATTGTGGGTGCAAGTCTGAAAACTATTTTTAAATTACTATGTGACAAATACAAAAGCAGGATGAACAGACAACCTTTCAAAGCATCTTTAACACTAGATTACATTAGGGAGTTGCTTTTAGAATGTCTTACTCTTCATTTTTAAAATGTAATGTACCCAAAACATACATAAATAGAATAGACCTCTTACTCTAGAATTTATACATTCAGACTTCTACATTCTTAGAAGCTTCTAATAACAAAAAGGGATGGGGGCAGTGGGAATTTGGGAAGCATGCTCTTGTGACTAAGGCACCAAATTAAGGCTATAATTTATTAAATATAATATTTTCTATATTGTGAAAGATCATGCTATATCCAAATAAAGTCAGGATGCAGATAGGCAGGACAAAGTGTACCCTCCCTATAAAAGTGGGTCTTTGGCTACTAGGCTCCAAATCCTGGGCAGAGCTCAGCCATAGAAAGTTTGTGGGACCTAAGGCATACATTCCTGCTTTTAATCTATTTTTCTCTTTATAATTGATCTTTTTATAGTATTCTACTCAAAAGGAGTTATTTTGATGGTTAATGAGGTACATATGCAAATAACAAGTGACACACAAAAAGATAAGGAGATATATAAATGATAACTTAAGAAAATAAACAAGCATGCTTAATTAGCAGAAGACCACCACTATAAGAGTCAAAGAACTTACCTCTCTGGGGAAGTGCTTTTTGACCTCTCTGGCTGCTTAACTGAGCACAGGCTGTAGCAAATATAAGGAACTCCTCCCCTTTGGTGTTTATTACAGAGGAGCAGTACTTCCTGCAACACCTGAGTAAATATCCTCTAGGAAAACCACCACTGAGTTTGTCTACATCTAGTTCAGTATTCTTTTGATCATAAATACCATCTACCATAATGAATTATCAAGGATGTCCAAAAGCATAAGTTATTTATTGAATGCATAGTTTTCTCTAAAGCAACTCTGAGCTTTGCCAGATATTTTCTTCAGTTGATCAAAAGAGCTCTGTAACCCCTTTTGAAGGCCTTAGATGTGTGATCCTTGTAATCACATTTAAGGGGCTGGTTAGCTCAGGAGATTGTTAATAGGATACAAAACCTTTAACATCCAACCCAGATCATTGCAGATGAAAAGCTGTGACTATTCAACAGCTTTTTCATGTCCTATGACCTAACTTAGTTCTTAAAGGAGAAATGCTTGTATTCCTTCAAATTTACAGAATGTGCTTTTCAGACCTTTTTTTAACTGCACATGTAATACAGAACATTTGACAAACAGGAGAATAATTTAAAAGCTCAGTGGTAACTAATGAATCCAATTAAATCTGGAATCAAGAGAATTTTGAAATGTTCCACTCCAAAACTGTCTCCACAGTCTTAACAAGCCCATAAGCACAGAAATTGCCAGAAAATAAGAACGGTTTAGGAAACTGACAGTTCTTCACTAAAATGTGCCTCTGTAGGTCCCTGTCATTATACCCAGGAGCTGCACATCTATCACAAAGTATTACCTTTGAATGGTGATAGCCTAACTCATGCTTATTGATTCATATCCAGTAGGGAAAAAGTATTACAAGTAAAATGTGCAAGGCATTGTATTAAAATTTCACAGTTGTTTCTATTTCACTGGCTTTGAGGTAGCAAAGTTTTAGGGTTTTCTTTGTTGTTTTCTATCTAAGAAAGTCCTAAGTTAGACGCAGTTTGAACTCATGTCTCAAATTCAGTTTTTAAAAAGGTGCACTTAATTTTTTCAAACAAAATATTGAGAAAAAGATGCATTGGAAAATTTGGGATATAAAACCTTCCTACAGTTTTTAAAAAGTGCAGTAGAGAAGCTCAGGGACCAAGTGATAACTGCAGAGAACTATGCTGCAAAATGTGTCCTGGCCTGGTGTCAGGACTTGCTTAGAGTACCCTTATCCTTTTCTTGGAACACACTGATCACTAAAATAACATTAAAGGATTTTGCTTACGTGCAGTGATGTCAACCAGTAAGAAGGTGTTGGGACATCTGAGGATTGCTGCTTTCTGCATATCTGGGGTTAATGGAAAGTGCCAGTCTTGGAAATATGCAGGTAAAGATTTGAGGTTGTGGTACTGCCATTTCCAAGTGTGCACAATATGTCAGTTATGAAACTGTCTTAAAAATTGTGGGATTAAAAATCTAAAAAAAGCAATAAACAGCACCAGTCACATGGTAATATTGGTCATGTGGGTCATCTTGTTAGTCATTTTGTTAATACAGCAGTTACCAGACTAACTGCTTAAAGATTTCAGGATTGGTACTTAATAGGTTTTTGCAACATCTTTTTGAATCAGTTGTATGGAGGGTCTCACTTGTATCCAAGTGGCAGTGCCTGTCTTATGAGGTGTATATGTGTTTTTTTACAGTTGTTGCTGTTTGTTGTTTACGTTTGTTGTTTACAGTCATTCTTCCCAGCCCTTGAAGGTTTAGGTGATCAGCAGTCTGACATTAAGTAAAATACCTATTAAACAAATACCACAATTGACACCACTAAACATGAGTGTACTTTGGTATATAAATAGGACTGTGAACTAGTGAAGTATAAGCAGCATTGGGGTGCTGATAACTGAAGCAGTTAAATTGATTTTTGATATGTGCATCTAATTAGCATCTAGCATTCAGTCTCTTAATTTCATTCCAGGTCCTGCTATTTAACCATTTCTTTTAATGGGGCAAATAGAGGTCTTTTCATATCAGGTGATAAGAGAAGACTCAGTGTTGACCAAGTGTACTTTTTCTTCTGCCTCTGAAGGGGTAACAGTGCACAAAAGGAAGTGCAGTGATAGATGTTATTTTGTACAAATGAGATGGAGAGACAGTTTTGCTTGTTGTTTAGCCAGAGCACACACATTTCAGTACAGGCACAAAAGACATTATGGTTTATCTAAGACCAACTTAAAATTGTATTAGTTCCAGTAGTCCTGGCAAGAGTCACAAGGCACCAGATCCTTAATCTGTGGATTAACTGGATGTTGAGGTAACCATTTGTAAAAATTATACTACTAATCCTCATAATATGTAAGGAACTCTAAAATGTAATTTAAGTATTCATCAACAAGATGGAAAAGAATGGTAACCTAAAGCAATTTCATGAGCTTTATTTGGCTATAACTTTTTAAATTTTTTTTTTAAAGCAACTACCTTGATTTTGTATGGAAATTGCTTGTGTGGTTTGCAAATTTGAGGCTCAAAATACTGTTCTTGGACAATTTGAAGTTTGGAATCTCACACAGTGTCCAGAATACTTCCAATGGATAAACAGAATGTGTCTAACATTCTTTGTTTTACACATTTTTCTCCTGTTGCAGACATACCAGGAGCTTGCTGTCAGTGTATTCCTTCCCATGGAGCCAGAGGTAACAATCACATTGCCAGACTTTACACGCTTCACAAATACACACTTCATAAATCCCAAAGAGTTGCAAAAAAATAAATAAAACCTAGAAAATTCTCTTCTTTCAAGCAAAAGAAGAGACAGACACAAAAAGAGAATGACAACATAATCTGAGAATAACCTGGAAAGCTTGTTCTAGAGTTTTTCTCCATTATTCTGCCCATACTATTTTGAATTCCTCAGCCTCCTAAGCCAGAGGCATGCCACAAATTAGTTTTATAAACAGTTTCCTATTCGTGAGCCTGTCATTAATTCCAAAGATAGCCCTTGGAGGATTTGGATTTGTCTTTTTCTATTTAATCCAGTTAGGGAGTATAGCAAACAGTGACACAAACAGGATTACATTTGGAAGAGTTCTGTGCCTGGTTATGTGAGTGGCACACAGACATTCTGAGCTCTGCTGTCCTGCCCTGCAGTTTGCTGTCTTCCCAGCTGCTCCTCCTCTTCTTTTCTCGTTTATTGTAAACACATTTAAAAAATACACATTTATTTGGAAAAAAAAATCAGATTAAAAAAAAAAAAATAAAGGAGAAGGAGGGAAGTTGTGTGCCATCCTGATTTTAAACTTCTTATCTCTCTTTGTTACTACACTTGTGTCCCGGTGCTCTAATGTTAGCTGGATGTGGATTTCCAGCACTCCGTTCCCCTGAATGATGTGACAGCCTTGTAATCTTGTCTGGTAGCAGGAGCAGAACCAAATGTCCTCTGCTCCCACAGAGTACTTCCAACGTTTCTCTGGTGATGGTTTCTTAGAAGTAAATTGTTATTAGGATTTTGTAAGTAATGAGTGCTTTTTGAAATAAAAACATGGATTTTTAAACACTGAGGGTAACTTGAAACACTGAAATGAAATACAGAAAATACCAGTATATTGTCCATTTCAGATTACCTTCAAATCAAGGCAAAGATTTAAAATAATGAAAAGCTGTTAAAGCATCAATAATTCTGTGTTCCTGGAAGTAATAATTGCATATTGATTATGGCAGCTGGTGTGCTAAATGGTCCCAATTGCTCTATCCATGATCATCTCTCTCCATTATTTGTAACTCACTCAATTTCTGCCATTAGCTGCAAACTGTATCAGAAAATAATTTTCTTCCCAGATATTGTCAGGAATAAAGTTCTTTAGAAGAAAGACAGATTGATACAGACTTCCATTAAAAACCTGCCTGGTTTTGAATGATTTTTAATCTCTTTAAGATTTTGAAGCCTACATGTAGCCAGATTCAAGTCTGTCAAATGGTGATGGGCTTTATAGACTCTTAGGACTAATATATCTAGAGTGACTGGCTTTGGTATTTCATGTAAGTTGTTATAGGTAGCAAGGTTCACGTTTAAAAAGATACCTGATAATATATCAAAAACACTCATAAGATAATCAAGATAAACTTAATAACTTCTTATGTTTTTCTGACTAGAGGCCTAGTTTTCAAATGTATCTTATCTGTACTGTGGTATGATTTGCATTGAAATAAAAAAAGTCACAGAATGCGTTTTCTAAGTTTATGTATAATTTGTACATTAGGTAGTATTAATTTTGGTGCTGTGCACTTATACTTCAGATGGTAACTGACATGATTCAATGTGAATCATCAGTCACAACAACATGGCAGTGTAAATCGTTCAGATTACGTCTTAAGGTTTCAATAAATAAGATCTAAACTAATTGAAAAAGCCAACATTCAAAACCTCAGAGCCAATAGTCAGTAAAAGTAAAAAGTTTTCTCCTTCACATTTTGTAGATAGGAAAGAAGACTGTACTCTGTGTGTTTGTTAAGTAATACACCTTTGCAAAGCTGAGGTAAACTTATCTGGCTATTCTTTAAAACATTTAAGTTGCAATTAGTATAATGGTCCATCAGTTTCTGTGTCTAGCTACCTTCTAGTGCCAGAGTTAGATCTTCAGTTTGCCTTTTAAAGTGTCTTTTTTAAAGGGATTGTTAAGGAAACCTGAAAGGAGCTGTAATGGATCTAACCCTGTGGAAGCTTTCACTGAAGGTGAAAATGGTCTTTATGAAAGTGCTATAAGGTACAGGTTGAGTGGCATAAACTCTGTTCCTCAAACTCAGCAGCCTTTGCAGCTGCTAATGCTGAAAAGTCTCAGAGGAATGGATTATGCAAAGTGAACTTCAATTTCAATCCACTCTAAATTAAAAGCCTCATGTAGATGATGGATTTTCCCTTACAGAGCCCTGTGTGAACTGGACTTCAAACTGGTTTTCACAGCAGTACAGTATCTCAAGGGGTGAGAGGGTGGGACTGAAACTGTGTTGCTGGAAGTGGAGATAGGGCTGTTTCACCTCCATTACAAAGGAAGCACTGAGAAGAACAGCTGTTTTTAAGATATTATCTGGCCTCATGCACAGGCAGTCTGAAGCAAAGCCTGTACTTGACTCTGTCACCATAGTAATATTCTCTTCATCTAAGATCTATTTATAAGATAAAAGATAAAAGATAAATAAAATATAAGATATATAATAATTTATAATAATTAATGCCCTTTTCACCTTCTTGACCTATCAGCTGTGAATCCACAACACATTATTTGGAAATACCAGACCATAAATTCTTATTCCAGATGCCAAGGCAGTCCCAAATGAAGAATTAGGATGAGGCATTTCGTATGGGGTTGTCTTATCCCATCTCTGCCTGTTTCAGTACTTCATGCACCTTTCTTTGGTGGTTTCTTTGATGGAGCTGAAATTGCTCACTGCTGGAGGCCCGACCCTAGACTGGATAGCCCACAGGTTTGGTTCACAGCTGTGAAAATTTGGTGTTCCTGCTGCAGCCTCTTGGCCTCAGGGTTAGGGTATTTTCCTACGCTGTTGTTGCCTGACAGTCTCCTGTAGAGAGCATCCTCAGCACAAGCCAAGACTATCTGCTGTATCTCTTTTAGTTAAGCATACTAGTTAGTCATTGTTTTCACACACAATTGAGACAACAATGCGATTTTTTGACTTTTGATAAGCCATGTAGCGGTTAGGGCTGCTGCTGCTATCCTGTGTGCACTGCCGTCCTCAATCAGCCTGTCTAGTGCAGAAAGATGAGTGCAGGAGATGGTTTTGTGTCCTGAGGTTCTGACTTTGATTGTGGCAGCTGCCTTACTTAGCAGGCACGGCAGGACACAGAGAGAAAGCAAATCAGAGCAGTGGGGGAGGCTGGTGCTCGGTGCCGGAGCACAGCGGAGAGCAGGGCCACCCACCGCTCCTCTGCTGCCAGCTGACAATTGAGCTCGGATTTCTACCTTCAGGTCTGCTTGAATCCAAAGAAAGGAGCCATGTGTAGCAGAAAATTGCATCCAAACTTTCCACAAATACTTTTTTTTTTTTTTTTTTTTTTGTTAAAAGCGGACTTCATCTTAGGAGAAATTCCAGATCTCACCTGGGAGAGCTTTGCACGCGTTTCCCATGCAATGCAAACCTCCTGCCTGCTCTGGGAGTACTGCAAGGACAGTGAGCCTGACTCTATGCTCCCTGGGCCTGTCTGACTTGAGAAGAAAGTCTCAAATTTGTTACGTGAAAGTTATGTCCTCTAAGTTTAGTGTTCAGAATGCAACTGCATGCAAGTATCAAATAGTGAATTGCTACGACTGTATGAGGGAGTTCACTATGGCACTGTTTTCTGATCAGGGGAGCACATGTGTGTTTCTGATTATCAGATGCACCTATTAGATTTGCATTCCTCACCCCAGTGTCATTCAAGCTAACAGTAAAACTTGTCTTGGTTTGGAATGGGCTGGGCACTGACCCTTGACAAGCAAGACTTTTAGAAGAAAATTAGTTATTTCCCTTCTTGCCTTTTTAGATATAAGACAACAATAAGGAGCAATACTTTACACTTTATGGCACTGTTTATTCCTAGGATTTATGAATATGCTGCAGTCCACATGCACATCATCAGCTCATTGCCAAAGGTGTTGCAGCAGGCAGTAGAGATCTCCCTGCTCAGAGAGAGCAGGCAAGATTTCGCTTTGAAATCTGATACAGAAGACCCACTGCACTGAAAGCATCAGAGCATCTCAGATGGCTGTCTCAGAAGGAGCAAGGCGCAGGATATGATGTGTTTTGCACCTGTTATGCAACAGAGAACAATTTGCCAATTAATTCAGGTAGAAGAGATAACATGTCTTGGATTTCCTGCTCTTAATTTATTGATCAGCTATGCCCTTGGGACTAATAAAAAGTATTTCATTCGTCTGCAGGAGGTCTACAGTTTCTGATATAATAGAAAAATACCAGCTCTCAGAATTGCAAAATATCATTAACTTATGCAGACTTTGCTTAAAGAGCATTTCTGGTGGACTATTTAAATAAATGTTCTACCTTACCTTACCTTCAAATTGTACTCCCTGATGGGCAAAATGATAACAAGGTACATGGGTGAGCATTTCCTCGTTTTCTTACCACTGTTTCTTGACCAGACGTGAGAAAACAAGGTAGGAAATAGCCTTTCCATCTTCCACTTTTTTCTGGCACGTAGTTGACAGGAGACTTTAATTTCCTGGGCATTTGTTACATAGGATTGCATCCTAGGACCTAGGTGACAAGCTCAAGTGTCTTAGGTACTAAACCATGACTGAGGGAATATGAATATAGAGGACTCTGTGTTTACTTAGGAAAAAACTGAAAATAACTGATAAAAGACTAATTCAGTTACTAGTTTCATCTTCCCTGCGGTTTCATTATACAAATTGGAAGAACAGGTAATACAATAGAAAGTCTTTTGGCTTGACAACAAATTCCCAGAATCTTCTCACTTTCAAACTAATAAATAAATCAAATGTTCCTTATTCATGAAGATGGCAGTACCATCTTACAATGCTTGCTCTGATGCCAAGTGCAGTTTAACTAAAACATAGGGCCTTTTTGTTTTACGCCTGGGGACAGAGGGCTTGTTGAAGTCACCAGCTGCTCTAAAAGTGATAACGTTTTTCTCCAAAAGAGCATTTTAAAAATCAATGTTGAGTTAATATTCTTCAAATAATTGTTGGTTGTTTTTTTTTTTTAACTAGTTCTAGTTTGTACCAAATTTACTGAGCTTCTTCTGGAGGGCCTGTACCAAATCTCAGATGATTATGCATCTCCTGATTTGTGGTCTTCTTGCACAGTTATGATAAGATTTATCAAGGTACCAGTGGAGTTATAATCAGATAGATCAATGAACCACTGTCTTGCTTCTTCTTAGTAAATGCATTATCTCCTTTTCTCTCTTTTCAAAATAGGTATCTCTGTCTTCAGTAGTTTTGAAGACACATCCTCAGTCTGTAAAGTTTGTTTCACAATGTAGTGAGGCTGTTTTATCAGGCTTTTTCAGGCTGAGGCTCATTTTTTTCAGGCTCAGTTTTATCATGAGATTCATGACTGAAAGCTTCAAACCAAACTGCAGTTTTTTAGTTAAAATAGTTGTGCTTTCTTCCACAGAAGGAGGCTTATCTGCTGAGATGTGAGATGTATCACACATGAGATTCATCTTACAGAAAACTGAGAACTAAACAAAACCTGTTTAGTTTGCAAAGTAGCTGAGATCCCAGTCTGTAAAAACCGTCTGCACTGAAGGGCCTGGTGGTGAAGGCCCCCAACACAGAATGAAGTGCTTAAAGTCAAAGACACGGGGGTTTATGTCCAACCTCCAGCTTTCAAAGAGCTTCTGAGAAGCCAAGGTGATTCATGTGGCTTCCAGGCAAACCTCACTGCCAGTGCCTTTCTTATGATTCTGACTGGAAATTTAAAAATTAATTTCAGCTTCTTTCAGGCTTCTTTGAGTCTCCATTATGTTGGTTACCCTAGGGTCAGGTTTGTTGTCATCCAGGTTGGTTTTGGATTTCCTTGCCAGCACCTCAAAGACTGCTCACAGGATATGGGCCTCTGCTTTTGTTCTCTAGATAGCTTTAAATAATTTTTCTCCTCATGTATCATATATTCTGCAGTTTCTAAATCTAACTAGGTAAAGCAGGATGATCAGTCACTTTAATTATTGTTTATAACTTTGCCTCTACAGCTCAACTTGAGCAGATTCCTATTCAAGTAGAGAAACAAGAAAGTTACATTAGATACACAGTAGAAATCTTTGTCCAGTTATACATAACACTGTTTTTTGGGTTTTTTTTCATTTCTGTCTTTTTATGTTTCATGAAATCTTTCTCAAAGAGAAAAGTGATAATGGAATGTTTTTATTTACTGTTTTCTTCATGTTTGCTGTTTTTTCCATGTTTACTATGTACTATTCTCTGTATTTGATCTCTCTCCATATATCTGGGTTGAGGTGTTGTTTGTTTTGTTGCTTTTTAAAGTGACAAAAACAAAAATGTGGAGGACAAAATTCAAGGCTCGTTATTTTAGAGAATGCTCCTCAGTGCCAATCCAGCTTCACTCTAAGTTCTTTGACAAGGTGACTTGCAAAGAATCCAACACAGCACGCTGAGTCTGCAACACTGTTTGTATTCATTTCACACAGATCTGTAGACAGCATCCAGCTTCCTCCAGAGCAGAATTAGGTCTGCATTGCTACTGAATGACCTGGCACAACTTCATCAAAAGATTTTTGCAAGTAGCTCCTATTAATACTATTAGGAATGTGACATATTAATCTCTCATGTGCAGAGGAAAGAACAAATCCATTCAGTTTCAGAATAAAAATACTGTTAGTGTTTGAGGAACTATAGGAACTTGAACCATTTAACAACAGCAACAATCAACAGAACAATACTTTTGGCTAGTTAGTACCATGCAGTACAGTACAAATCAGTACAGGTACAAAGATAATGCAGTGTGTCCCTCCACTCTTCCACCTCTGCTGGGATCTTTTTTTGTTGTTCTGTCATATTGTTAAATTGCAGCAGCATTATTCCAGCTTCTAAAAAACCCTGGGAATTCACAATATAAATATTTAGCCCATTGTAGGGGCAGAACTGGAGAGAAGACAATAAAAAAAACCTAAGGTAAAAAATTAGGTCTTGATTTCCTTTGGTTTAGTAAAACAGATTAATTTTGCATTCACTTGTTTAAGCAGGTATTTCCGTCCTATATTCATTTGTGCTTTTCTGTAGTAATCAGCAAGTTACTCTTCAGCTATTTTCTGTTTTTATAGTGTGATTTCATATCTTTTTCCCAATATAATTTGTTTATGGGAGTTCAACCATAATACAAATAAAGCAAAGATTGTTCTGAAATCCCGCATCTTTACTTTTATCTCAGAACCAGTGTTTCCAGTATATCTTTTAAATTTCTAGCTTCACTGTTTAAAAATGGTAACTCTAAGGGGACTATTGTGAGGAAGATTCAAATCTATCAACTGGTTAATAGAGGACGTGTTGGTATCTAAACCAGAAAAAAATAGAGTAAAATCAAATGTTGGGAGGCATCTGAAGATGCTGCAAGAATAGATGAAATTCTGGGTCATGGATGCTTAAATGTTTTATATATGCCTGTAAGAGACAAACGTTTTTTGTCCTGTTCTGCCACTTGCATATTCATGAATAAACTGCTATATTATGAGACCGTGTCTGGTGCATGTTGTGAGCCAACACAAACCTCTGAGAGGCTCATTGTATGGCTTCAGAATGCCATCCTCTCCTGGATATATCTGCCCAGCAAATATAGAAAGGAGGGATGGATGTCTTGCTAGGAGTGTCCCTAGAAATGCCTTGCTGTTCATGGGTGAGACATGGAGTTGAACAGGCTCACAGGGGAGTCAGACTGCAAGGACCAGCTGCTCTCAGGTTTCTCCTTCCCAGTGTGGTGGGAGCACTTCTAAAACATCCTAGAGGCATCCTATGGACTGAACAGGAAGATTTGGGAAGGTCCCTGTTTCCTCCCAGTGGACATGCAGCCTTGCCTGACTGACTCACTGGCAGCACTTCTTACTGGGAATGGGGAGCCAGCCAGCCCAGCCAGTTGCATACATTTGAATGCCACACAGTGCTGATTGCAACAACATTACTGCTGTAGCCCAATTCAAAGCTAATCAAAAGGACACTGCAAAAGATACCAGGTAAGATAAATCTCCTCTGGTGCACTGAAATAAAAGTCACCCCTATGCAAAGCAGTGGATTCCTTGGGGTCTGCTTTGATGCTGGCTGGTGTTGAGTCAAGAGGCTCATCTGAAGAACTCTGTCCTGCTGTCTGAACTGAGGGCATTGCCAGTGGGGGTGAAGCTCAGAGTGTCTCCTCCATGTTTGAAGACCTACCTTATGCAGCCTGTGGATGCCTTGGAGATTTTCCAAGAAGCTGAGGATCCCAGACAGCAAAAACAAGGCATTTCTTGAGGAAATCAAAGGAGAGAAAACTCATAAGGGAAGACCTGACCAACCACACTTGAAGAAGTGTGTCGTCAGGCACTAAAATGGGGTAACCATCATACATTTCTTGTCACTGCTACAGCTGCATGAAATTTATTTCTGTTTATACATTTTAACATACAAACCTGTGTTTGTGTTGCATAGCATGGTTCTTGGTAAGGGCAGGTGGGAGGGGAGGGAGGGCAGGGCACAGAAGTTGCTTCATTTATCAAAAAATCTAGTCTGGCCCCACTAAAGGAAGTATGAATACTTGTGAACTCTTTCAAAAAATAGTTTCAAAATGACAGTTCATCTTTCACCTACATCAAGTTCATTTACTATAGTTTTCAAACCTTTAAAATACATTTTTCTTGTGATTTATATTGAACTTTTTGTTTGGCTTCCCTAATTTGTCTTCTGGTCTGCAATGCAAGCAGCATCTATCATGCAGTTCTTAGGCTAGACCTGAATCTTTCTGGCAAAGTAGAATCTCAGGACTCTGGGAGTTTTGTGGTTTACCACAACCCTGTGTTCTTGCCCATTCTAGAACCAAGAGCAGGGCAGCTTCTGGGGCTAAATTCACAGACTACCTTCTTGGTTTAAAGCATCCAAAGTGGAATTTCTAGATTTTGGCTACAAAAATTTGTCCATAAGCTCCCATCTGTCCTTCTGGATGTGATCTGATGCCCCACAGACAGTTTTTTTACTATAAAAAAATAAGTGATCATGCATGTGGATTCAATACCACATCTGCAAGTTAGCTGTATCATTCTTGTTAGCATAACTAATTCTCCTTATAAAGGCCTCAGCTAATCTCATGTGTACAGACGAGACAGGCATTTGTAACTAGCTGGAGGCTGCTTTGGTGTGTTTCCTCTGTGGCTTTGATCTCCTTACCAGCATCTCTGACTGCTGGCAGGATCAGGGCCTCTGTTTCAAGAAGGAGGGAGGAGGCTGCTGCAAGATGCTTCATCTGTCCCTCTGGCTGGTAGTTGAGTAATTTATTTTCTTCCCCTTTAATCTATGTCCTATAGAAGGTCTAGAATCTTCACTTTCTTGCTTCTGCCTTGGAGCTGCACTCTGTCACTATGAGCTGCTAAGATAATTTCTTTCAAACTGCAGAAATGGGAAGAGGACTTTGTAATCATCTTAGATCTAGTTTGTCGCATTAGCTATGGGCTTATATTTGCATTCAAGGCCAACCTCCCAATTTTTCCTGCTTCTCCAGTTTTGGCACTCTGTCTTCAGTGTGAAGTGAATGAACCAGGTAAGCCAAGAAACAGCAAAGCATTGGAGGATACACTTAGCTGAAGCTCAGCTCGTTTCTTGACAGGGCCCATGGTCATAACCACCTTCAACAAAGTCCTGTGAGGTTCTCTACTCAACACTGGATTAAAAGAAATAGCAACTTACCCACTTAAGAACACCAAAACAAAATTGATGGAAATGGTGATATTCTAGATGAAAAATGTGCTTGGGAGTCCCAAGACAATGCCATTTAACAGCCAGAGACCTGGCTTAGGGAACGAGTCTGGAACATTCACAGTGTGTGTTTGTCATCAAGTAAGAAATGTCATCAGCTGCCAGAGATTGAGATACCCATGAATAAAATCCAGAGGAAATACAGAGGGAAAAGTGTGTAAGGATTGTCCCAGCATTCCTACATTTCTGTTTGAATGACCAGAAACTTCTCTTGAGTGGAGATTACCTAATCACATGGGTTTAGACAGTCAGACACCACAGACCAGCAGTGCTGTGATGGAGCTTGAGCTGCAGTGTACTCACTCAGCATGACTTTCCAGATCACTGAAAAGCACAGGACAGCCAGGGCCATGGCTGTTACTACAATTTCCTTTGCTGCATCAGCTGACAACATAGATCTACATTTGCTTGTGTGCAGTCACATAGGATGGCAGGAAGTCCAGACCAAAGCAGTAAAGTGCATTTGACAACTAAAGCAGCCCAACAGATATGAGATCCATGTATTGAACAATGTGAGAAATATGCATGGCAACTGATGGAAATCATCAGAGGCAAAGGGCCACACTTTCACATGCTTGTTGGGTGAGAGACAATAGGCCCTGGAGTAGTTAAAAGAGCCATGATATGTCAGGGAACTAAGACAGCAGAAATTTCTGTGAGACTGCCTAACAGACATTCTGCTGCCACCAAGAAGGAAAATTGGGCTGTGGAGAGCAAGATAGAGAACTGCACCAATGCTACAAACAGGAGAGAGTGCTGAGCTTGCAGGAAAAACAGAAAACATCGTTTTGATTTCTATCTGGCAATGCTTTACAGGAGCAGTGCAGGCTCACCCAGCCAGGCTAGGACTGTGAAATAGCCACCAGAGTAACAGGCTCTGTGAGACAGAATGAGCTCTTTGGTCTTTATGTTTTGTAAATAAAAAAAAGCATTTAGAATTGATCATGACACCCAGTGTTATATGTGTATACCCAGTGTAATATGCTCAGTGTTCCCCCTTTTACAGTACCTCTGCACAGTATTCCCCTTTTACTCCATGTTGTTGAATTCTTGGACAATTAAATAATTTATTTCAAGCAAATTACTTTTACCAAATTAAAGAAAAATAAATTTAATTGCTGTGTTAAAGAGTCACAAGTCAATGAGTCGCTGGGCTACTAATGAACCTTCAATGAAAATATAGGGCAATCCCTCATCTGCAAAGGATAAAACTGTTACCTATGGTGTCTGTTCCCACATGCCCACAGTGAACCAGCTGGCAAACAAAACTTAGGGGTTTATCAGCATTACTGTGTAAATTGTGCTATCTCTGCAGGGAGGAGTCAAGTATTATTTATTTCAACATCCCAAGCATAACAAAAGAGGGTTTTTAAACCAAACTTTGTATTTAAATGTACAGATGTGTACATATACTGCAGGTGGATAGGAGCTGATTTGTAACTCAGAATGTCATTAACCAAAGCAGTACCTTATGTCCAGGAAAAACCATACATAGTGAACTGTAAGAAGAAATATTCAAAAGCAAGAGAGTCCCACAGAGTGCTTTGAGCAAGTCTCTCTAGAACACCAAAGGACAGAAAAGCCAAGCATCAGCTTTTCATCAATGAATTAGTATGTTGTCAAAGGTCTGACCACTGCTAACATGTCTTTGTATGGAAGAGAAACCTCAGCAGCTTTTATCTCTCTCCATGAGCACTGACTCATCTTTTCTGCCTACATTAAATATCTACTGAACTAATCTAAACCTTCTGTAAATGTCTCTCTTCCTTAAAAGAAAGGGGTTTTCTGTATTACTTCTGGCTGCATTTTTATGAACCAAGATAAATGAGAGTTGTTAACACACTCTTCAAGCACTTATTCAGGTTTTCAGGCTTGAAAAATCAAGCTAAGTACATCAGTAAGAAGTCTGCATTCAGCACACACAGTACCTCTGTCTCTGGATTGTAATTCCTCCACCCTGGGATTAAATTCCAATGGACCTTGTCCTGCAAGTCTTACAGAAAGTAATTAATGAAGAGAGGCTATATGAAAAGATATAATTTTGTATAAGAATGAAAGATCATATACAGGAGACAAATATGTCTCTTGATTCCTCTCATACTTGGCTTGTAATTACTTGCTGAAGTGTTAGGATATGAAGAAGTCCAGAAGTTCTGCCTTTTCTCTATATGCTCAACTAAACTTTTTCTTCAGTCTGCTCAAACCCCTTTCTAGAATCAAAACTATGACTTTAAGCAACTTTGTAAGGTCATCAAAACTTTAACTACTGCTTGTAAAGAAAATACTAATTTTCTTGTGAGGAAGAGATTTAGTTTTCCAAATTATATCTGCATATGTATATATAGATGTTTTCTGATACTATATTGGATTTGTGTGGCCAGGTTTTGATAGCAGTGGGGGGAGAGGGGGACAGACTACAGGAGTGGCTTCCTTGAGAGTCTGCTAAAATCTTCCTGCATGTCTGACAGAGCCAATCCCAGCTGGCTCAAGGACAGACCCAACGCTGGCCAAGGCTGAGCCCATCAGCCATGGTGAGAGTGCCTCTTCCATAACGTGTTTAAAAAGGAAAAAAAAGTCTTGGCACAGAAGCAATTGTAGCCAGAGAAGACAAAAGTGAGAGTATGGGACACAATTGATTCTGCAGACACCAAGGTCAGTGGAGAAGGAGGGGAAGGGAGCACTTCAGGCATCGGAGCTGAGCTTCCACTATGACATGCTGAGGGACATGGTGAGGCAGCTGTGCCCCTGCAGCCCATGGAGGAGCCTCACGCTGGATCAGGTGGATGCCCAAAGGGCTGTGACCCTGTGGGAAGCCCATACTGGAGCAGGGATGCTGGCAGGAATTGTGGCCCCATGGGGGGCTCATGCTGAAACAGCCTGTTTCTGGAGGAATGCAGCCCATGGAATGGATCCACACTGGATCTCATGTTGGAGAATTTAATGGGGGACTGTCCTGTGGTAAGCACTCCTTTCACCAGATTGGAGAAGGGGAAGAACTGCTCTCCCAGTGAAGGAAGCAGAGACAAAACCAATATGATGAACTGACTGTAAACTCCATTCCTTATCTCCCTGCACTGCTGTGGGGGAGAGGTAGAGTATCAGGAATAAAACTTAAGCCCAGGAAGGAGAAAGGCGAGGGGAGAAGGATCTGTTTTACTTCTCCTTATCACACTATGATTTTGATTAGCAATGAATTCAACTGACTTTCCCAAGTCAAGTCTGTTTTGCCCATGATGGTCACTGGTGGGTGATCTTTTCCTGTTCTTGTCTCAACTTATGAGCCTTTTGTTATATTTTCTCTCCCGCATTCAGTTGTGGAGGGGAGTGATAGAGTGGCTTTGGTGAGGCCCTGGCCTCCAGTCAGGGTCAAAGCACCACAGATGTGTATATATATATATATATATATATATATATATATATATATATATATATATTTAGGCAGTCTGTCCTTCAGATCAGTCAACAGGTTGGTTTATGCATTGATTGACTACTTAGAGTCTTGTGGTTCATGCCTGGGACAGAGTACACACTTGTTCAGTGAGTGATTAATTTTTCCCTATTAAGGTTCACCTTGAAATTTCAGTCAATAATACAGTAAAGCAGAACTGCAAATGCTCTGATCTGCTCTATCAGCAGCAATATTTGCAGAGTATGGTAAGGGACTTAATTGTGTTGTTCTGTGCAGTAAACTGCTCTGGTAAAATGCTCTGCATTAGGGGCAGGTTACAGCTAACACCTGGCAAATGGTGTGAAACAGGCTGGAAACTGTAATGATCATGCAGTAGCATGTGTCTTGTATTTCAAGAAATTACTTCTGTCCACCCACAATATTGTTTTATGTGAAGTACTAAATGAGCCCATAGTTCAATAGGTCAGTGTGAAATATTTTAAGAGTCTAAATGTTCTGGATGAGGCAAGGCTAATGGAAGTTGCAATGTACATGTGTGCGAGAAAAATCACTTTAACCACTTCCGAAATAGAGTTTGCTAGTGTAACTCCTGGAGGCTGATTACAGTTCATACTCAGATACACAGTGGATTACCATGTCCAGGTGAAATTGCAGTGGGCATTTTGCTACAATAGGACACAATCATGCAAATACAAAGAGGGATTTGAACCTAATGATCCTTTCATATGCCGAAGGGATATGTGGTAAGAAATCACAGACAGATAACACCAAATTTCTTCAGTGCCTGAAGGATCTCTCCTTGTTTTGTAAAACTAAAGGGACAGTAACATGATGTTCCTAAACCATTCCAAGGTGCCACATCAGACAGACAAGGAAGAATGCTACCTGCTGCTTTTTTGAAGGATCCAGGCATCCTTCACTCAGTCACTAACCCAGGCTGGCCATATTTATATTAGAACTGATGCAGTCACAACCTATGCAGGCAAGTCTGGAGAACCAGCCAGGGCAGCTGGAGATAATGCCACAGATCACAAATATAAAACTATTATTATATAAATTCTCTTGAGACACCAGAAGCTAAAAAAGTGGCTATGACCATTTAGTGACTACATAGGTGTTGTCATCACCAGGGACATATAATTTTATTTATATGTTTCGTGTTTCCTTTTGTAGCTGTATTATTCTCCAGAACCATGAAGAACTTACTGATCACACTATCATTTCTATAATTTCAAACTCATTTTTTATGCACTGGTCTCAGGTCACTTTTCACTTTTTGTTTCCTGCATGTTATGTCCCTTTATGTCCACCCACAGTGAAAGGAAGGAAGACCTTTATGCATCCAGGACAGGAGTTATCAGCCTGAGCATTTCAGTGCCTAAAATAAAAGTGACAGACAGCATTTGACTTAGTTCTCCCCTCTGGAGGAAATACAAATGGAATCACCATTCCCAGAAGCGTTCAAGAAACAACTGGATGTGGCTCTCGGTGCTTTGGTTTAGTTGACATGTTTATGTTTGGTCAAAGATTGGACTTGATTGGACTTGATCCTGGAGATCTTTTCCAACCTTAATGATTTTATGATTCTCAGGGGACATGGCAGGCTGCAAAGTGCCTGGGCTTTCCCTATCAAACCCTCTGCTTTTTTTCCAGCATGTGGAGAAGGAAGAGTCAAGACCTAAAGAGCCTTTCCTACAATGCAAGTCAGCTCTGCTTTAGAAATCCCTGGTGCCATTAGGAATAGTTTTCAGACAAGGACCATCAAGATGGCAAGGGAAATGATGGCTAGTGGTGAGCAGGGGGCAATGATGTTTCTGGCTCCTTGGTGCCTGCAGCACTCTACAGGGAGCTCGGTTTGCCCTGGTCCAGCAGAGGGCAATCCCAGCAAATAGGAATCAGTGCTGCTGCTGGGGTTCAATTTCCCTATAAAAGTGAAAGGTTGAAAAGAATAATAGAGCCACAGCCACCCAGCTGCTTGTGCTTCCCATGACCCCTGCCACTCAGCCTGTGCATGAGTGTGAGGTAAGAGCTGGGAGCATGCAATGTGAGGTATTGCCCCATTTCTGCCAATTTTGGGTCAGCTTGTGACCTCAGGAACTCTGTCTGCCCCTTTCAAAGATTTGATGGGATCAAGCCCTGCTGGAAAGAATAGTTCTGAAAAGCAGCCAAATTCTGCAGACATAGGTATATGGAAAGATCCAGGAAGAACCATGTTACACCTTATTTATGCCTCTCTTTTTGTACACCTCACTTGTACAACATCAAAACTTTTCTAGGCCTGCCTGGAAGAATATTTGCAAGCAAAAGAAAATCAGAGCAGCTTAGTAATCAGACAGTTTCTGGGTGCTTATTTCCATTAATAAATGAAGTGACTCACTTCTAAGCCTCCAAGTACACTGAGTTATTTGCATCAGCAAACATTTTTACCGTAAAGCATATTAGCTAGTCATAAGCTTTTTTGCCTATAATTTGATGCAATATGTGCAAACCCCTGCTCATCTATATATTTGTTTGTTATTCTAGGCAGCTGATTAGCACTGAAAGCCAGAAATCATGCAATACCAAGAGTCACTGTACCATTTTCTATATAGAAGGGAACATAATTGTTCTTAGCAGTATAAACATACATGAGAGATCACAGAAAAAAACACATACCTATTTGAGGTAATGCTGCAAGAAGGCTTCTGATATTCCCTCCATCAGCAGCACTGCTCAGTGAACAACCTAAAACAGTTGCACTACAGTGGACAAACCTGGCGGAGGCAGGGTCATGGATGAATGCTGTAAGGTCTGCAGTCTCTTGGCCAGCCAAAGGTGATTAACAGCAGCACAGCTCCTTACAAGCTGCTGCAGGAAAGCAGGCTGGACAGGGCAGAGAGAATTCCAGGAAGCACCATTAAGTGGAGATCTGCAACATTTGGAGAGGAGTCTCTTCTAGGGCCACCTCTTGTTCCATGCGAGGAGGAAGAAATTGCCTGGGCTGTCTTGTGATTTTCATACAGGTTGTCATTTATCCCACACTACCAATGGGTTCAGGAGGGAATATTTAATGGCCTTTGAGGTACATCTTCTGATATTTTATCTCTGACTTTTAATCACAAGATAAGATCCACAAAAGCCCTCAACAAATTGCTGAACTCATCTCTTCACCCCATCTTTGGAGAAAATCTACTAAAATCCAAGTCTTCAAGTAATGATTTACCCCAGCCAGCATAAAAATATATATTTATATTATGTATGCATATAGATATATATAGATATAGATATAAACATATATAAATAAATTATACATAATAATATATATCTATATTAAAAAAGTATGTATTCCATACCATTTCCCTAAGCATCCTGATGTACTATGTCTTCTCTGTGCTCAGCAATGTACAGTCAATTCAAATGTTAATGAGATTTAAGAATTGTTTAAAACTTGGCTGGCCCATTCAGTAATACTCCTTCATTTCATAGTCAGCCTAATGTGAATTAGAAAATATCAAATCATCAGGCTCATCTCATAAACCCTATAGAGAAGGAAATAATCACTAGAGAGCCAAATTGATATCAACTGACTGTTGAATTAATTAGTAGAACAAGAAAGATGAGTATAAAATTTCTACTAGAAATAATTTCTACAGAAATCAATATTATCACTAATACATTGATCATAAAAGGAAGCTGGGTTTTGAAAGCTCCTGCACTGCACGTTTTACTGGAAAACTTCTTCAAAATATTTTTTCAAGCAATTAAATATTTTTGCTCCATGTCACAGTGTGTCATTGGGAAACACAAAGAAGAGTCTAATGGTGTCAATGATATAGTGAAATGACTGCATAAATTTATGAATATAATACAAGCATGCCCTTTCAAGCCATTTTAGTTAGGCCTCATGTGTGCCATTTTGCTGAGTGCAGAGATTTTTGTTGAGGACTTGGAACTCACATTTTGGCCACATATATAGGCATGGAAATATGTACTAACATTTTGGTAATTTCTATCATTCTCTGCTGAAAGAACAAGGGAGGCAAATACTGTCATTTTCTCATTTGAAGGAAAGGGATGGAAAGAACAGACCAGAAACAGAATATTGAAAGTGTGATGATAAGAAGGTGCACGGAGAACTGCAGAGATGGATGATTTCTACTGTTGCATTTAAAAATCAGATATTAAAATTATAATTGTGTAAATAAATTGATGTTGTTCTAATACCAGTGCAAAAGTGAAGATATAAATAAAACCTCCACCATTTTGAGTCAATCTGTTGGGGTTGTTTCAAGCTAATGTTTGTTTTTAAAAAAAAATTTTACAAATGTGCTGGGTTGCAGCCAGCCATTATATACTCACACCGTTGACAAAGTGTGTAAGATGTGGCAGATCAAAGAACAAAGTTAATGTATGGACTGTGGTAGTAATCTGTGCTGAGTATATCTGCTTGTGGCATTTGCAATTTAAAGATATCCTGGCTTCTGGGAGCTTTTGTCTTTACACTCTTGAGTGTCCTCTCCTTCCACAAACTTTGGTCATTATCCTCTCTTTTGTCCTCTTCCTCTGACCTGACAAATTGCCTTCAAACAAAGAAACATTAACAAAAGTAGCTCCGAGGGATTCAGCTGAGGAGAATTCAGTCCCTTATGTCCAGGGCAGAACATGTCAGTCCCAGCATTTCCATCCTCCTCTCTGGTCATCCCGTGGTCCATTTGAAAGCTTTGCACCTCTTCATGTAATGTCTGTTGAGGTTCTTACTGGTGCTGAGGATGATAATTAATTTCCAAATATGACCTGCTCTGATAGCTGCACATCTCCTCAAACTCCCAGCAAATCAGGTCCTCCATCCCAGTTCAGCTGGGGACAAATCCATCGGGGAATGTGAACACCTCCTCCCCACAGGCTAGCTCTGCCCTCAGGGCAGTCACCAGATGGCAACAGACTCAGGGCACAGCTCAGGTGCTGTGCTGTACCTGGGAGATACCCAGAGTCAAGAAGGAAAGGTGCAAACCTGAGGAGAATGACTGCTCAGAAAGGACAGTGTGAACATGGGAATGGTGAGTTTGGAGCGTTGTAGGGAGAAAGGAGGGGCAAGGGAGGTGAGTGAAATGGCATGAGTGAAAACACTGGCTTTCCCATGGAGGATGGAAATGTGATGGCTGATCGAGATAATAGTTAGAAATATTAATTTCTAATTAATAGAAGAGTAAGAGGTTCCAATGCTTTGAATTAGGTGATGATGTCACTCTTGTTATGAACATCTGTTTTCATTGGAAGGAAACACTGAGTATTTCATACTGCCACTAAGCTTGAGAACAGCCTGTAGTACACTGGAACAAGCACAGAAACATTTAGGCAGAAACCTCTGTTAGTTTTATACAGTCAAATACTTAAAGTCTCTACTAGAAGCTGGTTGACTCCCTGGTTTTCACACAGGGCTTACCCACAGGCAGTGAATCAGGCTCAGTGTTTTGCTGTTGCATTCTACCTTTGAACTTGGTAATTCTCTCATCTCTTAATCTCCTTTTCTGTAGGAACTGGCAGCCTGCCTGGCTTTAAGCAGAAGCTCAGGCAATGATTTTGCATTTTTTGTATGTGTGGCTTTCCTTTTCTTTTGGTTTGGTTTTGGGTTTTTTTTGGTTTTGTTTTTTTTTGTTTGTTTGTTTTTTGTTTTGTTTTTGTTGTTGTTGTTTTGTTTGGTTAGTTTTGGGGGTTTTTATTTTTGTTTTTTTAAATTTTTAGGGCATTGCTCAATCTTGAATTTTGGTTCTCCCTACTGATACTCAGTTGCAATGACAGATACAGGGAAGACAAGTTGCAGTCAGTCCAGTCTATCTCACAGACAGATGCAGTTATCCTCCAGATTCCTGTGAATCACATGATTTCTTTGATTGGCATGTGGGAAAAACAGCAGTGACAGCTCTATATCCCAGCTATCTATTGTGGCATAATGAGCAGGGAGTTCCAGAGATCACAGCTGATCCCTAGGACGTTGCATACAAGATTCAAGGTATCTGTGCTCTGATTAGGTGTTGTGCTCTGCTTCCTCATACATAGAGGTGGCAGACACAGGTCAGATATATCCATCCCACATTTGGGCTGTCATTCAGGTTCTCACTCCATGTTATAACATAAGTTTTTGGTGGCAGGTTTGTAAGTGTATGTTTGGAGATGTAAGAGAAAATCTGGAACATCTATGAGTTAAATCAGAATTAAGATCTTCCTTACTGAAGCCACCAGTTTTTAAAGAGTAAAGCCATGGGTTTTGTTAAGGAAGTTCATTTTTTTTTTCCTTTAGGCATCTGGGCCCGTAATACTTTCCCCAGACTATTAAAAAAAAAGAGGAAGAAATCTTTTAGCAGTTTTCCAGTGTGGCCTCTGAAGGACTTTGGCACATTGCTGTTGGATAAAATCTGTCTGCTTCCTGAAATACATCCTGACTCTGATGAGGTCCCTGATTCCATCCATCCGGTAAGGTACCTGATCCTCTTCCAGGCAGTGCAGAGGAGAATTTTCAAGGGTATGGAGAACATCTACATCACTCCTGCAGCATCACATGAAGTACATTCTTAACAGAAATACTCTGGATGAAAATAGCATTGACTGTATGATGACAGCAGTGCTTTTGACCTTGGCATTTACTTTCCTAGTCTTTAATGTTCCTGGTCCTTTAAAGTGATGAAACTGTACAAAATCCTTCACTATTTTTTATTTCTCTTTTTTAACAGAATCAGCCACATACCAGTGGTGGGCATAAAAGATATATTAGGCTCACAGGAACTGGAATATCATGGAACATCAGCTTCATAATTTATTTTTTTTTTACCACTAACTCCTAATATGAATTATTAATCAACAACTTGAGACTTGGGGATGTGCAGTGGAGAGCTCAGTAAGAATTAGGTGGAATCCTTGTCCACTTGCAAACCCAGAAGTTTCACTGTGATTGATGAAGATACTGAACAAAACTAGTCCCAGAACTGGTCTACACTTCTCCTCATCTTAAAAAGGAAACACTAGCAGTTACTTCTTGTTCATTATTCAGCTTTCAGTCTGTAAGAGGGCCTTCACTCCAATCCTTTCTTGATATTTTTGGGGAACAAACCCAGGCAATACAAACTGTCCAGATTCTGGAACTGACAGGTGGAAGCCTGTGCCTTGGTTCTTGGCTGGTTCTTCGAAGAAGTTTGTGTCATGTGGTGATAAACATCTTGCCAAGTGCCAGGTAACCCCAGCACAGCAGGCCCAGTAAAAGCTGTTACTGTTGTGAAGATATGAAAGAGGGTCAGTGACAACAGAGGAGAGCAACACTGAGAAGAAAACTTTAGCTGCCATCCAGAAAAGGAGGGAAATGGGCAAAGAAAACTGTGGGGCTGGAAGATGCAGCATTAAAGTGAGTTGGAAAAGCAGCTGCCATCAGTGACCAGTGACTGATGTACGGGTACCAGTCACCCATGAGGTTTGAGATGTTCAGTCAGCCTCTCTGGCACTGTCTGAGGAACTCATAAGGACCAGTAGATCAGCAAGATTTGTGCACTCTGTAATAAAAATAACATTTATTAAGAACATTTTTCCTTTGAAAATTTCAAAACCTTAATGCTGTGTCAGCTGCAATGGGACATCACCTTCAGATTGAGACATATCCTACCAACAAAGCAAATGATCCTCCAAAATCCCTAACTCCAAATATTAGATCTTCGATTTTTTTTGGCTATGCTAATTGCAGCCAACATAAAGCAGGTTATCTGTGAGAGATTCCTGAATACTCCTTCTCTGAAAAGGGTAAGCAGAGATCCAGCCAAATAGAGTGATTTTTTTGAAAGAAGCAGATGTAGAAGGATGCTGACATTGATAAGTCTTTATCACACACATCTGAATAGAATCATAAAATATGAAAAATGGTGAAAAAAGAAGTCAAAGGCAGAAGTCTATGAGATTCATTAATCAATGATAAGGAATGGAAGGATATAAGACAAATGAAAAAGCACAGAATAATGACTTTGACTCTTTATCAAATAAGCCTCGTATATTATTTTCATAATAAGCAAAAGGAAAAAAAAAGAAAAAAAACAAGAAAAAAAACAATAGAAGGTTCATATTAGTACAGTTGACTCTTTCTGTCATAAACTGTGAGGAATGAAATAACTATTCCTGCAACAGAAAGTGAGGCTCTTACTGGTGACTGGGTGGGCAACAGTGGAAAGCTCTCAGCATGTGCAGATTTCATCAGTGATGTAATAGCCAAGAAAGACAGAGATATAGAAACCCATAAGAGTAAGTGTTGTTCTGTAGTTTCCATAGGGTCATTGTTGCCAGCCTGGAGATGAAACTGAAATTATATGTGGCTCAAAAGATAGGTGTTTCAAGAGAAAATATTAGTCAAGGCTTTGAAAAGTTGTGCAAGAGAAATAAAATGAACAAAAGGTGTGTGTTAGAATCCTCCTACACCTGGGAAGAAGTTTCCAATGAATTGGTATTTCTGCCCAAATGGCACATTGCAAATGAAATTATGTGTTTTAAAGGTAGAAAGAGACTACTATGTTCCATTGATTATGACTTCTTGCATAATGTAGCTGCAGACTTTCAATCAAGAGAACTTTTTTAGAAAAACTAGTGGTCTTAAGATTTAAAATAATTGAGAAACCACTACCTTTCTTTTATCTTAACTTGAATTACTAACTGGCACATACCGTGAAGGACACATACAACATAAGAAGGACATGGATCTACTGGAACAAGTCCAGAGAAGGGCCACAAAGGTGATCAGAGGCTGGGAGCACTTCTTCACAAGCTGAGAGAGTTGGGGATGTTGAGCCTGAAGAAGAGAAGGGTGCCAGGATTTCATCTAGCAGCCTGTAAGTACCTAGGGGGCCCATAAGGAAGATGGAGGGGGACTTCTTAGAAGGGCATGCAGTGCCAGGATAACAAGGAATGGCTTTAAACTGAAGGACAGTAGGTTTAGATTAGATATGAGGAAGAAATTCTGTACTGTAATGGTGGTGAAATGCTGGACCAGGCTGTGGATACTGCATCCCTGGAAGTGTTCAAGGCCAGGTTGGATGAGGCTTTGACAACCTGGTCTAGTGGGAACCATCTCTGATCGTTGCTGGGGGGTTGAGTTAGATAATCTATGAGATCTTTTCCAGCACAAATCACTCTATGATACTTATCAAGTTGACATTGTCCAGTTCTAATTTCTCACTAATAGGTTGTATTGAGTGTGTGTAATATGACATTTTGAGTAAATACTTTTATTTCCTGAAAAAAATGAACCTGTGCTCATCCCCTCGAGATGCTTACTGACAGGAGACAAGTCATATTCAGTGGTGTATAAAAGTTAACAAAAACATTTCTAAAATATTACTATTCCACATAGTTGTATTTGATAACTTAGTTGACAGTATTCAGTTCCTGGAGATAAAATAGCTTTTCTCTCTTATTTTTTCTTTTTCTCTTACATAAGTTCTCTCTTGGCCTCCTATCCAGACTTTCCTTATGGAAAAAAGAGAAAATAAAAGAAAAAAAAAGGAAAAGGAAAAGTAGACCAAAAGACCAAAATAGTTTATTAGTGCATCGTCCTGTCAATATATGGTGAAAATTGCCTTTTGTCAACGTGTTTCTGGGTGACATTTCTCTCTCCGTCTGTAACAGTGCACCAGCAAAACCTTCCTACCTAGGAGTGCATGTTATGAGTACACTTTTGATGCAGAGAGGGTAAAGAGACAGATGCCTAAAGTGAAGTAAACTAGGTTTCTAGATCTCTACTACTACTCTTTTTGCTTTTTCTGGAAACATCTTCTCCCCAGCTTGTTGCATCCATTAGAGCTGCAAGCAAACAAGTCAGCAAACCTCTTTGCTCACTGATTATCTTCTCTGACTCTTTAGAAACATCAACCACAGAAATATACTATACTATACCCCTGTACCAACCTTCAGTTAATAATACCTACATAACTAAGTGGATTGAAGTAATCTTATTCCTATTAATTCTGTCTTATTTATATTTGAAAAATACTTAGACCAATCAGTAAGGAAAATCAACCAGTGATATGTGCTATTCCTCTGCATATCGTCAGGGATTTAAAGCAATTCCGTAGAGGGAGAGTACAGAAAAATTCTATCCCTCAAACAGGAATCACCTTGAAGGTCTAAATACTAAACAGATTTATTTAGAAGAAAGTATCAGAATGAGTTCTCAGAATACATAAGGAAGACCTTTCAAACAGTGTATTAGAAGGAAAATATCTGTATTTGGATTACGAGTTAAGAACACAGTTTATTATTCAGTGTAATTTAATTGCTCTGTTACTAGGGGACAGCCAGTCATACAAATGCCCCAGAGCAGCTTTTTACAGGGAGAAGGTATAAATATGATCATGCAGCTAAACTCTTCCATTTGCTGCTGGATACCCAGAAAATAGAAAAGGGAACCACAAACCCTACTTGATACACAAGCCCCTTCTGGTAAAGGAAAGCCCTTGTTTATTTAAATATCCCTTTCTAGTAATTTGGAAGCAGCTGCTAACCACAAGTGTTTTAATTGCCACTGCATTATTTCAATTACTAATTTTTGAATTGTTCCCATCTCTCTATGGACACGTTGCAAATTATTATAATTTGTTATGATGGACAGCATTAGAATGGCATCTATTAGCACTTCTATAGATGAAAGACCCTCATAATGTCTATTAGCAGCCCTTGCAGGTGATGACAATGATGGAGGGGAGGTACACCATCCTACATCTACTGTGAGCAGTAATTCAGCTGCTGAGTTCTGAATAATTACTCTTTTTTTCTCATTTGTCTGTTTTTTTATCTTTTATTTGTCTCTCTTCCAGACATAAATATTGAAATGTGTAAATAAACTCAGTCATCCTAAAATTCCAGTAGAAAGATTCAGCAGTATTTTACTACATTCAAAATTATTTGAAAATCAAGTATTTTGCAGACAATGAGCTCCTCATATACTTAATGCTAATTTTTGACAATTTGTTTTGAACATTGAGAGCAAGTTAGGATTCTAAAAGGTAGCAGGAGGCCTATTACACAGTGGGTGGCAACACAGAGTGGCATAGGAGAGAGACAGCTTCTCTACAACCTTAGTGACCCCTGAAAGCTGTAAAAATCAATAAGAGAATCCAACCAATTAATGGGTACTGAGAAGTTTACAGAGGCTGAAAATGGAACTGAGGGATACAGCCATTGATTTATTGCCATAGCATGTTCCCAAATAATAGACTTATAATTCCATTGTTTGCCACTGGATTCTTTTTCTTCTATAAAGCACTCAAATATGAGGCCCTCTTCTGATGCAGGTGCATTAGGTAATTATCCTTGTGAAAGGTGCTTTTGTCCTCCTTGCTCTTTAAAATACTTGAAGATTCACTTAGACAAAAGGCAAATAACTGAAAATGGCATATGGCTCAGTAGATGAGAGCATCATTCTCACTCCATTTCTGTGTGGGTGGAGGAAATGCAAATGATTTGAAGGAAAAAAACCTGCAAATAGGTTTCCTGCTATCACTCCTTTGCTAATGATGAATACTTTAGAGAGTATTCTCCTGAAAGTTGTTATGGTCTTGGATCCGTGCAGAGAATGGCACCAAACCTTGCTCACTTCCAGGACATTCCATTCTCCTAATGACCCAGCAAGTGTCACACCTCTTCCCTCAGCTGCTCTGTGCTCCTGTTCCCTCACAAAACTCCTTTTTTCTTCTATGTACCAAACCAAAAGATGGTTTCACTCTGAACCAAAGGAAGCATGCTGCAGCAAAGCAGGCATGAGGCTTTCAGGACTCTGATTACAACAGTAATTACCAATGACTTACTGCAGGTGTACTGCTCCAGGGCACTGGCTGGCTGATGTTCAGTTCAGCAGCACGGGTACAGGGCTTCTTCCCCTTCTCTGTGTGTTTGGCTTCACCCTGCAGAAATCTGACTGCTTCAATTTTGATGTTAAATAGATACACACTTGAATGAAGAGGTCCTTCCCTTGGTGCCACAGCTGTGCTGTGCAGGAGTGATAGATAGTTGCAATCAAGGTATCACGGCCAATACACAAGGCAGCTACCTCAGTTTGCTTTGAAATACCACCAGATTCTGGGGAATTATACCAGAATTATCTCATGTTTCAGTCTCTGGCATCTCTCCTGGCTGCCCTGTCTCATTTCTTGAGCAATGGAGTGTTCCAGCCCAGCACAGGTACTTTCCTCAGATGGGAATTTCTTATGGGCAGACTTCCTTGTATCTCCAAACTTGAAGATACTAGGGATAAAGCTGAGTAATTCAGGATCACTTTGGGAAATGAATGGCTCCATCATTTGCAAAAATCTCTTTCTCCATTTTGTATTTAATTAGAAATGTCTAGTTCTACCAAAGAGGTAAGACACAATTGTGTGATCCATGTCTCACTGCCCTCTTTACTCTGGCATATGATCAGGGGGATTCTGAACCTACACCAAAATGGGATTTCTACTCTGAACTTTTTCTGAACTCTGTTCCTTCTGCTGTGCTGCCTGTGTCCTTTTTCTTCACAAACAAGATCTATTTGTGGAATGCAATTTCTCTGTCTTGCTAACATAAGCACAGGGTGCATCTAGAATGAAATATAGCATAGCTGGTGATCTTGGTACAGGCATATTTAATTATTTAATCCTCCTTTAAGGGAGAGAGGCTATGAAGGTATTGGAGAAGCAACAGAATGAGAATAAAGGTAAGGCTGGGTTTGAGAATGAGGAAAGAGGAGCAGCGAAAGGTCCTTGGCACAACTGCTCTGTGAAAGAGGGCAGTAAGTGCTTCTAGGAAAATATGCCACAGATCTTTTGAAAGTAACTGCTTCTCTGCCAGTGTTCACATCTTCCTTCCTCAAAGCCAGCAGTTGCCATGCAGGGCTGTAGGGCTTGGCAGAGCAGGCAGCAGGGCCATGGCAACACAAATTGCTTACCTTGTGTTTGTGGGCCCTGAAAGTTGCTCCTAAGGACACAGAAGGTTCATAAAATCAAACTGGAACTTGTGTGTGGAGATGTCACCCTACTTAATGCAGTTTTCTCTAAAAATCAATCTGAGCTGCTTGCAGACCCTTAAATTTTTCCAAATACATGCAAATTCTGTCTTAACGGTCTAGAAATCATAAATTACTTTGGCTATGCATGGTGGAAAGTGCTGAAGATTACTTAGTTAATCTTTGCAAACACTTCAATGATAAAAAGTGTAAATTAAATGTTATTAGTAGCAATAAATATACCCTTATGGTATTCATTTCAGTAGAGATACCTACACTTCAGGTAAAGCTGAGAAAGTAAAGGGAGGGAACACTGTTGGGCTAATTGCTGCCAATTGCACTCCACTGCTCTGCATTTACAGTCAGCTGAGATTTGTTTATTCATCTGTTTGTGATTTAACTCTGGGACTCCCCCAAACCCAGGCATCATCACAATAAAATTCTGATGCATTTCCCTGACAAACTTATCCTTAAATGGCTTCTTTAGCAAGAGTCAGTTCACTGATCCCAGTGACACTAAGGAGTTTCAGCCTTGCCAGCAGCTAAGTGGCACTAATGTTATACTGAATTTGGGAAGCAACTTATTTGCATGGAAGAGCTCCTTGCTCAGCTACAGTCTGTAGTCTGTGGAAATTCAGCAGCATCTACTTGATGTAGAGGCCCATGAGCTTTGTATTTTTTAAAGTCTTCACAAAAGAGCTAAAGTAGTTGCCATATACCAAGTGGTTTCACAAAGCCTTTTCTAGCGTTGGCATAATCCTGTTTATAAAAATATAAATATATTGGTATTTTGTAACCTACAAATGAACAGAAAAAAGTGAAATATCCCACATTCTCCCAAACACACAAAAAGGATTAAAGCCACCTCTTGAAATATAAATACATTACAAAAATGGGGCTACTTCTTGTTAAAACAGTCCAGAGTTATGACTTATTTCAGTGATATAATACAAAATCAACAGTCATAGCATATTTCTGGTGATGAACTATTCACTTTTTTTTGCTAGATACTTATAGTGGTATGCATTTTTCTAATTTAAATGATAATAGCTGTTAATTTAAAACTGTCTTAAACATGACTGATGCAGTTTCATATTGGCTAATAATATTCCTCCATTTGTTTCTCACCTATTTATATGCTACTGCTTGGTGTTAGTGAAGTGTGACCCTGCCAGCTGTGCCTGCAGAACTGAAGTGAGTGCACAGTAGCAGTGAAAGCCTTGCAAGCCCTTCAGCTAATTGACATTATGGTGTGTACAGGAGGATGCAGGTGGAACAGCAGAACAGCAGTTTGTTTCTTCACCAGACTTCCACTGCAAAGCATAGTCATAGCATCCTGCCAACCTGAAACGCCTTTGCCAGGAGATATTCCCTCTGCTTTAATGTGAACTTTGAAAGATTCAAATTCTTTATTGCCAAGAGGATCTTAATCTTTACCATATTTACATATTTTATTAGAATCCAAGCAATTGTCCTGGGTGGGATTATGCAATTTAACATTATTTGGATACAAGTTTTGAAAGACAAGGCATAAGAGCAACACTTTCCTCCTCCACACACCCCTCATCATTCAAAGGCCACCTTATGGGAGAAAATGTCGAGTAAAACACAATTTTTAAAACCAGTATAACACACAATTGTCTGGCTTATGTTTTGGAGTTTTTTAACCTCTTAGACACAGAGCTGGCCTTTACTTTACATTACAAATACCTGTGGATGCTGATGCTAAAGTCCAGAGGGATTATTCACTTTAGGGAGAAGCTTCTCACAGAGGCAGTCCTCAGTTCCAAGGCTGAGATGGGTCTGAGTCTGTGCCCATGTCTCAGAACTTGGTGGTAGCACCTGGAAAACAAATTTCTTTTCTTCATGCATTGCTTTGCTCAGGGTATCTATACCAACAGTGCCTCAAGGATACCCCACTGGTGAACCAGCTGGGAAATTGTCTAGTCACCTGCAGAGATAACACATTGCCTTTGCTCTTGCTGTGGTGCTCAGGGAAAGGAGCTTAATCCTCAGACTACTTCCTTTCTCCTCAAAAACTTAATGTGTTGCATGTGGCAGGGACAGCAAAGGCCAGGAGTGCAGCAAGAGGCATGTACAAACATGGCTGGGGCCCATGGAGAGGAGTTGGATGAGGCATTGGTTGGTCATGGATGGGGCAGTCTCAACAAGACAGCCCTGCAGGAATCCAGGACTGCTACACAGATGCAAAGGTGAGCAGCTGAAGCTCAGCAAACTGAGCAGTTTTGAAATCAAACCTTTGTGAAGTAGGGAGAGTAATAAGTCATGGAACAAATCTTTACATATAATAAAGTGTCCTTGCTGCCACCACTTCAAAATGTAAAATCTTGCCTTTCTTTTTAAAATATTTGGCCTGCTTCCTCCAGCTTTTGCAGGTATTATGGCTGGGTAGTTGAGATACTAATGATGGGAGGGATCCTTCTCCTTTGCACTATACAATAGCCAACACCACAGTCTCTTTCTGCCCTTACAATAGACTGGTCTGTTAGTCCTGTGACTGCTACCATTTACATCTCAAAGTACCTTCAGTTTCTCATCTAACATCATTTTCCTGACATGAGGAATGAGTAGATAACTTCTCTCTTTGTTGCCAGGAAGAGTGGCACAACTGAAGCAGTGTGCTGAGGGCCAGATTTCCACACTGCCATACTTTCCATACTGCTGGTGGCCACTTTGGGCACTCTCCAAATACCCAGGGCTGATCAAAGCACCTGAGCTGTTCCTGCAGAGCCCACCTTCTTCTCTGTTTCACCCAAAAGGGAGACACTTTGCAGGCTCCAGATTACTCTGCATGATAAGTAGTGATGATTTGCTTAAACTGCAGTCTCATGGTCAAACCACAGTGGTGATACAGACACACAGCCACTAGCATGGCACAGAAATGCCCAAGTCCAGGAGAAACCTTGACTCTGATAACAGTCAACACTGGGTCCTCAAGAAGCAGGAAAAATTGCATCTTGTGATGCCTGTGGCCCATAGAGTGGCACTTTGGTATGGACTTTGACTTAATCAGTTTTGAGATGATAGCAGGATCTGGCTAACCTCTAGGACATATGGTTTAAGTCAGTTATGTAAAAAGAAAATATTTACAACACTAGAAATGCTGAAACATATGGAATATTATTTCTAACAACCTGAAAGAAAATGTTGCTAAATAGCAGTTCTTGTCTTCTCTTTAGCAAGACTATTCTTAGTCTTCATTTGTTTTCCAAATGATATTATTATTCAGTAAATAGAATATGAAGCCAAGGAATTGAAATTGCTCAGTTCCTGGCAAACTTTATTCTCATCTTGCTCAATAATCATGATTATAATGATTTTATTCATAAGTCACATTAAGTTTTTCCCTATGGTAAAATTAAATGCAATGGGAATTGAATTATCTGTTCCCTAAATGCAAAGCTAAAAGCAATACATCTTGCTCCTACATGAAGCAACTATATTTATGCTCTGGATAGTCAATGACTGAATTAGAAATAACTATTCTGATGAGCACTGGCATTCAATTCTTCCTTTTCTTTTTGTTTCATAGCAGAAGAAAATGTCAGTCTGATAAATTAGAGCATTGATATCTCTATCTATGGAGACCCCAGAATGTCAGAAAGATTGATACTAAATTGCTGGATTCAGAGTAATCAATGCCATCTGGGAGATCAGAATCCAGAAGTCAAACATGACACTGAACAGATTGATTTGTTTCACGTTATATTATAAAACATGTGCCATCAGCTCTTTACATTTCCATCAGACTGAAGGGGACCAACTTTAGGACTAAATTTGGCGTGAGTATTTTGTTGAATTGGAGTATCCTATAAAACCAAAGGCTGGACATAATTTGCTGAGATTTTGGGTTAGTAGAAGGTAATCTCTTACAATTGGAGAGAAACTCCGAAAACCATACACCTAAAGAAAGTATCTGGGGTCTGAGGTTAGCATGCAAAATTAAAGAAGTTGCATCCTCTTGGTTGACTATTACCTAGTGAAGGTGTATTGGGATGTGCCAGGACACCTTCTGAAGGAAGCAGGATAACTGCATGAAAGTCAAATAGTCTTTTCCCATTGAAGTGAAGCAGATGATTTTTTCAGAGGAGTAGGGCAAGCAGAGCACACTCACTTGGGGCTTGACACAATCCTAAACCTGGCAAAGGAGACAGAGAACAAGAAGTAAGAAAGGCTGCAATAACTTAAATCAAAAACTTGCAGCCTTGGGAGGTGAGTGACTGATGTGTTTGCAAAAGGCATTGCAATGTTTTTATATTTGCTTGGCATTTATAAAGGGTCAGTCTTCTGGGTTTATATTTGTCACATACAGTAAACTCTGAAGATTTGAGGGAAGAAAACTTAATAATAAATCTGCTAAGGTTCCAGGAGTATAAAAGATTCTGTCATAACAGTGGCAGCATTTACCTGAGATATCAGCATTATTCTGGAGAAATGTTCTCATAAAATTTATGGTGGTGATGTTCAGCAACCCACCAAACTTAAAACTAAGTTTCATAATAGTTGAATATTGTGTATTGCTTTAATTGAGGCTATGGCATGTCCATGACACAAATCTTGGAGAACAAATGTCCCAACCAGTATTTTGGAAGCAAAATTAGTTAAATGCATGGGATCACTGAGCATAAAGAGGTTGTATTGTCCTATCCAGGTGTTGTGGTTTAACCCCAGTCAGCAACCACGCACACACAGCTGCTCATTGTCCCACCAGGGATTGGGAAATAATTGAGAGGGTAAAACCAACAAAACTTGGGGGTTGGCATAAAGACACTTTAGTAGGGAAATCAAAAGACTTGCACACAAACAGAGAAAACAAGGAATTAATCCACTTCTTCCCGTGGGCAGGCAGGTGTTCAGCCATCTCCAGAAGAGCAGGGCGCCGTCATGTGTAATGGTAACTTGGGAAGAAAAATGCCATAATTTCAAATGTACTCCTCTTCCTCCTTCTTCCTGACAGCTTGATATAGTAAGCATGATGTCATATGGTTTGGAATGTCCCTTTGGTCAGTTTGGGTCACTTGTCCTGCCTGTGTCTTCTCCCAACCTTCCATTCACCCCCAACTTCCTTGCCAGAGTGTCCATAGGAAAAGCAGAAAAAGCCTTGGCTCTGTGTAAGCCCTGCTCAGCAATAACAAAAACATCTCTCTATTATCAAATCTGTGTTCAGCACAAATCTAAAACACAGCCCTGCTGTGTGAAGAGTACCAGCTGCTGTGAAGAAAATTAACTCCACCCCATCCCAAACTGGCACACCAGGTTACCATAACACAATAATGAAAGTTTACTGGAGAGCAAAGCAATATAGCTAGACTCACTAAATTGTGTCTGCCTCACAAAGTGTATTTTCTGGTGTATGCTGAATTTTCCTAAAGTTTGCCACAGAGGTCCTTTTTAGGATTATCTTTTGACAGCTTGGAAAAATTGATGGCAATTTCCTTGGATAAATTGAGACAGAGGGACTAATTAAGGCAGCACAGGAGCACACCACCATGTCACCTGACTCTCCTATCAGTGAGCACAGTGACAAAAGCACCTCTGGCAAGGCAGATGTAGGCCAGCCCCATCTGAAATGTGTGGGGCTAGGAGGCCACACTTAATCCCATGGGGCTGAAAAGCCCAGGGTAGGCAAAAGGAATGAGGGACCAAAACCATCAGAACCACACTGGGCACTGAGCAGTCCTTCAAAAACAATAGCTTGGTTTGCTCAGACTCTGTCTTTTGAATATAAACCTAAGCAGATAATGACACCTATTTCCTTATTAATTCTCCCTCTTGTTTAAAGTACACTAGCTATCAAGGGTCCATGTTTCTCTAGTTTATGCTGAACTTATGGCCAAAGGAAGATCTGATCAGTGTTGAAACCATATTCCCCCAAATAACAGAATTAATCCTCTATCTCAACAAGAGCACCATGGAAGCAGCACATTTAAAAGAAAAACAAGGATTTGATTAACTTACTTTCATGTATTTGCATGCATGTATGTACATAGTAAGTGTAAAAGCTTATGTTTGTTTACACCTGGCATGCCTGTGGAGAACCAGATACCCCTTGCAGGAAAGAGTATGTACTCTTTTTTGCCATGAATTTACCTCCTGAACTACTGATGGAAGAACATTAAGATTTACAAAGCTATTACAACTGACATATTAAATTTCATGGGGATATGTATTTTAATTGGTAGCCATAAAAGCAGTGCAATAAAGGTTATCTTGCAACTATATTTGGAAATCACTTTCATAACATCACTTAACTCCTCTAGAAGATATCTTTAATCAAAGAAAATCTCTGCTGATATTATTACATATATTTTATCTGAAAGTGACCCTATTTTGTCTTGTTGTGACCTTATCTTATGCATGACTCAACAAGACTGGGA
Source organism: Sturnus vulgaris (assembly GCF_052056855.1). Taxonomy (NCBI): domain Eukaryota; kingdom Metazoa; phylum Chordata; class Aves; order Passeriformes; family Sturnidae; genus Sturnus; species Sturnus vulgaris. The sequence continues at coordinate 16,771,518 of NC_142243.1, forward strand.
ACTCATTTACTTCCCACAGATCCTTTTCCTTCATACATCCTGCATAGATTTTCTATCCCCAAATAGACTAAAGCAAGAATATAAACACAGGCTGTGATATACCAAAATCCCTGCTCACAAAAGGGCTGGCATGTAATGGTGTCCTCGAGCAGCTGACTACAAAATGTTAGAAAACTGTGACAGAAGGCTGATTTTTTTTCCTCCTGTTTTTGTAAAATAAAGACTTTGTGGGGAAAAATGTGTGTTGACAGAAAACGAAATAATATTGCAGTGTCGTTTGTTGTTTTCACCATTAAAAATAGAAGAAAATAAAGACTGTGCTTTTTAACTTGCAACTCTGTGTCATGTCTCTCCCCATCTGGGAGAGACATTTTGCCATCAGCACAGTCTGTCCCTCTCTGCTCAGGTGTCCACAGTCTGAATAAAGGTTTTGTGATAAATACCAATTTAAAAATCTCCCTAGGCTGTGTAAGAGCATCACCATTTCAGGGAGGCATAACAGCTTGGAGGGTGATTTGACTGGCAGTGGCTGTTCTGTTTCAGTCTGTGTTTTCCCTCCTCCCATATTAAAGCACACTCTCTGCTCAGCTGTGTGTGGCTGTGGAGAGGCTGGGGCACACAGAGCTGCAGGGCTGTCTCTAAGGGTGTCTGCAGGAGTGGCTGTGATGGTGGCTGTGGGGATGTCTACAAACATGACACCGTTTTCCTTTATTCAATGTGACAGTTCTGTATTCATTAAATAACTTATCCAGTTGTCAGCAATAAACAAGTGTGTGTTAGGAACTGTATCCGTATTGTTCATCAAAGCACAAGTGTTAGAAGCACTTTCAAAAGTGAGAAAGGTGTGAAATGAGAGCCCTGGTAATGCTCATGTTGTTTTACCTTCAGTGATCTTGCACAGCATGTGCCCCAACCCTCCTGTGCTCCAGGTCCCGGTTGTGAGACATTGGACTGTCCTAGTGACACTTAGATACAAATACTGGGCAAAAACATAATGAAGGGCTAGTGAGCAAAGTTAGGGAGCAAAAATGGACAAAGCAAACTGCAACAACTTGATAAGATCAGATAATTTCCGACCAGCATCAATAGATGTAGACATCAACACACATGGTGTGTGTATTTAGACACACAAATGCTCCTGGACAACTACTGGACAATGGATTTGTCAAAGTAGTTCAGCTGCAAGGAGGGAAGAAAGATGGCTCTGGCCTGTACATATTCATTGGTTTCAAGGTACAAAAAAGAGAATAACTGACCAGTTTTAACAGTAGAGATGATTTCAAGTGGGATTTGAGTGGTGCAGCCTAATCATAGACAGCCTAGAAATGGAATGAGCAGGGAGGTGATGTGGTCTGCTGATGACACAGAGTTATTCAGATAGAAAAAAAACAACTAGGGCTGGTTGTTAAGAGCAGCAGAAGAACCTGAATGTGATAGGGGACTGGGCAAAAAAAGTAGGAAATTAGGTCGAATTCAGATAAATATAAAGCACAATGCAAACTTGTTTGACCTGACAAGCAAAAACTTGAGCTGTAAGTATCATATTAAAATAGCAAGCTCAAAGTTCAGCAGTCAAAGAAATGCACCAAACATGAGGAATTACAAGAAAGGAACAGAGAACAAACCACTGAACATGGTTGTGCCCTGGTAGCAATGCATGATGTATTTGAATTTCACTTGTTTAGGTAGTTCTGGTCCACAGATTTCTGCCTACAGGGGACATAATGGAACTGAAAGAAATTTAAAGGAAGGGAAATAGAATGATTATGGATATAATGCAATTTCCATTAATTACACTAGAATGCATTTGCTTAACAATAAAGGAAAGATTTACTTTCTAAAAGCACAAGTGTCCTGGACAAGGTGAACATAACAGTGAGGAAAGACTAGATGGACTTCAGATGAAAAATTCATAGGCCCAAAGCAAATCAAATAAGGGCTTTTTTTGCCCCATGATGTAGAGTAAAACTGCTATTCCTTGCTGCAGAATTATGCCTTCTAAGTGTCGTTTCCACAGGACCAATGAGACAAATTCCACGAAGAAAAATCCACTGACAAAAATGAAATGTATATTTATTTCTCTCTCAGAAAGTTTCAGAGGTGTAATTTTTCAGAGGCTGGAATGGTAGAGCTGGAAGGTTTTATTCCAAGCTTGCCCTGTGCTATTACTGCTCTCTAGCTGCTGGGTACTGCTCAGGGCAAGGCCCTGGGCTGCCTGTGGTTGTGATCTGGCCACTACTACCACTCTTGTCAGAAAAGTGTTGAACAATAAATACACTTTCCCACATTTTACAGTAAAATTATTTAAATACAAATATAAGAAAAGAATTGAAAAAGTAGTTAAGTGGCAAATTTCTTACCATGCAGTAGTGGATCCTGTGGTATTGCTGTCCCACTAGGGTCTGTCTGGGACACACATACCTTTATGTTTTGTCCACCTATGGTAGGCTTGAACATTTTAACCAATGATCAGACTGACCAAGCAGGGACTTTCTGTGAAGTTAACCTGCAGTGTTCAGCCTGACAAAGAGGTCAAAACTGGTAATTTTATAACTGACCCAGCTCTGCAGCTCTACCCTGCCAGCACAGAACTGATTAGAACCTGGAGGACCATCATGCTCATATTAATTTACCAGCTAGGATAAATGAGAAATTTTTGCTTATATAAGATAAGCAAATTAATAATTTCTGGCCTTTATGCTACTGTTTGCAGAAAGTGCACTGGGGCTTTTTTATTCTTCTGTTATTTCTTAGGATTAATTCAGATTAATCTGAAAGCTCCTGAAACCTTTACACATTATTACAGAGATCATGCCAGTTCATCAGCAACTTTAGTCACAAGTTTTTTGAGTGCATAACAAGTATATATCCTTCCCCTACCCCCTCTGAGAGCTGTACTTCCAGTGAATTAAACACACAGAGGCTGAAAAAGTCAGAAAGGGAGACATGAGGAAAAGAAAATAAACAAAATTGAACGCCTTCTCAGGGCCAGACAACCTTGGTGAAAACACATCTGACTCAGAAGAGGAACCTGGAAAAATCCATTGTGCAGAAAGATACAAAGCATTGTGACACACCAGTTGGGGGGAAAAGTGTGTGGATTAGATATGGAGAAACAGCCTCTCCTGAGGCTGATGTTTTTACTCATCTTCTGGAACCTCATACTGCGTGGTATATTTAGTATATATGTTTTCTCACAGTTCTCTGTTCAAAAATCCTGTAAAAACACATCCTACTAAATTCTGGTGTTCTTTTCCAGAAAATAATTATATCCACTTACAGTTGTTTTCATGGTGTATGTCTTCTTTAAAGGTTTGCTCTTGACTAAAGCTTCCTTCTTCAAAAAGCAGACATTGAGAAAACAGCACTGCCAGGAAATCCTAATCAAGAGTTAGAACAGCCTGTTGCTATGGAAATAGCCATGGCATCCAATATGACTTCTGCTGTGCTAAAAATAGGTTGAAAATACAGGGAAGTCTGGCCTGAGTAAAATAAAACAACAGAGTAAGCAAATTGAGTGAATTACATCAACGAATACATTAATGGTGGAAATTTAGCCTTTATTAATTATGCTTTCGTTGGCTCATTTTTGCCTGCAGGCAGAGGAACTGCCTCCCACCAGGCAGGGTGAGTGCAACAAAGAAGAATTACTTGCCCCTAAGTACCCCAAATGAGTTCACTATTTTACAGAGTATATGTTTAGTTGGAGTGGCTGTATCTGCTCTCAGTCAGCAGTGCTGACACTAAGGGTTGAGAAATCATTACTTAAGTCTGCAAAAAATAATGTAGTTTTTGGAGAGCAAAGGCTCCCTTCTCTGGGGGACTGTGTGAATGGAGACTGCAGTCAGGGCTACTGATTATTCTCATGGATTGGCAGGGCTCCATAAGGTCTCAGCCCCACAGAAAGCCTGTAGCAGTTTATTCTACATCCCAAATTAAACCAGGTGCACTGTACAGGTATCATTTCTGTCCCATCCAACTCCAAGATATGGTAGTCTGTATCTCCAGCTCACCCATCTGACAACCCTCTTGTGTCAGTTCTGTCCTTTCAGCTCCATCACATCCCATCCACTGACTTAATTTTGACCTTCTAATATTCAACAGCTATGCCACTTAAATTGATGCAAAAGCATCATTGTGCAAAGAAAAAATTGACCACAAGTTCAGGAGTAGCAGGGTCTGATCCTGAGTCTATTACAACATCAGTTCTTGAGACTCTTGAGCCCTTCTTTTGTTTAGTTTGATCCCTGGTTAAAAGATTACTGAAGCTGAAGATACAAATTGTCATTTGTATTTCTCATTGGAGAGTTAATGTCCTTGGAGGTGAACCAGGATGATTTGCGCCTCCTTCTGGTCCTGGCTCTGGATATTTTCTGCTCCAGGTAGATCTCGTCACTTTGACAATGCTCAAGAATGTGGAGTCAACTTAAAGATGAAAATTCGGATTACAGAACAGGAGCTGGGTGGCTTGTGCCAAGCATGATGTACAGCACCTCCATTTGGGGGCTGTTCATGGAGATTGTGGGTGCAATGGTGACTGAATTCTTTACAGCAGTGGCTTTACAGCACTTCCACGTGCTGAGCAGGATTGCCTTGCACATGTATAGTGCAACTGCATGTACAAAGTGCAAATGCTGCTTTTCTGTGTCCTCTGCACCTTAATATCTGATTTTAGACCTGAGCAATCACCTGGCTGCTGCAAAACCTTCCTGCAAAACTGTATGCTTTTGGGGAAGAATGTGATATTTGATATACAACATGGAAAAACACATATTATATGGTGTGCCTAAACTTCGTGTTGGCAGGTGGATCTTGGAAGTCTTTGGACTGTGTATTATGAATCAAAATCTTAATATCCAGCTGATCCGATGCAGCTCCTTCTAAGCCAACTTCTGCCAGTGATGACTACAGTGAAAATACTCTTAAAAACTAGAAAAAAATTGACTAGTTGTTTCAACTGAAATTTTCACCTTTTAATTTAACTTGATATGGCCTCAGGATCAAAAAAAGAAACAGGAAGAGTTAAGTCCGATGTTGGTAGAAGGACATGCTCTAAAAGCCTGATTATCCAGATGGAACAGATAAATCTGTTACTCTTTCTCTAAATATCAACACTGCATAATTAGCAGCTGCTAAAATAATGCAAGCCAATTGAAGAAAAACATGGTATACTCTACATTCATTTATTAAATACCTTATGTTTCCAAACAGAGCTTTTCATATTTGCTGCAAAACTCTGTAGCTTCATGCTTTACACAACTGAGCAAAGATGACAGCACTGAAATGAGCTATTACTATTTCCATCAGGAAGATATGGGGAGCTAGTCTGGGTCTTTGAGGCAAAAATATATATATATTCATCAAATAGAAAAGCTTTAAAAAGCAGCACTATCTAAGATATCAGCATCCCGTCTCCCTTGGAGACAGCTAAACCCCATATTTATCTAAATTATCTTGGTAATATGACAGAGTGATTGCTCACTAATGGTCAGTAACAGTTTTCTTTGTCATTTTCCTAGTCATTACCTCCTCAGAATGAACTCCAGAATAAACTGCTGATGCATCGTGACTAGAATATAAAGCTTATCATCACAACAGAAACCATTTCTATTAAATTCACAAACCTGTACATTGGACTTCTGACATTTTCATTTACAAAAAAATAATACTCCTCTATTGCAAACTCTAGAGTTGAGATCTAGATGAGCTTACAGATAACTTATTCTTAAAGGAGAAGAAAAGTAATATTTATTTTGCACAGCTGTCTTCTATTTTCTTTATTTTCTCCTCACAGCTATTAATGCACAGGAGCCACATTCTCTGCAAAGAGCACAGCTCAAACCAGCCTAGTTTTGTAGGTACTGTATTTCCCAGCCTGTTCAGCTGCATTTTTTAATTTCGATGTTTAAATCTATTTGCCCTTTTTCGGGAGCTGGAAAGAATCACTGATTACACAGTCTGCCTGAATCTCATTTTCCCTGCTGAGTCTGAGAAAAACCCTCACAGAAGGCTTGTGCACGTGGCAGCTGCTTGACTCCTTCCTCTCCTCTCAAAGACTGGAAATTTTCAGTGTTGACATCCATTGTCTTTATTTCAGATTAAATGGAGCTGATTTTTTGAGCTGCCAAGATGGAGGAGACAAAAAACTCAATCAGAAGGAGCCGAAGTGCAGCCATATGAAGCTGCCTGACTTTGACATAGTGCATCAGCCTAGAAAAACAGCACTAGGGTGACCATAAAGGTGACCATCTTCCCCAATGTTAAAACAAATGGATGTGTACTGACCCTTCAGGGAGTCCTAAAGGCCAAAATGCTGGGGAAATGCTGTGGAGCTTCTTTCTGCACTGCACAGTCTGATTTTCTTTTCTACAAGTGGCAATCCTGTCTGTTTGGTGAGCAAATGGTCACTGGTAACGTGGGCAGCCAGAGAATGACAGTGGTACTTCCTCCTATGAGCTGTCAAATACTCTTCTGACATTGCAAAAAATTTTGCACAAATAAGCTATACATATGAAAAGCTATCAGTACTATTTTAAGCTCTGCTGTAATTAGGAGAGAGGAGAGAACACACTCTGACTCCTAAAGAAGTGGGACCCACCTGGAAAATCTGATATTTTTAAATCATTAGAGCACAAGGAATCAAAGAGATCAAATGTTTCTTTCTCTTACAACAGGCTAAGAAGTAAAGAAAATTCCATTTATCTTTACTAACCTAGCTTGACCATGGAGTTCAGGTCAGGACCATGGAGGTCAGCTTGACCATGAGCTCAGGTCAGATCACTGGAGTTCGTGACCATGGAGTTCAGGTCATGTCCTCAGTTTAGCTAATCCACAGGTGCACAGTTTGCAAAAGAACAAGAGAGCACAGAGCTTCCTGAGCTGCCTTTCGTAGCTGACCCCCAAGAATAGGCAGTGGTTACTTTAATGCACCCAAGTTTTTCCAAAAAGTGCCATCTGGTAACATGACGAAAGCTCCTAACCCCTGAGTACTGGAGCAGAGCTCAGGGAGGAGCAGCCCCGAGCTGGGCTTCTCTGCTGAGCCACATCCTGGGGCTGTGCAATGCTCCCCTCGCCAGGGTTTGGGCTTGCTTAAGACAGTGGATGATGCAAAACACTTACTGCCAGCAGCTTCCAGGCACAACTTCCCAGGAAACACAGATGTATTCTTTCTTTTTTTAAGGGAGGGGAAACACATGGATCTGAAGTCTGACCATGATTTTGAAGGGTTTTGCAGTCTGGGTTGCTTCATTCGTATTGCCTGTCCTGGAGCCCAGTGGTGAAGATTTACATATTTCTGTCTATGTGCAAAGAGTAGATCTCCTTGGTAGGCAATGTATTTACCTGAAAGGACAATGAAGGACTGGCACAGAAAGGAAACATTTTTCCCTGCCAAAGTGTTGGTGCATGTCTATTCAACTTCTGCTTTCTTATTTTCTAAAAGCCATCTACCATCTGAGTGTAATCAGTCTCCTTGAGGGCTAAGAAACAAAAGGGTGAATCTGTTTCACGTGCTGAATGGGCCATGAGGATAGGACTAGGAAGTTGTCTTGAGCCTTATGTGTCCTGCCCCCATGGAGTGAGGGTGTTTTGCCTTCAGCATCTACAGGAAGAATTCCCACTACATCCATGGATTAGCATGAACTTACTTGTTATCCATTATTCTGAAACTAGATTAATTTTCTAGATATAGATTGAGAAACAACAGGAACCTGAGGATATAAGACCCAACAGGCTGAGCTGGACAAAGCTCAAGTGAGCTCATTACCATATCTCCAATGCCCAGCACTGTATGAGTATCCACATTTGGTGTTTTGTGGCAGCAACTGATTCCACAGTTTCATTATGGATTCTGTAGCAAATTACTTCATCTTTTGAGACTTGCTGGAAATGTCATTTAACATCCTTTAGTTGCTGCTGGTGAGAAACAGTCACTACCTTTTCACCTTCTCTATATGTCTCTTTCCCAAGTCAGGAGTTTTAATCTGATCTTATATGGAACATATTCCCACAGACAAGATTTGAATGTTAAATTACTAATTTGCAAATCAAGTAACTTAATGAAATATTTTTAAATAAAGCTAATATGCTTCAGAAGAATACCTATTTGAACATGGAGATCAGATCGCACTGAGATAGGTAAGATTATTTTCACTGTTCAATTCTTTGCTCTTGGGACAAATTAAAGTACTCAAATATTTGAAAATATATATTGCAATAAAGAAGCAGTAAAAATATCAGCAGGAACTACCTAAGTATGTGTGGGAGGAAAGGGAGTAGGAGTTTAACCTAGCATAGAAAATTCCCTCCCCAAAATAATTTGAATGCAAGAAGAAATTAATCTATTCTATTTATTTCCCATTATAATGAGTTATTTTTGCTTCAGGCTGCCAATCATTTCTGCTGATGAAGACTCCAAACCTTCAAATATCTTGCATCATGCTATGTTGCATGAGCTGAAATAAAATAGAGGGTTAAGAATAGATACTGAAAATTTTTGCTAAATTTATCAACTAGAAAACCGGCAAGGGCTAATTTATAAGAAAATAATTTTATTCTCCAAGATGATTTAGTCTATTTTTCACAACTGTGTCTAAGTAATTAGCAGGGTATGTAAGCAAAATAGCTCTTTTCAAAATGTGCAGTAGATCTGCAGACAGATGTTTTGGTCCTTAAGGAGAATTTAATCCACGTTTGCACAACCCTGAACCCAAGTTTTCAGGTGGCCTTGCCTGAGGGGAAAAACAAGGTAGAGGAAATAGGAACACATGAAAGAAATGCCACTACCCCAACATGGTGAAAGGAGAAGTCTCATAAGAAACCAGCCCCATGCCTGGCATATGCCCTGCTGGTGACACCAGAGTGCCAAAGGGGATTATAACCCAGGAGTGAAGACTGGGGGCACCTCAGGGCATCCCCTTTGTCAGTGAGAGCACACAGTAATCACTGCTGATCACATGTGGGGTGCTTCCTTTACCAGCAAGGCCTCTGAAGTGGACAAAATATATCCTAACTTTCATTATTATTATTATTATTATTATTATTATTGTTGACTGAATTTTTAGGAAAATAAGAAGTTTTGTTGTTTTGAAAATGCATGGGAGGACTGTTTGACCTTAAATGACGTGCACAATTCCCTAATCTTCTCAGAAGCAGCCTCGTCACGCCACACGAACCATTTAGAGGAACTCCAGGCCACTCTAGAATCAGGGGGCATATGATTAGCATTAAACCAAAAAGCATTTTAATCCTGCTGCAAGATTAAAAGGGTGCTGAAAAACAAAGTGGTGTTCCCGTTTCCCTCTGAACAAAATATTTCATTTTGTAACTGCAGGAAGCTCTAGAGAAGAAACACCTGCACATTGAGGTGGATGAGCATGTGGCTGGAGGGTTTGTCAGCTTTTATCCATCCAGCTATTAACTCCAGGGCAGTTGCTCCAAATCTGCATCAGTATCACTGGAAACAGCCCCTGGTCTCCAGCCATCAGACCTTGCTCAGTTCTCAAATGGCTTATCTGTAGCTCCCTAATAGAGAGGCTTACAAATAAGTGGCTCAGCTTGGTAAAAGCCACTTTATAAGCTGCCTGCTACAATACAAAGCTTCCTTCTTTGATTAAAAGGTCCTAAATTATGGGAAGACAGCAGTGATACACCTTCCTGACACACCTTCCTGACACTTATTGAGAGCAAACAGATTTATGAAAGCAGACAATCTAATAAAAATGTATAAATTGAATCAAAACCTTTTTGGTGGAGCTAAAAAGTATGCTTTTCAATATTTGTAAATGATAAACTGCTTCCTGAACTTAGAGACAGAAATGGAACACTTTAAAAAATCTCTCCCTACTTGAAAACTGTGTACATGGGGCTGACATTATTCTATTCAATTATAACACCTGGCTGACCATCAACATCCTGGGCTATCTCTTAGTGCAATGGGATCAGAAGTGCTCTGAAGGTGACTATTTCTTTACTCAGGACTGAATGATCCACGGTTATCAGGCTTCTATTCTTTACAATGCACAAAAATACCTGAATCTCCTAAATCCAGGCCATAGGCTGAAAATATAAAGAGGCTTTACTGCCATGTTGCCATTCCTTTGTTATATGTTGAATTTGGTCTTGAACCAAGACTGGATAGGGATTTGCCCTTACTATCCATCAGTTTGTTCAGTATCTACAATACATGCCATGATAAGAAACAAAATCCAAAAATGGGTGCTGTGCTAAGATGGAGCACCTGGAGCACCTATATTTATTTTCTTATCCATTTTCCATTGTTTGTAGCAAATTTCCACTCCAGCTAGTGGAAATTACAGTATATTTATGGAAGATGATTAAAAATCTTGAGAGAGAGGAGACAAAAATCAAAGAGAAACTTGCAGATTCAGCATTTTTATTACAATATAATATTATCAGAGTGTATATTTTCTTTTGAAGACATTGCATTAACATGTCACTTGCTTTGGATTCTTGGATTTAAGAAAAAAGGTCTTAACCAGCGCTTGATGGAAAATGTGCTGCAGGAGTGCCTGGTGCTATGGAAACAGAGCTGCATGCCCGTGTGAGCTGCACTGAAGCAGGAACCATCAAACACCAGCTTTGCTCCCATCGAGTTCCACTGGAAGAGCCACCGTCATTTCAAGCATCATGAAATCACACCTTATGTTTCTGTGTCAATGCAGGACAGTCTTTCTCCAGATAATTTCCCTTCAATGTAAGATTTTCAAGGGAGCATGCATCCAAATGATGTCAGTTAAAACTGAAAATTTCTTTGAAAATTACCTCTTTTGCTCAGGGTTGAACACCCAGATACCTACTTCTGCATCTTAGATTTCCTCATGGTTTTATTACCCTATCTTGCAAGTTGTCCATGAAATTCAAGGAACTAAATGTATATGCCAAAGATCTGCAAACAGTAGACCTACTTTGCCCTGTATTTACCAAGGGGCCAGTGGCCTCGCAAGTCTGCATTTTTGAGGTCTGATTTCAAGCACCATAGTAAATGTATGCAGGAAGATGGAAATTCCTTCATATTAAACTTCAATGACCACTAGTCATTTCTGAAAATGAAGCTGCTGACTGTGTGCATACAAGTGCTGGTGGGATCAGGATCCAGTGGTGATTGAAAACAGGTATCTTTTAAACAGCACCCAAATCCCTAAGGAGATTGCCTGACCTGAACTATAAACCTCTGAAGTTATTTCTTAAATTGCACTTCCTTTCAGACTCTTGGATAGTTTCATTGATAACAAACAAACAGACTAAAGTTGCTAATTTTAAATTGGTTGCAAATGCAGCAGTAAAACTAATTATGCCTAATGTCGTAACTTGGTAAATTGGTCACAGCAGAGAAGGGAAGGATATCTGGCAGCTCTGTATTTCTAGGGTATGTGTGAGATACACTTATCTTCACTTCAGGAGTTTAATCTGTCTGCTGTGTCCCCAGAACATTAGGGCGGGGATTGTTGGCTCTCCCAGCTCCTGAATCCCATGGAGAAAGGTGTTGTAGGTAAAGACCTATCCCAGCCCATGTGAGAGCCTCACTCCCTGCACTGACAGCCTGGGGAGGCCTGAGGGACCATGGTGCAGCCCAAAGAAGGCTGCAGAGGAGACAGCTGAGGTCCTGCTCCCAGCCTGGCGTGCTTCTCCTTCATTCACAGGACCACGGAGTCTGGGAAGCTGAGACCAGAGGTCCAGCAGAGGTGAGGAGGGGATAAAACACAGCTATAACACACCTTGTTAAAGAGGAACAGCCTCATGGTTTTAAAATTGTTTTAGAGTAAGCCTGCTTTCATCTTTTACCAGACAAGACAATAGTGCTCATTTTTCCCCTTTTAAAGAAGAAAAATGGAGACTGCAAATAACACTGTGGCCCTTAAAAAAATGGAGGCACAAACACTGAACAGATGTACTGAACAGCACTTCAGTAAAGACCTCCAGGTACATGAATACCAGACCCAGTGTGATGTCTATAAAGAGAGTTAAGAAACAGGATTCATCTCTCTCTGCGAGATTCTTTTTCTGCGAGATTTTTCTCTGCGAGAGTTGCTTCAGAAGGAAATTACTTTCTTTTTGTTTGCAAAATGCTCCTCAGAAAGTTGTGCCCAGAGCTGCATATAGCTCAGGGTGTTATGGCAGCAGTTTCCTCACAAGTGAGGCATCACTTGAGAGCAAGAGTTTACACGTTTAATATGCAATGCAGAGGTGCAGAACAACAATAGGATATTGCTTGTGCAACTTCCTTCAAGTGTTTTTGAATGTTATTAGATCCTGGTGGGACTTGTAATTTGATAAAAGTTAAGCAAGTGCATGGATTATAGCAAGAGGTGGGCCAATGTCATGATAAGAATATTACAGGACATCTTAAAGATATTTATAATGACTTTCACCCTGCCCATGTTTACCACAAGGTGCTACCCTTGCTGTCCTCTTATCTGTCTCTAGTTTCCTCCTGCAGAGCTCAGCAGCCATTGCTCTCCTGCCTCTGAGGAGTGGAAACCCAGAGCAGTCATTGTGGGCAGCAGCACGGAGCCACCTCAAAAAATCACTTAGAGATGGAGCAGCTGCAAGCAAGCTCCCATCAGTCAAATCTGTGTGTGATGTGCAGGTCCGAAAATAACCCTGCACAGTCTGTGAGAGGTGAGAGCCCATTACAGCCTCCACCTTGCCTTTGCTCAGTGTGTCCTCACAAAACAGAGCAGTGCAGCTGAGGGGGATCGCTGGGGCTGAGCAGGGTGAGCCTGCCTCTGCCCCCACGAGGAAAACAAGCAGCCACTGAAAAATGAAGGCAGAGCCGTATGCGTGATGGTGTGGTGGTTCAGTGCAAATAGCTGTCCAGGCAGCAGCCTAAGACAAATCAATACCTGTAATAAGGCTCATCATGCTCCAATAGCCGCTGCAATCTGCCTAGGAAGACTCATGCTGGATGAAGGGGAAATGTGTGTTCCTGAGGGAAAAGGCACTTAAGAGTAAATTCTCATTAAGTGAAAATTATTTGCTGATGAAAGATTTAGCCAGTTGGCAACTGGACAAAAGATGGGTGTACAGCAGGGAAAGAGCACATCATGTTTTCTAATAGATTCAGCTGAGGTTTGTGTTCGTGATGTTCAATGTAAGCGGCACTAAAAACTGCAGCTTTGCTTCCAAGCATAGCTACTTTTTAATTCCTTTTTAAGAATTTCCCTAATATTTCTACGGAAGAAAGCCAAGACAAATCTATTGGAAAATAGCTGGAAAGACTATTTTTATATCTTTAATTACAGATTATAAAGGAATACACTTCTGAGAAAAAAATTGTGCTCATATTATAATTTTTATGGGTTTTTTTTTAATTTATGGGTTTTTTTTCCAAAATGTGTGGTTAGGCTGTTAGAGATAAGAGCATTTATGATTTTCCATATAGATCTGATGAAACAGCTTCTTCATTTACATTTCAAAGAAGGAATTGGATCAGTGAATTGTGCAATAAAAGAAAATAAGACAGAAGAATAAGAAAGAAATTAAAGTGAGAGAAGCATCATACAGCTACAAATACCTCCTGGAGTTCCCCTAGAAAGAAGAGCGTTCACAGCTCACTGTAGCTTCATGCCTGGCAAACAAATTTTGACCATTTTACTCTGGGAACAAGAGCATGCATTATGGTTCAGGGATGAGGGGGAGGATTTCAGATGCTTTTGTTACTGAATATTGGCTTCACACCACTCGTTAATGGCTCTTTAGATGTGCCCCGGCAAATAACTCTTCCTCGACAAACCGAGGAGTGGTACAGCCGTGCAGACAGAGCCTGGCTCCCATCAGTGTCCATGGGAAGCTGGAGCTGATGTCCCTCGGGATGTCTCTGGCACTGTGCTCCTGCACCCGGCACGGAGATGCCGGGGATGCTGGCGCAGGGGAAAGATTTGCACTCCGACCACTCGCTCTGGCCACAAGTAAATAAGTGAATCCCAGGCGGGGGAGGGTGTCTGCCTCCCTCGCCCTGCCTCCTGCCACCTGATCTCCCAGCCATCCACTCCTTCCCTCTGCTTCCCAGCCTGCAGCAGGGAGAGCCAGCCAGCCCCAGCTGGAAAGGGAACAGCGTGGCCGAGACAGAGTGAGTACAGTGATTTAAACGGAGAGAGTTGGACAGTTGTCAATGGAAAGGAAATTAGTTGGAATCTAGATCTAACTAAAAGAAACTACCCAGATTACTGATGCTGTAAATTGGATTAAAATTAAATCCTACGGGAAAATCGATGGAAAGAGATAAGCAGGCAAGTCAAAATGACAGCAGAAAGAGGCAGTCGCTCCCTGAGAGCTTATTCAAGAGAATCAGTCAGAAGTAGAAAAGGAAATTTAATTGAGCCAATCCAAATCTAAATGGTAGAAAAATAAGGGGAATTTGGAAGATATTAGAGAGAAAGCCCAAGGAAAATATTTTTAAGAAGGTTATAAATCAGTACACACAACAGAAAATGATAGGAAAAATAAAGAAAGGAAAATAGCAATTTTAATTATGTCTTAAAGTAAATGAAATTAAGTGCCTGGGAGTAGGTTTTTTATAGGATGCATTTGTTTACATGGAAGTAGACTTTAATTGACATGAAGATGTTGTTTTTCTGAAAACTGTCTGCTTTTTTTTTTCCTGTATGTGCTGTTACAAAGCCTCTGAAATGCATGTGTTCTCACTCCACGTTCTGGAAATCACTGGTTTTTTTCTCTCTTTTCCTTTACAGGTTCATCCCTTACAGAGGAGCTGCCCAAGGCTGTGGGCAGTTGGAGCTGCCTGTGTCCTGCCAGCCTCCCACGAGGGGCAGGGCACAGAGAGCCTGTCCCAGGGTGAAAAGCTTTACCTTTCCTTGGCTATACCTACAGTACCACTGGATGTCACTGTTGTTTCATAAAAGACAACAATCTTACTGTGATCTTTTTGACAGATAATGTTTAGTACATAAATATATACAAGTATTTATACTCTCTTTCACACGATTTTCTGCACAAGGATTGAAATTATAGAAAGTCTGTGCAGCCTCCTGGCTCTCACTCACATTTTTGATGACCATTTTTATAGAGACTGTGTTTATGGGTCCTTTTGTGACACTCCAAGAGGCATCTCTTCCAGAAAGGATTTCTTTCTGCTGTGGTAGATATAGAGTTTGGCAGAGCTGCCACAATAGATTTCAGTTGTTTTGGGGTTTCTTTTCTTCTATTGTTTTACTTCCAGGGAATTACTTCAACTCACCTCAGCTGTACTGATTGCTGCAGTGTTGGGGCAGAGGGGTGAGCTGCCTGTGGAGCGGCAGCATCTGGTGCTGTCAGTGTGGAGCCCAGAGAGCTGGGCACTGCCAGGGCAGTGCTGCCCATAAATCAAGATTACCCTGGAAGTGTCTGCTTCCCTCCACTGTTACAGAGTGACCAGAGACTGACCCTAAATCTCCTGTACCTCCTGTACTGAGAGCCAGTGAGAACTCAGATCCTATTCCTTGCAGAGGAAAAAGCTCTTTTCTCTCCCTCATTGGTTGCCTGGGGTTGTATTTAGCTGGCCAAATGAAGACAAATAACTCTCTTTAACGTCAGTGAAGAGGAACAGGCAATTCCAGGAAAGTGATTCATCCCATCTGAAAGAGCACTTGTAACAGACAGGTGAGGTAGGTGAAGGCTTTTAGGCGTCTATTTCTGCCAAGTAACACTGCAGAAACCTTCAGTGACCAGTCACATAAGAAGATTCCTACCCATTTTTCCTGGTATAGGCATTTCTACAGCATGTTTTTTGTGAACCAGTATGCAGACATTTTCTACATATACTCCACTCCATTATTAATTATCTTTGAGGCAACCTTCTACATATTTCCCTAATCCTGAACATGCCAGAAAAGGCACATGATGCCCAGGGACTCGCCCCAAACTGCCCATCAGGAGCCCTGCTAGCTCCATCCAGGGACTGAGAATGAATCAAGAGAGCCCTCAATAGCCCTGCTGAAACACTCCAGGAGCTGACCCAACAATTTGGCAGCATGAATAGGACACTGCTGTTCCCAGCAAAGCTTCTGGTGCCATTTCATAATCAGTGCTGCAGCTTAGGGGGGGGAAAAAAAATAAAATTCTGTGGATGGCAGCTACATAGACTTCCATTTCAGTCCCCATCTCCCAGAGGTTTATCTGGTACACTGAGGACAACAAAACTGTTGTTACGTATGACAGGACATGAAATGCAATGCTGAGAAAGTGGTCCCCTATTTGCATGAAAATAGTTCAGCTCTGTAAACTGTTCTCCCTCTCACACCCATTCCAAGCAACAGTGTTATCGACTTCTTTAAGACATCATCGACCTTCCCCAGTATGACTGGTCCATGCAATGAGATAGCAGCTGTGGACTTCTGTATAGAAGTGGAGTATGAGAGTCCTGCTCCTCTTAAGGAGCTCTTAAGAGGCAAGTCTGAATAGGGTAAATAAGGAGAATAAGAAATTTCTGAAGTTGCCTGTATCACTTAATGGGAGAAAATGAAAAGAAGATACAAAGATTGAGAATAAATGCCTAATTATTCCAGAGAAGAGTTAACATATTTGGGGCTAAAGGTCATGAATGCAGACTGGCCTCAGAGATTTGCCAATTTTAATTAAAAATTATGCTAAAACAACAAGGAGCACACATTATTATGTGTGCTGTGCAAATTGAACAGGAGACTCTTAAGTCCTGGCAGTTTCTAGCAGCACTCTTTTAATTTCGTATCCATAAATAAAGGAGTGTGGAAAGACTGCTGTCATTTAATATAGTACAGCAAAATGTCTGAATCATGCAAAGCTAGTTTCAGGGAATCGAAATGATAAGACATTTCTAAAAATAAGGCTTTATAGAGTAACTGCTCAGAGTGGGGCTCCCCCGGGGCGTGATAGGCAATTGCTCCATTTCTGCACGGCACAAACCTCCGTCACCACCTGCATCTTTGGCCTGCTGCTACCTACAGGGACAAAGGCAGGAAATTTGTCTCCCCAGTGGGTGCACACGCACGCTAGCTGCGTCTTCTAGGTCTTACCTTGATGGCCACCAGGAGGTTTGTACCTGCCAGGCAGCCTCGGGCTGGCACTCCCGGGAGGTGCGCAGTGCCCCGGGGCTGCAGCCCGTGTTCCCCACAGCCGGGCTTCCAGCGCGCCCTGCTCGCCATCGGGGCTACCGCGGAGCCGAGGCTGCTGCGCTGCCTGCCCGGCCACATCCCGCCTACCCGACAGCAGAGCTGCAATCACATAAGACAATGAATAAGACAATGAAGCATTTATATCAAGTGTATGAAATGAAGCAGCCTGCAGAGTGCCCAGAGAGACGTGCGAGGTGTGGGGCAGGGTGAGATTCCAGCCTGCTGCCTCCTTCAGTGCTGCGGTGGTTGGTGATGTCCCATGGGTGGTGCAGGGAGCTGAGTAACATCCCTCTACCCTCACTTCCTCCCCAGCTCCGGGGCTCTCCAGGACAACACTAAAAATACCGGGTTTTCTATATTTGTCATTGTACGAATTTTCCCCTAATTTGGTGCTATTATTCCCGTCACTCAAAATCTGACTGATGATTTACAGAAGATGGGACAAGCCTGATCCTTCTCTCAGGTGCTTGCTTCCCGAGCTGTTTCATGGTACACGTTCCCGTGGCAGCCGTGCAGATCTAATCTGCTTCCCGCTGGTGGCCGGGCACTTGGAGATGGTCACGGGCTGCGAGCCGCTGTTCGTGCACGCTGCACAGCCCAGGGAGGCTGGGAGCAGACACGGCACCGTGGCTGAGCCCTGCGCGGGGACTCAGCCGAAGCGGGAGCTCCTCCTCGCGGCCCCGAATGGGGAGCCCCATTCCCGCTGGGAGCGCTTCTAGGCGGGGAAGCGGCACCCCGGGAGCGGCAAGCTGACAGCACCGCTGTGCAGCATCCTTTTAGAAAGCTTTTTGCATTTGCTGTTATCTCCACGAGTCATATGTATGCAAATTAAACACGGCTGGTAGCCGCTAAATAGGTATTTCTTGCCAAAGATATCTGCTCTCTGGGGTGTCCACCCTCTCGCGTTCGCAAACTGCATCAAATGCCGCATAAGACATCCTCCAAAATGTGCTGGCACTCATACCAGTATCAGGCAAGAAGTTCCCATCCCTCCCCACTTTTTTTCCCCCGTATGATTTTAGGTTTTTACTTTTACATTTCTAAGCAATTAATTTTTTGGCTCCCATGTAGGATCGACAGGTGTGAAACGACTGATACGCTCCATCTGGTTGCTGCTGATAAGGTAATCCTGGGAGTTGAGGGCAATATCTCCAATAAGCTTAAACCGCAGCAGCCTAATCTATTTGCAAGGGAGAACAAGCCCTGCAGCCAATATTGTTATTTCACGGGAACAACTGGGCACAGACAGCGCTTTCACAGGAGAGGTAGGAGGGTTTTCACCCTCCTGTTTTTCCCCTGGGAGTGATGATTCACTCGGTGCTGTTGTACCCTCTCTTAAGAAAAAGGAAAAGCTTTGCTTTGAAATTCGCCCCCTCCCCAAACCCATGATTTCTGAATCAAATAATCGCTTTGCTTCTTTACATCCCACTCATGGGTCCTTATTTAATCTCCCCCAAGGCAATGGGAAACTGTTGGCTTTGGGTTGATAATAAATACTATTTTCTGTAATTTCCATAAAAACTACAATAGCTGATGAGTTCTGATGTGGGGTGTGATGAGAGCAACGGGCTGTGCTTGGGGTGCCCTCTGCAGATGAAAGGCTCTGTCATCTCCGCTCAGGTTCGGGTTTGTGCTGACAGTCCCTGATTGTCACCACAGGTACACTGAGAACCTCGTCGCCTCCTCTCCGGTGCTGTCCCGCTCCATGGCACGAACCACGCTGTGTCGTGCCGACAGCATCACAAACCTACGTTTGCGCCTTTCCTGGCGCCCATTTCGTGAGATTTCAGCCAACAGCTTTGGGGTTTACTGATCGATGATTTCTGTTCTTAGCTTTCGCTGTGTGCTTACCCTGTTCAAATACCTCCTCTAGTTTTCCCCGAGCCAAACTCGTGCTGCGAGGTTTGCAGCCGAGCCGAACCGAGCCGAGCCACGCCGCCGACAGCAGCCAGACTGCCCTGCTGCAGCTTCCTGGGGAGTCACGGCAATAAACAGCGTGTTCCGTCTCCTCTGGGCTGCAGGAAATGAACAGGGCGTTTTTAAGCCGGTGTTTTCTTAGAGAAGCAAGCGGGCAGTGCTGTGGCAGACCCGTTTCCCGGTGCTCAGAACGGGGTGATCCCGCCCCGTCACCCAAGGACACTGGCGTGACCGAGGCACCTGGAGCGGAGCTGCCACCCCGTGCTGGACTCCACGGTCCAGAAATGAGCACGAGCAGTGTCCCTGCTAACACGGCGGGAGTCACAGCATCATCACACGGCACAATTTTATCTTTGCTTCTGTCAGCCACAGTGACATTACAGCACCTGATTTAGACAGCGGATGCGCTCGCCCGTATCCGAGCGGGCAGCAGCCAGCAGCGAGCGCTCAGACTGCGGGCGGAGGGGAAGCGGGAGCATCCGGGCTCTCCTTCATGAATAGTTAAGCTTTTCCTGTTTTATACCTCGGGCTGCTGCTGGTGTCAGACATTACCCCATCTGCTGGTGAGCAAAGCAAGAAGCTCGCAGCAGCGAGAGGGAGTTTCTGCATCTTGTCGCCCCTACCGTGGACAGGGGTGTCTCGGCCCTTTCTGGTGCCCCAGGCGCCCCAAGGGAACTGGGAGCCCTTCGTTCTGCCAACCCACTGTGGCGAATCCCTCTGCCTCCACCTGCTCTCGAGACTGAACATAGTTTTCCTGTCCCCAGCGTTTATGTCATTCCTGGATTTACCAGATGAAAAGTTAAGATGAAACATATATAGTTGATTCTCCAGAGAGAGCTTCAACTCTGTTAACCTCCCTTCTAAATTCCCAAGGACATCAGGAAACAGAGGCAAGACTTTCAGGACCTAGGTTAGAAATAGGGTTGCCTCTGCCAGCACTTTTAGAACTGACTCTTAGGAGAAGTGGCTCTTTCTCCTCCCTGTTGTCCTCCTGCCCAGCCCCGGGCAGCCCCAGCAAGAGGGGTTTAGCTGCACTCAAATCAGCATCCCAGTTTTTCCATGACCCTGCCGACTCTCTGCCACAAGTGAGCCAGAGTTCCTATCGGGTGCTCAGCTGAGCTGCTCCTGTTTGCAGCAGAGACAGCAAGAGGGGAGAGAGTGAGCTTCAGTAATTACACGGAACAGTTTACATGATGCTCACATACATGCCTTTTGGGACAAGCACAGGACACAGAGGTGATGGGAGGGGTCTGTGTGCTGTCAACCCATCTCAGAATAAATGAATGAATAAAGCCAAAATTCTGATTACTTTTGCACCTGGGTAATTTCACTGGTGTTAATTACATAGTGGAAATGGAAGATCCATGTAAGCAAGATTCAAATCAGTCACTGATATTTAGCTGTGCTTCAGGTCCTCTCTATAGTGTTGCTTCTGTCGAAGTGAAGAATGAAACAAAGAGGGGAAAACCTAAATAGTGATTAATGAAGAACAGTCCTTATTTAACCACAGCTTTCAATTCAGACTTTGTAATTTAAACTTCAGCAATTGTCTTCACAATTTTGGCATCTGCTCATCTCAGCCTACACACTATCTTTGAACTAACAGCACAGCTTATCTTTGCAATTAAGCATTCAATGTAGCAACAAATCTTCAATTTGGTGTGAGTCACTCAGCTGCTAAATCAAACAATGTGTCACTAAACAAACCAGTTTCCTCCTGACCTCACAGGATGATAATAATGACTTGTGAAACCATCTTGAGATTTCCTTGGTATAATTTGCTGGTACTTTCTGACACATTCCTTTTCATAAATATAAATGGGTTCTGCATTAGAAACAAACAATTGAGAGTTGTTAATATCATGGAAATGTAAGACTTACCTCAAAACCAGTTGCTAAAAAAGCAAAATAGTCTTCTATAAGTAAGAGCTGTAAGTACAGAGTGAGCCAAAGTTACAACTGCATTGGCCTCAGTGGGTGGGTGGGGATCTGGACTCCTGTTATGGGGGTGGGCAGTGCTGGCTGGACAGGGTGGACACTCCTGGTGAAAATAGGAGCCCCATGCCTCCATATGCCAGACAGCCCTGCTGCTCTGCTTCACAAGTCTTTATATGTGCAGTCAATTAATAGAAGTAATCCATAATCTTCATCTCAGTGTAGTCAAGATGACATTTGGTGCCACAAAGTACCTAGAAAGTGCATTTCTGCACTCAACCAGAGAAAAGCAGTTCTGGGATTGTTGTGATGTACAGTCCCAGGGCAGGCTGGGCTTCCCAAACTGACACTACTCTTTCATATAGGTGAAATTTCTGAGAATCTGCATTTGGAGTCATGGCGGACACACGTGGTTGCTTACATTGTCAGCACTGCCTCATTGCAGCATGGATGACATTCACTGCAGAAAAGGCAACTACTTAGAGAGACTCTGAAATGATGACGAATCTCATTTTATTTGTTTATGTGCATTCTAAAAGTTTGATTATACAAACCTTCTCTTTCAGTAGTACCACTGACTACTCTGGCTTCACTTCAGCAGCCCAGGCTTTTCTGGAACAGAGTCCCCTCCCAGTCGTTCTGAGCCTGAAAACACTGCAAAGTTTCTGAACCATCTCATTAACAGACAAAAATGGAAATGAACTGACTCCCTTTACAGTGGAAGCATGATGGGTATTTTCAATTTTGTACCTACAGACTGCTCTTGCATTGTGTTTTCATGTCTGACTTTACTGCTGCAGTTATTTTTTAAAAGGTGAAGGCTGAGATATTTTTCTATCCTGCATCTCCAGGAGCTGGTAGAAGCACTCTGTGCGTCATGGTAAAGACAGGTCACACAGCTACAGGACTGCTCCTGCCAGCACACATAGTCCTAAGAATGTGGTACTACATGGATCACACCTCTCCCAAACATTTCTAAGAGATGATTAAAAGGCAGTTCCCTCCAAACTCATGTCAATATTATCAGTAGAAAACAAAGTAATTTCATCCAATCCCCTCCACCCAAAATCAGTTCAACCACTATGCATAGCAGGTTTGGGTTGGGAGGGTGCTCCAAGCTTCACTGTGTACTCACCCAGGCCTCCACACCTGGTGTGGAACAGGGAATCACGAGCAGGTGGGTAGCTGGGCAGTGCACACACTGACACCAAAGTCTCATCCTAGTTCAGGTTTTTTCCATTCCTGCACATGTTTTCTCCACCATCTCCTGAATGCTTCTAGGAATGACCCCTGGTGGAGATCCTTGGGATTTTGGGGATTCATCAGCAGAGCTTCTTCATCAGAGACCACATGAGTGGCTCCCTACTTCTAAAGAGACATAGTTTTGTGAGGACACTGCCTCTGTGTGCCTCACCTCTAATTTCACTTTATAATTTACCTGCTGGGGTAAATAGAGTGGCTGGGAGATTTCCTTGCAGAGCTATGGCTGTAGGCACAGGGCAGGCCCAGTGCAAGTGAGCCTTCAAAGCAGCCCTTTAGTGTTGTCAGAAGAAAAGTGGGTCAGACCCTGCAGCTTAATTCTTCTGGGACTTTGACTTTATTTAGTGTGAGATACCAGCACTCCCCTCACCCAGACGTACAACAGAGGGGATGTGCTGCTATTACTGCTTACAGATCAAACCCCCAGGGTGGGAGCTCCTCTTCCCTGGCTGCCTCAAGGCACACAGAAAATGCTCTTGTGACCTTATGAATTTGTTCAACGGATGCCCAAATGACCTGCCAGGTGGAATGACACAGAAAGGACTTTCCTTTGCACTGCTGGCCAGAAAGAAGCTCCCCAGAGGGAAATGCCACGTTATCCAGGCAGCTTTACCTCCACAAAGTCCTTGGCTTTGGCAGTGCATGATCCTGAGAGGTCCCTGTGGAAGCTACCAGGCCACTGCAGAGCAGGGAAACAAACTGAATCCTCAGTCTCTCCAAGCAGAAACAGATATTTCAGCACAAATATCCATGGCAGCTATGTAATAGATTGACTCTTAACAAGAAAGGTTGTTCAGTGTCTGAGGGCAGTAAAATAGTGACAGGGAGATGTGTGGGATGCTGGAGCTGGTGGCAGGAACTGGGAACTGATGTCACAATGAGTGGTGAGCTAATAGATTACCTCATTTTCACATTTACAGGAGATGGATATGGCAGCCCTAAAGAAAAGAATTTCAACTGCTTTTTGCAATTTATTTTAACTTCTTATTGAGTCAAAACAACATTTTGCTCAGCCTGGCAGAGTTAGCACAATTTTATGTGTCTGTTTATGTAGTGTTCTACCTGTGCCAACTCTCACAAGTTTTTCAGCTTCCCTTTAATATTTTGTGTTCTTCTAAAATCTTAGTTCCTGGAGATAAGGGGCATCCTCAGCACTTCAGTTTCTGCTTTATTTTATAAACTTAAGCCAAAAATAATTTTTAAAATCCTCAACTGCAATATTTGAACTCTATTCTCATAATTTGGAGGATGAGACCATATGTTTCAATACTTAACTTTCAAAATATTTACTGATGCCACAGAAAGGACCGAAATGTGCTCAAATGTTGTGACTTACATGCCAAGTATGAGTTTTATGTTCTGGATGGCATATACAGCCTTGTGAAAGTGTTACTCTATTTCTAACTAATCTGTACTAAGTAACTGCCATACCGCTGGTAACTTTCTCTCCTTTGGAGCTTTTAATTATCCTAAAGTTCTGTTCATTTGGAAAGCATCCATTAAGTCCAGTCAGCATTCAAATGAAGAGGATAAGCCTGACAGTACCCTCAAGTATACCAATAATTAACAATTTTTATTTCTTACTCAGAGTGAAACGAAGTTTTCAGTAAATCATGACCAGCCTGTAGAAGTAACTGAGTGGGAATCCACTACTTATAAAACCTGTATGATTAGGTAACTGTGAGTCAGCCTGTACTGTAAGTGCCCCTGTGCTGGCTGGATGGTCTCATGGCTGCTCAGAGGCGGTGCTGACCTTGCCCCAGGGGACATGTCCATGGCTCATGGGGCAGTGTCACTCTGACAGCTCTGCAGGGCGCTGCAGCAGGTGCAAGTGGTCTTTGAAACCTCTCAATTCACATCTCTTCCCTAGCCAGAGGGGAAGGAGAATCGGCACATTCAACTGCAGTTGGCCCTACTTTCCTCCCTTTGCATCCATGAGCCTGAATCAAAATGTCCTGGATAAGGTGGACAGGTGATGGTGCTTAAATATCAGTGCTTAAAAATGGCAGAAGATGCTGCCAGTGTAAGAAGAAGAAGTTTGTTGAGTTTTGTGTGATTATCACCAGTTTCACCACTCGGGAATCCAAAAGCATGTGTATACTGTGACTGAGCTCTGACAGGTTTGCTGTGGTACACCTCAGCCAAAGAGTAAACGGGTAAATGCTATCAGAAGAGTGACAGCACACCAGCAAGGTCAGTGCTTATACACCTGCTGGTGGGGTACAAGAAGGAAACCAAAATGCATCATAAATCTGTATTGTAGAGTTGCAAGGCACCCATGCTCACAGCTGGCACTGTTCAGGATGTTGAATTGCTCAGATTGCATACCTGTAAGGATAAGCAAATTGGTGATTTCAGCACCTGATTTAGACTGTCACCATGCCACATGTTCCAGAACATTTAGTCACCTACTTTGCATTTGTACAGAGATGCACCAATTTTAGGAACAAACATTTAAGGTGGAGCTTTTTCAATTATTATTTTTAAATGAGGCACAGCACAGCAGAGGCAGCATTTGTGTTTGGGGCTTTGCAACAGCCTGTCAAAAGGAAAAGCTAATGAGGTTGGCTCCATTGTAGTGGTAGCACAAAACATATTTAAGATATGAGATAGAATTTAATATCTTGGGAGGCTACTTTAAAAATATGATCTAGCAGCCAGCTAGTCTATTTTGCAGCTGGGATCACTTACACTCACTTGGCAACAGTGTTATGGCCACACTGGCATCTCCTCAGTGTAGCAGCCTGACTACATTTCATTTTTTTCTGCAGCCTTTTGATGAGGAAACCAATTGCAACTTGGGTTTTGGGTGCAGGAGCATCAAGGAGAAGGTCAGGCAAGGAGAAGGGCTCATTCTGTTGTCTTCTGACAGTCACACACCATCTGGAAGTAGGTTAGTATGCACTTTATGCATGGTATCTCAATGTCAGGTGAAGCAATCATGATCTGACTTATGCTGTGCAAGGGAGAAAACACATGGCATAGTCCTCTAGAATTCCTCAATGCAGAAAGAAACTATGCACATGATTAGCTGAGTAGCTTTAGCATTTAGCAAGGAAAATCTTACGCTAAAAATAACTGGGTAATAGAATGATTTAAACATTAAGGAGAGAAATTGCTGCTTAAGCAAAATTATATAATTTTCATTCTTTCACTGAACTTTGCCATCTATTGTGGTTCTACCAGTAAATTTGCCTACACTCCTGAGGAAGTAATGCTGAGCTGACTGCATGACAAATCTAGATCCATATACTACCTCTTGGTTTGTGACTGTTCAGAGCAGTCAATGTAGGAAGATGTGCTGTTGTTAATTTTTCGGGGGCCATGCTAAGTTTTCAAAGGAAGCAAAATATCTATATGTTGCTGTAATTCACTAAATTCCAATTTTGGATTAGGGGAGCAACCAGTGGAGCAATTTCATTGCTTGTCTATGACAGAATGCCACAGGAGGGCAACCTGCAAATTGTAATTTGTGCTGAGTGATGGTAATAGAAGTGCAAATGATCATCCATAAATAGGGACTGTAGGTATCACAAATGTCCTCTCCGTGTGTAGTGATTTTGGCTGGGATGGAGTTTATTTCCTGTGTAGCAGTCCAGATGGTGCTGTGCTTTGGATTTGTGACCAAAACAATATTGATCATACACCAATGTTTTGGTTGTTTCTTAATAGGGCTTGCAAAAATGCATACCTTCTATACCTGTTCTTTTTGTCATGCTCCTCCCTCAGCAAGTATGCTGGCAGTGGCCAAGATGCTGGACAGGGACAGAGCTGGGACGGCTGACCCTAACTGACCAGAGGGATATCTCATACTGAATTATGTGGTCCTCAGCAATAAAATCTGGAGGTAAAAAAAGAAGAAAGGAGAGATATTTGGTGCTTGCCTTCCCAAATAACTGTCATCTATGATGGAGCCCTGCTTTTCTGGAAATGAGAAATTTTGACTCTATGATTTTTTTAGGGGAATCTAGGTATCAAGTCCAGGAATTGCTGGTCTGATAAAAAAAGATGTGCTCTGTATCTCAGAAGAATGCACTCACAAGAGTTTGTTTCTCCATCCACATCTACACCTTAAAAAGATTAAGTCAGAAAATGCACAGAAACTTGAGCTCTTTAACCCTGCTGACAACAGTGTGGGTGTTGGATGGATTTCTGTACAGGAGTATGAGCAAGCAGCAATGCCATAAGATGTTTGCACAGTGGCTTGTGGACACATTGTGATCTACTTGTTTCTGTGTCTTTCAAAGCAATTTATTTACAATGTCAAAGATTTCTTTCCATTGTCACCAGTTTGTTAGCTCCCGTGAAAAAGCCAGAGAGTTGGATTTGATGTGGATTGCAGAAAACACAGAACTGGCTGTTTTCCTTCCAATCCTTGGCAGGACTGACTCTGTGAGTTGGCAACATGGGAAGCTGTAGCAGGAAGAATGGCCAGAGCCCTGTCCTCTTCAATGGCCACACAGGCTCCTCCACCTTCCCTCCTCACTCTGCCCCTGTCTCTTGGATACAGGATTATTCATGTTTTCTCAAATATTAGGATGGATCTTTCTTTGAGTGGATCAAAACGTGAGTGATTGCACCTTTTTGAGAAAGTCTTGTTTCTGATGGACCTAGTGTTAATCTTCTCAGAAATTAAAAAGATAGAAATAAAATAGAGTCAGTGTCAATAAAGAGTATTCCTGCACTGCTATTGTTACAGGAATATTGTAGCCTGCTTAAGTTATAATAGAGAAATAAATATTCTAGGAAAGATTATAGAGTCTTGAACTTTAAGCTGTTGTCTGCATCTGTCCAGTCATCATTGGTGTTTCTGTTGTGTCCATGTCTGTGCCTGTGCTGTTTTCTGTCCTTGAGATTTATCTTGTCTAATTTAGGAACATTAAAACACAAATATTTTACCTGAAATAATTACCTCAGTGAAAATCAATGGCTCAAGACGGGCCTTAAGATTTCACTCTCACCTGAGGCAGGCATTTGCAGAGGACAGGCAGCTAACCCCTCACCACAGAGGCTTCCTGTTTTGAGGTGCCACTCATTGTCCAGATGAGGTTCCCTCTCTGTTCCATGGTTTTCTCTGCTGACCCACGGACAAGGAAAACGTCCTTCCCCTGCAGAAAAAAAACCCAACCTTCACCTGTGTTTTAGCTCCTAAAGGGTGGCTCTGGAAAGGACAGGAGGGAGGCAGGGTTGCCCAGTGCTCCCTCTTGATTCCTGAGAGCCCCATGGCTGCAATGCCACCTTGGGGTGTGAGTCACAGCATGGCTGGGGACCTGACAGACACTTTGTCATTTTAAACGTTTTGATCACAGCAGCAGGAGGCGAAGTAACATTCCCACAGGGAGGAAGAAGGTGGAAGACGTGCTACCAAATCATGTTGCCATCACCTTATAAGAGTGATGGCCACCTGTGATGACAGGAGTGAATGAGGCAAGTTCATATGTTACTATGACAAAACCATGTCAGATTTGGCCAGACTTTACCTTCTAAACTAGAATTTTTTGCTATTTGAATCCTGTCTTGTCCCCGCTACTGAAATGGGAAGGAGCAGAAGATGGCACATAACTCTGAGTGTCATGATTTTCCCCAGATCCAGAGTAGAGATATTTCACATTTCAAATGTAAACTAAAGGGGTGTCAGGGAGATGCTGCAGCTGCCAAAGCAGAGCCAGCCCTGGCATCCACGTCCCCTCCCCTGGCAGATGCCCTGTGATGCTCTCCCATGTCAGAGCAGAGAGAAAGCCTGCACTGGGCACCTCAGCTGATTTTTGTTACCCAGCTCATGTGTTAGAGCACATTTTTTACTCACTTCTCGCCTCATGGAGTGATGGAGACTGGTTTTAGGGAACACCTCACACCCTCCTGGGCAGTCACATACATCTACAGTGCTTGCCCTGTCACATAACAGCTTGTCTCTTTAGCCGTCATGTTGTGGAGGTTTAGTGGCTTTTTAAAATTGTTATATTCCAAGTATTCTTATTTGGCATCTGAATTGATAAGGGTGAAATATGAAGTTAAGGAATTGGGTTTTGGACTCTCAGTCTGGCCTCTTACTGAACTCTCAGCTGAATGTCTCTTAGTGAAAGCTTTCTCTCAACTCATTGAAAGATGCTGTGATCTGCCTTGGCAACATCTTATTAGAATGCCAAGAACAAGATCAACAGCTGTGCTGTGATTTCCATTACTGTGCTGTAAGTGTATGACATTTGCTCACTCCAGCCCTCCTGCCATCACACATTGGACTTCTGAAGGTCCCTTCCAGCCTAAATGAGGCTCTGATTTTATGGCTGCTCAAGCACAGACTTCCGTACAGAGCTCTGCAGCTTGAACTGAATTACTCGTTATTTGTTAAACATGTCCTTTTAGGGTATGCCAATGCTTTCAGGTTTCTTTCCATAGACCTTTCCTTAAATATAGTATCTCACAGTCTTTATTCTAGTCACATAAAAGATTTATGCACTTCTTTTTCTGAGATGAGCAAAGAGAGGCATTCTTTATGAAAAAGGGGGAGTGATGCTTAATATGTGTTGCATGTTGAAATTAAATCTAGCAAGTATTTTTTATTTATTTTATCACTATATTTCCTTCTAAATGAAATGTGCATAGAAAATTTAGAGACCTTTGCCCTCTCGGTATCTCATTTCTTCCTTCCCAGAAACTAACATATCTTGGTATTTCCATTGCTCTTTCCCCACCACAAGAAAATAACTAACGCAATGGTAAACACAATTTGGTGCTTTTTGTTTCATTATATGGTTTAAAACAACTCAAGGTCAGAGGGCAATTTTTTTGTAGGGAGGTACTTCCACCGAAGGAGGCAGAATTGGCTTAGAACAATTTATTTAGTGACAAAGCAGATTTGGAGTATGACTATGAGGGCAGACTGAAGGAAAATGAACATTCCTCGTAATTTTTCTGTGGAAACCAAACTTCAGAGGTGACTGGATGATCTCGTTCTAAGCCCATTTCTCTCCCTCAAAGCATGACTGAAATGCACATTGTCACATGCTCTTTGCTCAAAGATGAAAACTTGACACTTTAAGAAATACCATCTGATCATCTGGAACCTCACTGAACTCTCTGGCTCCTTTTGCCTTCCTGTAAGGGCCAAAATTCACACTGTCACCTTGCACACCATCCCCACTCACAATGAGTTTTAGTTCCCCCTTGTGCACAGCTCAGCCAACAGCATCCCTGCAGCTCTGTCAGGGCTGCCTCTGCTACCCAAGCTTGCCCACCTCCATTTTATATAGCATTAAAAACATTCTCATTTTGCTAATTTCATAGTAAGTGAATGTTTTGAAACTGAGGCAGAAAGAGGATATAATAGCTATGAGAGAAGCAGCTGCCACTGTGAAAACACTGTGCCAAATCCAAAGGTTGAATTTCAAATATGAAGAAAATGCATGTCATGCTGAAAGTTTTGGCCATGGGAAGGAGCAGTGGCTGCTGCTCCACTCTCCTGTGCTATTGTTCCCATAGTGGGTGAATAAAAAAAATTTTTAAAGCCTTCATTTTGTTTTAAGTCTTTTGTGTACAAATTTTGCAGAGTGACTCCCAGCTGCTGTAGATGGAGCCCTGCTGAATAACTGCTCACCTTGTAAAAGCTGTCACTTCTAAAATGTTCTAGTGATTCTCCCTTTGATCATAATGTTTTCAGTGATACTGTCTTCAAACAGTATCTGCTACATACACTGATCATCTTAAAGAATACCTTTTTAGGCCTATTTTATGCTTTTATAGCATGGGGAAAGAAGGTGGCTCAAATTTTTACAGTGTTTACACTGTGGCATATGGCATTGCCTGTTTTAGTTATTACTCTCACACTGTTAATTACTGAGTATTTTGTTTTCCTCTTTGGCTGCTATCAGGAATAGTGCTAAAGTTTTTTAGAACTCTGACAAGTTTTTCTCACTTATTCAGGGGCCGTTTTCCATTTGCAGCTTGTATTTTGTCTCCTGCTCACCTGCCATTATTGCAGTAAGAGTAAGGCATGGCCACCTGCATGACCTGAGAGAATTATGGGGGCGCCAGCAAAGTCTGGCACCTCAATGCCATCAGCATCCTGACATCAAAACTTCAGCTATTTGTTTAAAATTAAATGCCCCATTTTTCTATCCTAAATTTGTGCTCATTAACTTACAGGCTAAATGCCCTCTTTGAGTAAGAGGATAAGTATGGAAGTAATAAGGAGCTGATGTGTCCCACCTGTTACACCTCCATTGTCTCTGCTCCACTTTTCATTCCTTCACCCTGTGCATTTTGATAAAGACCAGCTTCTGCTTTTATGATGAGAGCCCCCAGAGCTGCACGTAATGCTCAGGTAGATACTGTTCCTTTTCACTCTGCATCCACTCTTGTTTGAAAAGATGATTTTATGGGGATGGAAAGTGTGGTGCTTGCTAACCCATACCTTAGACAGACTTGGTTAAATAGTCCCATCCTCGCACTGCCTACAACCAATGTGACTTTATGTCTGTTTGTGGATACATTATCCTGAATGTAAAACTTTCTTTGCTGTCATTCTTTGCTTGCAGGGTCTCAGAAAGCACATGAGCTATAGATGCTGAGGTTTTGCTTTTTATGATGAAGTTCCTTGAGCCTCACATGCCTTGCACCCAAGCAGAGCCCAAGGAGTCCACGGAACTGCTCACAGGAGAAAAAGAAGAGTATTTTAAGCCCCACCTTTGTTTTTTTGCCCTGTTCTTTACCCTTTGCTGTCCAGTGCTTGCAAACCTAGAAAAATGCTGTGGTGTCTTGCTCTTCCCATCCCATTCCTGCTCAGAGGGGCTGCCCACACAGTTCTCTGCACCAGAGCTGCTCTCAGTGCCTGTGCCCACCCTCTGCAGCCTGGGCTAAGGACAGCCCTTGGGGAGGGTGCTCCACTGGCACTCTCAGCACCTGAAACCGAGGTGTAAAACACCTGGACTAGAAGCACAGGTAGTTCCTTTTATTCTGATTACCAAAATGTCTCCTTGACATGGCTGGGCAATACAGCAAAGAGGAGAGGCATAAATACTACATAGGATCCTTATATATTCACTTACTAATCTTGCATCTCTCTTTTCTATTATTTTGTAACTGTTACAGTTACATACATACAGTTAAATACAGGATTTTTTTCCTTCCTCTGCCATCCATATCTTTTACTTTATGTTGCAATAGACTTGGAAACCACTTGGGGGAACTTCTCCCATTGCAGTTAATTACAGGTAAAAGACTGTATTATCAAAAATACCCACTGATCTGACTCAGCTGCTTTTATGAGCGCTGCATATCACAGAAATCCTGCAGATTTCACTAAGAAACGTCAAATACTTAGGAAATTTGCAGATAAAATATTCTTTAGATTCATTACTCTGATCGTATAGCTTGGGAAAGTTTGAGTTTGAGCGAGTGCCTAATTAAACATTGACGTGGCACTGAAAGACCTCTTTTAAAGTCTCGAACTGTATTTGTGACCTACACAAATGGGGAAATGTTACCTGGTTGCGAAACAGGACTTGGTGCTGTGAACAGTTAAGAGTCATGCCATGATGTAAATTGCTGGGCACAAATGATTGTAAATCTCGTACGGACTTTCCCGCTCGTAACTCCTTTATTTGAAGCAGCGTCCGGGCCCGCCGGGGAGGAGGGAGCGAGCGGGAGGAGCGCGGAGCCGCCGCCAGGGGGCGCCGTGCCCCGCGGCCCGCCCACAGCCGCTCCCACAGAGCGCGGAGCTCCCGCGGCCGCAGCTCCGGGGGCGAGCTCCGAGCTCACTGCTCGCTGATAAATGGCACCGGGGCGCTGCAAGGTGCTGCCGTGCCCGCCCGCGGGCCGGGGGAGTCCGCAGGGAACAGCTCTTTCTCTGCCAGTCACTCCCGCTTTCCGCGCTCCCGGTTTCCAGCCCAGCTGCAGGAGCCCGGCGCTGCCCCCCTGCCTTTTGGCCCATCGTTCCGTTCTGCCCCTCGAATGTTCCCCTCTCCTGCCCGCCCCGCTGCCGTGTGCAGCCTTGCCCAGTCAGGCTGCCCGGAGTCGGGTACCAGGACCTCGGCATCTCTTGGGAACCAGCATCCCAGCATTTCTTGGGAACCAGCATCCCAGCACTTCTCATGCTGTGATTTTTTTCCAACAAACCAACACAGTAATCCAGCACGCTTCCAACAACGGCAGGAATCAAAAATTACTCAGTATGAGGCCCAGTCACATCCCTTTATGCCTCAAACTACATCTAAATCCAGGAAGAACCTTACTTAAAACAAATGGTCAATTAAGGCCTTTATGCATCTTTGCAAATACCTAAATGCCTTTATCTGTGGCAAATCATGGAAATACCTATGTATGTTCCAGTGAAACCAGTGGAGCCAGGTCCAGGCTGAGGTTAAGCATGCAGCTGGTTGCTACTCAGGACTGGGGCCCTGTCCTCTTCCATGCTGTCATGCTCTGAGCAGAATTTTTCTTTGTGAGGATGTAGAATTCTATGGCAAAGGCACCAGTGTCAGTCCTTGGGCCGGTGCCCAATGTGCAAGTGACTGGAAGAAGCCAATGGATATGTGTGAGAAAGAAAAAAGAGAGGAGATGCAAGGTCAGGAGTGGAGAAGAATGGGAAAATACAAAAAGAAAAGGAAAAAAGTCCCTTCCAAGATTTGTGAATATCTTCAAGAACCTTGTCAGAGAATGCCAGAGGGATCACCAAAGTCTGTTGCTCCCTTCTGCACCCCCCAGGGAGAGAACAGTCCTGCAAACAGGTGCAAGGAGTAATAGTCACAGACAATTTTGAGTACCTTTGCTATAAGGGGACTCTCCAGCACTGAAAACAGGAGACTAAATGCAACACATATATGTAAAGATAATTCCAGTATTTAGTTTTCATTTTCCTTTTTAGGTAAAGGAAGTCTGATGTTCACTTGCAGAAGTCATTGCTACCCTGGGAATTGTGTACCTGCAGTGTAGCGAAGACATTTCATGGTCTTGTGTTATTGAACCTGAGGCACCCTGTGGTACTTAAGTGCTGTTGAATAATCTGAGGGTGTCATGTCAGCTCTTTAAAGGCAGAAGAGCATTTCTTTAGGCTGAAAGGATGAAAGGCTTTAAACCACAGTCACTGATGCAAAAGAGACTCACTAGACCTCACTGACAGCCACAAGTGGGGGAAAAGCTCCAGAGGGAGCAGGGAGGAGGCTGGGCATCAGCAAGCACACACATCCTTTTAGAGAAGGGAAGGTTGGAGAGCTGGAAAAAGGACTATCTGTCACTTTGCTGCTATTTTAGCACGCTGCATCCAGCAGCCAAGCTGATCAGAAGCAATCAGGACAGAGGTTTGATGGCCTAAACTGCTGCTTCTTTGGAAAGTGATTTCATTTAGGTCTCCCCACTGCCTGGCTGTGGGAGATTCTCTGAGAGAGGGACATGCACACAATAAGCAGACTGCTGCTTTCCTTGCTGAAGCCATGGCAGCACTGTTCTTTGCACTTCCCACAACAGAGACAGCACTCCCCAGGAACGGGGAGCACCACAAAAAATGCCCTGGCTTCTCAGTATAGCCACCTTTTGAACCATGACCAGTCCTGATGGTCCTTTCCTCTGGCTTCTTCTTCCAAGATACATATATATATATATATAAATGCATACATGAATAGTTATTTTTAAGGTTGGGGTTTTTTTGGTAATAAATATGATTTTGTGGTTTCTGTCAGGTCATTAGATAAACCTCAGGGAGTCAAAGCAAAGCTGGGCTTACATAGCTACCCTTGGTGGAAGGTTATCATTGGGATTTGCAGAAATTTGCACTGTAAAGACTTGGCTTTGACTGGACCATCAGGGGATTTCTGGCCAGGAAAAAACACAGATTGGTACTTGGTACCTCCCTGGTATGACTTTACAAAGGTAACAGGAATCAGAAGAAATTTCCATGCCTGAGCTCAGAGGCCTAGAACTGTCTGACCAGCTCTTGCCAGGATTCCAGTTTGCCCAGCAGCATTGGGAGAACTGTCAAGAAACTCCTCAGCATCTGGCTGGGACATCTTGAGCTTGAGGATTTATATCACCCTTTGAAATGTTTGAGTCACAGCAAACATTATTTCTATTATGACAAATTTTTGAATAGAGATTGAAATGATAATTTTTCTTCTTGCTGTAGGAGTACACGCTTTCCTTTGCCTCCTAGTCTAGAGGCTTAGGGTTGCCTGGTTACTCTGACTCAGAAACTCTGTAAGGTGTCTCTTGGTGAAGGAGCAGATACAATTTGGCAATTAGAGAAGCTTGATTTGTCATCTAAATGCAGAAATCCTTAGGAAAAAATAACTATTTGAAGGGCAGTTGCACAGAATCCACAGTGAGAAAACTCAGAATGTACATTGGTACTGAAGATTGCTGGTTTGCTTATTGTAGAGGCATGAAGGTCATTAATAATATATGCAATAATTAGGAATGTTTTTCAGTGTTCAATTAATAGAATCCTGTTCATAGCACATATGAATTGCAAATGTGATCAGAAAAGCATTTTTGTTGAAGAATTTCCCCATGGACTAGTGCTATAAAAAGACTCCATTCAGTCAGCAATCTGTTCATCTCAGCCTGGAGTTAAAGGTACACGATACATTCAGGTGAGGACCCAGCACAGCCAGCTAAAGTGTGTCTTATCCGCTTGAGTGTTCATGTGGCTGCCTATGTATTTTTGTATAGTACATGTGTGCCTATAAATGTGTGCAGGTGTTCTTACAAGTATACATTTTTGCTGATTTGGAAATGTGTGATTTTGGGAATTGTTTTATTCTCTGAAGTATTTCCTTTAGAACTGAAGCCATGTTGTTTCAACAGCTGCCCTTTAGCTGTTTGCATTTTGATGCATCAGAAAACATTTCAAGAGCAAGGAGGGTTATTTAACAGTCAGGAAGGTGAGGAATGTTTGATGAAAAAGACAGATCTGTGGGCCAACAGTTTTGCTATCCAGGGACCAGGATGGCTCAGCTAGCGTAAACTCTAAAAGGTCAGAATTCGATTTAATGAACTGAACTTTCAAGACAAGCAGTGTTTTTCATACAGGATACCCCCTCAGGCTTTAGTCAGATAGTGAAAATGCAGAACAAACAGACTGACAAAAAAGTCCTGGTTTGTATATCTAACCATGTTTTTAATCAAGTGTCACCACTATACACTTATGGTTAAATTTTGGATACCTCATGCTGTATTTAGTAGGGGTAGGGTATTACCTGTTTCCTTTATAGCCTTAGCTCAGTACTGTGTCCTACATCACCAGGATCTGAATCACTGTCTGCAACTTGTGCACCCTGTCTGCTCACAGTCTCTCTTTGGACACGGCCCAGTTGCAGTGGGCTTAAACACCTCCATGCTGTCAGGATCTCCCACTTCTCAGTTTGCTTTTTTCAGCTCTTAAAATGTAATGGCTGTAATAGGTAAAGAGAAAGCCACAGGTGTCTGTCCTTATCATTAACAAATAGGGATAACTCAGGAAAAACCTACATCACCCAGGGTTATTTTCAGAGATATATAACTCAGTGTAACAATAATTTTAAATGTGAAATGGCAAAACTGTTGCAGAGTCATGATATCAGGAGGTTCTTGCCAGAACTTTAATAAAGAAAAATGGTGACTCTCTTATGTAAGTGTGTTGGGGTTTTGTGGTTTGGGTTTTTTGTTTGTTTTTTTTTACCAGAGTCAATTGCAGTTAATGAAGCAATCAAAATACATATATTTTCAGCCAGGCACAAGGTAAACTTACAATATTCTCTACAGGAATGATATGTAATCTGCTTAAAAACTACTGTGGGAAGAATACAATAAAATGAGATCATTTGCAGATAACACTACCCTCCAAAAATATTTACATTAAAATATAAGAAATGGAGAACAGTTCAGGAAGCTTTACTGCAGCAAAATTGTGTGAGCAATGAGGTGGGACATGCCATGCAGAGAGTGGTGGTTGGCAGGAATTATTGGAGTTTATATTAATCTGAATTAGTTCTGCCAGTTAAAAAAATAGATTTGAACAACTAGTTTGAAAAACTAGGTTTACCTGAACTAGGTAAACACAGTTCAGGTGCTTGAGAGGGAACCATGAGTGGCCTGTGGTAGCTCTTCTCTGCTCCCTGAGGGGCCTCCAGGCTCTACAGCCTCCCAGGACAGGCAGGGGCCCAAGTTTTCCTACTGCTCAGCATGAAGTGGCAGCAGGGAAGGGCACAAGGAAAACTAGATTAGGAAGAATCATAGAATGGAAAAGAAAACGGCATAAGAGATTGCACTGGGAGTTTGTTTTTTGCAGATCACAAATCGTCAATCTGTGACCAGAAAAA